>NW_024070201.1:3246648-3960045 GCF_014754425.2 Oryx dammah
TGGTCATGCATGGATGTGAGAGTTGGACTGTGAAGAAAGCTGAGCACCAAAGAATGGATGCTTTTGAACTGTGGTGTTGGAGAAGACTCTTGAGAGTCCCTTGGACTGCAAGGAGATCCAACCAGTCCATTCTGAAGGAGATCAACCCTGGGATTTCTTTGGAAGGAATGATGCTAAAGCTGAAACTCCAGTACTTTGGCCACCTCATGCAAAGTGTGGACTCATTGGAAAAGAGTCTGATGCTGGGAGAGATTGGGGGCAGGAGGATAAGGGGACAACCGAGGATGAGATGGCTGGATGGCATCACTGACTCAATGGACATGAATCTGAGTGAACTCTGGGAGTTGGTGATGAACAGGGAGGCCTGGCGTGCTGCGATTCATGGGGTCATAAAGAGTCTGACACGACTGAGCAACTGATCTGAACTGAACCAATATACTTAATTGATATACTCTGATTTAAGTTCTGTTAAAAATAGCAAATCTCTGGAATGAAATAATTTTAATTAACAATCAACATAAAAATAATAATCACATTAGTGTAATTTTATATTCTGTATAAATTTTACAGTTTAGCTCAATTAATTAAAGTTTAGTTAAAATTATAGTTTTGTTAAATAAACAAAGCATGCATTACAAATATGAATGGTTTGTATACATAAGTGGTTTGAGTTTAAAACAGCTGCCCTTACAAATACATTGTAAAAGTAAATTATCAAATTTCTTTGAAGGATACATTTGGAGAAATAAAATATTTGAGTTATCAGAAATTTCCAATTGCTTATGAAATTTTCAACACTGTTGTTGTACATATAAGGCATTTACTTATTCATTTTTAGTTATGTTTCTAGACTCTCTCTTTTTACTTCCTGTACCCTTATGTTGACAGCACAAAAGTCTGCCTTAATCAAAAGCCTCATTGTTCTCTATATGGCAAAGTCCTATATAAATTCTAAAATGAGTCAATATAATCTGAATTACTAGTTTCCTCTCATTAAGAAATTTTATTTAACTTGGAATTGTATGAAATTCTTTATATATAAAGGAAATCAAAATGAGCAAATAATTTACATTATCAAATATTCCCAAGCGTATGTAAGCCAAGTGTGCTTGAAAATGCACTGCAATGGTTTAGATAAGTAAAAGAAGAAAAGAAAAGAAAGAGTAACCAAAAAGAAAAAAAAAAAAGTCACTTGGAAAAGATGAGCCTGAAAAGAGCTCTCATTGTATATTGGAGCAAAAAATGTAGATGGGAAGACAAATGATGACACCAAACACAAGGCAAAAGTACTAAAGCCCAAGACCTCTCTTTAAATGCAATTTATCTAAAATTTTAAGTTTATTTATAGTAGCTATGAAATATTTATAGTGTAGCATCTATAAAAATTTATTTTATACTAGCCTGGCAAGCTGCAGTCCATGGGGTCTCAAAGTGTTGGGCTGAGGGACTGAACTGAACTGAACTGATAGTAGCCGTATTGCCAGCCATGTCATGAGGAAAGAAAGAGAGAGACAGAGATACATAGATACACAAGTATCAGATTAATAATACAGCAGAGATGAATCAGTTGTGGGGCATGGAAACCAGGAACTTATTTTATTTATTTATTTTACAACTAATTTTTAACGTTTGTTTTGTCTCCATTACTCATTGAATGAAGGAGCTACCCTCTTTTCATTTATCCATTAGGTACCCATACACTTGATTTTTCCTCTGGAATTTCTGAAGTATTGAATACATCTTTAGACCCGACATTTTATGTTTGGCTTATAATCTCTTGAGAAATAACTTCTTCGTTTCACCATCATTTTCCATTAGATACGTATTTTAAGTCTTAGTGGAACTTCAACTTTTCTTAGCCTTAGCATTTTTATCTGCAAAATGGCACTAATAATATGTCTTACATATGTCCCAAGGCTAATTTTAGAGACCAACAGCAATTGAATCCAGAACGTTTATATATATATTGTCTTAAGGAGGTCACCAAGACAGTTGTTTGCCTTTCTGTCTCATATTCCATCTCATTTTGACTAATGGGCATGGAGAATCAAATTTTACAAAAAGCAAACCTTTACCTTGGCAATATATATAGCTTTACATATAACCTTGTCTTCCTTCATGATTAATGACTTACTCCTGAATTCACAAACCAGTGTTGTAGCCAGTCAACCTATCTACTTCTCTCTGCTGCTGTTGCTAAGTCACTACAGCCATGTTGGACTCTGTGTGACCCCATAGACCACAGCCCACCAGGCTCCACTGTCCCTGGGATTTTCCAGGCAGGAACACTGGAGTGGGTTGCCATTTCCTTCTCCAATGCATGAAAGTGAAAAGTGAAAGTGAAGTCACTCAGTCGTGTCTGACTCTTTGCAATCCCATGGACTGCAGCCTACCAGGCTCCTCCATCCACAGGATTTGCCAGGCAAGAGTGCTGGACTGGGGTGCCATTGCCTTTTCCGGTCTACTTCTCTCTAGGATACCTAAAATATTTTTCTTCAAATCATTATCTAAGTAATTCTCATGGTACTCAAGATACTCATATCCTATAAACTGCTGTATATAAATTTAAAAAAAAATACACTTCTATTTAGAGCAGTTTTAGATTTACAGAAAAATTAGGAAAAAATATAGGATTCTCATATACCTTCCATAGTTTCCACTATTACCAATATATTTTATTGTGTTCTGTGCTCAATTGCTCAGTTGTCTGATTTTCTGTGGCCCTATGGACTGCCAGACTTTTCTGTCCACGGAATTTTCCAGGCAAGAATGCTGAAATGGGTAGCCATTCCCTTCTCCAGGGGATCTTCCCAACTCAGGGACTGAACCCCAGTTTCCTGCATTGTAGGCAGATTCTTTACAGACTGAGTCACCAAGGAAACTCATCTTTCATTAGTGTAGTACCTTTGCTTTAATTGATGAATCAATATTGACATATTGTTATTAACTAAGGTCCATAGTTTGGGCTTCCCTCGTGGCTAAGATGGTAAAGAATATACCTGCAGTGTGGAAGATCTGGGTTCTACCCCTGGGTTCAGAAGATCCCCTGGAGGAGGCCATGGCAACCCACTCCAGTATTCTTGTGTGGAGAATCCCCATGGAGCCTGAAGGGCAACAGTCCATCTGATCGCCAAGAGTCAGACTCGACTGAACCACCAAATGCAGCGTTTACTTTAGGGTTCACACCCTCAGTTCAGTCTCTCAGTCGTGTCCGACTCTGTGACCCCATGAACCGCAGTACACCGGGCCTCCCTGTCCATCACCAACTCCCAGAGTCCACCCAAACCCATGTCCATTGAGTCAGTATTGCCATCTAACCATCTCATCCTCTGTCATCCCCTTCTCCTCCTGCCCCTAATCTTTCCCAGCATCAGGTCTTTTCCAATGAGTCAGCTCTTCTCATCAGGTGGCCAAAGTATTGGAGTTTCAGTTTCAACATTAGTCCTTCCAATGAACACCCAGGACTGATCTCCTTTAGGGTGGACTGGGTGGATCTCCTTGCAGTCCAAGGATTCACAGCTGGTGCACATCAAATGGGTTCTGAAAAATGTATAACAATTATTCACCCTTATAGTGTCATGCAGAACAGCCCTCGCCTCCTCCCTCTCAGCTTTTCCCTCCCAATGGTTTTTCTATAATTTTTTTATAGTTTCTATAGGTTTGCCTTTTCCAGAATGTTATGTGTGTGTGTTGGAATCAAACTTTACATATCCTCTTCAGACTGTTTTTTTTTTTTTTTTTTTTCCAATTTGGAAATACACATTGAAGCTTCTTCTCTTTCTGTGGTTTGATAATTTAACATTAAAACACTCTATTATATGAATATAACACTGTTTGTTTATCCACTCACCTATGAAAGGACATCTTGACTGTTTCTAATTTGTATTTCTATTTTGTATTGCAGTATTTCTAAGATTAATTCAGCATAAATCTTTTGGTGTTTGAATGAGGGAGAGAAGAGATGCAGCTGGAAAGCTGAGATGGAATTAGATTGTAGAAACTCTCACATTCCCAAGTAAAAAGATTGGAATTTATCTAAGAAGTGATAAATAGAAATACATGAGGAAAAGTCAAACCTGAATAAAACTAGAGTTCTGTGACTGAAAAGAAGTGCAGATAGAAACAAAGCCTAGGTAACAAATGATGTCTGCCTTTACAACATGTTTGTACAAAATGGTTTACAATCAAAAGCAGCAATATGACTGCTTCCAAAGAGGAAATGGGCAGAGTTTCAAAAGAAAACGCTTTGGTCTTAAGGAATATGCAAAAGTTAACAAGCAGAGCTTTGATGCTGAGTTAAACAAACAATATGAAAAGGAATGAGAAAATCAGTAATTATACATAACTCATAACATGACAATGAGGCAAAAAGTCTTTTGCGAGGATGGATTTTCTCACTAGCTTTTTGAAACAAATCCTAGTGCCTAATTAAATGAAAATGTCTCCACTTTTTTATGCAGCTGTCTTCATGATGTGAATATACAATGATCATAATAGTTATTTTATGCATTATATTATGTTTTGTAAAACTTCAACTCCAGATAAATGAATCTGCATTTAAGATATTCAAGGCATTTTCACCAAGGTGCCCCTTAATTGGGTAGCTCACTAACCTAAAGATTGTTCATTTAAATGTGCTTAAGAACATCAGAAATTATAATTTTGTCTCATTAAAAAGCTCAGGTTAGCTAAGCTCCCACCTAGAACAAGAAAACTGGAAGAAGTAGTGTTTCCATTCTAACAAGAAGAAGGAAGAAAAAAAAAAAAAACCTTCAAAATCACAAGCTTTCTTAAACCCATCAGAAAACTAGTGTTTCATGGCAATAATGTAGACCTGAAATCTAAAGAACAATAGGACTTTCCTGTAAGAGTTAGGACCTGTGCCCCACATTACCTGTGACAGAGTGTGGAGGAAAATATGCCAAGTGCTGTAAAAAGCAGTAAGAATTTAACTACATTTTGGTAAAGAATTTGCCTGCAATGTAGGAAACCTGAGTCCAATCCCTGAGTCAGGAAGTTTCCCTAGAGAAAGGAATAGCAAGCCACTCCAGTACTCGTGCCTGGAGAATCCCATTGACAGAGGAGCCTGGGGGGTATTGTCCATGGGGTCACAAAGACTTGGACACGACTGAGGGACAAACACAGATACATAATGGTAAGGTGCAGGTTAGCATAAGAGAGAATGGAACTCCTGTAGGCCACAGACATACAGATATTTCATTCACAGTTGCAAGTTCTTCTTCACAAACCTTCTCTGAGTGCTTGCCAGAAGGATCCAGAACAGGCAAGAGGCCTGCTGATGTATGCCTAGAAAGACAGTTTGTCAGTTTCTTATAAAGTTAAACAATACCACTGAACACTCAGGCCTAAGTATTCACCCAAGAGAAATTAACAAATTAACACTTTAATTCATACAATATCCTATAGGCGAATCTTTATAGTAGTTTTACTCATAACTACTCAAAACTGGAAATAGCCTAAATATCCATCAAATAGTGAATAGATATATTTTGAGGTATCCATAAAATGAAACAGTAGTTGAAAACAAGAGGAAACATGCTTCTGATACACTTAAGAGCGTGGATAAATCACACATTTACTATAAACTAAATATGAGAAGGGCTTCCCTGCTGGCTCAGATGGTAAAGAATCTTCTGCAATGCAACAGACTTGGATTTCCAGTATTCTTGCTTGGGAAATCCCACGGACAGAGGAGCCTGGCAGGCTACACTCCATGCGGTCGCAAAGAGTCGGACATAATTGAGTGATTCACAGACACACACACACACACACACACACACACATACACACAAGAAGGCAGAATGGAAAAGGTACATACTAAATTTCATTTATATTACATTCTGAAGAGAGGAATATAGGAATAGAACACAGATTGAGATTTCTATAGGTTAGGGTGGGGTTAATGATGCTAAAGCTGAAACTCCAGTACTTGGCCACCTCGTGCGAAGAGTCGACTCATTGGAAAAGACTCTGATGCTGGGAGGGATTGGGGGCAGGAGTAGAAGGGGATGACAGAGGATGAGATGGCTGGATGGCATCATGGACTCAATGAACATGAGAATGAGTGAACTCTGGGAGTTGGTGATGGACAGGAAGGCCTGGCATGCTGCGATTCATGGGGTTGCAAAGAGTCGGACACGACTGAGCAACTGAACTGAACTGAACTGAATGTTGGACTTCAAGGGCATGGATGGATTTTTAAAGCAATTTAACTATTCTATATTTTGATTCTGTTAGTGGTTACATGAATGTATATGTATGCCCATGTCATAGAACTGTGTACTGAAAAGGGTGAATTTTCATTTCTAAAAAAATAATAATAATAAAGTAATATAATGAAACCTCCTCCTCTTTGATAAATGGAGCATTGTCCCTGGCTTGATGAGTGAAAGGAGAAGCATGGAAAGCAATTTTAGTTTTAGAGGTCAACCATCTAATGCAACAGTTTTCATCATAATTCTGTTCTCTTTTCTTTAACATTAAACTATAAATAGCTGAGCAATCTGTTTGGAAAGTTCAATTCAAAATAGCTGGTTAAATTTGTCAGCCTGTTTATTTAGGCCTATATATTCATATTTGAAGCAATATTCTAGAAATGCTCTGAGAAATATACAAAATACTTTAAACAAAATATTGCATATTTCAAATAAAAAGAATCATCTTACATTAGTTTTTAATCAGCCTTTTAATTTTAGGACAAATATAATATTTTAAGTGATACTACCACATAATTTTAGAAAATACTTATTTTTATTCTGAACGCATAATGTAAAATTCAAACCTAAAATTTTGCATTTGTGTGAGTGTGTGTGTGTGTGTGTGTGTGTGTGTGTGTGTGGTTAGCTTACATTTCCCTAAGCTGCTAACTGGAGAAAAACTTCTACTACAGATCATATTTGCTGTGAAATGCAAAAACAGACAGTGCCCTTTGGCCTTCTGAAAAATGGATACATATTCCATCTATAATTTTCGCTTATTATTTGCATGTAGGAATTGCAACCAGACTTTTTATGAGTGGGAAAAAAAAACATAAAGACTTTAACTAATGTGTTTTCCATCCCAATATTGAAGAAAACAGTAAAGTGCCTATCTTTGTCCCTAGTTGAGTGCAAAAGAACACTCTAGCCCAGGGGTCCCCAACCTCCAGGTTGTGTATGGGTACCTCCTATCAGATTAGTGGCAGCATTTATTAGAAATAAAGTGCATAATAAGTGTAATGTGTTTGAATCATCCTGAAGCCATCCTCCCCACCTCTGGTTTGTGGAAAAATTGTCTTCCATGAAATTGGCTCCTGGTGCCAAAAAGGTTGGGGACCACTGCTCTAGCACACCTGAAATCACAGATGTCATATGGGGAAAAATTGCTCTTTCCACAGTGTCAAACTACTTGGCAGACTCTTCTAGAAGCAGTTGGTGAGACTAGAAGCTTCTGAACTGCCTTGAGGGCTGTCATATGCCTTATTTGTTGTTGAATTAATGGTCTGTTCAGGAATCCTGACCTCAAATTCTGAAGTTTGCATACAGAATCAACCTAAGTGAATAAAAAATAAAAAACACAATTAAAGTAAAAGCATCTTATTATTTCAGCAGTCTTACAAAATCAAATCACATCATTCCCAGATGTGATATTTTGTGATTGGTGTGTCATAGAGTAAAATAGCTGAAAGTCAGCAATTTATTTTGCTATTGAATGCAATCTGGGCCATCTCTTTGATCCCTCCTTTATTGAGCAAGCACTGTATGCTTTCCATTGTAATAGGCACTGGTGTACATAAATGAACAAGGTATGGGCCCTGTGGTAAAAAACCTAAAGCAAGAAAGATATGTACAAAAAACTGATACATTGCTTCCCAGTGGTCATATATATATATATATGTAAGTTATGACCAACCTAGATAGCATATTCAAAAGCGAGACATTACTTTGCCGACTAAGGTCCGTCTAGTCAAGGCTATGGTTTTTCCTGTGGTCATGCATGAATGTGAGAGTTGGACTGTGAAGAAAGTTGAGCACCAAAGAATGGATGCTTTTGAACTGTGGTGTTGGAGAAGACTCTTGAGAGTCCCTTGGACTGCGAGGAGATCCAACCAATCCATTCTGAAGGAGATCAACCCTGGGATTTCTTTGGAGGGAATGATGCTAAAGCTGAAACTCCAGTACTTTGGCCACCTCATGCAAAGAGTTGACTCATTGGAAAAGACTCTGATGCTGGGAGAGATTGGGGGCAGGAGGAGAAGGGGACGACAGAGGATGAGATGGCTGGATGGCATCATTGACTCGATGGACGTGAATCTGAGTGAACTCTGGGAGTTGGTGATGAACATGGAGGCCTGGCATGCTGCGATTTATGGGGTTGCAAAGAGTCGGACACGACTGAGCGACTGAACTGAATTGATACATATATAAATATATATATACATATAAATATATATACATATAAATAAGTATATATATACATATATGTATATATAAACATGTATTCATGAAACACAAGGAAAGGACAACAAAATCTCCATCAAATCACTGGGAACGTTATGAAGTTGTAAGTCATCCATCTCAGTATTAAAGAATAAATATGAGTTTTCCAGATAGAAAAAAAAGAAAAAGGCATTTCAGGAAGACAAAAGCAAGTATATGGGAAAGGAAAATATGTGCTAAGAAAATGGTGAAATACTAGTAATAAATAAGGAGAAATGTATTGAAGAAGTTACAGAATGCAAGACAGAAGAGTTAGATATAAATAAATTTAGAAATAATGGTTATGTTTACTCTAGATATTGTTCTTTTGTTGCAAGTCACAGAAAACCTTAAACAGAAAATTTGAGGCATTGATGAAATCTGTGTGGATGTAAGGACAAAAAGCATAGTATAGTCAGACCTTAAGTGCAATACAAATCTCACAGGATCTCTATGCTCTCTGTATTGTTCAGTGACCACATGGCCTCATTCCTGCTATTTTCTCTATTTATTCCATTGTTTTCTTTAAAAAAAACTTTTTATTTTGTATTGGGGTATAGCCAATTAACAATGTTGTGGTAGTTTCCAGTGAACAGTAAAGGGACTCAGTCACACTTATACATGTATCCATTCTCCCACAAATTCCCCTTGCATCCAGGCTACCACATAACACTGAGCAGAGTTCCCTGTGCGATACACTAGTTCCTTATTGGTTGTTGTTATTGTTTAGTCACTAAGTTGTGTTCAACTCTTTTGCAGCCTCATAGACTGTAGCCTGTCAAGCTCTTCTGTCAGTGAGATTTATCAGGCAAGAATACTGGAATGGGTTGCCATTTCCTTCACCAGGGGACCTTTCTGACCCAAAGATCGAACCCGCATCTCCTGAATTGACAGGCGGATTCTTTACCACTGAGGTTATTCATTTCAAATATAACAGTGTTTACGTCTTCTCTTCTGATAGACACTGTCTCTTTGCCTGGTTGTCAGTTTTTGATATGTTCTTAAATTGAGCAATTGCATCCTGAAATCTAAATGAGATTCATCTCAGGAATAGCCAACTGGTTAAGATACAGTGTATTTGTCTTTCTGTGATCATTCTGTATTTGAAGACTTGAGGCAGCCTTCAGGATAGATTTTTTTTTCTTTAGGTTGTTATAGACTTTTTAATTCATCCTTTCTCCTAAATATCTATTAGAGATTGTTGGAAACTCTGAGTTCATTATCTATATATCATAACTCTTTACATCATATAACTTTGTCCTTTTGCATTTCACTTTGAGAGAGTTGCTTATGTCAAGTTTATATTGCCTACTTAAATTTTCTAATGTGCTCATTCTAATAAGTCTATCTATTGAAATATTTCTTCTCTTACTCCTCATCCTTTTCTTCCTTCTCCTTCTTCTTTTAGTGAATTTAGTTTCCTTTTTTAATGAAATTATGCTATGCTACATTGGGGTAACAAATTAATCCTGAATTTTTAGTGGCTTATTATAGTAATACTTGTTGTTGACTCAATAAAATGATGGATTCAGGGAATCTTCCTCTACTTGGGGACTCTGAAATTATAAACTTATGGCATTCAGGTAATAATGTCAGGGAAAGAAAGCCTGAATAAATTCATGGAATACTATTAAGGACTAGGTCTACGTAATTTTCACTCACATCCCATTGTCTGTAACCCTGTAACCTAATCTAACTGCCAAGAAATTTGGCATCATAAAAAAGGAAAAGGTATACACTCTTGATAAAGAGTGTATACCTTTGTTGTTGCCAAAATTGTAATCTTGATAAAGAGTGTATACCTTTGTTGTTGCCAAAATTGTAATCTCCAAGATATTAATAGGTGATACTATTGCTTTTATATTATTTGTACTTATCTAAAATTCTCTTTGTTTTCTTCAATTCACTATTGTTTTTGCTGCAGCAATCGACCCCAAAGTATAATCACTGTTCATAATCTCCTTCTTTCACTGGCTATTCTATGTGTTACTCATTCTCAGGCAATAATTTTGGGCTAATTAGGGGACCAGATCTTCACCCATGGTGGGATAACTCAGATCTTCATCCTGGTTTCACTAACTTTCAGATCATATTTGCTGCAATTTTTCACCTAAATTTGTCGCTGGACATGAATGAATAAATCAGAACCTCTGTGTATCCTGCTTTCAGACACACTCCTCCCCCCAACCCCCACCAATAGCATATCAGCAACACTCTCAGCTCAATCTAATGTTCAACCAATGGTACAGAATCTACCCACCAATGCAGGAGCCGTGGGTTTGATCTCTTGGCCTGGAAGATACTCTGGAGATGAAAATGGCAATCCACTCCAATATCCTTGCCTGGGAACTCCCATGGACAGAGGATCCTTGTGGGTTTCCATGGGGTGGCAAAAGATTCGGACATGACTTAGCTACTAAACAACAACTTCTGCTAGAGTACTAACTCCTTTTTTCCTTGCTAGTCTGTCCACTGGCATAGGAGTGGACAAAATATCCAGTGGCAGATAGATCTCCAGGCTTGAGGGAACCCTATTGTGTCCTGGTGAAACTACCCTCCCTTTAAAATGGAACTCTAGTTCAGTTTGGAGGAAAAGTTGTAAAAATTATCCAAGTGAGTCAGTGCTATTCATTGATAGTGAACAGTATGTACTCCTAATTTAAGAGACATTTATTCTACTATTGGGATATCCCAGGTGGTCCTAGTGGTAAAGAACCTGCCTGCCAATGCAGAAGACATGAGATAAGGGTTTGATCCCTGGGTCAAGAAGATCCTCTGAAAGAAGGAATGGCAACCCACCAGTATACTTGCCTGGAGAATCCCATGGACAGAGGAGCCTGGGGGCTACAGTCCATAGGTTCTTATAGAGTTGGACATGACCGAAGCAACTTAGGATGCAGGCACACACATTCTACTATTGAAGATATAGCACCATATAATACCTGTTGACTTAGACTTGAATTCCTCAAAGATTCATCTAAAAGAGCTCAATTCAGATGTATTTTTTATGAAGTGACTCTAATGTCCTACCAGGAAATAGTTTTGAAAAATGCAATATAATATAGGACAAATGGATCTTATGTTTCTATAATATTTCTTTCCTATATTTTGTATATTTCCTATATTTTAATATTCCTTGTCAAATAGGCTCATTAGCCCAAAACTATGTTATGATAATTCCATGATCATAAAATTGATACTTTGTGAGCCTGAGATCATAATGCTGAGACAGTGAAGATAAATCTATATCTAGAAAGCATGGTAAGCATATTATTCCATTCAGTGCCTCAAATAAGGAAGAAAAGGGGGATATGTCATGATAAAATGGTCATTCTAAAATTTATTTTATTGTGTTGTCTTTGGAAGCATGTTTCAAAATATTACTAGATAGATATTCATTAATCCTGAGAGTGATTGACTGGATATTACTCTTATCAAACAACAATTATATCTAATATAGATTCTCATTTCATCTTGTAGACTAGTTTGATTATAATTGACTGCTACCCAAGAGATTTATTAGACATCTACTATACCTAAAGCACTTGGGTAGGTGCATGACCTGGAAAGCTGACAGTTTATTGGCAGGACTAAGAGATAATAGCAGTAATACAAGTCAAATATATAGAAGAATAAGCAATATTATGAAAGTGCTGATGTGGGAATAATTTATTTTATCTTGGCAATTAGGAAATGATCACATAAGACTTAACAATTGGATTGGAAAAATTAGTTGAATCAAGTCATAAAAAGTTGTAGGAGCAAAGATATGGAGGAATGAAAGCTTGTAATATATTTGGGAAAGGGAGAAAAACTCTGGGATACAATTCAGTACAACGAGAAGTAGTATGGGAACGATAGAATATGTGACCAGACAAATATGTTAAATGACATATTATTAATATATAATGCTTGTGGAAATGCATGAGTATTCAGTTGTACTTGAAGCAAAAGTAGTATGTAAAAAAGTGGCGTGAAATCCTGAGGAGGTTTTGAGCCAAATTATAAAACTTTGTGTAGAACAATAAAGAAATGATAAAGAATTGATATCAAATAAAACATTTTTGAGATCACAAGTAACATAATTAGTGAAGAGGAAGAAGAGAGTGGTATCAATGAAAACAACTACTAATTAATTAAATGAGGCTAGATAATACATTTTTAAAAAGTATGAAGTATAGAGTAGCAAAAGGCAAGGATATAAGATAACAAGTGTGATAGACATATTGATAGTAAAACAAATGTGAATCAATGATAACAGCAGATACTGTAAGTGATTCGCCCATCTCCCATCAGCCTTTACCATCTCCCTGCACTCTGGCACAAATTCCAACCACCAACACCTCTGATTCTTTGCCTCAAAGTTGTCACTGACCAGCAGAGCCTGCTCTGTCTTCTACATAGTTGGGCTAAAAGCCGTGGTGAATCTATCATCTTCAGGATCCCTTATCTAACAGCTGATAGGACTACTTGAATCATTATCCTCATCCCTTTTTCCCTGACTGGGGTGATTCTCAAGTGCTTGTTCTTCTCTTCTTCTCTCATTTCTTTATACCAGGTACACATATGGTAATGTACATTTTTTAAAATTTATTTTTAATTGAAGGATACTTGCTTTACAATATAGTGTTGGTTTCTGCTATGCATCAATCTCCTATGAATCACCCATAGATATACATATGTACCCTTCCTCTTGAACCTCCCTTTCACCTACCACTCTATTCCACCACTCTATGTTGTCACAGAGTCCTGGTTTAAGCTCCCTGAGTCATACAGCAAATTTCCCCTGGCTATATATTTTATATATGGTAGCACATATGTTTCCAACTACTCTCTCCTTTCATCTGACTCTCTCCTAGGCCCCCCTGCCCTCAGGTCCACAAGTCTGTTTTCTATGTTTGCATCTCCATTGCTTCCTGCAAATAGATTCATCAGTACCATCTTTTGAGATTTCATATATATATACATTAATATACATAAGTCAGAAAGAGAAAACTATGGTAATGTATTTATTTGTTTTATTCCCTTCTTTGTATTATCTATGTTCTCTCCAAGGGTGTTTTCCAGAATCATTCCCCAAATATACTACTTGCATTTCAATTATTTTCTTCAAGATATTCTACTAGGAGAACCCAATTAAAATAATTTTCCTGGAAATAGTCCTACACATCCTCAGATTGAAAGACTAAGAATGAACCTGTTCCTAGGAATACATCACCAACAATTCACTTGAAGTGGCTAGAGATAATTATTGGTGCACTTTAGCATTACAATTACTAATGCTCTCACCTAAGGAGATAAAGACAAAGTATCAGTGAACTGGAATTCACTGATGTATTGATTTTATATTGCATCCATAGCATTACTATAAACTTAGTGACTTGACACAACTATATTACCTTTGAGTTCTATAGAAATCCAATACAGATTTCAGTGAACTATCATGTATCAGTAGGTCTGTTTCTTCTGGAGGCTCAAAGGGAGCATCCATTTTCTTGTTTTTTTTTTTTTTTTTTCAGCTTTTAAGAAGCCATTTGAATTCCTTGGCTTCCTGCTACCTTCAAAACAAATAATGTTACCTGTCTCTGACTATTCCTCCATAGAGAGATTTTCCTCTGATGCTTTATGAATCTGGCTTTTAAGAATCCATGTGATTGGGAAGAGTCAGGGAGGAATAAACTAGAAGTCTGGGACTAAAATATACACACTACTACAACTATATTTCATTAAAGATTTTAAAAAGAACTTAGGTGATTATGTTGATTCTACCTTGATAGCTTTGTTCAGTATGACTGGAGATGGAAGTGAAGCCCAATGTTGTATAGAACAATATTGAATAGGAACGTGGAATGTTAGGTCCATGGATCAAGGTAAATTGGAAGTGTTCAAACAGGAGATGGCAAGAGTGAACACCAACATGTTAGGAATCAGTGAAGTAAAATGAAATGGAATGGGAGAATTTAATTCAGATGACCATTATATCTACTACTGTAGGGAAAAATCTCTTAAAAGAAATGAAGATGGAGTAGCCATCATAGTCAACAAAAGAGACCAAAATGCAGTACTTGGGTGCAATTTCAAAAATGACAGAATGATTTCTGTTTGTTTCCAAGGCAAACCATTCAATATCATGGTAATCCAAGTCTATGACCCAACTCTAATGCCAAAGAAGCTAGGGTTGAACAGTTCTATGATGACCTACAAGGCCTTCTAAAACTAACACCAAAAAAGATGTGCTTTTCATCATAGGGGACTGGAATGCAAAAGTAGGGAGTCAAGAGTTGCCTGGAATAACAGGCAAGTTTGTTCTTGGAGTACAAAATGAAGCAGGGCAAAGTCTAACATAGTTTTGTCAAGAGAATGCACTGGTAATAGCAAACACCTCTCACAATAACACAAGAGAAGACTCTACGCATGGACATCACTGGATGGTAAATTTTGAAATCATATCGATTATAATCTTTGAAGCAAAAAATGGAGAAGCTCTACACAGTCAGCAAAAACAAGGCTGGGAGCTGACTGTGGTTCAGACCATGAACTCATTGCAAAATTCAGACTTAAATTGAAGTAGGGAAAACCACTAGACCATTCAAGTATGACCTAAGTCAAATCCCTTACAATTATACAGTGGAAGTGACAAACAGATTCAAGGGGATAGATCTGATATACAGAGTGGCTATAGAACTACGAGTGGAGGTTTGGGACATTGTATAGGAGCCAGGGATCAAGACGATACATCTGAATATAGAGTTCCAGAGAACAACGAAGAAAGATAAAGCCTTCTGCAGTGATCAATGGGGGGGGGGGGATAGAGGAAAACAATAGAATGGAAAGAATTTCTCTTCAAGAAAATTACAGGGGGTGGTCCTAAGATGGCAGAGGAATAAGACGGGGAGACCACTTTCTCCCTCAAAAATTCATTAAAAAACATTTCAATGCTGAGTAAATTCCACAAAACAACTTCTGAATGCTGGCAGAGGACATCAGGCACCCAGCAAAGCAGATCATTGGCTTCAAAAACAGGTAGGAAAAAATATAATAAGACGAAAAAAGAGACAAAGGAGGTAGGGAGGGAGCTCCATCCCGGGAAGGGAATCCCGTCCCAGGAAGAAACTCTTAAAAAGAGAGGTTTCCAAACACCAGGAAACATTCTCACAGCTGAGTCTGTGGCGAGCTCTGGAAGCACAGACGGCAACATAACAGGAAGGAAAAATAAATAAATAATTAAAACCAACAGATTACAGCCCAACAGTAACTCCCCCAGCGGAAAAGCAGCGCAGACGCCTGCATCCACCACTAGCAAGTGGGGGCTGGGCAGGGAGGAGCGGGAGGTGCAGCCGGCAGTGCTTTCTAAGAATCGGGCCACGGGAGGTGCAGGCTGCAGTGCTTTTTTGAGAATCGGGCCAGAATGCCCCGCGCATGGACAGAGCGAACTAACTTGGGCTAGCAAACCAAACTGGGATAGCTACCATGTGAAATGCTCGAACATAAGACACCACCAGGACTGTGCACAGAACAAAGGACGGATCGGAAATAGCTGGCTGCAGACCATCCCCCTCTGGTGACAGGGAGCCAGAGCCTTAAGGGCTGGAAAGGGGCAATCGCAGCCCAAGAGAGACATTACCTACCAAAATGCAAGCAAGCTTCTTTGTTAACTAAGACCTCTGGGGGTTCTGGACAGTCATCATCCGCCTGAGAAGGAACGCCAGCTGTACACCCAGAAAACTGAGCAGCAGGGAAAGGCCATAGTCGCAGTGATTGCGCTCGCCAAACTCCTGAGCTACTCAGACCTGGGAAGGGCACAAAACGCAGGCGCAACCAAATCTGCACCTCTGAGGGCTTCCTGAGCACCAAGCCTGAGCGGCTTAGACCGGGGAGGTGCATGAAGCTTAGGGCCGGCCTCAGACGGTTCCCCGGTGGAGCTATGTAGAGCCTGAGCGGTGTGAGCCATAAGCAGGGGCAAGCCCAGAGTGGCTGAGACACTGCAAGCACACGCCAGTAATATTTGTTTGCAGCATCCCTCCTTCCCCACAGCGCGACTGAATAGTGAGCCTAGTGTGTCCACCACCACCCTCCCTGTATCAAGACGGAAATCAGACACTGAAGAGACCAGCAAACAGAGGAAGTTAAACAGAGGGAACCGCCTTGGAAGGGACCCCACACAACCCACAACACCAGAGAAAGGGCCAGATATACCTTTACTACTTTTACAATCTTTCGTTCTTTTTTTTTTTTTTTTGAGTTGATGGGGTTGCATGACTATTTTTTCTTTTTTGTTTTTCTTCTTTTTTTCCTTAACTTTGTTAAATTTTTAAGTACTCTATTTCTCTAATTATTATTTTTAATAATTCTTGTGGCTTTTTTTTTTGTTTGTTTGTTTGTTTGTTTGTTTTTTCTTTCTTTTTTTCCTCTTCTTCTTCTTTTCTTTAATATTGTATTTTTGAAAATCCAATCTCTACTCCAGATTTTTAATCTTTGCTTTTTGGTATTTGTTGTCAATTTTGCACATGTAAAAACCCAATCTTCAGTACCCAGTTTTACCTGAGAGCGAGATTACTGGCTTGACCACTCTCCCCTCCTTTGGACTCTCCTTTTACTCCACCAGGTGGCCTCTGTCTCCTCCCTCCCCCTTCTCTTCTCTACCCAACCCTGTGAATCTCTGTGTGTTCCAGACGGTGGAGAACACTCAGGGAACGGGTTACTGGCCGGGTCTCTCTCTCTCCATTTCATTTCCCTCTTTTATCCTCCTGGCCACCTCTGTCTACTTCCTCCCTCTCCTCTTCCCTGTATAACTCTGTGAACACCTCTGAATGGTCCAGACTGTGGAGCGTACATAAGGAAGTGATTACTGGCTAGCTTGCTCTCTCCTCTTTTGATCCCACCTCATCTCATTCCAGTCACCTCTAACTACCCCCCCCCCTTCTCTTCTCCGTGTAACTCAGTTAATCTCTATGGGTGATCCTCAATGTGGAGAAACTTTTCATCTTTAACCTAGATGCTTTATCATCAATGCTGTATAGATGGAGAAGTCCTGAGGCTAGGGTAAAAATAAAACTGAAAACCAGAAACAGGAGGCTTAAGTCCAAATCCTAAGAACATCAGAGAAATCTGGAATCCAGGGAACATTAATCAATAGGAGCTCATCAAACACCTCCATACCTACACTGAAACCAAGCACCACCCAAGGGCCAACAAGTTCCAGAGCAAGACATACCACGCAATTTCTCCAGCAACACAGGAACACACCCCTGAGCTTCAATATACAGGCAGCTCAAAACTACTCCAAAACCATTGATGTCTCACAACCCATTACTGGACACTTCATAGCACTCCAGAGAGAAGAAATCCAGCTCCACCCACCAGAACTCCAACACAAGCCTCCCTAACCAAGAAACCTTGACAAGCCACTGATACAACCCCACCCACAGTGAGGAAACTCCATAATAAAGAGACCTCCACAAATTCCCAGAATATAGAAAGGCCACACCAAACGCAGCAATATAATCAAGATGAAGAGACAGAGGAATACCCAGCAGGTAAAGGAACAGGAGAAATGCCCACCAAACCAAACCAAATATGAGGAGAGAGGAAATCTACCTGAGAAAGAATTCCAAATATTGATAGTGAAAATGATCGAAAATCTTGAAATCAAAATGGAATCACAGATAAATAGCCTGGAGACAAGGATTGAGAAGATGCAAGAAAGGTTTAACAAGGACCTAGAAGAAATAAAAAAGAGTCAATATATAATGAATAATGCAATAAATGAGATCAGAAACACTCTGGAGGCAACAAATAGTAGAATAACGGAGGCAGAAGATAGCATTAGTGAAATAGAAGATAGAATGGTAGAAATAAATGAATCAGTGAGGAAAAAAGAAAAACGAATTAAAAGAAATGAGAACAACCTCAGAGACCTCCAGGACAATATGAAATGCTCCAACATTCGAATTATAGGAGTCCCAGAAGAAGAAGACAAAAAAAAAGACCATGAGAAAATTCTTGAGGAGATAATAGTTGAAAACTTCCCTAAAATGGGGAAGGAAATAATCACCCAAGTCCAAGAAACCCAGAGAGTTCCAAATAGGATAAAACCAAGGCGAAACACCCCAAGACATATATTAATCAAATTAACAAAGACCAAACACAAAGAACAACTATTAAAAGCAGCAAGGGAAAAACAACAAATAACACACAAGGGGATTCCCATAAGGATAACTGCAGATCTTTCCATAGAAACTCTTCAGGCCAGGAGGGAATGGCAAGACATACTTAAAGTGATGAAAGAAAATAACCTACAGCCCAGATTACTGTACCCAGCAAGGATGTCATTCAAATATGAAGGAGAAATCAAAAGCTTTACAGACAAGCAAAAGCTGAGAGAATTCAGCACCACCAAACCAGCTCTCCAACAAATACTAAAGGATATTCTCTAGACAGGAAACACAAAAAGGGCGTATAAACCTGAACCCAAAATAATAAAGTAAATGGCAACGGGATCACACTTATCAATAATTACCTTAAACATAAATGGGTTGAATGCCCCAACCAAAAGGCAAAGACTGGCCGATTGGATACAAAAACAAGATCCCTATATATGCTGCCTACAAGAGACCCACCTCAAAACAATGGACACATACAGACTGAAAGTGAAGGGCTGGAAAAAGATATTCCATGCAAATAGAGACCAAAAGAAAGCAGGAGTAGCAATACTCATCTCTGATAAAATAGACTTTAAAACAAAGGCTGTGAAAAGAGACAAAGAAGGCCACTACATAATGATCAAAGGCTCAATCCAAGAAGAAGATATAACAATTATAAATATATATGCACCCAACATAGGACACTGCAATATGTAAGACAAATGCTAACAAGCATGAAAGGGGAAATTAACAATAACACAATAATAATGGGAGACTTTAATACCCCATTCACACCTATGGACAGATCAACTAAACAGAAAATAAACAAAGAAACACAAACTTTAAATGATACAATAGACCAGTTAGACCTAATTGATATCTATAGGACATTTCACCCCAAAACAATGAATTTCACCTTTTTCTCAAGTGCTTACGGAACCTTTTCCAGGATAGATCACATCCTGGGCCATAAATCTAACCTTGATAAATTCAAAAAAATCGAAATCATTCCAAGCATCTTTTCTGACCATAATGCACTAAGATTAGATCTCAATTACAGAAGAAAAACTATTAAAAATCCCAAAATATGGAGGCTGAACAACACGCTTCTGAATAACCAACAAATCACAGAAGAAATCAAAAAAGAAATCAAATTATGCATAGAAATGAATGAAAATGAAAACACAACAACCCAAAACCTGTGGGACACTATAAAAGCACTGCTTAGAGGAAAATTCATAGTAATACAGGCATACCTCAAGAAACAAGAAAAAAGTCAAATAAATAACCTAACTCTACACCTAAAGCAAATAGAAAAGGAAGAAATGGAGAACCTCAGAGTTAGTAGAAGGAAAGAAATCTTAAAAATTAAGGCAGAAATATGCAAAAGAAACAAAAGAGACCATAGCAAAAATCAACAAAGCCAAAACCTGGTTCTTTGAAAGGATAAATAAAATTGACAAACCATTAGCTAGACTCAGCAAGAAACAAAGGGAGAAGAATAAAATCAATAAAATTAGAAATGAAAATGGAGAAATCACAACAGACAACACAGAAATACAAAGGATCATAAGAGACTACTATCAGCAATTATATGCCAATAAAATGGACAACGTGGAAGAAATGGACAAATTCTTAGAAAAATACAACTTTCCAGAACTGAACCAGGAAGAGATAGAAAATCTTAACAGACACAAGCATGGAAATTGAAATTGTAATCAGAAATCTTCCAGCAAACAAAAGCCCAGGTCCAGACGGCTTCACAGCTGAATTCTACCAAAAATTTCTAGAAGAGCTAAAACCTATCCTACTGAAACTCTTCCAGAAAATTGCAGAGGAAGGTAAACTTCCAAACTCATTCTATGAGGCCACCATCACCCTAATACCAAAACCTGACAAAGACACAACAAAAAAAGAAAACTGCAGGCTAATATCACTGATTAACATAGATGCAAAAATCCTCAACAAAATTCTAGCAATCAGAATCCAACAACACATTAAAAAGATCATACACCATGACCAAGTGGGCTTTATTCCAGGGATGCAAGGATTCTTCAATATCTGCAAATCAATCAATGTAATTCACCACATTAACAAATTGAAAAATAAAAGCCATATGATTATCTCAATAGATGCAGAGAAGGCCTTTGATAAAATTCAACATCCATTTATGATAAAAACTCTCCAGAAAGCAGGAATAGAAGGAACATACCTCAACATAATAAAAGCTATATATGACAAACCCACAGCAAACATTATCCTCAATGGTGAAAAATTGAAAGCATTTCCCCTAAAGTCAGGAACAAGACAAGGGTGCCCACTTTCACCGCTACTATTCAACATAGTTCTGGAAGTTTTAGCCACAGCAATCAGAGCAGAAAAAGATATAAAAGGAATGCAAATTGGAAAAGAAGTAAAACTCTCACTGTTTGAAGATGACATGATCCTCTACATAGAAAATCCTAAAGACTCCACCAGAAAATTACTAGAGCTAATCAATGAATATAGTAAAGTTGCAGGATTTAAAATCAACACTCAGAAATCCCTTGCATTCCTATACACTAATAATGAGAAAGTAGAAAAAAAAATTAAGGAAACAATTCCATTCACCATTGCAATGAAAAGAATAAAATACTTAGGAATATACCTACCTAAAGAAACTAAAGACCTATATACAGAAAACTATAAAACACTGATGAAAGAAATCAAAGAGGACACTAATAGATGGAGAAATATACCATGTTCATGGATTGGAAGAATCAATATAGTGAAAATGAGTATACTACCCAAAGCAATCTACAGATTCAATGCAATCCCTATCAAGCTACCAGCGGTATTTTTCACAGAAGTAGAACAAATAATTTCAAGATTTGTATGGAAAAACAAAAAACCTCAAATAGCCAAAGCAATTTTGAGAAAGAAGAATGGAACTGGAGGAATCAACTTGCCTGACTTCAGGGTCTACTACAAAGCCACAGTCATTAAGACAGTATGGTACTGGCACAAAGACAGAGATATAGATCAATGGAACAAAATAGAAAACCCAGAGATAAATCCACACACCTATGGACACCTTATCTTTGATAAAGGAGGCAAGAATATACAATGGAGTAAAGAAAATCTCTTTAACAAGTGGTGCTGGGAAAACAGGTCAACCACTTGTAAAAGAATGAAACTAGATCACTTTCTAACACCATACACAAAAATAAACTCAAAATGGATTAAAGATCTAAATGTAAGACCAGAAACTATAAAACTCCTAGAGGAGAACATAGGCAAAACACTCTCCGACATAAATCACAGCAGGATCCTCTATGACCCACCTCCCAGAATACTGGAAATAAAAGCAAAAATAAACAAATGGGATCTAATTAAAATTATAAGCTTCTGCACAACAAAGGAAAGTATAAGTAAGGTGAATTATGACCCAGCAATCCCACTGCTGGGCATACACACTGAGGAAATCAGAATAGAAAGAGACACATGTACCCCAATGTTCATTGCAGCACTGTTTATAATAGCCAGGACATGGAAACAACCTAGATGTCCATCAGCAGATGAATGGATAAGAAAGCAGTGGTACATATACACAATGGAGTATTACTCAGCCATTAAAAAGAATACATTTGAATCAGTTCTAATGAGATGTATGAAACTCAAGCCAATTATACAGAGTGAAGTAAGCCAGAAAGAAAAACACCAATACAGTATACTGACACATATATACGGAATTTAGAAAGATGGTAATTATGACCCTGTATGCGAGACAGCAAAAGAGACGCAGATGTATAGAACGGACTTTTGGACTCTGAGGGAGAGGGAGAGGGCGGCATGATTTGGGAGAATGGCATTGAAACATGTATACTTTCATGTAAGAAACGAAGAGCCAGTCTATGTTCGATACAGGATACAGGATGCTTGGGATTGGTGCATGGGGATGATCCAGAGAGATGATATGGGGTGGGAGGTGGGAGGGGGATTCAGGATTGGGAGCCTGTATACACCTGTGGTGGATCCATGTCAATGTATGGCAAAACCAATACAGTATTGTAAAGTAAAATAAAGTAAAAATAAAATTAAAAAAAAATAAAAAAGAAAAGAAAATTACAGATAACAAGGGAATATTTAATGCAAACATGGACACAATAAGTGACAGAAATTCTATGGATATAACAGAAGCAGAAGAAGAGGTGGCAAGGATACACAGAACTATACAAAAAAGATCTTAATGACCAAGATAATCATGAAGGTTTGATCACTCACCTAAAGCCAAATATCCTGTAATGTGAAGTCAAGTGGGCCTTAGGAAGCTTCACTATGAACAAAGCCAGTGGAGGTGATGGAATTCCAGTTTAGCTATTTTAGATCCTAAAAGATGGTGCTGTGAAACTGCTGCACTCAATATGCTAGCAAATTTGGAAAACTCAGCAGTGGCTATAGCACTGGAAAAGGTCAGTTTTCATTCCAATCCCAAAGAATGGCAATGCCAAAGAATGTTCAAACTACCACACAATTACACTCATCTCACATGCTAGCAGAGTAATGCTCAAAATTCTCCAAGCTAGTCTTCAACAGTATGCAAACTGTGAATTTCCAGATGTTCAAGCTGGAGTTAGAAAAGGCAGAGGAACCAGAGATCAAATTGCCAACATCAGTGGATCATCAAAAAGGCAAGAAAGTTCCAGAAAAACATCTATTTCTGCCTTATTGATTAGGGTAAAGTCTTTGACTGTATGGACCACAACAAGTAGTGGAAAATTCTCCGAGAGATGGGAATATCAGAAAACCTTACCTGCCTCCTGAGAAGTCTGTATGCAGGGCCAAAAGCAACAATTAGAACTGGTCACAGAACAAAGATGGTTCCAAATTGGTAAAGGAGTACATCAAGACTGTATAGTGACACCCTGCTTATTTAACTCGTATACAGTGTACATCATCTAAAATGCTGGGCTAGATGAAGCACAAGTTTGAATCAAAATTGCTGGAAGAAATGTAAATAACCTCAGATATGCAGATAACATCACCCTTATGGCAGAAAGAGAAAAACCAAACAGACCCTTGATGAAAGTGAAAGAGGAGAGTTAAAAAGTTGGCTTAAAGCTGAATATTCTAAAAACAAAGATCCTGTCATCTAGCCCCATCACTTCATGGCACATAGATGGGGAAACAGTGGAAACAGTGACAGACTTTATTTATTTTTATTTTTACTTTATTTTATTTTACAATACTGTATTGGTTTTGCCATACATTGACATGTATCCGCCATGGGTGTACATGATTTCCCAATCCTGAAGCCTCCTCCCACCTCCCACCCCATATCATCTCTCTGGATCATCCCCATGCACCAGCCCCAAGCATCCTGTATTCTGCATTGAACATAGACTGGCAATTCGTTTCTTACATGAAAGTATACATGTTTCAGTGCCATTCTCCCAAATCATCCCACCTTCTCCCTCTCCCTCAGAGTCCAAAAGTCCGTTCTATACATCTGTGTCTCTTTTGCTGTCTTGCATACAGGGTTATCATTACCATCTTTCTAAATTCCATATTTAGAAGACTTCATTTTCTTGGGCTCCAAAATCACTGCATATCGTGACTATAGCCATGAAATTCAGAGATTCTTGCTCCTTGGAAGAAAAGCCATGAAAATCCTAGACAGCTTATTATAAAGCAGAGACTACTTTGCTGACAAAGGTCCATATAGTCAAAGCTATGGTTTTTCCAGTAGTCATGTATGGATGTGAGAATTGGAGTATAAAGAAAGCTGAACACCAAATAATTTATGCTTTGAACTGTGGTGTTGGTGAAGACTCTTGAGAGTCCCTTGGACTGCAAGGAGATCCAACCAGTCAATCCTAAAGGAAATCAGTCCTGAATTTTCATTGGAAAGACTGATGCTGAAGCGCCAATACTTTGGCCACCTGATGCAAAGAACTGGTTCATTGGAAAAGACCCTGATTTGGGGAAAGATTGAAGACAGTAGCAGAAGGGCACGACAGAGGATGAAATGGTTGGATGGCATCCCTGACTCAGTGGACATGAGTTTGGTCAAGGTCTGGGATTTGGTGATGGACGGTGAAGATAGATAGTGTGCTACAGTCCATGGGATCCAAAGAATCGAGCACGATTGAGAGACTGAACTGAATTGGGTTGTTCATAAGTTCTATTTCTTCCTTGTTCAGTCTGGAAGATTGAACATTTCTAAGAATCTCTTTTCTTTCAGGTTATCCATTTTATTGCCATATTCAGTTCAGTTCAGTTCAGTCCCTCAGTCGTGTCTGACTCTTTGCGACCCCATGAATCGCGGCAAGCCAGGCTTCCCTGTTCATCACCAATTCCTGGAGATCACCTAAACTCATGTTCATCGAGTCAGTGATGCCATCCAGTCATCTCATCCTCTGTTATCCCCTTCTCCTCCTGCCCCCAATCCCTCCCAGCCTCAGGGTCTTTTCCAATGAGCCATATAGTTGTTCATAATAATCTCATAATCCTTTGTATTTCTGCATTGTCTGTTGTAACCTCTTCTTTTTAATTTCCAATTTTGTTGATTTGATTCTTCTCTCTTTTTTTCTTGATGAGTCTGGCTAAAGGTTTGTCCATTTTTTTTTTTTTAAATCTTCGCCAAGAATCCGTTTTTAGTTGTATTAATTTTTACTATAGTTTCTTCCCTTTCTTTTTCAGTTGTTTCTGCTCTGATGTTTTGATTTCTTTCCTTCTGCTAATTTGTGTGTGTGTGAGTGTGTGTGTGTGCTGTTGTTGTTCTTCTTTCTCCAGTTGTTTTAGGCATAAATATGGGTTGTCTATTTAATGCTTTTCTTGTTTCTTGAGGTAAGATTGTATTGCTATAAACTTCCCTCTCAGAACTGCTTTTGCTGCCTCCCATAGGTTTTGAGTTGTCATGTTTTCATTGCCATTTGTATCCAGGCATTGTTTCTATTTCTTTCATAATCCATTGATTATTTAGAAATTTATTTTTTAATCTCAATGTGTTTGTGTTTCTTATAGTTTGTTTTTCTTGTAATTGATATTTAATCACATAGACTTGTGGTCAGAATAGTTCCTTGATATAATTTCAGTTTTATTAAATTTATTAAAATTTGATTTGTGACCCAAGTTGTCATCTATCCTGGAGAGTGCTACTTGTGCACTTGAGAAGAAAGTATATTCTTCTGCATTTGGATGAAATATCCTGAAGTTATCAATGTGACCCATCTCATCTAGTGTATTATTTAAGACATATGTCCTCATTAATTTTCTGTTTTGATGATCTGTTCATTGGTGTAAAGGGGGTGTTAAAGTCTCCTACTATTATTGTGTTACTGTCAATTTCTTCTTTTATGTCTGTTAGTGTTTATCTTATATATTGGGGTGCCCCTATGTTGGGTGCATATATAGTTACAGTTGTTATGTCTTCCACTTGCAATGAACCCTTGATCTTTATGTGGTGTCCTTCCTTATCACTTGCAATATTCTGTTTTAAGGTCTCCTTTGTCTGATATGAGGATTGCAACTCCAGCTTTCTTTTGCTTTCCATTTGCATGGAATATATTTTTCCATTCTCTCACTTTCAATCTATATGTGTCTTTAGGTCTGAAGCAGGTTTCTTGTAGACAGTGTATATATAGGTCTTGTTTTTGTATCCATTCAGCCAGTCTGTGTCTTTTGGTTGGAGGATTTAATCCATTTTCATTTAAAGTAATTATTGATAAATATGTTCTTATTGGTATTTTCTTAATTATTGGGGGTTTGTTTTGTAGATCTTTTACTTCTCTTTTATTTCCTAACTATATAAGTCCCTTTAACATTTGTTTGGTGATACTGAATTCTCTTAACTTTTGCTTCTCTGAAAAGCTTTTGATTTCTCCATCAATTTTGAATGAGTTCATTGCTGGGTAGAACAATCTTGATTATAGATTTTTCCTTTTCCATGGCTTAAATATATCCTCCCATTCCCTTCTGGCCTGCAGAATTTCTGCTGAAAGATCAGCTGTTAAATGGATGGGAGTTTCCCTTGTATGTTACTTGTTGCTTTTCCCTTTCTGATTTTAATATTCATTGTGTTTAATCATTGTTAGTTTGATTAGTATGTGTCCTGGCATGTTTCTCCTTTGATTTTTCCTGTATGGGACTCTGTGCATCTTGGATTTGATTGACTACTTCTTTTCCATGTTGGGGAAAGTTTAACTACAATGTCTTCAAAAAAATTTTTTCTCATACTCTTTCTTTTTCTCTTCTTCTTCTGGGAGCCCTATAAATCCAATGTTGGTGCATTTAATATTGTCCCAGGGGTATCTGAGACCATCCTCAGTTCTTTTCATTCTTTTTATTTTATTCTGCTCTTCAGAACTTATTTCGACTATTTTATCTTCCAGTTCACTGATCCGTTCTTCTGCTTCAGATATTCTGCTAGTGGTTCCTTCTAAAGTATTTTTAATTACAGTAATTGTGTTGCTGGTCTCTGTATGTTTATTCTTTAATTATTTTAGGTCTTTGTTAATTATCTTGCATTTTCTCCATTCTGTTTTCAAGGTTTTGATCATGTTTACTATCATTACTCTGAATTATTTTTTCAGGTAGTTTGCCTATTTTTTCTTCATTTATTTGGACTTCTGTGTTTTTAGTTTGTTCCTTTAGTTGTGCAGTATTTTTCTACCTTTTCATTATTTTTTTTTAAACTTGTTGTGTTTGAGGTCTCCTTTTCCAAGGCTTCAATGTTGAATTATTTCTTCCTTTTGGTTTCTGCCCTCCTAAGATTGATCCAGTGGTTTGTGTAAGCTTCATATAGGGTGAGATTTGTGCTGAGTTTTTTTTTTTTTTTTTTCTGATGGACGGGGCTGAGTGAGATGGTAATCCTGTCTGCTGATGATTGGATTTGTATTTTTGTGTTGTTTGTTGTTTGCACGAGGCTTCCTGCACAGGGTGCTAATGGTGGTTGGGTGATGCCAGGTCTTGTATTCAAGTGGTTTTCTTTGTGAGAGTTCTCATATTTGATAGTCCCTAGGGTTAGGAGTTCTGTGGCAACCTAGGGTCTTGGAGTCAGTGCTCCCACTCCAAAGGCTCAGGGCTTGATCTCTGAACTGAACCCTGAAGAGCAAACATATTTTCTACACCTGTTTATCAGAGGCCATGCCATTATATTATAAGCATTTAAAAAATGGCTTTTCCTGGAGACTTGGCAGAAGCTAGACAGACTCCTATTTCAATGCACAACAAACACACAGGCACAGAGTTCCCCGAGCCCAGAAGCACCACACAGGGCACTAACAAGATGCTTACCCATGTCTACAACATGGAAAGAACCTGAAGAAGCAGCTCCATATGCAGAAGAAAGCTACAAGAAGCCTCATGTGCAGGAAGACCAGGTCTCACTTGGACTATATGGTCTCATGTGGACTATAAATGTGGTAAGCCTGAGCCTGCATCTGCTGCACTGGCAAGTCTATGGTATTTTAATTAGATTCACTTACCTTGTGTCTAAGCTTACTGAGGCTCAGGTTTTTGTGTCTTAACTTAGAAGGACTTTAGAAAGAGTCAAAGTGAAAGACAAGAAATAGTTTTATTGATATAGAACACTTGTGAATGATGCAAACAGGCAAGCAAGGGAGTTCGGCCTTGAGGATTAAATGGGCCAAAATTTTATTGTCAAAGGAAAGAAGGAGGAGCAAAGACCGTCTTCTTCAAGTAGACATGAGTCTTATATCATTAGCTCCTATTTTGTATCAGGAATGAGAGTGTCTGACCCTATAAAATCAAAGTAGGATTATCAATGGATTTACCATGTGGTGCAATGGTAAAGAATTCTGCTAATGCAGGAGATGCAAAAGACTCCCTAGATTGGGAAAATCCCTTAGAATAGGAAAGGTTATCATAGTTCTTATTCAAATCAGTGGATGTGTGGTGAAATTTTTATTTGACTTAATGTCCTGGGGCATATTTCATGCTTTTATTTATGGCTTTATAGTTGGCAACTCACTTCAGTACTCTTGCCTGGGAAATCCCATGGACAGAGGAGCCTGGTAGGCTACAGTCCATGGGGTCACAAAGAGTTGGACATGACTTAGTGACTTCACTTTCACTTTTCATTTTCATGCTCTGGAGAAAGAAATGGCAACCCACTTCAGTATTCTTGCCTGGAGAATCCCAAGGATGGGAGCCTGATGGGCTGCCATCTATGGGGTCACATAGAGTCGGACACTACTGACATGACTTAGCTTAGCTTAGTTAAGCTAGCCTGCTTAATTCCATGGGTGTTCCAATAGCTTTCTTGAGCAATCATTAACTTACAATGGTCTCCCAAAGGTTTCCATCTATCCATAGTCCCTTACTGGGATTTCTACAGCTACATATTCATGGGGTTCTCCATGCAAAAAATGCTGAAGTGGTTTGCCATCTCCTTCTCCAGTGGACCTCATTATGTCAGAACTCTCCAACATGGCCCATCCATCTTGGGGCATGACCCATCTACACCATGACCTGTCCTACACAGCATGGCTCATAGTTCCACTGAGTTAGACAAGACTGGGATACATGTAATCAGTTTGGTTAGTTTTCTCTAATTAAGATTTTAATTCTTTCTGCTCTCTGATGGATGAGGATAAGAGTCTGTGGAAGCTTACTCTGCTGCTGGCAGGGATTGGGAGCAGGAGGAAAAGGGGACAACAGAGGATGAGATGGCTGGATGGCAACACCGACTCGATGGACATGAGTTTGAGTGAACTCTGGGAGTTGGTGATGGACAGGGAGGCCTGGCCTGCTGCGATTCATGGGGTCACAGAGTCAGATAAGACTGAGTGACTGAACTGAACTGAACTGAACTGATGGCGGGGGACTGGCTGTGGGGAAAACTGGGTCATTGCTGACAAAGTTCCATATAGTTAAAGCTATGGCTTTTCCAGTAGCCATGTATAAGCCATGTAAGAGTTGATCCATAAAGAAGGCTGAGCACTGAAGAACTGATGCTTTCGAACACTGGTGTGGGAGAAGATTCTTAAGAGTCCCTTGGACTGCAAGGAGATCAAACTAGTCAATTCTAAAGGGAATCGACCTTGGATATTCACTGAAGGACTAATACTGAAGGTGAAATTCCAATAATTTTGCCACTTGACGTGAAGAGTCGACTTATTGGAAAAAATTCTGATGCTGGGAAAGATTGAAGGCAGGAGAAGGAGATGACAGAGATAAAGATGGTTGGATGGCATTACTGACTCAATGGACATGAATTTGAACAAACTCTGGAAGAGAGTTAAAGACAGGGAAGCCTAGCGTTCTGCAGCCCATAGAATCGAAAAGAATTGGAAAAGACTGAATGACTGAACAACAACAGCTACATTTATAACTAGTATATTCTATTTCTATCAGGTGAATATGTACTAATAGAGGAATGAGAAACTCCTCAAGATTATGTCTAAGGGGATAGCCATGTACTCATTACCTCCAGGATCGTAGCAGATTCTCACAGTGAAAATTCAAAAAAATAAATAAATAGCCTTTGAGTTTATATCAAGAAGAAATTACAGTTAGCCTCTTTGATATATTTTCAGAGAAAACAATGACCTACTCTCTAAAGAAAAGGACTATTTAATACTTTCTAAGGAAGGGCATTTATCCCATTCAGTCCTATCTAGCCTTTCTATGTCACCTACAGGTAAGGGCAAAATTATTCAGGAACATTTGTGAAGGTCACAGGCCTCGGGCCCAAGGTGCTAAAAACTGAGATTTAATCATAATTTATAGAATACTTGTCTTCCCACACATTTTACTACCACATCAAAAAGACTTTTGTATAAAAAAATGGTAGCTTACAGCTGAACTGTATGGCACAGACTCTACTTAAGAAGGAGATCTTTGTTCTTCTTTGCCGAAAATAACAGGATAAAAACAAGTAACCTCTGACACCTATGTCTACAACAAACATTAAATACAGCCCAATGTCTACCAGGATTATTAAAACCTCACACTGAAAGCTTATATACCACAGCTCCTGTTATGTGATACATAGTCTGGCTTTCAACAGAAACAAAAATTATGTCATTTAAGAGTAAAAAACAAAAACAAAGTTAGAAGACTTGATCCAGCACACATGATTGGCTTATTTTTAAACTAGCAAGCAGTTACAAAAATATGATGAATAAATATTTGCAATATTCTGAGTGATCATTTATAGTCTTCTTTTAATCTCAAAGCATTTCTAGGTATGTAAGCTGAAATCAGTAGAAATATGTGGTATTTGATTTTGAAGTTAAATGACCATAATTTTAAAGCTATCTTTATAAAATTATTTTTATAGTATTCTTGCCTATCAGTTAGATAGCGTCTTCAGTTTTTTTTTGTTTGTTTGTTTTTGTTTTTGCTTTTTTTTCTTTTCTGAGGGGGGGAGGATGTCTGAACCTCTTATTCTTAACGAATTTTTTTTTCTGTAAATAAAAGCTTCCTCTGAATAAAATGAAAAGAGAGAAACGGCTTTGACTGTACAATTCATTGACAAAACTCTGGTTGACTTGTTGAAGAAATAATATGTGACAAGGTTAACGCAAGCAATTTAATCCAAGGTGAATGCCATTTCACTAAATATACAAAAGTTTCAAAGAAAAAAAGAAAACAGAAGAAAGAGAGTCACTATGGATAAGTGAGCAATTTTAACTGCTTTGAGTGACATAGCAACTGAAGAATATACGTAGATGAAAATTAGATAGTTACTGGAAATGCCTAACCTGTTCAAGCAGGAGCTAGAGTTCAGAGGATTGGACTCAGAATGGTGAAGAAATAGAAGCCAAGAAATGCAAAACTCAATGCATTAAAGTAAATCAGTTGTAGTGACTTAAAAATTACTATATATTTCTTGATGTTATACTAATGTCTCATTGTTGACAAACAATGTACAGAAAATAGCAATGTTTCCTGTAGATACATCATCAGGGGTTGCTGTTCAGTCAATCAGTCATTTCTGACACTATGAAACCTCATGAACTGCAGCACACTAGACTCCCCTGTCCTTCACTGTCACCCCAAGTTTGCTCAAACTCATGTCCATTCAGTTGATGATGTCATCCAGCCATCTTGTCCTCTATCATCTCCTGCTCCTCCTGCCTTCAGTCTTTCCCAGACTCAGGGTATTTTCCAATGAGACAGCTCTTTGCATCAGGTGGCCAAAGTATTGACGCGTCAGCTTCACTACCAGTCCTTCCAATGAATATTCAGGATTGATTTGATTGACTGGCTTGATCTCCTTGCTGTCCAAGGAGATCTCTAGTGTCTTCTACATTATCACAGTTCATAAGCATCAGTTCTTTGCCACTCAGTCTTCTTTATGGTCCAACTCTTACATCAGTACATGACTATTGGAAAAAACATAGCTTTGATTATATGGAGCTTTGTCAGCAAAGTGATGCCTCTGCTTTTCAATAGGCTGTCTAAGTTTCTCATAGCTTTCATTCCAAGAAGCAAATGTCTTTTAACTTCATGTCTGCAGTCACCATGATTTTGTAGCCCGAGAAAATAAAGTCTGTCTCTGTTTTGATTTTTTCCCCTATTTTCCATGAAGTGATGCGGCCAGATGCCATGACATTAGTTTTTTCAATGTTGGGTTTTAAGCCAGCTTTTTCATTCTCCTCTTTCACCTTCATCAAAAGGCTCTTTAGTTCCTCTTCACTTTCTGCCATTAGAGTAGTGTCATCTGCATATCTGAGGTTATTGATATTTCTCCCAGCAATCTTGATTCCAGCTTGTGCTTTATCCAGCCTAGGATTTCTCATGATGTACTCTGCATATAAGTTAAATAGAAGGGTAACAATATATAGCCTTGACGTATTCCTTTCCCAATTTGAACCAGTCCGTTGTTCTATGTCCAGTACTAACTAGTCTCCTTGACCTGCATACAAGTTTCTCAAGAGGCAATTAAGGCAGTCTGGTATTTCCATCTCCTTCAGAAGTTTCCACAGTTTGTAGTGATCACACAGTCAAAGCCTTTAGCCTATTCAATGAAGCAGAAGTAGATGTTTTTCTGGAATTCCCTTGCTTTTTCTGTGATCCAGTGGATGTTGGCAATTTGATCTCTGGTTCCTCTGCCATTTCTAAATCCATCTTGCATAACTGAAAGTTCTCTGTTCACATATTGTTGTAGCCTAGGTTAAAGAATTTTGAGTATTACCCTGCTAATATGCGAAATGAGTGCAATGGTGAGATTGAAGGGTCAGAAGTAGGTAGGGATACAGATGAAGCAGCATTAGCTACTAGTAGATAATCATTAAAACTGTGTGTTGGAAATACGTTATTTCATATTACCCTGTCCTTACATGTTTATTTGCTCAAAGTTTTTCTCAACAAGCTATTTCACATTTTTCCTGTCGCCTTGAAAACATAAATGCATTTTTAGATGTTTTGATACCCCAGTATATAGAGGCACTTCACTAGTGACTAAGCAGTAAAGAATCCTCCTGCAATGCAGGAGATTCCGGGAACACAGTTTCAATCCCTGTGCAGGGAAGATCCCCTGGAAGAGGAAATGGCAACCCACTCCAATGTTCTTGCCTGGAGAACGCTATGTATAGAGGAACTTAGTGGGCTACAGTCCATGGGGTCTGAAAGAGTTGGACATGACTGAAGTAACTGAGCATGGATGCATGCAATCAGGCAGAAATATTTGTTACCTGTTCCTTACATATCTTGTGCCATCTCTGTCTCTACATTTTTGCTCATGCATCCTTTAAAACTTTAGTATTTTTCATTGTTTATAAATATAGAATTTGCACTATAAAAGAGCACAGATAATCTTATAATATCTATTTTTATTTCACTTTGCATTTTATTTTTAGTTTTCCAGTTTCTCTATTGGACTAGTGAAAGCAAGAACTGTATGTTATTAATTTTTTATCTCTCACAATGTCTTATGTATTACAGCTGATCAGTAACCCTTTGTTATGTGAAAATGAATTAATGAATGAATAATGAGGTGCTTAGTATATGTGTTAGTGTGTGTGTACTAAGTTGATTTCTTTGAACTTAACTATGAAGATTTAGTCATGCATGTCCTAAGCCTATTTTTTAATAGGTATTATATTGAGTATTTCAGTTAAGTTTATCATATAAATGATTGCATAATAATCAATAGGCCATCTAGCTTTTTTAATAGCTAAAAGCAATTATTTAAAATATTTCTAAAAATAAAATAATGAAAAAGCAGATGTTGTACCAGTACAGAACAGAACTGAAAGGATTAGAAAATGCACATTTATACAGAAGCTGGCAATTGTTTATTTTTTCAAATACTTTCATTTCCAACACTGAAGTCTTAAGCAAAATTATTAAGAAGAAAAAGAGAAGAAAAAAAAGATTTTGGAAAGCTTTCTGACAAGAAGAAAGAAATTAACTTAGATCAATCAGACCCAGCTCTCAGAAGGGATGAAAACTTAATCTAACAGTACTTCTAATTAGACTAATTTTAGCTCATGTTGACATCTCATTAATTTGAGTGTGCTGACCATAATATGTTAGGCATTCTAATAATTACTTTGAGACTAGTAGAAGGTTTCCTTCTTTGTAACAAGAATTTCTCTCAATTTTGTAAAATACCAAAAACCACTGGTTCATTTCAAATTTAGTGTTTCACAGACTGTATCTATCACTACATTTAACTGACAGAAATAATCCATGTGATCAAAGAAAAGATGTGGTTACAACAATGTAAACCATAATTATAAGTAATTATAAATCATTTCATATTACAGAATCATTACTAAATGAAAACTTTTTATATAGGTATGATAAATAAACCTTTTATGTCAATGAAGTACTATTTAAAGAAAAATCTTAAACCATACAATTTATTTATAAATTCTATTTCTAGAAATTGAAAATAAATAAAAATGAATACAAAGATTTGGCTAAAGAAATGATTATTGCAGCATTGTTCACTAGAAAATCCAATAAGACTATGTTCAACAATAATACTGCATTGAATACTATGTAATCCTTAAGATATTGATTAGACTTATGTTTACTCACTTGGGTAGTTATTCACAAATGCAAAAGAATATATGTAACAATAATATGATTAAAAATTGTATAGTGTAGAGGTTAAAAATTGGGAGCACATCAGGCCTTCAGTGATCTTGTTTCATTACTTATGGATATATCATCACTGCGACTTTTTACAATTTCTGGTTCTATATTTCTTCAAGTGTAAAATTATTTACCTAGTAAAATTGTTTTAGGTACCTAATTTATCATAACAGATTTGTATTTAAATTTTAGGTACTGCTACTGCTAAGTCACTTCAGTTGTGTCCGTCTCTGTGCGACCCCATAGACGGCAGCCCACCAGGCTCCCCCATCCCTGGGACTCTCCAGGCAAGAACACTGGAGTGGGTTGCCATTTCCTTCTCCAATTTTAGGTACAACCAAAACAATTTGAACAATATACTTCTCCAACTCTCCCTCACATACATACAACTCTACTGTGTTTCTAGTTTGTAGTATTTAATCATAGAGGTATGAAGTAGTGATGTGGTGCTCAAAAGTTATATATACTCGCTGCCTTTTGTTACTTTTCACCATGTATTTAGGAGCTAGAGTGAAAACAAAAGCGATTTCAGTGCATTATTATCCTAGATTATGCAAACATACTGATATTGTACTTAACAACAAGAAATCTGTCATATTTAGAAAAATATATCATTATTAAGTTTCAAATATGTTATAATACCAGCATTAAATTTTGTTTTCACCATGTTTATATTCTTCTCACAAAGCAAGAATATCTCCTGAAGAATCTATGCCTTAGCCTAACTGCATGATTATTTTGCTAAAGAACTATGATTCAAGTATTATGCTTAATCTATTTACCTTCTAAATCTGGTGTTTCTGGATTACTGAAATTGTTAGGGAGGCCCTCTCATGCTAACCCAGAGAAACTGATGTTTCCTCTTTCCTATTCCTTTTTGCCTTGTGTATTACTTTTATATGTAACAGGTTACCACATATATAGTGAGTTAAAATAATACAATACAAATGAATTGTCTTACAATTCTGGAAGTCAGAAATCCAAAATAGATTTCACTAGGCTAAAATACAGGTGTCAATAGGACCGCTAAAATACAGGTGTCCTAGACCTCCCAGGCGCTCTAGGAAAAAATCAATTTCCTTCACTCTAATAATTTCTAGAAGCCACATCTTTTCCTTGGCTCACAGATTCTTCTCTACCCTCAGAGCCATCAGGGTAACACATTCAAATCTCTTTCTCTCCCTCTCACACACACAGCTCTTTCTGATTCCAGTCTCATTATTTCCTTTATATGTGCCCTTGTGATTGCATTGAAGCCTGATGGATAATCCAGGATAATCTCCATCACAAACTCCTTAACCTTTTAACATGTAATGTAACACATTCACAGGTTCCTGGGATTAGGGCATTGACATTTTTAGAATGCCTACGATTCCACATCATCCTGCCCCCTGCCCCCTTCACAACTTCCTACACATAATCTCCTCCTCGGTCCACGTAAGAGACAAAGATAGGAATAAATTAAGCAGTAACATGATAAATAGAGAAAAGAGGAGAGTTTAATGGTATACTTAGGAAGTAGAATTATCTTTGCTTAATGATCTCTTAATTGTGTGGTAGGTTGAGCTATTGAGGGGAAGAGAGGAAGTCAGGAAAATAAAATTCTCAATAAAGAACAAAAATTCTCAATAAATTTTTTTGTGGAGAATAGCCAGGAGGGCAGTTTGTGAAAAACTGCAGGTGAAAATCTACATTAGAGGTTAGGATAAGAAAATTATTAAGTGTCATGCACTTTTGTATAAAATTCAAGCCTACTTTTTATGTCAATGACTTAGTGTGCATTTTAGTTACTTATATATTTGAATTACACAATTTATTTTTTAATATAAATTTATTTATTTTAATTGGAGGTTAATTACTTTACAATATTGTATTGGTTTTGCCATACATCAGCATGAATCCGCCACAGGTATACACATGTTCCCCAACCTGAAGCCCCCTCCCTCCTCCTCCCTCCCTGTACCATCCCTCTGGGTCGTCTCAGTGCACCAGCCCCAAGCATCCAGTATCATGCATCGAGCCCGGACTGGCAATTAGTTTCTTATATGATATTATACATGTTTCAAAAAAAGAAGATAAACATCTGACAATACAAGTAGTTGTTGTCATCTAAAAATATTCCCCTTAATGGCCTATAGGTATTCCTTTTTAGGTATTCTGCTCAGTCTTGCAAAACCGATGCAAATTATAAATGATGAAATTAATTTTTATTTGTGTGAAAGTGCCAACAATCTTGTCAGCTGTAAAGACAGTTGGCCCACAATCTTTAGATATTAGTCTATTCAGTGTTTTTGGTTTCATTCCAGGGACAGGCTATGAATAGCTAACTTGGTGAGGTTTGTCTTTAGTTTTCTTGCAAAGCTTTATTTGATGCTGATTCATAAATTATACTTGCTGCATTACAGAACTTCATTATCTATCATTCATTAGAAAAAGCATACTAAATAGATGTTAGTATTACTTGTCAGGTATTGACTGAAGGATGAAAAAAGTGGATGAAGACATTGTAGTTTACCACTACAGAGAGGCAAGTAAATGCAGGCTCTATTCCTCTTGTCTTGATATTAAGCATGTCTTATAATGAAGTCCAAATTTAGGCTAATTAATGGATAAGAACCATTAGTAAACTCTTAAATGAGAAGATGTTTATTATATCTCAGCCCTCCACAAACAGCTGTGAGTGGTACAGTGCTACAATGCCTGGAACATAATAAATTATTGATAAGTAAATGTGAGTAACAAACTTTAATTATTTCCATGAGTGAAGTCACTGATATTTGTTAATCAGAAAATTTTGAATCCTCATAAAGAAGTACTGAGTATTCTCTACACCACAATTTTAACAAAGATTTATGATGTTTGTGATTTTCCTTCGTACACACATAAACACAAACAACTCAATGAGACAAAGATTCAACATTTGTCTGTAACTCTTCCCCTGTTTTACTAGTATAATGTTTGCAAAGTATCTGAAGTATACAGAAATAGAAAACATGGTTCCTTACCTCAAGAGCTTATGGTACACAAAGAATAATAAATACAGTGACAAATATAAAGAGAAACCAGATGTTTCTAACATTCAAGTCACTAATTCCAGTTACTTTTATATCATTTTTCAGAAATGCATAGTAAATTTCTAGGAGATGAGTATTAATATAAATCAAAAAATGCTTTTTACTAAAATATTTGAAATTGACAATTTATGTTATTTTTTATTTTATTTTTCAGGCAAACCTTTATCGGGGCCCCTACCACAGCAGGGGCCAGCAGGAATAAGCAACAGGTTCCTTTGCTTGCTCTCTGGGGAAAGGGAACTGAACTGGTTCCTTAAATGGGGTGAGGGTAAGAGTGTGTCCAGGAGTCTGGCCAGAGGCCTGGCTTAGGTGAAACTGTCTTTTTAAATGAAGGACCATTAGTTAGAAACAGGAGCACTTAGAGTTTTGGAAAGCCAGTATTGAAGAGGTTTTAGAAACAATTAGAAGTTAGTGATTCAGAGAACACAAGATATTAATTACAGCTGGACAGAACTCTGCAGGCAGCCTAAGGTCTTCATGGTGTTACCACCACTCCTTTCCTAGTCCCTAAGTCAAAGGGACTAGGGACTTTGAACTAGGGATAGTTCAAAGAAACAATGGGATGATAGGATAATAGAGCCCACTTGTAAGAGAGCTAGAAAAGCTTTTAGAATATATGCCCAAATTGTTGGGTTACAGGGTAAGGGTAAAGGGGATGGGGGTAGGTAATGACAAATACTGAGCTATGTAAAGGAGCAGTTCAGTATGAATGGAGATAAATATATATTTCTTAACTTTTTCTAGGACTTTTTTTTTTTAATCAAGTAGAAATTTCTGATTGGATTGCCAAAATATCATTTATCTGATTAAGAGAAAAGAGAATTCATATAAACTCAAGCAAGTTTGCATGCACTGATATTATTGTTCTAGATCTAGTATACATCAAAGATGAAAGAATTTGAGACAATCTAACCAATTTAGAAAAACGAATGCAGAAATAGTTGACCATATTTCCATAGGGAGCCATAACAGCCATAATAAATGAAACAGGCACATCAGAATCAATGTGCCGGAAAGATGACCATCATGATAGATATACGCGTTTCACTTATGAAATAAAATTGGGACAAGACAGGAGGAAAAGGGTACAACAAAAGATGAGATGTTTGGATAGCATCACCGACTCAACGACATGAGTTTGAGCCAACTCTGAGAGATGGTGAGGGGTAGGGAGGCCTGGGGTGCTATAGTCCATGAAGTCGCAAAGAGTCAAACATGACTGAGAGACTGAACAACACAAGGAAAAGTAAATCTCTGGGTGTGTTAAGTGACATTAAAGACAGAAAAAGAAACAATCACAAACATTTTGTCTCCAAAACAGTTTTATCCTTTTTCCTAAAGAAATATTTCATAATTGTGTGTTATCTTAATATGGGCAAACAAAAAGATTATTGAAGAGGAAAAGAATGGAATGTTTTGGATTTTAAAAAAATGTGTCAAAGTCTCTCAGTCCTGTCTGCCTCTTTGTGACCCCATGGACTATATCTCTAGGCCAGAATACTGGAGTAGGTATCCTTTTCCTTATCCAGGGGATCTTCCCAACCCAGGGATCAAACCCAGGTCTCCGGCACTGCAGGCAGATGCTTTACCAGCTGAGCCACAAGGGAAACCTAAGAATACTGGAGTGGGTAGGCTATCCCTTCTCCAGCGGATCTTCCCAACCGAGGAAATGTACTGGGATCTCATGAATTGCAGGCAGATTCTTTTCCAACTGAGCTACCAGGGAAGCCCTTTTTAAAAATGTGTTCCTTTAAAACACTTATTCAGGGTTTTCCAGGGAAATAGAACCATCACCATGATCTTTTTTAAGATAATAAAAGAAGGAAATTTAAACAACAGTTGTAGATAAATATAATATAAACTAACTCTCCATCTTTAAAACCTGATGTGTCCACTACTTGTTTATTTTTTTCTGAATGTTTATGATGGATAGAAACATAGTTCTTTTACTTTCGAAGGAGGACTAAAAATGGATGAGATTTTTAGCTAGTATTAGTAAACTTAGGAAATTGTCATATTTGACGACATATAGCTTTGAGTAACTTCAAGTTTAGCTGGGTGCATGTGTACTCAGTTATGAAAGATTCTTTGTGACCACACAGACTATAGACCATCAAGTTCCTCACCCATGGGATTATTCTGGCAATAATACTGGAGTGATTTACCATTTTCTCCCCCAGGGGTGTTCCCGATCAAGGGACTGAACTAGGTATAATTCTTTCTCCCCTTTCAAACTAAACTGCTTCAGAATTTTCAATTTGCAATTTTAGTGCCTAAAACAAACATTTTAGTTATTTAAGATACTTGTCCTGTGTGTTGTTTTAAAATATTGTTTTACTTGCAATCAACTTGCATTACCCTGGACAAGTATTATAATGCATGAGAGCAAAATGCTTAAAGCAACTTAAAACTGACTTGCTGCTGCTATTCTAATTTATTTTTAGGGTTTTCAAGAAACCAAATTGTTCAACCATGTTCAACTCTGCATTTAATATGTAATGTCAAGTCAGAAAATGACTTTATAAAAAATTTCAACATCATAAGTACACTTCAGGGAAAGCACTGTTGAAGAGCCCTGCACTGTCTGGCCCAGAGAGATGGTATGGGGAGGGAGGTGGGAGGAGGGTTCAGGATTGGGAACACGTGTACACCCGTGGCAGATTCATGTTGATGTATGGCAGAACCAATACAGTATTGTAAAGTAAAATAAAGTTTAAAAAAAAAAAAAACAGTCAAAGCAAAAAAAACAAAAAACAAAATATGGTCACAAAGTAAGAATTCTTTGAGATCATGGTTTTGCCGCTTCTAAAAAAATAAATAAATAAATTGCCAATATTAGTAACTATTTTTCTTCTGGGATTCATAGTAGCTTCATTATAGACTTCCACTTCATTTAAAGAAGTGAAAATATTTTAATATATTATTGTAAATGGATATGAATAGTTTAGACTTTGCAATAGTAATTAGAGTCAGGCTAAAATGTGCTACATTTTGAAGCTTTTGAAATTCAGTCTTATTTCCATGGATAAATTAATATTTACTGCTTATTTTCCCTCAGGGTGATCAATTGCTAAGGGAAATATCCTCCACATTTTCCTACAAATAGGAATGATTCATGTCTATTTCTATGCATTTTTATTATGTTTTGTATAAAATTGGCAGCCTTACATATTGTACATTTCTAAATGGGGGATCATTGCTGAAAGGTTTTCCCCAGTAATTGGTTCTGGTTTAGAAATCCCCAAACTTATATCTGTATATTTAGTGGCCCATGTGTCACAAATACAAAATAGCCAAAAATAACTTTGCTTTGTTAAAGTTGTTGTTGTTGTTTAGATACTAAACTGTGTTTAACTCTTTGTGACCTCATAGACTGAAGCAAGCCAAGCTCCTCTGTCCTTTACTATCTCTAACAATTTGCTCAGATTCATATACATTGAGTCATTGATGGTATCCAACCATCTTCTCCTTTAGCCTTCAACATTCCCAACATCTGGGTACTCTCCAAGAATTGGCTCTTTGCATGAGTGGCCAAATATCAGAACTTCAGCTTCAGCATTAGTCTTTCCAATGAATATTCAGGGTTTATTTCCTTTAGGAATGAACAGGATTGATCTGCTTGCAGTCTAACAATCTCTCACGAGTATTCTTTAGTACCACAATTCAAAAGCATCAATTCTTTGGGGCTCAACCTTCTTTATGGTCCAACTCTCACATCAGCACATGACTACCACAGAAATCATAGCTTTGACTAAATGGACCTTTATTGGCAATGTGATGTCTGTGCCTTTTAATATGCTTTCTAGTTTAGTTATGGGTTTTCTTCAAGAGAGCAAGTGTCTTTTAATTTCATGGTTGCAGTAATCACCTGCAAGTGATTTGGGAGCCCAAGAAAATAAATACATCACTACTTCCACTTTTTTCCTATTTGACATGAAGTGATGGGACTGGAACTAAAAAGCCTTTTGATGAAAGTGAAAGTGGAGAGTGAAAAAGTTGGCTTAAAGCTCAACATTCACAAAACGAAGATCATGGCATCTGGTCCCATCACTTCATGGGAAATAGATGGGGAAACAGTGAAAACAGTGTCAGACTTTATTTATGGGGGCTCCAAAATCACTGCAGATGGTGACTGCAGCCATTAAATTAAAAGACGCTTACTCCTTGGGAGAAAAGTTATGATCAACCTAGATAGCATATTCAAAAGCAGAGACATTACTTTGCCAACAAAGGTCCATCTAGTCAAGGCTATGTTTTTTCCAGTGGTCATATATGAATATGCAAGTTGGACTCTGAAGAAAGCTGAGAGCTGAAGAATTGATGCTTTTGAACTGTAGTGTTGGAGAAGACTCTTGAAAGTCCCTTGGACTGCAAGAGTCCATTCTGAGCCAGTCCATTCTGAAGGAGATCAGCCCTGAGATTTCTTTGGTGGGGATGATGCTAAAGCTGAAACTCCAGTACTTTGGCCATCTCATGCGAAGAGTTGACCCATTGGAAAAATCTCTGATGCTGGGAGGGATTGGGGGCAGGAGGAGAAGGGGACGACAGAGGATGAGATGGCTGGATGGCATCACTGAGTCGATGAACGTGAGTCTGAGTGAACTCCAGGAGTTGGTGATGGACAGGGAGGCCTGGTGTGCTGTGATTCATGGGGTCACAAAGAGTTGGACACGACTGAGTGACTGAACTGAACTGATGGGACTGGATGCCATGATCTTCGTTTTTTGAATATTGAGTTTCAAGCTAGCTTTTACTCTCCTCTTTCACCTTCATCAAGAGGCTCATTTAGCTTCTCTTCATTTTCTGCCATTAGAGTGCTGTCATTTACATATCTGAGGTTGTTGATATTTCTCCAGTCAAATTGATTTCAATTTGTGATTCATTCAGCCCAGCATTTCACAAGATGTACTCTGCTTGTAAGTTAAAAAAGCAGGGTAACAATATACAGCCTGGTTGTATTCCTTTCCCAATTTTCTACCACTCAGTTGTTGCATATCTGGTTCTAAATGTTGCTTCTTGACTTGCATACAGGTTTCTCAGAGAACAGAGAGATTTCTAGTCTTTTTCAGTTCTATTGCTTTCCTCTATCTCTTTGTACTTTTCATTTTAGAAAGGCTTCATATCTCTCCTTGCTATTCTATGGAACTCTGAATTCTGTTGAATATATCTTTCCCTTTTTCTCTTGCCTTTCCAGAGAAGGCAATGGCACCCCACTCCAGTACTCTTGCCTGGAAATCCCATGGATGGAGGAGCCTGGTAGGCTACAGTCCATGGAGTCGCTAAAAATCAGACAGGACTGAAGCTACTTAGCAGCAGCTTGCCTTTCACTTCTCTTCTTTTCCAGCTATTTGTAAAACCTTTTCAGAAAACCACTTTGCCTTCTTCCATTCATTTTTCTTTGGGATAGTTTTGATCACTGCATCCTGTACAATGTTATGAACCATCATCCATAGTTCTTTAGGCACTCTGTCAGCCAGATCTAACCCCTTGAATCTATTCATCACCTCCATGTATAATTGTAAGGGATTTGATTTAGGTCCAGGCAAGTCCCTTGTCCTTATCCAGCAGAGGGCAGCCAGAATGAAAACTACAATTATGGAAAACTAAAGAAACTGACCACAGGGATCGCAGCCTTGTATAACTCAATGAAACAATGAGTCATGCTGTGTAGAGCCACCCAAGACAGATGGATTATGGTGGAGAGTTCTGACAAAATGTTATCCACTGGAAGAGGGAGTGGCAAACCACTTCAGTATTCTTGCCTTGAGAACCCCATGAACAGTATGAAAAGGCAAAAAGATATGACACAGAAAGATAAGCTCCCTGGGTTAAGTGTCCAATGTGTTAGTGGAGAAGAGTGGAGAAATAGCTACAGAAAGAATAAAGAGGCTGAGCCAAAGTGAAAACAATGCTCGGCTGTGGATGTGACTCATGATGGCAGTAAAGCCCAATGCTCTAAAGAACAGTATTGCATGGGAACCTGGAATGTTAGGTCCATGAGTCAAGGTAAATTGGAAGTAGTCAAACAGAAGATGACAAGAGTTAACACTGACACTTAAGGAGTCAGTGAACTAAAATGGACCTGAATGAGCAAATTTAATTCAGGTGGCCATTATACCTACTTCTGTGGGCAAGAATCCCTTAGAAGAAATGAATTAGCTCTCATAGTAAACAAGAGTCCAAAATCCAGTATTTTAGTGCAGTCTTAAAAATGACAGAATAATCTTTACATATTTCCAAGGCAAGCCATGCAATATCACAGTAATCTAAGTCTAACCACTAATGCCAAAAATGTTGAAGTCTAACCAGTAATCTAACCAGTAATGCCAAAGTCCAACCAGTAATCTAACCACTAATGCCAAAAAAGTTGAAGTCTAACCAGTAATCAAACCCCTAAAGCCAAAAAGGTTGAAGTTGAACAGTTCTATGATGACCTATAAGACCTTTAGAACTAACACCAAAAAAGATATCCTTTTCCTCACAGGGGACTGGAATGCAAAAGTAGGAAATCAAGAGCTCCTAGGAGTAACAGGCAAATTTGTCCTTGGAGTACAAAATGAAGTGGGGAACAGTCTAATAGAGTTTTGTCAAGAGAAAACAGTGGTCATAGCAAACGCACTGGTCATAGCAAACACCCTCTTCCAACAACACAAGGGAAGACTTTACACATGGACATCATCAGGCAGTCAATACCAAAATCAGATTGATTATACTCTTTGCAGGCAAAAATGAAGAAGCTCTATACATTCAGGAAATACAAGGCTGGGAGGAGAATGTGGCTCAGATCATGAACTTCTTGTTGCAAAAATCAAACTTGAAGAAAGTAGGGAAAACCACTAGACCATTCAGGTATCACCTAAATCAAATCCCTTACAATTATACAGGGGAAGTGACAAATAGATTCAAGGGATTACATCTGATGGAGTGCCTGAAGAACTATGGACAGAGGTTCTTAATGTACAGGAGGCAGTGATCTAAACCATCATCCCTAAGGGGAAAAAAATGCAAAAAGGTAAAGTACTTGTCTGAGGAGGCCTTTTGAATAGCTGAGAAAAGAAGAGAAGCTGAAGGCAAAAGAGGAAAGAAAAGATAGATAAATCCATCTGAATGCAGAATTCCAAAGCATGGTAAGGAGAGATAAGAAAGCCTTCCTAAGAGAAAAATGCAAAGAAATAGAGGAAAACAATAGAATGGAAAAGACTAAAGATGTCTTCAAGAAAATTAGAGATACCAAGGGAATATTTCATGCAAAGATGGCCACATAAAGGACAAAATGGTCTGGATCTAACAGAGGCAGAAGATATTTAGAAGATATATCACAAATATACAGAAGAACTATACAAAAAAAAAAAAAAAATCTTAATGACTCAGGTCCGCACAATGGTGTAGTCACTCATCTAGAACCAGACATCCTGGAATGCAAAGGCAAATGGGCCTTAGGAAGCATCATACAAACAAAGCTAATGGAGTTGATGGAATTCCAGCTGAGCTATTTCACATCCTAAAAAATAGTGCTGTTAAAATGCTGCACTCAATATGCCAGCAAATGTGGAAAACTCAGCGGTGGCCACAGGACTGGAAAAGATCAGTTTTCATTCCAATCCCAAAGAAGGAAAATGCTAAAGAATATTCAAACTACAGCACTCATCTCACACACTAGTAAACTAATACTCTTTAACCTAGGCTTCAACAGTACATGAAATGAGAATTTCCAGATGTTCAAACTGGATTTAGAAAAGGAAGAGGAACCAGAGATCAAATTGCCAACATCCAATGGATCAAAGAAAATGCAAGAAAATTCCAAACACATCTACTATTTGCTTCATTAACTATGCTAAAGCTTTTGACATGAAAAAACAAACTGGTTCCAAATACGGAAAGGAATATGTCAAGGCTGTTTATTGTCACCTGGTTTATTTAACTTATATGTACAGTGCATCATGTGAACTGGCAGGGTGAATGAAGCACAAGTGAGAATCAAGAGTGCCAGAAGAAATATCAATAACCTCAGATATGCAGATCACACTACCCTTATGGCAGAAAATGAAGAAGCACTAAAGACTCTCTTGATGAAAGTGAAAGAATAGTGAACAAGCTGGCTTAAAACTCAACATTCTAAAAACTAAGATCATGACATCTGGTCCTATCACTTCATGGCAAATAGAGGTGGAAAAAAATGGAAACAGTGACAGACTATTTTCTTGGGCTCATAAATCACTGCAGATGGTGACTGCAGCCACAGAATTAGAAGACAGTTGCTCCCTGGAAGAAAAACTATGACAAACCTAAACAACATATTAAAAAGCAGGCATTACTTTCCTGACAAAGGTCCATGTAGTCTAATTATGATTTTTCCAGTAGCCATGTATGAATTTGAGACTTGGACTGTAAAGAAAGCTGAGCACTGAAGAATTGATGCTTTTGAACTGTGGTGTTGGAGAAGACTCTTGAGAGTCCCTTGGGCTTCAAGGAGATACAACCTGTCAATCTTAGAGGAAATTGGTCCTGAATATTCATTGAAAGGATTGATGCTGAAGCTGAAGCTCCAATATGCAGGCCACCTGATTCGAAGAACTGACTCATTGGAAACAACCCTGATCCTGGGAAAGATTGAAGGTGGGAGGAGAAGGGGACGACAGAGGATGAGATGGCTAGACAGTATTACTGATTCGATGGACATGAGTTTGAGTAAGCTCCAGGAGTTGGTGATGGACAGGGAAGCCTGGCATTCTGCAGTCCATGGGGTTGCAAAGAGTCCAACTCAAATGAGGGACTGAACTGAACTGAAATGAACATACCTGAAAGGCCTAGTGGGTCTTCCTACTTTCATCAATTTAAGCCTGAATTGTGCAATGTGGAGCTAAAGATCTGAGTCGCAGTCAGCTCTGGGTTTTGTTTTTGTTGACTGTATAGAACTTCTCTAACTGCTAAGAATATATAATCAAGTTGATCAGTATTGACTATCTAGTGATTTCCTTTTTTAGAATTGTCTCTTGTGTTGCTAGAAAAGGGTGTTTGCTATTTCCAGTGTGTTCTCTTGACAAAAATGTTATCCTTTGCCCTATTTCATTTTGTACTCCAAGGTCAAATTTGCCTGTTATTTTGAATATCTCTTGACTTCCTAATTTTTCATTTCAATCCCTATTATAAAAAAGACTTTTTTTGTGTGTGATAGTTCTAGAAGGTCTTGTAGGTCATCATAGAACTGTTCAGCTTCAGCTTCTTTGGCATCAGTGTTTGGAGCACAGACTTGGATTGCTGTGATCTTCAGTGGTTTGCTTGGAAATGAATTGAGATCATTCTGTCGTTTTTGAAACTGCACTCAAATACTGGATTTCAGACTCTTTTGTTGACTATGAGGGCTACTCTATTTCTTCTAAGGGATTCTTGCCAACAGTAGTAGATATAATGGTCATCTGAATTAATTTCTGCCATTCTAGTCCACTGACTCATAAGTTGTTGATATTCACTCTTGCTATCTCCTGGTTGACCACATACAATTTACCTTGATTCTTGGACCTAACATTACAGGTTTCTATGCAATATTGTTCTTTATACCATCAGACTTTACATCAGCCACTGGATATACCCACAACTGAGGGTTGTTTCCGCTTTGATCCAGCTGCTTCATTCTTTCTGGAACTATCTGTACTTGACCTATGCTCTTCCCCAGTAGCATATTAGACACTGTCTGCCCTTGTGACTCATTTTCTGATGTTATATCTTGTTGCCTTTCCATAGTTTTTGTGAGATTCTCTAGGCAAGAACACTGGAGTGGGCTGCCATTTCCTACTCCAGTTTGTTACATTTTGTCAAAACGCTTTATTATGTCCTGTATGTCTTGACTGGCCCTTCATGACATGGCTCATAGCTTCATTGAGTTACACAAGACTCTTTCCATTACAAGATTGTGATTCATGAAAGGATTTGTTAAAGTAGTAACTTTATATATACATACACTTTGCTAAAATATAAATTTTAAATTACTTTATTTTTCCATTCCATGCCATGTAATGGCAAAGTAATTCAATATAAGATTAGTGGAACTCATATAACTTTGTTAATCCTAAAAGAAAACTATCAGTTTTCTTTAATAACCAGGAGTAAATGGGTGACAAGCAGAGATCTATTATTATACTACAGGGTAAACACTTTGTCCCTCAGGTTTTTAGCATGAAAGATACCAGAACAAAAGCTATCTATTTTTTTTCACCAAGGGGTGAAGATAAGTTACTTCTAATATCCCATGCAGGTGGTTAGAAAACTACAAAAGGTTCTATCTGAACTCTTCAAATTTTAAACTTCTATCCACTGTAAGATATTTTTCCTCCTAAGACTCAATAAATCTTAGTTATGATGACAAATATGGTGGGTCAAACTTCATAGCTGCTATAAAATCTAACTTTGCCCTCAATCTGAGCATGAAATTATTACTCCACAGTATTTGTACCCATAAAAAGATGTTTTAGGTTTTGGATCCTATGCCATAAAGGTTCCCAATATCATAAGGTTTCAAGTTTTCAAAAAGATAAGTTTTATAAATTACAGAAAAACTGTATAAAATGTTATAATAAGTCAATATATTTTGAAGTTGCATACTCAGAAAGAGGAACACATCCTTAAAAATTAAACAACTCCTGCCTTGGATTATGTGCTGTAAAGAGATTGAAATTAAGTCTTTACCAACCTACTTTATTCAGCTTTGAATAACCCATTTCTAGAAGGTGTCTGTCACTTAGAAGACATTCCAAGAAAATTTATTCAATGCAGGAAGGTTCAGTCAGTTCAGTTCAGTTCAGTCGCACAGTCGCATCTGACTCTTTGAGACCCCATGAATCACAGCACACCAAGCCTCCCTGTCCATCACCAACTCCCGGAGTTCACTCAGACTCACGTTCATCGAGTCCGTGATGCCATCCAGCCATCTCTTCCTCTGTCATCCCCTTCTCCTCCTGCCCCCAATCCCTCCCAGCATCAGAGTCTTTTCCATGAGTCAACTCTTCTCATGAGGTGGCCAGAGTACTGGAGTTTCAGCTGTAGCATCATTCCCTCCAAAGAAATCCCAGGGCTGATCTCCTTCAGAATGGACTGGTTGGATCTCCTTGCAGTCCAAGGGACTCTCAAGTCTTCTCCAACACCACAGTTCAAAAGCATCAATTCTTCCGTGCTCAATCTTCTTCACAGTCCAACATACATGACTACTGGGAAAACCATAGCCTTGACTAGACGGACCTTTGTTGGCAAAGTAATGTCTTTGCTTTTCAATATGCTATCTAGGTTGGTCATACACGCATAAAACTTACATTGTTCACATTTCATTTTAAATGGAAATTTAAAGTAATAGTTTAAGACAAAAGACTTTTAAACATGCACAATTATAATATCCAGTTTAAGAAAATAATATGAGCAATTTTGGAGTAACATCCTTTAACACACAATAGGATTCAATTTCTTTGGCAAAGAATTTAAAAATCAGTAGTGTAGGAGTCAAGACTTATTTCTCTTAGCTATAAATATTCATTTACACATTTCCTCACTGTGCACTAGAGAAGTAGAAAAAGAAAGTGTACACATAAGCTGGGGGTAGTTCATGGCCAAATACGTTTTAGAAATCATTCATGATTTATCTCTCTCTCAAATAGTCTTGCAGCAATAGAACATGTCCACTTGTGTAACACACTGCACTTCAAACTTACTTGGCCATGAAATATTTTATTCAAAGGATGGATATCTATTAATATCTGGTAAAGCTAGCATCCTAAAGAACATAGCTTTAGGAAATGTAATAGTATTGCATAATTACAAATATTCCCCCAAGCATTTTAAACATTCATTTCAGCTCTACTCAAGATGTAAGGAAGTCCTAGAGATAGTATAGAGTTTTATTTTAATTTCAACAAAAATATATGTAAATACAAATATACAAGTGCATAGAGAGCAAGAGAATTAACTTCTATCACGTAAAAAATTTTGAGCTTGTTTGACTTTTTAAAAAGCTATTCAAGAATGTGAAAATTTACCAAATATATGTTTATTAGCTACTGAGATAATCATAGGGTTTTCTTTTACTTATTAACATGAAAGATTAGATTTTCTGAATATTTAAGCATTATTCCATTTTTTTTACTTGGCAATGGCTAATGTATTATATTTAATTTGCTAAAATTTTACTTGAGATTTTGCATCTTTATGAGTGAGATTTATTTCTAATTCTATGTACTATATCTATAGTATTTTTGTATCAGAGCTATGCTATATAATATCAAGGTATTGGAAAATTTTCCTCCTTAAAGAAAATTAACTGCTGAAAGAGTCAAATAGGGTATAATTGATTGTTTGAAGTTTATAATAAACTCAATTTTGAAGCCTTCTGGGAATATTTTTTTAGGAGTTTTAGCAATTTTCTCAAAAATATTTGTAAGGCTCTTTGCCTATTCAACTTATACATCATTTTGTGGTCACTTTGGTAACATATTCTGTAGCACATCATATCAATTAGATTCAATTTTATTAGCATCATAAATACAAAGTATCATTACTTCTTTTTGCTCACATTAAATTTTGTACAATTACTCTACTTTTCTAGTTTACATTAGCAGTTGTTTTATATATTTTATTGTGTGTAGAAAAGTAATTCATGACTATGTTAATGCAAATTTTATTCCATTTTTTACTTAATGTATATATATTGCTTTTTTAAATTATTATAATTTGTTTTCTTACATTGATTTTGTAACTATCTTTCAATCTTAGATATGATTTTTAATTGAACTTATTTTGCTATTATATTACAAAATAATCAAAATTTTTAAGAAGAGGAACTTTCTTCTGAGAATATGCTGCTGTGTTAGTCACTCAGTCATGTCCGACTCTTTGTCCCAACAAGTTTCTCTGTCCATGGAATCCTCCTGGCAAGAATACTGGAGCAGGCTTCCATTTCCCTCCCCAGTGGGTTGCCATTTCCTTCTCCAGTATATGTTTTTACCACAATTCAGAAGCTTGATAATGTAGTATCATTAATATCTACATAATTTTATTTAGAGGTCATTTTATGGAAATATAAAAGAGTTTTAAAAAATGTTTCCTGCTAGTAAAAGTATAGATGGCTTTTATTTATTGTAGTCTTCTTTTCCATCTATTACAATGTTGCCTACAGTCAACATATATTATTTTTCCAGGAACAATTTTGTTTTCTTCTTTTCTTTTCCTTTTCATCATCTTTAAGATGATCTGTAAATTTATGACTGAAAGTAAACCTTTTATCCCCAATACAAAGCAATAAAGTAACTATGAAAGTGATATATAAAAAGAAAACTTTAAAACAATATACCCTGATTCAAAAAGAAGATAATTATCTGCATGGAGAGAGGAGATTAAGGATGAAGGCTCTGACTTGCTGGAAGCAGGAGGTTTGAACAGGAATTGGCTTCAGGAGCAGTTTAAGGATTAAAATCATTGCATGTGAGATGGGAAACAGAAGAAGGTAAAGCTGGGCACCTCCCTCCCCCCAGAAAAACAAACTTAACCTGTCTACTAATCAGAAGAAAGTAAGCTAAGTCTGTAGTACTATTTTACAGGCATTGATTTGGATAAGGAACAAAGAAAGAAAACAAACACCAAAATAAATCTGGCAATTTCAACTACTAGTAGAGAAATCAAAACTTTCCTAAGTTGTTGGTAACGATTTTGATTGCTAACATATACTGTACAGTTAATGTGTTATAGACATGGCTTCAAATGTTTTATACAAATAACTTATTTAATCTTTATTGCAGCCCAATATGATTGATATAATTGTTATATTCATTTAACAGGTGAGAAAATTGAGTCACAGAGACATATCTTGCCCAGGTCATATAACTAATTCTGGGGAGTATGACTGCATGATCCACATAATCCTCAAAAAATAAAGTAGTATAATTATTTAGAGAGTAGATTAAAAAATTGTAGTCAAGTTGAAGATATATGTACCAAAGACCATATATTTCCACTTCTGGATGTCAGTCCTACATCTTGTAGTTGAAATCAAAGAAGAGAGTGCATAAATGACCCTTGCAACATTACATATAATAATAACAGACACATATAATATTTATCCTGCACTCAGCGTTATTTTTATATTTAACAACTATTTTATTCTCCACAAAAATCCTATAATGGAGATACTATTATTTCCAATTTAAATTTAAAGATTTCCAATTTAAATATAAAGATAACAAAGCACAAATAAATGTGCATAAAACAAAATATTGAAGCTGCATAATTTCTCTTTGCTAAGAGAACAGATTTTTAAGACTGATATATTCATAGAGCACTTAAAGCAGTTATACAAGAAATCAACTCTCCTTCTCTCTCTCTCTCTCTCTCTCTCTCTCTATATATATATATATATATATATAAAGGCATAAATCTGAAAAAATAGCAATTTTTAAAAAGCCTATTTATGCTAGTACATTTTTAAATGTTGTTATTGTCAAGTCTTTCAGTCATTTCTGACTCTTTGCCACCCCATGGACTGAGCACTCCAGGGTTCCCTGTCCATCACCATCTCTGGGAGATTGCTCAAACTCATGTCCATTGAGTCAGTGATACCATCCAACCATCTCATCCTCTGTTATCCCCTTCTCCTTCTGCCTTCAATTTTTCTCAGCATCAGGATCTTTTCTAATGAGTCAGTTCTTCACATCAGGTGGTCAACGTAATGGAGCTTCAGCTCCAGCGTCAGTTTTTCCAAGAAATATTCAAGATTGATTTACTTTAGGATTGATTGGATTGATCTTCCTGAAGTCTAAAGGAGTCTCAAGAGTCTTCAACACCACAGTTCAAAAGCATCAATACCTTGGCATTCAGCCTTCTTTATGGTCCAACTCTTGCATCCATACACGACTACTGGAAAAACCATAGATTTGACTATACAGAATTTGTTGGAAAAATGATGCCTCTGCTTTTTAGTATGAGCTCTAGGTTGGTCAAAGCTTTTCTTCAAAGTAGTAAGCTTTTATTTTTTTAAAAAATTTGTGGCTGAAGTTACCCTCTGCACTGATTTTGGAGCCCCCAAAATAAAGTCTGTCACTGTTTCCATTGTTTCCCATCTATTTACCCTGAAGTGATGGAGCCAGAAGCCACGATCTTAGTTTTTTGAATGCTGAGTTTTAAGCCAGATTTTTCACTCTCCTCTTTCATCTTCATCAAGAAGCTCCTTAGTTTCTTTTCATGTTCTGCCATAAGGGTGATGTAATCTGCATATCTGAGGTTACTGATATTTCTCTTAGCAATCTTGATTCCATTTGTGCTCCATCCAGTCCAGCATTTTGCATGATGTACACTGTATATACGTTAAAAAGGCAAGGTAACAACATACAGCATTGATGTATTCCTTTCTCAATTTGGAACCAGTCCTTTGTTCCATGTCTGGGTCTAAAGTTTCTTCTAAACCTGCATACAGATTTCTCAGGAGGTAGGTGAGGTGGTCTGTTATTCCCATATCTTTAAAGACTTTTCCACAGTTTGTTGTGTTCCACATATCAAATACTTCATTATAGTCAGTGAAGCAGAAGTAGATGTTTTTCTGGAAATCTCTTCATTTTTCTATGATCCAACAGATTTTCACAATTTGATCTCTGATTCCTCTGCCTTTTCTAAACCCAGCTTAAACATCTGTAAGTTCTTGGCTCACGTACTGTTGAAGCCTGGCTTGGAGAATTTTGAGCATTACTTTGCTAGCGTGTGAGATGAGTGCAATTGTGTGGTAGTTTGAACATTCTTGGGGCTTCCCTAGTGGCTCAGACTGTAAAGCGTCTGCCCGCAGTGAGGGAGAGTCAGATTCGATTCCTGGGTGGGGAAGATCCCCTGGAGAAGGAAATGGCAATCCACTCCAGCACTCTTGTCTGGAAATTCCCAAGGATGGAGGAGCCTGATAGGATACAGTCCATGGGGTAACAAAGAGTCGGACACGACTGAGCGACTTCACTTTCACTTTGAACATTCTTTGGCATTACCCTTCTTAGGGATTGGAATGAAAATTGACCTTTTTTGGTCCTGTGGCCACTGCTGAGTTTTCCAAATTAGCAGCACAATGAGTGCAGCACTTTCACAGACTCATCTTCCAGGATTTGAAATAACTCAACTGGAATTCCATCACCTCCACTAGCTTTGTTCATAGTGATGCTTCCTAAGGCCCACTTGACTTTGCAATCCAGGATGTCTGGCTCTAGGTGAGTAAACACACCTTTGTGGCTGTCTGGGTCATTATGATTTTTTTGGTACAGTTCTTCTGTGTATTCTTGCCACCTCTTCTTAACAACTTCTGTTTCTGTTAGGCCCATGCCATTTCTGTCCTTTATTTTGCCTATCTTTGCATGAAATGTTCCCTTGGTATCTAGTTCTCTTGAAGAGATCTCTAGTCTTTCCCATTTATTGTTTTACTCTATTTCTTTGCATTATTCACTTAGGAAGACTTTCTTTTCTCTCCTTGCCATTCTTTGAACTCTGCATTCAGATGGATCTATCTTTCCGTTTCTCCTTTGCCTTTAGCTTTTCTTCTTGTCAGCTATTTCTAAGGCCTCCTCACACAGCCATTTTGCCTTTTGCATTTCTTTTTCTTGGGGATCCTGTACAATGTCATGAACCTCTATCCATAGTTCTTCAGCATTCTATCAGATCTAATCCCTTGACTCTATTTGTCACTTCTACTATATATTCATAAGTGATTGATTGAGGTTATACTTGAATGGCCTAGTGTTTTTCCCTACTTTTGTCAATTTAATTCTGAATTTTGCAAAAAGGAGTTCATGATCTAAGCCACAGTCAGCTCCCAGTCTTGTTTTTGCTGACTGTATAGAGCTTCTCCATCTTCAGCTACAAAGAATATAATTAATTTGATTTTGGTATTGACCATCTGGTGAAGTCCAAGTGTAGAGTTATCTCTTGTGTTGCTGGAAGATGGTGTTTGCTATGATCAATGCATTCTCTTGGCAAAGCTCTGTTAGCCTTTGCCCCCACTTCATTTTGTACACCAAGGCCAAACTTGCCTCTTAATCGAGGTATCACTTGATTTCCTAGTTTTGCATTCCAGTCCTTCAGTGTGAAATTTTTTTGGTGTTAGTTCTAACAAGTCTTGTAGGTCCTCATAGAACTGATCAGCTTCAGCTTCTTTGGCATTAGTGGTTGGAGCATAGACTTCGATTGCTGACATGTTGAATGGTTTGCTTTGGAAGGGAATAGAGAACATTCTGTCATTTTTGAGATCTCATCCAGGTTCTGCATTTCAGACTCTCTTGTTGACTATGATGACTACTTCTTTTTTTTCCAAAGGATTCTGGCCCACAGTTCAGTTCAGTTCAGTCCTCAGTCATGTCTGACTCTTTGCAACCCCATGAGCTGCAGCATGCCAGGCCTCCTTGTCCAACACCAACCCCCGGAGCATACCCAAACTCATGTCCATTGAGTCAGTGATGCCATTCAACCATCTCATCCTCTGTCATCCCCTTCTCCTCCCGCCCTCAATCTTCCCCAGCATCAGGGTCTTTTCAAATGAGTCAGCTCTTCACATCAGGTGGCCAAAGTATTGGAGTTTCTGCTTCAGCATCAGTCCTTCCAATGAATATTCAAGACTGATTTCCTTTAGAAATAACTGGTTGGATCTCCTTTCAGTCCAAGGGACTCTCAAGAGTCTTCTCCAACACAGTTCAAAAGCATCAATTCTTCGGGGCTCAGCTTTCTTTACAGTCCAACTCTCACATCCATACTTGACTAATGGAAAAAACAAATCCTTGACTAGGCAGACCTTTGTTGGCAAAGTAATGTCTCTGCTTTTTAATATGCTGTCTACGTTGGTTATAACTTTCCTTCCAAGGAGTAAGTGTCTTTTAATTTCATGGCTGAAATCATCATCTGCAGTGATTTTGGAACCCAGAAAAATAAAGTCAGCCACTGTTTGCTCATCTATTTCCCATGAAGTGATGGGACCAGATGCCATGATCTTAGTTTTCTGAATGTTGAGCTTTAAGCCAACTTTTTCACTCTCCTCTTTCACTTTCCTCAAGAGGCTGTTTAGGTCTTCTTCACTTCCAGGGATAAGGGTGGTGTCATCAGCATATCTGAGGTTATTGATATTTCTTCTGGCAATCTTGATTCCAGCTTGTGCTTCCTCCAGCCCAGAGTTTCTCATGATGTACTCTGCATAAGTAGGGTGACAATATACAGCCTTGACATACTCTTTTTCCTATTTGGAACCAGTCTGTTGTTCCATGTCCAGTTCTCTGTTGCTTCCTGACCTGCATATAGATTTCTCAAGAGAAACATGCAGGTGAGGTGGTCTGGTATTCCCATCTCTTTCAGGATTTTCCACAGTTTATTGTGATCCACACAATCAAAGGCTTTGGCATAGTCAATCAAGCAGAAATAGATGCTTTTCTATAACTCTCTTGCTTTTGTGATGATTCACCAGATGTTGGCAATTTGATGTCTGGTTCCTCTGCCTTTTCTAATACCAGCTTGAACATCTGGAAGTTCATGGTTCATGTATTGCTAAAACCTGGCTTGGAGAATTGTTAGCATTACTTTACTAGTGTGTGAAATGAGTGCAATTGTGTGGTAGTTTGAGCATTCTTTGGCATTACCTTTCTTTAGGGTTGGAATGAAAACTGACCGTTTCCAATCCTATGGTCACTGCTGAGTTTTCCAAATTAGCTGGCATATTGCGTGCAGCACTTTCACAGCATCATCTTCCAGGATTTGAAATAGCTCAACTGGAATTCCATCATCTCCACTAGCTTTGTTCATAGTGATGCTTCCTAAGGTCCACTTGACTTCACATTCAAGGATGTCTGGCTCTGGGTCAGTGATCACACCATTATAATTAATGGGTCATGAAGATCTTTTTTGTCCAGTTCTTCTGTGTATTCTTGCCATCTCTTCTTAATATCTTCTGCTTCTGTCAGGTCCATACCATTTCTTGCCCAGAGTAGTAGATATAATGGTCATCTGAATTAAATTCACTTGTTTCAGTCCATTTTATATCACTGATTCCTAACATATCAGTGTTCACTTTTGTCATCTCCTGTTTCACCACTTTCAATTTACCTTGATTTGTGGACCTAACATTTCAGGTTCTTATGAAATACTGTTCCTTACAGCATCAGATTTTTCTTTCACCACTAGACACATCCACAACTTGGCATTGTTTCATCTTTGGCTCAGCCTCTTCATTCCTTCTGGAGTTATTTCTGCACTCTTCTCCAGTAGCATATTGGGCACCTACTGACCTGGGGAGTTTGTCTTTTGGTGTCATATTTTTGTTTCCCCTGTTCATACTGTTCATGGGGTTCTCAAGGCAAGAATGATAAGTGGTTTGTCATCCCCTTCTGCTGTGGACCACATTTTGTCAGAATTCTCCACCATTACCCATCTGTCTTGGGTGGCCCTACACAGAATTGCTCATAGTTTCATTCAGTACCATTTTTAAAAGTAGGAAAGCATAAGAATAATGTTCCACATGAAGTTACAAAACTTCCTTTGGATTAAGAAGGAAGAAAATGATATTTGGGAATTGTCTACCAAGGGCTGCCAGTATCTATGTTGTTTTATTTTGGAATAACATATATTAATTTATTTTTTAATTTGAATAGTGCAAATATGATTGTTCTTTATGAGCTTATATATTTTCCACAGAATTGATATATTTTACACTAAAATATGGAACACTAAATTAAAGTTATATCATGTTATATCCATCATGTAATAACCAACTTGATATTAATTTTATTAAACTTACTGATAATTTACTTGTGCATAAGAAGAAGTTATCATGAAAAATAGCTAGCAGTATTTACCACTTATAAATAATTTATTTTCTGAAGCTATATAAGATTTTATATTATTTTCTCATTGGGAAAAATATTCTTGAAATTACTTGCTAAAGACAAAACTATTAAAGTATTATATTAGGATTAAATTTGTCCAGTACCCACTTTGATGAGGCTATTGATGTTGTTTAATTGCTAAGCTATGTCCATCTCTTTTGCAACCCTATATCCTACCAGGGACCTCAGTCCATGGGATTTCCCAGGTAAGAATACTGGAGTGGGTTGCCATTTCCTTCTCCAGGGAATCTTCCTGACCCTGGGATCAAACCTGTATTTCCTACATTGGCAGGTGAATTCTTTACCACTGAGACATGTGGGAAGCACTGCCTAGGCTATGCATGAGTGTGTGCATGCTCAGTCGCTTCAGTTGTGTCTGACTCTTTGTGACCCCATGGAGTGTAGCCTGCCAGGATCCTTTGTACATGGAATTATTCAGGCAAGAATACTAGAATGGGTTACCATGCCCTCCTCCAACCTAGTCTATATAACCTCTCTAAAACTACAGAGCTGCAGGAGTCTTTAGCTAAAGAAGTTGTCTCTGACCTCAGTGACTTTCTTTTCTGGAGATGGGTACAGAGAGACTGAGTCACTTGGGCTTGAGCCCAGTGCCAAAACCAATATTCTCTGATTGGTTATTTTACTTCCACCTCTTCCTGGGATCTGGGTTGTGCTAGAGTTTGGGAATTGATACTAGAAAAGTGATATCATATACTGGAGACAAGAAAAGTTCAGATAATTAATTGAAAGGAAGGATTTCATATAGGTCAGCACAAGTTTCTGAATCAAGGTGTGTAGAGTTGTCTAAAAGCCTAAAAAATGACACCACCTATGCATAATTTGTTACTTTATCAGTTATTATAGTAAAGCGTCTCAGTTACGATTTCTCTCTCTCTCTTTTTTTTTCCTTCCTTTAATAGCATTGTTCTGAAGTTCCAATACTTTGGTCACCTGAGGCGGAGAGTCAACTCATCGGAAAATATTCTGATGCTGGGAAAGACTGAAGGCAGAAGGAGAAGACGACAACAGACGATGAGATAGTTCATCACCAACCCAGAATCTGAACAAACTCTGGGAGACAGTGAAGGACGGAGAAGCCTGGTGTGCTGCAGTGCTTGGGGTCACAAAGACTCGGACACGACTGAACGACTGAACAGCAATAACTCTTCAGGTCACTAAATCTAAAATTTCAATATTTTTCTCTGTCATTTATCTTTACCACTGAAGTTGTAGCTTTTGAAATTATATGTATAGCGCTTTATATATTGTGTTTACAACCATGATGACATTGAGAATTAAGGAAATGTAGTTGTAAAAGTCAGTTCCGTTCAGTTCAGTTCAGTCGCTCAGTCGTGTCCGACTCTTTGCGACCCCATGGACTGCAGCACCCCAGGCCTCCCTGTCCATCACCAACTTCCGGAGCTTGCTGAAACTCATGTCCATAGAGTTGGTGATGCTATCCGACCATCTCATCCTCTGTCGTCCCCTTCTCCTCCCGTCTTCAATCTTTCCCAGCATCAAGGTCTTTTCAAATGAGTCAGATCTTCGCATCAGGTGGACAAAGTATTGCAGTTTCAGCTTCAGCATCAGTCCTTCCAATGAAGATTCAGGACTGATTTCCTTTAGGATGGACTGGTTGGATCTCCTTGCAGAGCCAACAAACCTTGTGTACACCAGGACTCAGGGACCCCACAAAGACTGAGACAGAACTGTGTGTGAGCATCTCTTGTGGTGGTATGGGTTGCAGTGGACTGCCACAGGAATGGGGTTCTGAGATTGGGTTTTGGGACAGGGTTTCTTTGGGATTGGAATGAAAACTGACCTTTTCCAGTCAACATTAAATAAAATACAAGAAATATGATTAGATACACCACCTTCAGTAAATTGCTTTTGTTTGTTATGATATTGTAGGTTCCATACTTTGTGATTTTAAATACAGTTGTAAAATAGAGATGCATTTCCATATATTTCCACATATATACATGACTATGAAATCCATATTTTCCTTTTTCCCTCTGTGATTGCCCATCTAAATATATGATTCATGTATTGATGTAGGGTATATTCCAAAACACTTCATGAGTGTCAGTATATAAACACACTGCCTAAAGATATTTTACCAGCACATTTCCTTTTAAAAATCAGAGTCTATATATGTTTGTCTATCATAGATATCATATATATAATTATATATCATAGATATATATTATATATCATTGATATATATTTTATCATAGATATAATAGAAAGTTATGCTTGAATAAAGTCATACCTTTTACATCTGTATTAATATTTATTAAGAGAAGAAAATGGCAATCCACTCCAGTGTTCTTGCCTGGAGGATCCCAGGGATGGGGGAGCCTGGTGGGCTGCCGTCTATGGGGTCTCACGGAGTCAGAGACTACTGAAGCGACTTGCAGCAGCAGCAGCAGCAGCAAGAGAGCTTTAATTCTCATTCTTCTCCATATTGGAGCATTTTCAGGAATCCAGAAAAGTAGCAATTGTCTAAAAATTTAAGTTACTGACATATAGTGTCTTTAAAGTTAATTTTAGATATACAGCTATATCTTTTTTCACTATATTTGATAATATATATTTTCAATCCTTGTACACACAATATTATCATGTATATTTTCACATGATACTACCTCACCCCAATATCGTGACATACATTATCTTCCTAAGTTCCAATGAATTGTTGCTATATAACAAAATAAAACTTCTTGTTTTAAAACAGCAAAATTTATTCAGTCATTATCCTGCAGTTTGGGCAGGATTCAGTGGAGATGTAAGTCTCTTTACATGATTTACTGAGGTAGCTATCACTGGTCATATAACCACATTCGATGAGGAGCAGCTTAGTGGACTCCTCTCTCTGCCTTCTACAGCATGATTTAAATAATCCAACCCCACCCCTCCAAAAAGGGTTTATTGGAAAATAAGAACTTACATTTAGTGTGAATAGACTCATATGAATGAAAGTTCTGAAGGAATCTTTAGGGGGAAAGAAAATATATAAAAGTTGTAGAAATTATCAAGGACAGGTTAAAAAATGGAAAGGCTGGAGGGGCTAGAGATAAACATTGATCATTTAATGTCTGCCTACTTGCCTGGATATCGCTTATGGAAATTTTGCACTTGTAAGTGAAACTGCCAGCTATTTCTGCAGTGAAGCATCAGAAACCAAGCTTAATTTATCTTTGAATTTTCTATGTCCTAGAGTTGAAAGCAATTAGATAGCAAATTCTTTCAAACCCTAAGAGAAATAAATCATTAAAAGTGTGTGAAAAAGAGAAGAGCCTAGCTGTCATTTCCTGTGATGTTAACTTGGAAAACAGTTCATTTCCATATATCTTTTCAGGACCTGCAGATGTTTTAAATAGTTAATTTTAACACACAATAAATCACTGCATCCTGCAATGCAATTTTCCTCATTTTAGATGTGCAAAAGCCTTTTTTGTTTGTTTGTTTGTTTGCCTTTTTTTTTTTTTAACTGAGCATCAAACTAGTATCCCTGTCCCCCACACCCAGGAGAAAATTTAAATTTATTTTCCAATTAAGGAGATAATTGTACAGTTGAATGAGGGATCTCTCTATCAGTAAGCCACTTTTAGACTGAGATTGGATGAATTCTTTGTATATCTATCTCATTTCATGTAATTTTGATTCTCTGGCACTGAGATAATGTTGAAGGAAAGAATATGAACTGTCTTTCTTCAGTTCAAATAATGAGTCAGTGATCAGTCAGATGAATCCCCAAATCATCTTTCATTATCTTGTGACAGTTATGTTTTTTAACAAATCACTTGGCGTTGTTGTTCTGTGGTAACATTTCAAGGGCAGTTTCCCAACCTTCAAAAAAGTTTGCATTGGACAACACTAAGTGATTCTGGAAACGTAAATTTTATTTGCATAATTTAGCCATGACTTTTTTGAGTATCTACTGAGTATTCAAATTTGTCTTAAGGGACATGCAAATTATATTTATCATGACCAAAGGTTGAAAATTAATTGTAGATATTACTGTCAACTTAAAATAATGCACAATATAAAAACTGTGATTTGAATTTATTCAGTGTCTTACTGAGTTCTGTAGCCCAAAAGATAACCTCCCCAATAGCTCTGAGAAACTGTTCTGAAAGCTGAAATGGTGGGGAGAAGTCAATATATATGGGATTTTCGTGAAGGGGTAATTGTAATTAAGCACACGTCTCTGTAGAAAGTTGCCGCTCTGCATGAAGAACAAATATCTTAGCTAAAGGTTACAGTGCTTTTCTAAGAATGGGAAGATACAAGAATTGTGGTTCACAAAACATTCACCTGAAACTATTTTAACTATCTGAAGGCTTATTCTGCCAGTTTCCCAAGAGCACATAGTGTCTTATTCCTGATCTCCACCCTGAAGTTCTCTCAGGCTGTGCTAAAGGTCAGCAACTACAGTGGCCCAATCTTTTTAGAAATGGATTGGAAGGCACATTCTTTAACTGGCAAAACAAACCCACATAAAATAGTGTAAAATAAAACTTTAACATTTAATTTAATATTAAAATAGTAAATAAAATAAATATGAATTTTAAAGGTCAGAGGTCAAAAAGGGAAAGCTTGAGAATTCTTGAGCACACCTAAGAGATTTAAATTAAATCCTATAAAATGTACAAACTTGGAAGGAGAAAGAAATATAGCAAGCAAAATGGGAAAATTAGTAATAATTTGCATTGATTTAAAAATAAACACATAAAGTCTATCATTTGAAATATATGGGGAGGGAGGTGGGAGTGGGGTTCTGGATGGGGAACACATGTACATCTGTGGCAGATTTATGTCAATTATGGCAAAACTAATACAATATTGTAAAGTAATTAGTCTCCAATTAAAATAAATAAATTTATATTAAAAATATTTTAAAAATGCAAATATCACTTTATAGACTACTTGGTTTAAGTATTTTAAAAAAAATTATAGTAAACTGTTAATTCAAAGAAGTTAAAATAGCTATAGTTTAAAGAAAAGTATTAAATAGTACATCTGAAGTTTCTTATGCTAGTTATGATTTACTTTTAAATTAGTGTTGATACATTTGTTAATTAAATTTAATCAAGATTTATTGAGAACGTACTTAGGAAAATAAATAGTCATTTACTGATACACAGAACTCATAAAGAGATGTTTAAAGGTTCTGAGAATTAGTTCAATTTTGGACATATCAGCATGAGTTGTTCTGCAGGATTCAAGTAGGTAAGATGAATACAAAACCAGATAGGTACCTGAAGAGTTTGGAATAGATGTGAAGATTGGAGATGTATATTTAAAAAATAACATCCTAAAGGAGTGACAGGTATCAGAGAAATAAATGAGAATACCTAAGGAATATTATACAAATTCGAAGTTCTTTTAGACTCAGACCCTCTTGAAATAATAAAATCAAATAAAGACATGTTTTAAAGTAGATTTTCATAACATAGCATGTGCTCATGAAATCTATCAACATATGGTCAAGATATCTTGATAATAGATGTTTTCATTGCCTGTTGTTTTCATTAGCAAGAACATCATAGAATATAATAATAGTTTGAGTGTGTAAGGGAACAAAATTTGTCAAAATGTTTCTTTGGCATGAGGATTATTTCAAGCTGAAAACAATGGAGGTCCAAAAGACTCATAAAGTAGCAATGACCTTCTCTGCTAGATGACTAAAAATTTAGTTAAAGTCCCTGGCCCTGACAGGAGGAGAAGGAGATGGCAGAGGATGAGATGGTTGGATGGCACCACTGACTCAAGGGACATGAGTTTGAGCAAATTCTGGGAGACAGTGAAGGACAGAGAAGCCAGGTGTTCTGCAGTCCATGGCATCGTAAAGAGTTATACACGACTTAGCAACTGAACAAAAACAACCTGGCCCTGGAGGAATGGAGCTATCACCAAAAATAATTGCAAAGGATATTGGCTAGGTGTGTGTGTTGGGGGAGAAGGTAGGATTTAGAGATCAGAATCTACTCTGTGCCCACGGTCTTTGCATTGCCGTCCAAACATTTTTTTTTTTTAACCAAACACTTGCTTTTCTATCTTCATGTGAATGGTTTCCCAACCCTTTGAAGTCCCAAACCACTACTCCTACCGTCCTCCTTTGTCTTTAGCTGAAGATGTTATTTAAGGTGAAAGTTCCAGCCATTTTCTCCTGTTAATTTGTCTGTTAGTTTAATTCTTAGACCAGCCAGAAGAACTTAGAAGTGTAGACAAAAATTTATTTCTCCCTGAGAAGTAGACGATGGAGTTGAGGGGTAGTTTTAGTGTTTTGGTGTTATTCTGTGTTGTATTATGTTGCATTGATTTTAGGAAGGATGACTGAGGATGTTTGACTAATGACAACAAACCTATGCAAAGTATGCAAGGTCTGGAAAGAATATTTCTGGATAAAGATTACAAATGACAAAATTAGCCTAAATATAAAGACGATATATAAAGCTGGAATCAAGACTGTTGGGGGAAGTATTAACAATTTCAGACATGCAGATGATACTACCCTAATGACAAAAATTGAAAAGGAACTATAGAGCTTCTTGATAAGGGTGAAAGAGGAGAATGAAAAACCTGGCTTAAAACTCAACATTCAAAAACTAAGATCATGGCCTCTGGTCCCATCACTTCATGACAGAATAAGAAAACATAGAAGCAGTGACAAATTTTATTTGCTTGGACTCCAAAATCACTGTGGATGGTAACTGCAGCCATGAAATTAAGAGATGCTTGCCCCTTGGAAGGACATTTCTGACAAAATCTTGTCTAAGGTATTAGAAAGCAAAAACCTCACTTTGCCAACAAATGTCAGCATAGTCAAAGCTGTGGTTTTTCTAGTAGTCATGAACCAATGTGAGATTAGGACTATAAGGAAGGTTGAGCACTGAAGAGATGTGGTACTGGAGAAGACTCTTGAGAGTCCCTTGGACTATAAGGAGAACAAATCAGTCAATTCTAAAGGAAATCAACCCTGAATATTTATTGGAAAATCTGATGCTAAAGCTGAATCTCCAATATTTCGGCCACCTAATGCAATGAGCAGATTCATTGGAAAAGACCCTAATGCTGGGAAAGATTGAAGGCAAAAGAGAAGAGGTGGCATAGTATGAGATGATTAGATAGCATCACCAACTCAATGGACATGACTTTGAGCAAGCTCCAGAAGATACTGAAAGACAGAGGAGCTTGGCATGCTGCAGTCCTTGGGATCTCAAAATGTTGAGATCCTCATAACTTGGGAACTGAAAAACAATGACAGAAACAAAGAAGAGTGAAAATTCTTCCTCTGTTAAAGAAGATAGAAATTTTAACATATGTTAACTTAAATAAACATGAGATAATTTAAATTTCTTTAGTTCCTGCTTTCAATTATACTCTTCCAGCTAAATGGTAGTTCTTGTAAAATATATATATATATATATATATATTTAGCTCAACTTTAGCACTTTCCAGTTAACTTGTTATTAATATTTGATAACTGATCATTCAATATCATCACTCTAATTTCTTTAAAGTTTCTGTTTTTTAATCTTTAACAGAAAGATCCCTGATATCACTATCAGGTTGGAAGTGGGGTATAATTTATTCTAACTGCCTTCACTCTTTCTTTCCTCGGCTACACCTCTGTCATTAAGCTGAGAAAAGTTGTGGAGACAAAGACATCCTTACCCTTGACTTATATTCCTGTTGTCAAGGTACAATTCTTTCCTAGTTTGTCCTGAACTTTTCCCAATTCATGTAATTATCAAGTCCAAAATTTCATCTTCCTCCGTGGTTTCTAACTCCAGGACCTAAAGGCAAATTTAGCATAAATATTTTGATCTCTTGAAAATTATAATATAGAGGAAATATCCTTGTTTACCACAGTTTTCTTTATCCCTTTCCTATCCAGGTTTTTGATCCCTATTCTAGCGGTCAAAGGGCAAATCAACATGTCCAAAGGTTCAGTGAATTTTATACCTGGAAAAAAAATGCTGGTGTCCTTTTTTTTTTTTTTTTTTGTAGGACTCCACATTTTGCAAGTGATTTCTTTGTGTCCTTTCTCTCTTTACTGGTGGAGGAGGAAGCAGACTCTTTCCCTCTGTATAGGGAAGAAAGTGAAGAAAAAAGCTTCTTATAAAGAATACCACACTCTATGAAAAGACCCATATGACTCCTCAATTTTAAAATTTCATTAACAAGGCTTTGTGTGGCAATAGTTTTGGGGTGGTTTCTCCTGTGGCAACCATTTAATAAACCCTATGAAAGAGCATCAGTCCAATTGTTGGTTTCTCTTGAGTTTAGAATATGGAATATTTAGGAATTTTTATTCTTAACTTTGGGGCTTCCCTAGTGGCTCAGCAGTAAACAATTTGTCTGCAATGCAAGAAACACAGGTTTGATCCCTGGGTCAGGAGGATACCTTGGAGGAGGGCATGACAATCCACTCCAGTACTCTTGCCTAGAGAATCCCATGGATAGAGGACCCTGGTAGGCTGCAGTCCATAGGGTAGCAAAGAATCGGACATGACTGAAGTGACCAAGAAGCAGCAGCATTCTTAAACTCTGGGGCTTAGCAGCATTTTTAAGAAAACAGGAGAATTCCACTCAGAACACAGTATAAATTTACATAAAAATAAGAAAAATACAGGTTTTGAGAGGTAAGGAAGAAATCAATGTATGAGATTTTATTTCCTTGGGAAATAAAAGTCAAATTATGAAAATAGAAATAGCCAACATAAATTAAGAAGTGAAAATATAATAACTATTGGCAATAGAGAAAGAGTCGCACAAAGACTTATCTATATTGGAAAGCTTAACTCTTGGATGAATCCAAGCAGCATATTTATATATTTTTCTCAAACAGGGTAGGTTCGGTGTCCAGTTTTGATTCTAAGTTGAAAGGTCCAAAGAACAGATGTGGCAAAAGACCATGGGAATCAAGGGAAATTAAGAAACTTAATCCATTTTAGATCATTGATGTCTTAGTACATCTTTTTGAAAGGGGACCTTAGAAAACCAAATATTGGCATCCAGTTGTTTTGAAAAACTAAGAATTCTTAGAATCAAGAAGAGATTCTTGTCTTATTCTAGTGTCATTCAAATTGGAAAAAGGAGAAGAGTCATGGGTGGGAGATATGTAGTTATATAAAGGTTGTGGTGGTTTAGTTGCTAAGTCATATCTGACTCTTGCAACCCTACGGACTGTAGCCTGCCAGGCTCCTCTGTCCATGGGATTCTTGAGGCAAGAATACTGGAGTGGGCTGTCATTTCCTTCTCCAGGGGATCTTCCCAACCTAGGGATCGAACCTGGCTTTCCTGCATTGCAGGCAAATTCTTTACCAATTGAGCTATGAGGGAAGCCTATGTAAAGGTTACAGATAATCATCATTAATGGCCACCTATTTAAATTTTTTTTTCATTTTTATTTTTTTTAATTTTTTTTTAATTTATTTATTTTTTATTTTACTTTACAATTCTGTATTGGTTTTGCCATACATTGACATGAATCCACCACGGGTGTACATGCGTTCCCAAACCTGAACCCATTATACTAGATTTATGAATAACTGAAAGTGAAAGTGTTAGTCACTCAGTCGTGTCCAGCTCTTTGTGATTCCATGGTCTGTAGCTCACCAGGCTTCCCTGTCCATGGAATTCTTCAGGTAAGAATACTGAAGTGGGTGGCCATTCTCTTCTCCAGGGAATCTTCATGACTCAGGGATTGAACTTGGATCTCCTGCATTACAGGCAGATTCTTTACCATCTGAGTTACCCTGTCTAATGGTCTTCAAAGTATTTTAAATGTTAAATTATCATTTTGAGTATAACATCAGAGAGCTAGTGAGTGAGATAAACAGATAATGGAAAGATTTTTCATGCTTTAAATTTAATTTTAAGATTATTTTTGTGGGAACCAGTTCCACTTTGTAAATGAATGCCTGCCTTCAGTCAAGGTAAATAATTTAGAAGGTGGAAATAATTTGGTACTCCATTTATAGCTAACACAAAATTTAATACTCTTCTAAACATTGTATGTTATCTTAATGACCTGAGAGCTCCTTACAGTTTACTAAAATATTCTGTCCCTGCCCCACCTGCTGTAATTATGCTGGTTGTTTCCTGATTCTAGACCTCACACAGATCCTGTGGCCCACATCCCTCTATGACCTGGTCACCTCCTCTACTGGAATGACTATAAAATGAAGCAATTTAGCTCCTCTGCCCATAGTTGCTCAGATTCAGACATTAAAGTACTATCTTCATAAATAGTAGTTATATCTCTTTAACTATTTGTTTGGATTTGCTTTGACTCACAAGTCCTATCTGTAATAGCAGGACTTACCAATATTAACTCTCTCACCATGTCTTCTACCTAAACCCCTGACACAGCTGTTTGGAATTGGTTTGCCCCTTCTCCACTGAGATAGCAGAGTTGGGGTTATTTAAATTGCTATGACCTTTGGACTAAGGTTGGGTGAAAGGAAGTCCTTTAAGATTAAGCTGGCCTTAGGAAAATCTTCTTTCAAAGCACTACAAAGGGGAAAAAAAAAAAAAAAAAGAACCTCTCTGGCTAGAAAATCTTTGAGTTAAAATTTGCCTTAATAATAAAATGAACTCATTTAGTTTTCACCAGCTCCATGAATTAGTAGTATCACTCTTATTTTCCCATTTTTAGATATAGTGATGAAGTGCCAGAAGCCCAAGGTCTTGGAGCTAGTGAGTAATAGTGTTGGGCACAGAATTTATTTCCAACATGCTTTTCTGCAGGCTGTACAGAAAGTCATAACAATGATTGAAGGAAGGAGTGGAAAAGAATAAAGTCTTAGGGCAGAACTTTGCATCCATCTACATATAACTGCATATCAATGACCATAATACTACACTCATCAGGTTTCTAACAAGGTAAGAGAAAACTAATGGCCTTCCAGGTCTCTGAGTCACTGGGCAGACAGAGAGAAATGGACTATCATCCTGTTTCTTCCAGATGGCCCATGATTGAGAATAAAGCAGAATAGAGCACCAAATCTTTGTTTCAGTCCAACTGTATTGTCCTGAAATCAGCTAGAATTTTTTTTAATATAAATTTATTTATTTTAATTGGAGGTTAATTATTTTACAATATTGTATTGGTTTTGCCATACATCAACATGAATCCGCCACAGGTATACACGTGTTCCCCATCCTGAACCCTCCTCCCTCCTCCCTCCGGGTACCAACTCTCTGGCTCGTCTCAGTGCACCAGCCCCAAGCATCCAGTATCATGCATCGAACCTGGACTTGCTATTCATTTTCTATATGTTATTATACATGTCATTTGACTATTATCGTTGACCTTCAATATTGTGACTATTTTATTTTTCTGAACCATTTTAGATATTGTAGTACAAGGTTGAAAAAGACTGCTTCAAGGTCTCTCAGAGAAGTTTTTTCATATCTGAGAATCTTTTGTTAAAAGTTCTTGGTGAGATGAGTGACAGCATCAGAACTGTGTTTCTGAGAGAATTATCTGGCAATAGTTTTTAAGACGTGTTGAAATGGGGCAATAGATATCTTAGAAACATTATGCTCATTTATGCATGATGAAAAATAAGAGAAAATTTCCATCTTTCTGAGCTATTTTTGGTTATTGGGACTTCTTAGAGTTTGCCTCAATAGCTCCAGGTAATATTTGGTTTTAAGAGAAAAAAAATCAGATTGTTTAACTCTGTTGACTTATTTAAGTCATACCAGTCACTCAGGAAATTCATCTAGTAATACCATCCTGAATTTTTATTGTTTGATACTTCCAGCATTGACTTCTCTCCAGGCATAAAATCATCTTGGGATAACATTATTCATAAGACTTAATCTAGTTTTAAACCCTTATATACCTTTTGTGAAAAGACAGCCTTCAGAATGGGAGAAAACAATAGCAAATGAAGCCACGGACAAATAATTAATCTCAAAAATATACAAGCAACTTCTGCAGCTCAATTCTAGAAAAATAAACTGCCCGATCAAAACATGGGCCAAAGAAGTAAACAGACATTTCTCCAAAGAAGACATACAGATGGCTAACACATGAAAAGATGTTCAAAATCACTCATCAGAGAAGTGTAAATCAAAATCACAATAAGGTACCATCCTACACTGTTCAGAATGGCTGCTATCAAAAAGTCTACAAACAATAAATGCTGGAGATGGTGTGGAGAAAAGGGAATTCTCTTACACTGTTGGTGGGAATGCAAACTAGTACAACCACTATGGAGAACAGTGTGGAGATTCCTTAAAAAACTGGAAATAATAACTGCCATACGACCCAGGAATCCCACTCCTGGTCATACACACCAAGGAAACCAGAATCGAAAGAGACATGTGTACCCCAATGTTCATTGCAGCACTGTTTATAATAGCCAGGACATGGAAGCAACCTAGATGTCCATCAGCTGATGAATGGATAAGAAAGCTGAGGTACATATACACAATGGACTATTACTCAGCCATTAAAAATAATATATTTGAATCAGTTCTAATGAGCTGGTTGAAACTGGAGCCTATTATACAAAGTGAAGTAAGTCAGAAAGAAAAACACCAATACAGTATACTAACGCATATATATGGAATTTGGAAAGATGATAATGATGACCCTATGTGCAAGAAAGCAAAAGAGACACAAAGGTAAAGAACAGACTTTTAGACTCTGTGGGAGAAGGTGAGGGTGGGATGATTTGAGAGAATAGCATTGAAACATATATTATCATATGTGAAACAGATTGCCAGTCCAGGTTCGATGCTTGAGACAGGGTGCTTGGGGCCAGAGCACTGGGATGACCCTGAGGAATGGGATGGGGAGGGAGGTGGGAGGGGGATTCAGGATGAGGAACACATGTACACCCATGGCTGATTCATGTCAGTGTATGGCAAAAACCAATACAATATTGTAAAGTAATTAGCCTCCAATTAAAATAGATAAATTAATTTAAAAAATAAATCTTTATGTACCTTTTGATCCATACATTTGCATTCTCTGTCAAAGAGGTACAATAAAGAACATTACAAAGGCTAATAAAAAAACCATAATGATTAAAGATATTCCTTGGTAAAAAGAGATTGTCTGCAGAAAACAGCTGAGCCACAAATCTGTAGTGAAAAGAGATGTATTATATTGGTTTCTATGAATAACAGTAACACAATATTTTAGATATGTAAACTAATTCAATGACAGTAGAGCAATTGGTAGTTTTAGAGCTGCCAATATTAAGCCTTTTATTTAATGTGTCTTCTAGAACTATAAAATTTCAATATTTCTTTTGAAATGTAGGTGCCTGAAAAAAATATGAGGAATATTTAATAAGCATACTTCTTTACAATTTTTGAAAATAACTTTTCTTGGTTGCAATAGAGTAAAGCCTTTGGAAACCTCCCCCCACTCCTCCTTTCACAGGCTGCTGCCAAAAGGAAATGAATAATGTCTTTGAGATATTCACAAACATCCGGTGTGGATGGGGAAGCTCACTTTGAGAGCCAGAAATTTATTCTACTTTCTCTATTTGAACCAATCTCAACAAAAAGTTATTCCCGACTCTATCTGTTACAATGTCTTACTGCCACACCAGATGTAGAGATAAATTCTCTATCCCTTCTGTCTTCATTCTCTCTGTTTTGATCTCACTTGTGGTCCTATTCTGGGACCTGGGGATGAGGTGTGAAAGATTTGTTGGACCCTCCTTAGCTTATCACAGAGGGAAGTTCTGGGACATACAAGCAGGTCAGGAATGCAGTATTTGTATGATACATGCTTCCCACAAAGTCCTTATCTACTGGTAGGCATGCAGCCTCCCAAGGAGATCCCACTGGGTGAGACCAAACCTGCGCTTCAGCAATATCTTCCTATTAGGTAGAAAATTTTTCTCCATTCAGGGAAGAATTTGTTATCTGCTGAAGCTGAATATATTTTGTGGCAGCAGTTCCCCCTCCAGTCACTGTCTTGATTGAACACACAGAGTGAAAAACAACAAGCCTTTCTGGCTCTGACCTTCCCCCACCCGATGTATGTGATAAACATCTTACAGGAGTTGTAAGTACTATCCTAATAGCCCTGATGCAATTCTCTGGGAATATAACACACAAATATGATTATAATCATACTTCCTTTTTTACTTGTAATTGGCTGTAGCAATAATATATTTGTAATGACCTATTTCCATCTAATATCCATATTGTCAGACATTCTGTTTATCTCAAGGCCTACCTGTAGTCTCATATCCATGGAAAATAATGGTGTTTCCTGCATTTGCTCTGTAATTCCAGCGGCTCTACCCTCTTTCTCTTATCCAAGCTAATTCTTAAGTGATTGGTTTACTAGCCTTACTCTCTTTTCTCATGCTGTGTTTTCCCACTGTAGTTAGCTCTTTCCTTATCCACATGATCTGATCCTTGCCTTGTACTTCTAGCATGTACAATTTGTAGTTCTCTGGCAGATGCGTTTTTTAATTTTCTTCATTTTTTAGCCCGTCTTGAGGGTCATATAATATCATTGCCATAACAGTAAAGCACACATTGGCCAGCTGTGACGGGACAGGCCAGTGTCCCCAGCCCTGCTCCCCGGCCGCCAGGTCATGGCCTGCATGGAATAAGCTTCCCTGTGATCCAGGCAGGTCAGTGGGCCTCCCAGGGGATTACCTCCCCCCATCTTACTCTGTGGGCTGCGGCCATCGCAGGTCACCTTCACCCCGGGTGGGCACACCTCGTTCCTTGTGCTGGCTTCCTGGGCTTCCCAGGTAGCGCAGTTGGTAAAGAATCTTCCTGCCAATGCAAGAGACACAAGAGAGGAGGGTTCCTTCCCTGGGTCAGGAAAGATCCCCTGGAGCAGCAAATGGAAACCCACTCCAGTATTCTTGCCTGAATTCAGGAGCCTGGAGGCCACATTCCATGGAATTGCAGAGTCGGACACTGCTGAGAATACACATACATAAAGATGTGAGGCGATGAGCTGGCTGCATTGCATGAGTCTAGAGCTCACTCCAATGGCTTGTATGTGATTGTCTAATTGGTGGTTAAGCCAAGGAAAGCAATTGGAAAAAATAGTGAGAGTACAGAAAATAAAGAAGGGTCAAGGTCTCCCTTCTAATTGCATGCTCAGTCCTATCTGACTCTTTGCCTCCCTTTGAACTGTAACCCTACCACTCCCCTCTGTACACAGGATTTTCAGGCAAAAATACTACAGTGTGTTGCTATTTCCTCCTCCAGGGGATCTTCCCCACAGAAGTATCAAACCCTTATCTCCTGTGTCTCCTGCATTGCAGGCAGATACTTTACTGCTAACCCCTCTTATTACATCATCCCATATTACCTGAAGTTTATCCCATGTCACTCTTTAACCATGAATTTGCCTTTGTTTTCTCTGCTTAATGTCTTTCTTCCTTGTCCCTTGGAGAAGGAAATGGCAACCCACTCCAGTATTCTTGCCTGAAAAATCACATGGATGGAAGAGCCTGGTAGGCTACAGTCCATGGGATTGCAAAGAGTCAGACACAACTGAGCAACTTCACTTCACTTTCCTTGCCCCTGGCCCCCAACACTAATTTGCAGTTGCAATACTGCCTAATACACTTCAGCCTGGGCAATGATATGGAATTTCATACTTGGAATAATATACCAACAGAGGAGCAGTAAATTCACAAGAGTAGAGGCTGAGGAGTAGGCTTACCCTAATGTTGTTGACAAAATATCTGGAGGCATTCCACCCACATCAGTAAATCCCTTGGTTCATACAAGTAGCATCACTGTCATAACAAGGGGGCCTACCAGGCTGCTTGTCGTCCTCTAATCTCTACTGTTTCTCCTGTCAAAACAAACTAGAAATGCTATGATAAAGAAGTTCCCAAATCTATTCTAGGAACAACCTACTTAAAAGTTCCTAATGATGTGGTTGTCTTCCACCTCATTATGCTATTTTAAATTCATGAAAACAAAAACAAAAAGCTGATTTGTCAGGGTGTAAAGAGGAAAACACAATGACTTAGAAGTTTATATGATTTTACTATTTTTTCCTAGGGGTAAAAAAGCAACTACAATGATGAGATCTTATAAAGTTAGTTGTGAGCCGAGGTTAATATATGGTCAGACACTTTAAGATCTAAAGTTAAACTGAGAGCTAAGTTAACTTATCCCAGAAGAGAAGAAATCACTGAAAAGCAAATCTAGAGGAGACTCATACCACAAGGGCAGAGGAGACACAAAGATCAGCCAGTGCAATCTCACTTTGAGAACCCAAAAAGACACGAAATACTGTAGAAATGGCCAGGATTCCTAAAGGACCAAATATTGTTATAATTGTTTCACAATGCTGTTATTTATACCCCATTCAGATAAGTCCTTTTTGACTGTAATTACTATATATCTATAATCTCTCCAAAAGCCCCCAAACTTTTTGCTTTTGTCTCAAAAACTCACTTTTGAAATAAATCTTAAGAGGGAAGAAAGGAAATTAAGCAACTTCAGCTTTCACACTCTGACTTGTTAAGGAAATTCATTTCCATTAATCACTATATATTATACATATATGTATCTATATTTACAATTATCTATTTATATTAATATACATAAAGAAGGGCACTATGAAAAATAATACCTCCAAAAGGAAAAATCATTTTACAATTCCCTTTATTGCTTGTTCTCTGGAAAATTGTACAGACATCATTCTGATTTTTCCTACTTGAAGTGATAGGCCAGCTCTCCTGAGCAACACAACAATCTATGTGAACAGGAGTGGTTAACAGCTCACACAAGCAAAATCACAAAGAAAAATACCTATACGAAACAAGCTCAAACACTTTCAATGTTAGATTTTAAGACCCTTTTATACATATGTGTATATATATATATATATATATATACACACCAGGGCTTCCCTGGCGGCTCAGAGGGTAAAGCGTCTGCCTGCAGTGCAGGAGACCTGGGTTTGATCCCTGGGTTGGGAATATCCCCTGGAGAAGGAAATGGCAACCCACTCCAATACTCTTGCCCGCAGAATCCCAAGAACAGAGGGGCCTAGTGGGCTACAGTTCATGGGGTCGACTGAGCAACTTCACTTTCACTTTCATACATATGGAACTTCTAGATTAATATCTAATTTTTCATTTCTGTGAGTTTTTCACTTTTTTGACTGGTATCAGAGTGAAAGTTTTGTTGTTGTTTGTTTGTTTGCTATGGAATTTTCCCCCTTCTTGCAAAATTTCAAAGCAGGAAAATTTTAGGATCTATAAAAAATGCCTGGCATTTAAGTTAGTTCCAGTAAGACATAAATCCTGCTTACACCAATTGTTAATTTGCAGTCTATTGAAACTTATTGAACCTCACACTCATATCTCCATAAAGGAAACAGAAACATCTACCAAGCAAATTTGATCTACCAAGGGCCAATGATATAATACATGTGAAGCATATAACTGATATATAATCAGGATTAAATGAATACAATTTATTTATTATTGCCAGAGATTATACATTTTAATCTCCATATCTTGAGAGCTTTTTCTACATAAAATTGCTAAATTTTGAGTAAATAATAAGTGAGGAAGTTAAATTATATGTTTTACTTTTAACAAAGTATTTGTTAAGCATCATATCCTGCGGTGCCATACCCTGGAAATATAAGCAATAACCCTATAACCCAATAGCACAAAGCTAAGTGAAGATAGGAAACAAAACAAATAGTTACAACAGACCCCTTGAACATAAACCAGTATATGCATAAGGCACACTTGTTGTGACTGACGTGAAGGTGGTTCAGCTCTGTCTTCACAGAAAAAGGCACTTGCCTGGTAAGAGGCTTTCCAGGCAGCATTAGTAATAAAGAATCTACCTGCAATGCAGGAGACTCAGGTTCAATCCCTGGGTTGGGAAGAATCCTTGGAGAAGGGAATGGCTACCCACTTTAGTATTCTTTCCCTTACAATTTCATGACAGAGGAGCTGGCAGGCTACAGGCCATGGAGTCACAGAGAGTCAGACACGACTGAGTGAGTAACACTCTCACTTCCACTGGTTCTTAAAGCTTGAGTATCTCCAGATATGAGTGAATCCACATGGATATATATGAAAAACAAAACTTCCTCACAGTTATGTACACACTTAATGAACCATAAATGATGTAGAATGTATAAATGAGTCCTTGACAGTGAACAGATCCAAAACATTGATGTGGCTTCAATTTATAAATCTACTTCACCTTATTGATGATCACATACATATCCTCTTTTCCTGAGTCACTATTGCAAATATTGATATATATTCTTTTTTTACGTCCTGGAAACTTACCCAGTTTATGTGTGAGCTGAATCATGAAAGCAGCTATGAATTCCCCTGCAGGTGCTAGCTACTAAGACTTTATTTTCCTTCCTTCAAATAATAAAGTTTTATCTGCTTTGGAGAAACTACCACTTTTTCATTGCTGGTTATGCACTTTTACTGGCCATAGTGACCAGTAAAGAAAGGGTTTTGGTATATTGATTTATTTATTGGATGAGTTCACAAATCAATGGATTAATACAAACTTTACTAAATGGCATATTTTATTTTCCTAGCCAGCAGGATTGCTCCAGGCATTGACCAATCATTTAATCCAATCCCATAAGTGTTTTCCTCAGAACAATAGTTAGAAGTACTAGACAACAATGTTCCCTCCATGGAGCGACGTAGGAGAATGTGAGTGTTGCTGCTGCTGTTGCCATTTTACATCCATTTTATACCATCCTGAGAGCTGACCTAGCCCAGGGAGCAGGGGGTATAGTGTAAAAGAGAAATCCTAATGATTAGAGCTCTAGCTTCCACTTTTAATGAACTATTTGTTTACCTTAGCCAATAGTCTGCCAAGTTTATTAATCCAATTTAAGTTGTCAGTCATTTAGAGCAGAAAGAATCCTGACTAATAGCTGTATCTTTTAGTCAACTAGTTGCAATTCTTCATTTCTATGTCTGCGGCTTATCACATCCCAAATTTGGAGACATTTATAGTTTGAGAAAGTCAGTCTATTTTTTAAAATTTTTTAAATATAAATTTATTTATTTTAATTGGAGGTTAATTACTAAATGGCATTGAAACATGTATAATATCATATATGAAACGAATAGCCAGTCCAGGTTCGATGCATGATACTGGATGCTTGGGGCTGACGCACTGAAGGATGGTACTGGGAGGGAGGCGGGAGGGGGATTCAGGATGAGGAACACGTGTATACCTGTGGCGAAGTCAGTCTATTTTTATCAACTTTCCACCTGTTTCAAAAAATCAGGACAACTTATGAATGATGATCCAAGTAACAGAGAGAATTTAAATGTAAGGCTTTCTGATGACTGCTGCCACTTTGTTTTTTTTTTTTTCTCTTCATTTTATTCCTTTTCCTTTGGTTTGGAAAGCCAGTTTCCACTCTCCTGGGTCTCCCCATGGTCTTTCAATTCCTCAGGTTCTTATGTCTTCTTATTTTTTTACAACTTTACTTTTATTTTAGGTTGTATAGATGTGTGCAGTTTGCTGCTGTTGTTTAGTTGCAAAGTTGTGTCTGACAATTTGCAACCCCGTGAATTGTATGTAGCCTACAAGGCTCCTCTGTCCATGGGATTTCCCAGGCAGAAATACTGGAGTGGGTTGGCATTTCCTTCTCCAAGGGATCTTCACAATCCAGGGGTCAAACCTGTGTCTCCTGCACTGCAGGCAGATTCTTTATTGCTGAGCCACCAGGGAAGCCCATAGTTAGCATACTGAAATAAATTTTTATATTCCATGCCTATATGAAATTACTAACTTAATTCATAGCTTGTCAGAGCAACCATTTCTCAAAATCATTGTACCAACTTTTAAAATTATTTTAATGAAGAAAAATATTAAAAAATAATAATCTGGATAGGAGTATTACAATTTACCAATGATAGGACCCATAAGATTACCAGAAATTGGGTATGAATAAATAATATTCAAAATTATAAATATACATGACATTAAAATGTGTATACTTTAATTTCTAATTTAATTTTTTTCTGAATCAGAAAGTGCTTTAGTCTCATCAATGAACATCAGGTAGCATTTAACTATTAATTTATAATGGGATTCATAATAGATAATTTTTTGATTGCCTGATAGATAAGTAAAGTTTTATTTATATTGACTGTGCTACAATGCAGAATTTTCTCTATATAAATATACACAAACTATTAATAAATAATTATTCCTTTTGTCTCTCCTGCATCATTGATTTTTTTCAATAAGTGACTTCAGGGAAAACTGAAACTTAATAATGAAAAATTAAAAACAAGCTATACATTCTCATCCAATTTAAAAATTAGTGCTTCTGATTCAACTCCAGCCTCAAGCATTTCTTTTTTTGAAACCATCCTGTTGAAGGGTTACATACCATCCAAGTATATTCTTTTATCTTAATGTTAGTAGATAAAGTGCTGGCTTATACATCTTTATAAATGTTCATTAGCTGCAAGCATTATGCTCTGACTTTTATGTCCTTGAAACTATGAACATCAATTTTTCCTAATGTTTCTACTTTAAATAGAATATATTATGAAACTGAGATCTGAGCATTTTTAGAAATTCTGAGCTGAGAATATCAGTTTAGTCAGAACAATGTCAAATGTGGAGCCCAAACAAAATAATTGGTAGTTTGAGGTTGAAGTTGATGTGACATTCTCTTGAACATATTTTAATGCTTATGCATATTTAAATTAAAATTTAACCTCCTGACATTTAAACCAAAAAAGCCATTCACCATCCAACTACAGAGCCATGTCTGACAAATAAGATGGTATACACTAAAAATCATTTGTTTTGCATCTATGCTTATTTCACAGGAAATTTCCAAAAGGCTCAGTTTGCTAACATGTTTTGACAGTGAATTTTGATATTAGCATAGATTTTCCAATTGATTATATGGCATGAGTTTACTTCAGATATTTGCCCATATATTATTCTAAATGGATGCTAACTAGGAATGTTCTGGTATCTATTTAAGTCATGACATCTTTTAATTTTTATTATTTTTCTTTTTGTATGGCAAGTAGTTTTCTGGTTATGCCTCTTAATACAATCTCTTGCTTCCAGGAAGACTGGATAAGATAGGAGTCTATGCTACACACACTCTACCTCTCTGTGTCAATATCCATCTGTCCAGAAATAGTATCTGTGTTCTTATCCGTTTTTGATCTACTTTGTCAGCTTCAAAGCAGCATGGCTCCTACAGAGAAGTGTGTCTGTGAACAGGGCCAGAACCAGGTTGGCAGGTCAGACACCACAGTTTGTTTTACCCCAGCGTGTTCCTGTCACAACTCATTTGGTGCCATGGATCTGCTGATATGTTTCAGTTGAGGATTCTAAGGTCAGATGAAAGTGGCACTCCCATGCGCAGCTGGGTCTCTGTGGGAAAAAGTATCATCATTCAGCCATTCAAAGCTATTTCAAATGTGTATTTTAATTTCACATTTGTCATAGTGCAAACTTTAGAGTAAGATGCCAAAGCAAAAATCGCCATGTTCAATAGCAGGCACAAATGAAAACTACTGCATCTGACTAAATACAGTAAGCATTATGCGCTTGCAGTGAAGAGCTGACATTTAAATTGGAAAGTTGCCAGGGGCCTTTGGCTTCATCTCATAATTATCAAGTTCCATGGCATTGAAGACATTATTTTAAGTCCAAGAAATGCGAGTTAGTATCCTCAGGTCCAATGCTGCTGCTCAAAACTAAACTATTTCAGTGTTTATGGCAGTGAAATACAGGAGGCTCTTCTTGCCAGTTGCCTTTGTGTTTACCAGCTTCAAGTCCCAGATGAACAATCCAGATCAGTTTTGCCACCCACATTACAAAGAGCATAGCAAATTAATAGTCTTTCTTCAAAGGACAGAAATAATTCTAAATATGACCAAACTCAATGTCCTTGTGAGGGAGATAGGAAGAGACAGAATATTTTCTCTAATATCAAGTCCAGGAAAGCAAGGAACATAAAAGTTAAGTGGCTGGTCTCCATTTATTCAAATAAATTTATTCAGGAGTAGATCCAGAAATAAAGATCAAGTCTCTTGGCTCATGTGGGAGGCCCCATATTGCCTCACAGCTTTCAAATCTCTCATTTTCCAGGAAAATGAGAAAAAGCTTGTCCTTGCTACACTAAATTCAGACATACTGCCATCTACTGACCCACCTAGGAATGTAGAGCTTTACCTTCACAAGGTCATCTCCAGGGTGCCAATGGACTGTCCACTGGACTTCTGGTGTAAGAGGTAAGTAAACTTATGACATTTCTTTCCTTAGCAAAAGATTAGTACACTGGCATTCTTAAATTTTATATAGTAGTGCAACAATGCACCATGTTCTTTATGTGTAGAATATCTTGAAATTGTCTGTTCCTCTCTGTGCCCTTATTGTGATATACTCTTCTAAGGAATCAGCTAGTCTAAGACAGCCTTTCTTTTCACATAAAACAATCTGAGGAATGCCATACCATTTTGGGTTGCCTGTCCTTTACCAGTGTTTTACAAGATGTGCTAGTGATCCTACATGTTGCCAAATAAGGAACGAGAGACTCCAAGCTAAACAGCTATAATCCTGTGCTTGTAGAAAAATATTGCAAAATGTCCTAAAGGTGTTACAATAATAAGTGAACAGGATCACAGATATATTTTCAACAAGATTCCCTTAGTACAGAGCCAAACTGTTATTTTCCCAGAATTGTGTATCAATATATTTTTTCATCATATCAACCCTTCACAGCCTGCCTGCACTCTCCACAGAAAAAAAAGTAACACTTTTCAATCAAGTTGTTTGCACACATAATTTCTGTATTCATCTCATTATCATAGCTGAGTTATAGTATTTATCTATCACTGTTGCTCCTCATCATTAAATTTAGTTCCTTACCTCTAAGAATAAAGTTGAGTTTACATATTTGCTTGATTAGAGAAACTATTTGACAATTGCTTAATACAGAATCAGCATTTATAAAAACAGTTCACACAATATGAGAGAGGCATCTATGCCACTCCAGTTACATGGCTACAGCTTGCTTTGAGACCTTAAGAGAAAATTATTTCCTCTGATGTTGGTTCACAGACAACATGTTTAAGAAACCTTGAATACATAACTTACCTTTCTTATCTCAGGATATAAAAGCTTATGCTCATAATGATTGAACTGCTTGCATGAAGTCATCATTTTGATCTTTAAAATTAATCAAGTAGAACTTATCTTTTCAAGTTCATAGTTTGCCAGAATCTGAAGAAGTCCATGTATTTATTTTGGAATAAGTGCCTGTATTTGTTCATCCAATTCTCCACAAATATCTTAATTTGTGGTCGTATTAGGCAGAAAAGAGAAAGGATATTGTCTCCACATTTTTGCTTTGATACAAAAGTGCCAAAAGTCACAAAAAAGGTAGAGAGTACAAGTAGATATATATTGAGAATGAAAACATTATGGAGTTTTACTAATTCACAATTAATTTTAAGTGAAAAACTTACAGAAAAGAAACTTCAGCCCAGAAATCTAGCCTCATATTCTTAGTCCTTATTGAAAACCTGTTAGATGTTGGAAGATAAGAGTGAGTTCAGAGAAAGGTTAGATGGAAAATGAGAAAACAAGAAGTGATGAGGAGAGAGGAAAAGAATAGGGAGTGCAAAGGAATTTGAACATCTGTTATGAACTTAGACAATGAACCAATATTTGGAGGATTTATCTGAAGGAATGATGCTAAAGCTGAAACTCCAGTACTTTGGCCACCTTATGCAAAGAGTTGACTCATTGGAAAAGACCCTGATGCTGGGAGGGATTGGGGGCAGGAGGAGAAGGGGACGACAGAGGATGAGATGGCTGGATGGCATCACTGACTCGATGGATGTGAGTTTGAGTGAACTCGGGCAGTTGGTGATGGACAGGGAGGCCTGGTGTGCTGCAATTCATGGGGTCGCAAAGAGTCAGACACGACTGAGCAACTGAACTAATCTGAACTGAACTGAAACTGAAGTAATAAACTTTTTGAGAAGCAGTAACAAAAACAAAATATTTTCAGCCTTCTTCTATTAAAGCACACACACGTATAACAATGTTTCACAAAATGATTCTTTATACTAGCTTCTCTTTACAACATGGTAACAATATATCATATGGTAGGAGCAGTTATGCTTTGAAAATGCTTATAGAAACTTTATTTCCCTCTTAGAAAAGCGAATTGGTTCAGAGGTGTACTCACATATTCTATGTTATTTATCCTCTCATTTTTTTCCAACCCTTGTATTTTGATCATCTGTTTAAAGCAAAATTATAACATCATTTCCTTAAATGAAGAGTACAAGAAAAACTTCAACTGAGATTTAAGGCCTTAGTACAAATTAGCAAGGCTTGTTTTAAGTACAAGTTTATATAAACAGATCTATTTCCAACCTAGGTGAGACAGAAGAGACATAGACCAAGTGTATCATTCTGGCTGAGCTGAGGAAGCAGCTGAAAGTTCAGATGCAAAGCAGCTTGGTTCTGTAGAGCAAACACCAGGGGACAAAGTTCTGCAAAAAAGAAAAAGAAAAATTCTGGTAATATGAAGAACTGTCTTAAATTTTTCAACAGAGGACAGATCTTCACATATATGTGAGAAGGATAAATCTATCTGAAGCTTAGGAAAGAATCATCTGGAAGAATTAGGGAGAATAATTCTTTGAGTCTATACAGACTTAAGAATATTGCCACTTTACACTCTCCAGAAGAGTCAGTTTATAAAGAGGATACAATAATCATAAGTATACTATAAATGCATATATATGAAACAAAATAGAATTTCAAAGCGAATAAATCTGCAGTTATAAATGGAGAGTTCAATATCTCATTCTCAATAACTGATAAAAGTAATGCCAGTTCTATGCAATATTCCAAAAATTGAAGAGGAGGGAATAATTTTTGACCACTCAATGATGACAGCATTACCCTGACAGCAAAATAAGAAAAAATTTTATGAGGAATAAAACTAAGGAACAATATTTCTCATGAGTGTAGATATAATAATTCATTGTTATTTTTCAGCTGCTAAGTCATGTTCTACTCTGTGACCCCATGAACTGTAGCATGTCAGGCTTCTCTATCCATCATTAACTCCCTGAGTTTGCTAGCTCATGTCCATTGAATCAGTGATGCCATCCAACAATCTCATCTTCTGCCACTGCTTTCTCTTGCCCTCAATTATTTCCAGCATCAGGATCTTTTCCAATGAGTCAGTTCTTTCCATCACGTGGCAAAAGTGTTGGAGCTTCAGCCTCAGCATCAATCCTTCCAATGAACATTCAGGACTGAATTCCTTTAGGGTATCCTGGTTGGATCTTCCTGTCCAAGGGACTCTCAAAAGTCTTCTCCAGTGCCACAGTTCGAAAGCATCAATTCTTCAGCTCTCAGCTTTGTTTATGGTTCAGTGCTCACATCCATACATGACTACTGGGAAAAAAACCACTGCTTGGGCAATACAGACCTTTGTTGGCAAAGTGATGTCTTTGCTTTTTAAGACATTCTCTAGGTTTGTCATAGCTTTTCTTCCAAGGAGCAAGCATCTTAATTTTGTGGCTGCAGCCACCACCCAAAGTGATTCTGGAGCCCAAGAAAATAAAGTCTGTCACTGTTTCCAACTTTCCCCATCTATTTGCTGGGAAGTGATGGGATGAGATGCCATGATCTTAGTTTTTTGCATGTTGAGTTTTAAGTCAGCTTTTTCACTCTCCTCTCTCATCTTTATCAAGAGGCTCATTAGTTCCTCTTTGCTTTCTGCCATTAAAGTGGTATCATCTGAGTGCCTGAGATTTTTTGGTATTTTTCCTGACAATTTTGATTGCAACTTGTGATTCATCTAGCATGGCATTTTGCATGATGCACTCTGCATATAAGTTAAAGAAGCAAGATGACAATATACAGCCTTGACATATGCCTTTCCCAACTTGGAATCAGTCCATTGTTCCATGTTCAGTTCTAACTTGTTGCTTCTTTTCCTGCATACAGTTTTCTCAGGAGGCAGATAAGGTGGTCTGGTATTACCATCTCTTTAAGAATATTCCAGTTTGCTGTGATTCACACAGTCAAAGGCTTAAGCATAGTCAATGAAACAGAAGTGGATTCTTTTTGGAATTCTCTTGCTTTTTCTATGATGCAGCATATGTTGGTAATTAAATCTCTGGTTCCTCTGTCTTTTCTAAATCCAGGCTGTACATCTGGAAGTTCTCAGTTCAGATACTGCTGAAGCCTAGCTTGAAGGATGTTGAGCAAAATCTTGCTGTGATGTGAAATGAGTACAATTTTACCATAATTTGAATGTTCTTTGGTATTGCTTTTCTTTGGGATTGGAATGAAAATTGACTCTTTCCAGTCCTGTGGCCAGCAGCATCTTTTAGGAGTTGAAATTACTCAGCTGGAATTTCATCACCACCACTAGCTTTGTTCATAGTAATGCTTCCTAAGCCTCACTTGACTTCCCACTCCAGTATGTCTGGCTCTAGGTGAGTAACCACATCATCCTGGTTAACTGGATCATTAAAAACTTTTTTTTGAACTGTTTTGCTGTGTATTCTTGCCACCTTTTCTTAATCTCTTCTGGTTCTCTTAAGTCCTTGTTGTTTTTGACCATTATTATCCCTATCTTTGGAGAAGGCAATGGCAACCCACTCCAGTACTCTAGCCTGGAAAATCCCATAGACAGAGGAGCCTGGTAGGCTGCAGTCCATGGGGTTGCTAGGAGTCAGACACGACTGAGCGATTTCACTTTCACTTTTCACTTTCATGCATTGGAGAAGGAAATGGCAACCCACTCCAGTGTTCTTGCCTGGAGAGTCCCAGGGACAGGGGAGCCTGGTGGGCTGCCATCTCTGGGGTCGCGCAGGGTAGGACATGACTGAAGTGACTTAGCAGCAGCAGCCGCAGCACCTCTATTTTTGTATGAAATATTCCCTTGGTATCTTGAATTTTCTTAAAGAAATCTCTAGTCTTTCTCATTCTGCTGTTTTCCTCAGTTTCTTTTCTTTTCTTTTTTTTAATTAATTAATTAATTTTTTATTTTACTTTACAATTCTGTATTGGTTTTGCCATACATTGACATGAATTGGTCACTGAAGAAGGCCTTCTTATCTCTCCTTGATATTCTTTGGAACTCTACATTCAACTGGGTATATCTTTCACATTCTTTCTTGCCTTTCACTTCTTCTTTCATCAGCTATTTGTAAGGCCTCCTCAGACAACCACTTTGCCTTCTTGCATTTCTTTTTCTTGGGGATGGTTTTGGTTATCACCTTCTGTACAATGTTCCAAATCTCTTTCCATAGTTTTTTTCAGGCATTCTGTCTACCAGATCTAGTCCCTTGAATCTATTTTAGGGATTTGATTTAGGTTTTACCTGAATGCCCTAGTGGTTTTCCTTACTTTCTTCAACTTGAGGCTAAATTTTGCAATAAGGAGCTGATAATGTGAGCCACAATCATCTCCAAATCTTGTTTTTGCTGACTGTGTATAGAGTTTCTCCATCTTTGGCTGCAAAGAATATAATCAATCTGATTTCCGTAATGACCATCATGTGATGTCCATGTGTAAGTGTTCTCTTACACGTGGACAGAGTGTTTGCTATGACCAGTATGTTCTCTTGGCAATACACTGTTAACTTTTGCCTTGCTTTATTTTGCACTAGAAAACCAAATTCACCTGTTACTCCAGATGTTTCTTAACTTCCTACTTTTGCATTCCAGTCCCCTATAATGAAAAGGATATCTTTTGGGGGGTGTTAGTTCTAGGAGGTCTTGTAGGTCATCATAGAATCATTCAACTTCAGCTTCTTCAGTGTTACAGTTTGTTGCCTTGGCTTGGATTATTCTAATGCTTGAATGGTTTGCCTTGGAAATGAACTGAGATCATCTGTCATCTTTGAGATTGTAACCAAGTACTGCATTTCAGATCTTTTAACTATGAGGTCTACTCCATTCCTTCTAAGAGATTCTTACCCATAGTAGTAGATATAATGGTCATCTGAATTAAATTCTCCCATTCCTATACATTTTAGTTCACTGATTCCTAAAATATTGATGTTGACTCTTGCCATCTCCTGTTTGACCACATCCTTTTAACCTTGATTCTTGGACCTAACATTCCAGGTAACATTGTTCTTCACAGCATGAAACTTTACTTTCACCACCAGATACTAGCACAGCAGGGCTCTGTTTCCTCTTTGGCTCAGCCTCTTCATTCTTTCGGTAGCTATTGCTTCACTCTACCCTAGTAGCATACTGGGCATCTACCAACCTGAGGGGGATTTCATCTTTCAGTGTCATAACTTTTTGCCTTTTATGCTGTTCATGGGGCTCTCAAGGCAAGAATACTGAAGTGGTTTGCCATTCCTTTCTGCAGTGGACCACATTTTGTCAGGCCCTAACTATCAGGGACATGCCCTTCAACTGCTCAGTGTAGTTGGATGAGATTCCTGGTGGTCTCACTGCTGGTCCTCATTGAGCATTTAAACCTTCACTGGCTGTGGGATGTCAGTCAACATGTAGCCAGGGTTTGAGACAAAGGCCTTGCTGGAGTAGCCGGGAAGGGTGCCCAGGGAAGGCTGGAGCTGATGTTGGATGACGCCCAGGAGCAGGGCGGCACCCTGGCCTCACCGCTGCTATCTGCCGCTCTGGAACAATCCACTGCCGAGGAGTCACTGTTGCCCAGGGACCATCCTCTATCCAGGAGTTTCTGTTTACCACGCAGCCAATCAGCCACCCAGGAGCCACCATCCACCGTGGAGTCAACAATAATTCATGACCAAATCTAAATAAATGGAATCCAATGGTATGTAAAAAGGCCAATGGTTCATTATGAAGTAGAAGTGATTTCAGAAAATTCAAGGCTATTTAACACTTTAAAAATTATCATTGCAATTTTTCATGTTTACAGATTAAAAAAGAAAACTTTAATTTCAAAACATAGAGACAAAATATTTGACAAAATCCACATCCATTTCTGATTTAAAAGAAAAAAAAAAGACTCTCAATATGTGGAGAAAAGACAACTTAAAAAAGAAAATCTGAAGGAAAAAAAAAAAAACTACATGTAAAATCACACTTGATGTTATGAGATTCATTGCTGTTCTCCTAACAAGAAAGTTTTATTATGCCTATTCAGCATCACCCTAGAGGTTCTAGCCAATGCACTAATCCAAGAAAAATAAATAAACATATTCAGAATGGAAAGAAAGAAATCACTGTCTATATTTTCAGGCAACATGATTATCTTTTGTAGAAAAACCAAAGACATCTCCAAAAAATTTTTAAAAGCTATTCAAAGTAATAAATGAGTTTAGTTATTTAACAAGATGAAAGAACATAGAATAAATATATTATATTTAGTATACTACCAACAAAGAGTCCACATTAAAAAATGTTGTAACTTTAAAAATATTTATAAAATATGTATGGATAACTATGCTGAAAGATGTGAAGACCTTGAAACTAGAAACTAGACCTAGAAAACTGCAGAGCATTGATGGGGGAAATTAAAGAAAACATAAATAAATAGATATATAGTACATCTTCAAAGATCAGAAGTCTCAATATTATTAAGGTATTGTTCAGTTGCCTAGTCATGTCCAATTCTTTGCTACCCCATGAACTGCAGCACACTAGGCCTTCCTGTCCCTCACCATCTCCTTAAGTTTGCTCACATTCATGTCCATTGCATCAGTGATACTAGTAGGCCATCTTATCCTCTGACTCCCTCTTCTCCTTCTGCCCTCCATCTTCCCCATTATCAGGGACTTTTCCAATGAGTCATCTCTTTGCATCAGATGAACAAAATACTGGGGTTTCAGCTTCAGCATCAGTCCTTCCAACGAGTATTCAGGGTTGATATCCCTTAAGATTGACTGGTTTTATCTCCAGTCCAAAGGACTTTCAGAAGTCTTCTCCACCACCATAGTTCAAAGCCATCAATTCTTTGGTACTCTGACTTTTTTATGGTCAAAATCTCACAACCGTACATAGCCACTGGGAAGAACATGGCCTTGACTATATGAATCTTTGTCAGCACTGTAACGTCTGTGCTTTTCAACATACTGTCTAAGTTTGCCATAGCTTTCCTGCCGAGAAGCAATCATCTTCTAATTTCATGGCTGTGGTCACCATCTGCAGTGATTTTAGAGCCCAAGAATAGGAAATCTGTCACTACTTCCACTTTCCCCCCTTCTATTTGCATGAAATAATGGGGCCAGATGCCATGATCTTAGGTTTTTTTTTTTGTTTGTTTGTTTTAATATTTAGCCTTAAGCTGTCTCTGACACTCTCTTCCTTCACCATCATCAAGAGGCTTTTTAGTTCCTCCTCACTTTCTGCCATTAAAGTGGTATCAACCACATATCTGAGGTTCTTGATGTTTCTCCCACCTATCTTGATTCCAGCTTGTAACTCATCCATCTGGTATTTCTCATGATGTGCTCAGCATACAGGTAAAGCAAACAGTGAGACAGCAGACAGCCCTGTCGTACTCCTTTCTCAGTCTTGAACCGTTGTTCCATACAGGGTTCTAACTTTTGCTTCTTGACCTGCATACAGGTTAAGATTTTATATTAAGAAATTAGTTTTTCACAAGTTGATTCATGGTCAATCTAATTTCAGTCAAAACTCAGCAGACTATTCTATAGAAATTAGAAATTTCAAATGGAAATTCAGGTGTCTAGAAAAGTTAAAATAAATTTGACCTATAATGTCATTTGATGACTTATGCAACCAGACTTTAATACAGGTTATGAAAACTACAATAATCCAGACAGACAGTGCAACATTGGTGTTCAGATAGATAAATAGATCTGTAGAATAGATAAAATAATCCAAAATTTTATTTTCAACAAAATGCAAAGAAAATTCAGTGGGGAAAGGATAGTCATGCTTTGTTTTGTTTTGTTTTGTTTTTGTTTGTTTGTTTGTTTTTTAAACTGGAAATTGAATATCTATGTGCAAAAAAAATGAAATTTAATCCATACCTCATATCATATACAAAAAGTAATTCAAAATGGATCACAGACCTATGGGTAAACTTAAAACTATTAAAGTTCCTAGAAGAAAATAGGAAAATATAGGAGATATTCTTTTTTTTTTTTGTCTTGGGATAAGAAAAATTTCCCATTTAAAAATAGCACAAATACATATAACAAAAATGGATAAATCCTATGTCATCTAAATTAACTATGTTTTCTGATAAAAAGACACTGTAAAGAGAATGAAAAGGAAAGTCACAAATGAGGGGAAAGAATTTGCAACTCATTAAACTGGTAAAGGATTTGTATCTATATTATATAAGAAACTTTCAAAATAAGAAACAAAATTACATCAAATCATGGGTGAAATTTTTAACAGACTTCCGAAAACATGTATGCATGAGCTCACTTCCTCCTTTTCTCCTCTCCCCACGCCTGCCATAAACAGAAAGAAGGGTTCGTGTGAGCACACATGAGAATGCTAACTATACACCAGATAAGAGAAGAAGCCTCAGAAAGAAACCTACTTTGCCAGGATCTTAATCTTGGACTTCCTGGCCTTCAGAACTATGAAAAATAAATTTCTGTTGTTGGAGAAAGAAGTATATGAGTGATAAATAAGTGCAGGAAAAGGTACTCAAATTACTAATCATTGTTGTTGTTGAGTTGTTAGGTTGTGTCTACTCTGTGTTCCTATAGCAGCATGCCAGGCTTCCCTGTCCTTCACTATCTCCCGGAATTTGCTCAGACTCCTATCCATTGAATCAGTGATGTTATCTAACCATCTCATCTTCTGCTGCCATCTTCTCCTTTTGCCTTTAATCTTTCCCAGCATAAGGGTCTTTTCCAGTGAGTCAGCTCTTTGAATCTGGTGGCAAACTCGTTATTAATATTCATAACTAATTACTAATGATTAGGAAAATGCAAACTACAATGAGATATCTGTACACACAAATTACAACATTTACAATTTAAATGACTGATTCAACCAAGTATTTTGAAAGACATGGAGCCATTCATTTTAATCATAAGTATTTGTTGTTTTTTAGTTGCTAAGTCATGCCTGACTCTTTGCAACTCTATGGTCTGCAGCACTTCAGACTCTTCTGTCCTCCACTATATTCTGAAATTTGCTCAGATTCATGTCCATTGAGTCACTGATGTTATCTAATCATCTCACCCTCTGCCATGCTGGGGTATGAAATGGCAGTCCACTCAGTATTTTTGCCTGGAAAATTCCATAGGCAGAGGAGCCTTGCATGCTGTAGGCCATGAGGTCACAAAGAGTCAGATATGACAGAGTGAGTGAGCAATCATATAAGCATAAGCATTTACATAACATAAATAAAAGAGTATGTCCATAGAAGAGTTTATACATACCAATGTTATACATAATAAACATTGGAAACAATGCATATTTCCATTAATAGGTGAATGAATTAGCAAATTTTAGCAAAATGAACTGCTTTTCAAAATAAATAGAAAAGTAAAAAAGTATGATACATGAAATAACATGTATGAATCTCAAAATAACTGTGCCAAGAAAAATAATCAACAGAAAATGAATACATACTGTATGATCATATTTATATAAAATTCTAGAGCATGCAAGCTAATTCATAGTAATAGAAAGTGGGTAGGGGGTTACCAGAAATGGGTGTGGATCAGGAGGTATATAAGAAAGATTATAAGGGACAAAAGAAAATTTGGGGGCATGGTGGGCATATTTATTATCTTGACTCTGATGATAGTTTCATGAGTGTGTAAATATATCTAAACTTACAAAATAATGCACTTTCTAAACTATGTGTTTTATTTCCTTTACACCTTTAATATTAAAAAAAAAAAAAAAAAGGAAGCAATGAGTAGCAGGTGATAGATTGGCTAGCCTGGATTGAAAGATTTGCACCAAAAAACGGTCCCAGTTATTTCTTCTCTCAAGTCCACACACTTTGCATGTATTTGAGGACAATACAGGCTACTGTAAACCTAATAACCAAGTTTCTGGAAGTTGAGAAATGAAACAAAATAGTAGGTTAATCATTAAAGATATTTAATGATTTGAGATTTATGAGAAATCTGAAGAGAGATTTCAGAGCTGGTGTAGTGTTTCATTAGTAGTTCAGCCAATCAGTTCAGTCACTCAGTCGTGTCTGACTCTTTGCGACCTCATGAACCACAGCACGCCAGGCCTCCCTGTCCATCACCAAATCCTGGAGTTCACCCAAACTCATTTCCACTGAGTCGATGATGCCACACACCCATCTCTTCCTCTGTCATCCCCTTCTCCTCCTGCCCTCAATCTTTCCCAGAATCAGGGTCTTTTCAGATGAGTCAGCTCTTCGCATCACGTAGCCAAAGTACTGGAGTTTCAGCTTCAACACCAGTCCTTTCAATGAACACCCAGGACTGATCTCCTTTAGAATGAACTGGCTGGATCTCCTTGCAGTCCAATGGACTCTCAAGATCTTCAACACCACAGTTCAAAGGCATCAATTCTTCAGTGCTCAGCTTTCTTTACAGTCCAACTCTCACATCCATACATGACTAATGGAAAAAATATAGCCTTGACTAGACAATTACTTTGTTGACAAAGTAATGTCTCTGCTTTTTAATATGCTGTCTATGTTGATCATAACTTTCCTTCCAAGGAGTGTCTTTTAATTTCATGGCTGCAATCACCATCTGCAGTGATTTTGGAGCCCAGAAAAATAAAGTCAGCCATTGTTTCCCCATCTTTTTGCATGAGGTGATGGGACTGACGCCATGATCTTCGTTTTCTGAATGTTGAGCTTTAAGCCAACTTTTTCACTCTCCTCTTTCACTTTTATCAAGAGGTTTTTTAATTCTTTACTTTCAGTTGTTCAAATGATCTTGAATTCTATGTCTTCTCTCTTCCATTATTACCAATAAAATCTAATCAGTACTGTTTTGGTAAGGTACTCAGTTACCCTTGGTGTTCTTAAACTCTCCGTAAACCTGCTGACTGCTGTTAGGGTGGGAAGGGGCAATGAGTGAGAAATATTGAGAGTATAGGTATATGTCATACAGATCTTTTTTTTTTTTTTTTCCACATGAAATATCACAGGCACTAATTCACTGCGTGCATTATTAGGAAAGGTACTTTAAGATAGATCTTAAGAGGTTTGGAAGTCAAGATTGGGCAATTCTTCAATCCATTCAGATTTTTGTTTTGTTTTGTTTTAAATAATAAACATTGAAAAATACACAAATTGGAGAGCATTGATTTAGATGACCTCTAAAACAGTCTCTAGCTCTCTAAATCTTATAGTCTTCCTAGAAGTGAATCTAGAATCTTAAAACATTGATCTGACCACAGTGTGAGATAGAAAATTAACTAATTATATATGAATCAGGACATTCTTGGAATTTTTCCCTTTTCAACTGTGTGGGGAGGGTAGTTACTATATCTCTATAAAAGATAACTACTGCCCAGGAAATATTTAAAGGTAATAAAAGCTCATAGAAAAAAAAATTAAGTTTAGTTTGGAATTATATTGTTAAATTGTTTGTATGCTCATAGGTAACATACTTGTCTTAAAAAAAAAACTCTTTAATAAAAATTATTTTTGGTCTTTGTATTAAATTTAAGCAAACTAAATAGTGTTGTTCTGTTGCTAAATTGTGTCTGATAATTTGTGACCCCTTGAAATGCAGCTTGCTAGGTTTCTCTGTCCATCACTATCTTCCTGAGTTTGCTCAAACTCATGTCTATTGAGTTAGTTATGCCATCCAAGGATCTCATCCTCTCTCACCCTCTTTTCCTCTTGCCCTCATTTTTTCCCAGCATCAGAGTATTTTCCAGTGAGTCAACTCTTTTCATCAGATGGTCAAAGTATTGGAGCTACAGCTTCAGCATCAGTCCTTCCAAAGAATATTCAGGATTGATTTCCTTTAGGATTAACTGGTTTGATCTCCTTGCTGTCCAAAGGACTCTCAAGAGTTTTCTCCAGCACCACAGTTTGAAAGCACCAATTCTTTAGCACTCAGCCTTCTTTATGGCCACACTCTCACATCCATAAATGATTACTGAAAACACCATAGTTTGACAATACAGACCTTTGTTGGCAAAGTGACATCTCTGCTTTTTAAAACACTGTCTAGAAGGCATGGCAACTCACTCCAGTATGCTTGCCTGGAGAATCCCCCTGAACAGAGGAGACTGGCAGACTATGGTCCATGGGGTTGCAAAGAGTCAAGCATGACTGCGGGACTAAGTACAAGGTTTGACATAGCTACTCTTCCAAGGAGCAAGCATTAAAATATCCTTTTAGATTAATTTGTAGATTAAAATATTTATAACCATATAGTGGTTCTTTGCCTTCACTCGGTAAAGAATCTGCCTGCAATGCAGTATACCCAGGTTCGATTCCTGGGTCAGGAAGATCCCCTGGAGAAGAAAATGGCAACCCACTACAATATTCTTACTTCTAGAATCCCATGGACAGAAGATCTTGGCAGTCTACAGTCCATGGGGTCACAAGAGTCAGGCACGACTTGGTGACTAAACCACCATCAGTGGCCCTTTAAATATATATTGACCAGAAAACAGTTTATAAGAACTTTGATTATTTTTATTAATTTTAATTTAAATTATTTTGCTTTGCTTAGACTAAAACATGTTGTGGACCTAATTTGGGAGGTTGAGAGTGGAAAATTTACCCAAAGAGACATACTAAAAGAATGTGTTATCTTTCCTTGAAATCTTCAGTTCAGTCGCTCAGTCATATCCAACTCTTTGTGACCCCATGAATCACAGCACACCAGGCCTCCCTGTCCATCACCAACTCCCAGAGTTCATGCAGACTCACGTCCATCGAGTCAGTGATGCCATCCAGCCATCTCATCCTCTGTCTTCCCCTTCTCCTCCTGCCACCAATCCCTCCCAGCATCAGAGTCTTTTCCAATGAGTCAACTCTTCACATGAAGTGGCCAAAGTACTGGAGTTTCAGCTTTAGCATCATTCCTTCCAAAGAAATCCCAGGGATGATCTCTTTTAGAATGGACTGGTTGGATCTCCTTGCAGTCCAAGGGACTCTCAAAAATCTTCTCCAACATCACAGTTCAAAAGCATCAATTCTTCGGTGCTCAGCCTTCTTCACAGTCCAACTCTCACATCCATACATGACCACTGGAAAAACCATAGCCTTGACTAGATGGACCTTAGTTGGCAAAGTAATGTCTCTGCTTTTGAATATGCTATCTAGGCTGGTCATAACTTTTCTTCCAAGAAATAAGTGTCTTTTAATTTCATGGCTGCAATCACCATCTGTAGTAATTTTGGCGCCCAGAAAAATAAAGTCTGACATTGTTTCCACTGTTTCCCCATCTATTTCCCATGAAGTGATGGGACCAGATGCCATGATCTTCGTTTTCTGAATGTTGAGCTTTAAGCCAACTTTTTCACTCCCCACTTTCACTTTCATCAAGAAGCTTTTTAGTTCCTCTTCAATGGATGCCATGATCTTCGTTTTCTGAATGTTGAGCTTTAAGCCAACTTTTTCACTCTCCTCTTTCACTTTCATCAAGAAGCTTTTTAGTTCCGTTCACTTTCTGCCATAAGGGTGGTGTCATCTGCATATCTGAGGTTATTGATATTTCTCCTGGCAATCTTGATTCCAGCTTGTATTTCTTCCAGTCCAGCGTTTCTCATGATGAACTCTGAAGTTATATAAGCAGGGTGACAATATACAGCCTTGACATACTCCTTTTCCTATCTGGAACCAGTCTGTTGTTCCATGTCCAATTCTAACTGTTGCTTCCTGACCTGCATACAGATTTCTCAAGAGGTGGGTCAGGTGGTCTGGTATTCCCATCTCTTTCAGAATTTTCCACAGTTTATTGTAATCCACAGAGTCAAAGGCTTTGACATAGTCAATAAAGCAGAAATAGATGTTTTTCTGGAACTCTCTTGCTTTCTCGATGATCCAGTGGATGTTGGCAATTTGATCTCTGGTTTCTCTGCCTTTTCTAAAACCAGCTTGAACATCAGGAAGTTCACGGTTCACGTATTACTGAAGCCTGGCTTGGGGAATTTTGAGCATTACTTTACTAGCGTGTGAGATGAGTGCAGTTGTATGGTAGTTTGAGCATTCTTTGGCTTTGCCTTTCTTTGGGATTGGAATGAAAACTGACCTTTTCCAGTCCTGTGGCCACTGCTGAGTTTTCCAAATTTGCTGGCATATTGAGTGCAGCACTTTCACATAGATGTCAAATGTATAAGTTTCATTAAATGATCATTTTATTTTTGCTTTCATGAGGAAAAAAGTTTCAGAACTAAACAGAATCTATCCCCCACAAAAGTTTTTACATGCAATTTCCCCCCCAACTTTACATGAAGTCTAGTTGAGTTGAAGAACAAAATCATATCTGAACTGGGCTACCTCCCAGAACATACCACTAGGATCAACTTTTATAATACGGTGGATACCTGATCTTCACTACATCAGATCCTATGCAGACTCTATAAGGCAATATCAGAGTAGAATCAGTGGAAAATTAAATGTGCCTGATGTCACTGAATTCTACCTGATTATATTCTTTTTGGGTAGAGTTCTATAATACCTCTAGACCAAACTTGTTGTTGTTATTCAGTCCCTAAGTTGTGTCCAGCTGTTTGAAACCTCAAGAACTACAGCACGTAAGACTCCTCTTTCCTTCACTATCTCCCAGAGTTTGCTCAAATTCATGTCCATTGCATCAGTGATGCTACCTAAACATCGCATCCTTCATCACAACCTTCTCCTTTTGCCTCCAATCTCTCCTGGCATCATTTTTTTTTTTTCCAATAAGTCAGCTTTTCACATCAGGTGGACAAAGTATTGGAGCTTCAGCTTTAGCATCAGTTCTTCCAATGAATATTTAGGGTTAATTTTTTAGGAGTGACTGGTTTAATCTCTTTACAGTCCAAGGGACCTTCAAGAGTCTTCTCCAATACCACAATCTGAAAGGAGCAATCCTTCAGTGCTCAGCCTTCTTTATGGTCCAACTCTCATATTCATACACAACTCCTGGAAAAACCATAGCTTTGACTATATGGACTTTATCTGGAAAAGTGATGTCTCTGCTTTTTAATGTTGTCTAGGTTTATCATAACTTTCCTTCCAAGGTGTAAGCATCTTTGAATTTCATGGCTACAGTCACCAGCCACAGTGATTTTGAAGACCATGAAAATAAAATCTGTCACTACTTACACTTTTGTCCCTCCTATTTGCCATGAAGTTATGGGACTGTATGTCATGTTCTTAGTTTTCAATACTGATTTTCAAGCCAGCTTTTTCACTCTCCTCTTTCACCTTCATTAAGAGGGTTTTCAGTTCCTCTTCACCTTTGGCCATTTGAGTGGTATCATCTGCATATATGAGGTTGTTGATATTTGTCCCAGCAATTTTGATTGCAGCTTGTGATTTATCCAGCCCTGGCATTTTACATGATGTACGCTGCATATAAGTTATATAAATATGGAGACCATAGGTGGCTTATTACATAGCCTATATACAATATAAAGCCTATTATACAGCCAATATACAGACCAACTTTATTAGATTCTAAAGTAACAAAATCAAATAAGAATAATATTAAAAATCCTTTCATTTCTTACATATGATTTTCTAGAAATTTAAAAATAAAGTTCAATGGTTGATAAATATGTAAACTGAAACAAATATACTCTCTGCATTGCAAAGAAGTAAAGTGTGCCTTTTCCAGTCTCTAGGTTTAGAAATTAGACCAGAGCTGTGAATATGTTTTCTGAATAGTGGTTTGGCAAGAATTTATAGGTAACTGTCAATAGCATAGAAAAGCATAACTCAACATGACTTTTTATTATTAATCAACATTGCTGTCATGGCCAAATTTATTGTATCCGTGTCCAAATGATCAACTGTAATATTATTATATTTTCTGCTCTAGGAAAATTGTCTCTGGTACCATTTACTACCATTCTTTATGCTTCTGGGATAACAACTAATTTCAATATTAGCCTTTGCTAAAATTAATGAGGGAAACAGAATCTGTAAAAGACAACAAGCAATCCTTTCTTTCTAAAGTGAATGTGACCATACTATCTCCCTCAACAACTCCTCCTGGCAACACTCAACTAACAGATTTAACTGGCCATTGTTGATTCTTATTTCCATTGTGGGCTAGGTACTTTTGCAAACATTGATTCATTTGTGCATGTAAAATTGAACACTTTCCTCTGTATCACTAGATAATGCACTGGGAAGAAAGGTAATTAAGATATAGCCACTTTACTTCTGAATATAATTTAGTGTGGGAAAAGTAGCTAGCGAGTACAGAAAAGTTAGAGCAGAATTTCAACATGGGTTTAAAAAAGTATGAAAGGGTATCATGGTAACACATACTTGATACTATTGGACAGCGCTCAAAAGTACATGTTATTGGGATGTGTCAGATTATACAGTTTTGACCTGCTCCAGTAGTAAACTGTGAAAATTGTTACAAAAAAAAAAAAAAAAAAACAAGGAAGACCACTATATAATGATCAAGGGATCAATCCAAGAAGAGATATTTGTTTCAAAAGAGGACAAAATTATCTTAAGTCAGGTGCTAATATTCATTATCATCTTGGTGTATGATATTTTTTTACTTACCATCCTGGCTGAAGGATTGATTTCATTTCAGAGACAACTTCATCTTCCTCCCCATTGTAACAGATCTTATCCAAAAGGCTAAGGTATCATTGCTCACATACACCAATTGTTAAGTGTTTTAATTACATGCGTGGGAAATAGAAAAATAACCACCGGTGGATCAAAAAACCCAAAAGATAACACGGTAGCTAGAATTTTGCAAGATGCTGTATATTACCTAGATCCAGAGGACCCAACTTTTACCAGGGGGTCCATGATGATACTTTGGCATGCCAGGGATAAATTACAAATCAAATAGTTGTCCAATAGTCCTTGAAATAGTCAAATAACATGGTTTTCTCAGTCTACTGATTAACCTGAATAACTGCTATAGATCTCTCAAGAGAAGGACTGAGAGAAATGCTGAATGTACTTCTGTGTTGTTGCAGAGTACTATGTCTTAGGGACCTTGTTTCCTCTTCAATCAATGGATTTTATATTTGAAAACAGGCTCAAGTTAGAAAACTATGCCAGAGATCATGACTTTTTATTGTGTCAACTTTCCTCAGCCTCCTCATTGCCCTTCTTTGATTTCTTTTTCTGGTACAAGCTGAGCAGTGTTTGTTGATTGCTTGTTTTGATCATAAGGATGCCACGTTTAAGATCCTTTGTAGGATTCTCCCTTAGCTTCTCCTTTAGCTTGCTATGTAGTAAGACAACTGTAGTAGCCTATTAAATTCAGCCTATTAAATTAATTAACTCCATTTCATGTCCTCTCTTCTGGAGGGAGTCCTATCACCCTTATTACTGTCAGCAAACCACATTTTATAGTAGTTTCTCCTACTGATAACTATGGCTTACAGAACAAAGCCTCCACCGATAATTTTAATGTTTGACTTTGTTAATTTTCCCTTTTGCCTGTTTCACTGACCTCTTTTCCATTTATTTACTTGCACTAAATTTGTGATTATTTTCTAGCATCATACGATGAATACTAGGTTATTAATACTTTTTCTTGTTATTTATTAGAAGTCTTTACACATAAAGATTTCCCACTGCGTATAGATTTAACAAGTTTATAACTTAAAATTTTCCTTGACTCGTAGGTTATTTAGAAATTTATTGCTTACCTTATAAACATTTGAACCTTTTCAAGTGGTCTGTATTGCATCAAGAATGATTTCACTGGAGGAAGAGAAAATGCTCTAAAGAGTTTCAACCTTATAAAATACATTGGAATTTTCTTTCTGACCCATGATGTAGTGTATTTTGAAATTTTGTTATGTAATGTATACTTAAAAGAATGTTTTTCATTTTTTGATGTATTCCATTTCAGTTGATGTTAATATTTATGAATGTTGTTATACTTTCAAACACATGGTGATTTATTTTCTTGTTCTAATATTTACATAGATTCAAATATAATTCTACAATTTCTAAATTTTCTTTCAGCTTTTTTAGTTTTGTTCTGTGTATTTTGAGTCTATATTATTAATCATATACAAACTCAGAACTATAACTTTCTGGTAGATTGAAAATTTTATTTTGGTGAAATATCAATCTTTTGAATAGTCCTTGTCCTTAAATTCAAGTTGTATATTGATAATGATGTAGTTACTCCAGACTTCTGAAGTTAATAATTTTATTATCTATATTCTATCAAAAGAATTGATATACTTTTCCAAGTCAAAAAAATTGCCTTTAATTGAAATTTTCTAAATAAATCATGGGATATAATAACTGTAATACTCAATTTTAAATTCCCCATAGTAATATTTATGTCCAATTTATCCCTTGTGTTCTTTGTTACCTTTAATTTCTTTGGCTTAGAATTTTTTTATTAAATTTATTGTCTTCTATGAGATTTTAATTATTTTTTTAATGGTTGACCTAAAGATTATTATATACATGCTTGAGTTTATTTTAGATTAAAGCTTTTACTACTAGAAGACAATGCAAAGATTTCACAATTTGAACTCTATTTACTGACTTCTGTGCTAATTTCATATATTTGATTTATGTGTCTATTTTAAATCCCACAAAGTGAAAGCATTAGTTGCTCAGTCATGTCTGACTCTTTGCAACCCCATGGACTGCAACCAACCAGGCTTCTCTGTCCATGGAATTCTCCAGGTAACAATGTTGGAGTGGGTTGCCATTCAGATTCTTTACCATCTAAACCACAAGGGAAACTCCATAACACACCATTATTATTGTTTTAAGCAATGAATATTCTTTTCATTTTACCTCTTTGATAACATCTTTTCATAGTTTCTTTTTTTCTTTTAGTCTGACCACCCCCATGATGAATCTCAGATTTTTGTTTATTTATAAATTATTTCTTAAAATTCTTTGAAGACAGTGTTTATCATGGATATAATTATAAAATGAGAGTATTTTCTCTCAATATTTTTTAGGATATTGCTTGTTTTCTAGTTTCCATTGCTTCTGATAGGATGTTTGCCTTATTTCACCTTTGAAGAAAATATCCTTTTTATTTGGCTGTTTTTCAATTTTTCCTTAGTTTTCAGTTTTTTAACCAAATTAATAATGGGTTTGTGTTGTGTGTGTTTCTGTGTGTTTGTTCTAATTTGGGGTTATTTTGAAAGCTATTTTAAACAGGGACTTGATGTTCTTTTATTAAGGCTTTCTAATAATAATTACCTTTTACTTTCTTTGAATATAAGTTATTTAGAGATCTCTGTTGCAAATTCAAGGATAAATTTAAAAAAATCCTGACTTTTTACCCTATTATCTTTGGCTTTCATATTTTCTGTGTGTTTTTCTTTTGTATACTTTGGTTTCAACCTAGTTGAAGTCACTAATTCTTCACTTTTTGGTTTATAAACTGCTTTTGAAACTATTATTTTCTTAATTATAGTTACTATATATTTTATTTCTAGATTGTATTTTTATATATACCAGTACTCTGATTCAATTATACATTTTCTTCTCTCTCTTTAAAATATATTAGTCATAGTTACATTGAAATTTTGTGTCTTATAAATACAAAACTCAAATCTCTTGTGATTGTTTACATTTGTCCTTGTGTTTTTCTTTTTGGTTATTTTGTTTCATTTCCTTCCATGGTAAATATATTTTTAAAACTGAACTTCATAGATAAGAAGTATTTTAATGAGTGGGAACAACATTATCATATTCAGGAAGAAATTTGCTGTGATGTTTGCATGTCATTAGAGTATGACCGACCAGATCATCTTCATATAGTGGAGAGTAGATTACAGGTTTCTTAAATCCTGTTTTAGTTCTGTGTTGCCTTGAAGCATGGTCCTTATTTTTTTACAGTGTAACTCACTGATGAGGCTAGCCCTTTGAGGTTCTCAATTGTAGTGTTTCTCTGAGTCTGTCTTTTTTTGGAATGGTCCTTTAAAAATGCTTCCATAGTGCTATGAAAGTTATTTCTCAGTGTTTCATGTGAATCCGGTACCCTCTAGGAGTTGGCAAGTGCTTCAAGCAAAATTGCATACAGAATTTGAAGTTTAATTCTCTGCACTCTGTGTGAAGATTATTTTCCCTCAAGTTATGGTTGCTTTGGTTTTCCCAGACTCTGTTTCTCCCATCAGAGAAAGATTGTCATAACTCAACTGTACTACATTCTCTTCACCTTTCCTCCCTATCACTGAGAATCAGCAAATAAATGGTCAGGAATAGAGAGGCAAATGTGGAATTTACTTTGATGCAATGTATTTTTCCCTTCAGTCTGAGCTTCAGAAACCTTGGTGGTGATAGTTGTTCTCTAAAGAATGGAAACAGTTGCTTAGCTGTTGGTGCTGTTTTTGTTTTCTCTCCAGGTTTTACATTTGCCTTATTCAACAGGATTTCTTAGGGGAAAAAAAAAACAGAACTATTGACTGTATTCATAAAGAGATGGGAATAAGAGAACACCTTACCTACCTCCTGAGAAACCTGTATGCAGGTCAAGAAGCAACAGTTAGAAATGGACATGGAATAATGAACTGGTTCAAAATTGAGAATGCAGTACATAATGGCTATATATTGTCACCCTGCTTATTTAACTTACATGCAGAGTATATCATATTAAATGCCAGGCTGCATGAAGCACGAGCTGGAGTCAAAATCACCGGGAGAAATATCAATAACCTCAGATATGCAGCCGACACCACTCTAATGGCAGAAAGTAAAGAGGACTAAAGAGCCTCTTGATGAAAGTGAAAGAGGAGAGTGAAAAAGCTGGGTTAAAACTCAGCATTCAGAAAACTAAGATCATTGCATCTGGTCCCATCACTTCATGGCAAACAAATGGGGAAACAGTGAGAGACTTTATTTTGGGGGGGGTGGGGCTCCAAAATCACTGCAGATGGTGACTGCAGCCATGAAATTAAAAGATGCTTGCTCCTTGGAAGAAAAGCTCTGACAAATCTAGATAGCATATTAAAAAGCGGAGACATCATCTTGCCAACAGAGGTCTGTATAGTTGAAGCTATGGTTTTTCAGTAGTCACATATGGATGTAAAAGCTGGACCATCAAGAAGACTGAGTTCTAAAGAATCAATGCTTTCAAACTGTGGTGCTGGAGTAGACTCTTGAGATTCCCTTTACAGCACAGAGTTCAAACCAGTCAATTCTAAAGGATATCAACCCTGAATATTCATTGGAAGGACTGATGCTGAAGATGAAGCTCCAACACCTGATGCAAAGAGCTGACATTGGAAAAGATCCTGATGTTAGGAAACATTGAGGGCAGGAGGAGAAGGGAGTGACAAAGGATGAGATGGTTGGATAGCATCACCAACTCAATGGACATGAGTTTGAGCAAACTCTGGGAGATAGAAAAGGACAGGGAAGCCTGGCATGCTGTAGTTCATGAGTTCACAAAGAGTTGGACACGACTGAATAACAATAACAATTTTTTTGAAGCAGAGTACATTTAAGAAACTTAATAAATATCATATATATGCAAATGGAAAAGCCATAGTTTGAATGAAAGAACCTCTGCTCAATCACAAATCTAAATTATTCACTTTATTTATTAATTTTAATTCATGAATTAATCTTAAGTGTTTTTTTTTTTTTAAGTAGGTCCTTGTTGGTTATCTATTTTAAATGTATCAATGTGTACATGGCAATCCCAAAATGCCAATCTATCCTTTCCCCACAACTTCCCCCTTGGTAACCATAAGTTTATCATTTAAGTCTGTGAGTTTTTTCCTGTCTGCTAATAAATATGTTTGCATCAAAAAGAATAAAATGCTTAGCTAGAAACCTATCTAAAAACACAAAAGGCTTGTCTCTGAAAACAATAAAACACTGATGAAAGAAATCAAAGATGACACAAACAGATGGAAAGATCTGTCATGTTCTTGGATTAGAAGAATCAACATTGTTAAAACGACTATGCTACTCAAGGCAATCTACAGATTCAATATGATTCTACCAAATTACCAATAGCCTTTTGTTATAGAACTAGATTTAAAAAAAAAAAACAAACTTAAAATTTGTACAGAGACATAAAGACCTCAGCAGGAGACCTGGGTTCAATTCCTGTGTCAGGAAGATCCCCTGGAGAAGGAAATGGCAACCTACTCCAGTATTCTTGCCTGGAAAATCCCATGGACAGAAGAGCCTGGCAGGCTACATTCCATGGGGTCACAAGATTCAGACATGACTTAGCAACCAAACCACCACCACGAAAGACCTCAAACAGTCAAAGCAATCTTGAGAAAGAAAGGTGGAACTGGAGGAGTCAGGTTTCCTGACTTCAGAATATACTACAAAACTATTGTCATCAAAACAGTAATGTTGTTGGCACAAAACCAGAAATAGTCCAGAGTAACACCCATTCTCCTAAGGTCAATTAGTCTATGACAAAAGAGGCATGACAATACAATGGAGGAAAGATAGTCTCTTCAATAAGTGATGCTGGGAAAACTATATGTAAAATAGAAAGAAAGAAAATAGAACATTTCATACCATCATATACAAAAATAAACTCAAGGTGGATTAAAGACCTAGATATAAGATCAGACATTACAAAACTTTTAGAGGAAAACATAGACAGAAAATTTTTTGACATAAATCACAGCAAGATCTTTATTGAGGCATCTCCTAGAGTAATGGAAATAGAAACATTAATAAACAAATTGGACCTAATTAAATTCAAAAAATTTTGCAGAACAAAGAAAACCACACATACACAAAAAAGACAACCCATAGAGGGAGAAAATATTTACAAATGTTGTGACTGACAGGGTACTAGTCTCCATAATTTATAAACAACTCACTTGCCAACAAAGGTCTGTACAGTCACATCTATGATTTTTTTTCAGTAGTCATGCACAAACGGGAGGGTTGGACCGTAAACAAGGCTGAGCACCAAAAAATTGATGCTTTTAAACTGTGGTGTTGGAAAAGACTCTTGAGAATCCCTTAGACAGCAAGGAGATCAAACCAGTCAATCCTAAAGGAAATCAACCCTGAACATTTGTTGGAAGGTCTGATGCTGAACCTGAAGCTCCATTACGTTGACCACTTGATGTGAAGTACTGACTCTTTAGAAAAGACCCTGGCACTAGGAAAGAATAAAGGCAGGAGGAAAAGGGGACAATAGAGGATGAGATGGCTGGATGCCATCACTGACTCAATGGACATGAATTTGAGCATGCTCAGAGAGATGGTGAAGGACAGGAAAACCTGGCATGCTGCAGTCCATGGGATCACACAGAATCAAACATGAATGAGCGAATGTACAACATGTGGCTCAAAAAAAAAAAAAAACATACAATAAAATAACAATACAAAATGGGCATAAGACCTAAATAGACATTTATTCAAAGAGGACATAAGATGGCCAAGAGACACATGAGAAGATGCTTTAACACAGCTAATTTTTAGAGAAATACAAATCAAAACTACAATGAGATATCAACTTACACCAGTCAGAAGGTCCATCATCAAAAAATCTGTAAACAATAAATGCTGGACAGGGTGTGGAAAAGGGAACCCGCCTACACTTTAGTTGGAAAATAAATTGGTATAGCCACTATGGAGAGAAAGTGTTCCTTAAAGAACTAAAATAAAGTTACTATGGGAAGCAGTAATCCCACTCCTGGGCACATAGCCAGAGAAAAACATGGCTCAAAAGGATATATGACTACCAATACTCATTGAAACACTTTAAATTAGCCAGGGCATGAAGCAACCTAAATGTATATTAACAGATGAATACAAAAAGAAGTTGTGGAATATTACTCAGTCATTAAAAAATGAAATAATGCCATTTGCAGAAACACAGATGGACCTAGAGATTATCATATTAAGTGAAGTAAATCAGACAGAGAAAGATAAATATTATATATGCTTATATTCAGAATCAAGAGAATTTCCTTAATATATGCTACCCTCTCATAGAATAAAAATTTCCAAGTCTAGTTTTAAGCATACAAAGTGCACTAATGTTTGCTTCCAATTAGTATCTTACTTGTCTAGAAATATCTGCTAATTTTGTGTTTTGTAACCAAAATACTGAAACACAGTGATAGTATGAGAAATGCTAAATCTGCCCTCATTTAAGTTGTGGTTCCAACAACTTACCAGAGCAATTTCATATTTGATGACCTCTGAAGAGAGAGGTTCAGCTATTCTTGGCCAATGAGAAAAGATTAAAAGGAAAAGTCAAAAGCAGAATTATAATAACTCACTGGAATAATTTCTATGATGTCTGTAATATAAAAGTGAGTCTTCCCATATCCCTGTGTAAATTTTAAGATATACTCTATAACTCATTCCCGTATCATAGCATTTCTATATGTAAAGCATTTATATATGCTAAGCACAATATTTTTAATAATTTGAAGTAAAAGATAAGTAAACTGACGTGACTAGAAAATGTAGTAAGACTGCGGATATTCATTGATTGCTTTCACAGTTCCCTCAGAGTCACTGATATATAGGTCAAAATGCTATTCTTTACTTCAAGAGAAAGAGAATGTTTTTTTCAGTGTTTGATTTCTTAATTATAGAGTTTCTTCACCTTTCTTGCCCCAAAGATAGTTTTAGGAGAGTATAGGATGCATCCCTATTAAAATTAGATGGCCATAAACAGAGATCAGCAAATTTCTTTAGGCCTATGAAAAAACAGAAACAGTCTGGGAGATTCATAGGGAGTGGTCACCAGACCACATCTTGCATATGAATTGGGTTGAAAAGACCAAATCAAATATATAGAGAGTGTAACTTAGATGGCTTCCTCTTTGAATATGCCAAAATAGAGAGGCAGAATTTCCCTGAGGAAAAAAAAAAAAAAAAGATATGTTAGAATCAGAAGGAAATCATTTTGTTAAATAGGAAAAAGGAGAAACAGGAGAACAGAAGACAATACTGAAGTCACGTGGAGTTGAAAGCAATGTAGACAAGAAATATCCCAAGCCTATGTGCAGAAACTTGCAGATTTATTTGCATTTATTGTAGTGTTGCTTCTCTTTTGTGCTCTCTATAGTCCATGGGTGAAGAAGCATATGTGAAAGTGGTCAGATCGAATGTTGGTGGTTATCCTGGCATCTTGAAAAGATATATCTAATACCCTAACATCATAGAGGCCTGAACTTGGTGTTGCTATGTGGCTTAAACAAAAAATATGATACATTTAGCAGTCATTTTGCACTGGCCCATTCCTGCTAAGATTCAGTACCCTTGGTGCTGTTCTTTGTGCTTAGTCACTCAGTCGTGTCCAACTCTGCAACCCCATGGACTGTAGCCTGCCAGGCTCCTCTGTCCATGGGATTCTCCAGTCAATAAAACTGGAGTGGGTTGCCATGCCCTCCTCCAGGGGGTCTTCTCAACCCAGGGATCAAACCCCAGTCTCCAGCATGGTGCATTCTGTACCATCTGAGCCATCAGGGCTCACCCTTAAGCATTTATTTTCCTAATTTTCCATTTCTCCTCATACCTCATACCTGCTTTACTCCTCATTTTTTTTTTTTTCTAAATTACCAGTCTTTTAATAGAGGAAAGAGAAAAGAGCTAACCTAGGAATAGTGCTAAAAAAGTAGAGTGGAAGGGAAATTCAAGACTGTCACTTTCAATCCTCTACCACACAGAAGGACCACTCTCTCCATACATTTTCATATAGCTTTTTTTGAAACATCCAATGATAGGAATCTGGCTGCTTCCGAGTCAGCTTATTCTATTCATGATCAATTGCAATTTTTAGAAAAAAATAATTCTTACAGTGAGCTGAGATCTATCTCTCTAAACAGGCTAGTTAGCTCAACCAACTCAAATTGATTTTTAACATATCTTTTTTAGGAGAGTACAGAAACTTTACTTCCCCTCAAATTAGTTTTGCTTGTCTTTCCATCAGTCACCTGTTTCCCAAACTAGCACTTTTCCTTTTTTTAGTGGAACTATCAGCACCCTTGGGCTGTAAGATCTTGAGTGGATTTAGACTCATTAAAAATAAAAACAAAAATTTTTTGTACCAACTAGAAATTTTGGTAAGCATGCAACCACAGCTGTTTCACAGAGAAGAGTTAATAATGAATGCTGCTTACCTGTCTGATTTGGCTCCTTTTATAATTGACTCTTGGAGAAGGAAATGGCAACCCACTCCAGTATTCTTGCCTGAAGAATCCTGTGGACAGAGGAGCCTGCTGGACTGCTGTCCATAGGGTCTCACAGAGTCAGACATGACTGAAGTGGCTTAGCAGCAGCAGCAGCAGCAGCATAATTGACTCTGAGCTTTTCTGTAACTCTTTGCTATTTTTAAAGAGTCTTTGGGATAGCACAATGTTGATTCCATTTCTCCCCCACCTGAAAAACTTTGAAACATGAAATAGATCAAATTAAAAGCATTAATAAAGAAAAAATTTGATAATTTAGGGATTTCACTGCCCATTAAAATAAGGTCAAATCCCTAAGAGGGAGTGCCTCTTCTTCAGAGGCATAAGACCTTAATTTAAAGATAGGTTTTGCCACTACATAACTGTGATTTTAGGGAAACAGCTTGACTTATGAAATTCAATTTTCTCATCTATAAGGTAGCACTAATAAAAAATAAGTAAAATATATAATCAATAAAGCACTACATAAACTTTAGATATTATTTTTATCCTATTATACTATGGGCTTCTTGAGGGCAGTAATTGATATTACTTTTCTTTGTATCATAGAGGCCACATATCCTAAAACAGAATTGAATGCTCACTAAAAGCTTGTTGGAAAAAAATCAACAATTTCACTCCCTTTTATTTGGTAGGTAAACAATTTTCAGTAAATTTAAGACAAAGTAAACTTTTATGGACAAATATTAACACAGAGCTCAGAAGTTTTTGTATTGCTAAACCAGTGTACGTGAAGGCAGTGTGGGAATATTTATTTAAATATATATATATATATATATATAATTTCTCAATTAAATATATAATTTTAAATAGCTATTTCTCAGGTAAAGTGGATCTTTCTTGAGTTACCATAATACTGTATCAAAGAAAATACTGGGCGTTTAATTATATTTATTTGTTGAAAAATGGATATATATTCCAGCATTCCCAAACCAAGGACACATGTAATTTTTTCCTGGAGTTTTAATGAATTTGTGTTTTAAGGTTTATTCATAATCTCCTAAATTCAAAATAAGAAAAATCATAGACTGGATGTCTCATGATAACTGAACTGTATGTTCTCAGGATCATCAGATTTTGGGACTTTGTAATCTGACAAAATTCTTTGACTCATGACAACCAAGAGCACTCTGAATATTTTACAGAAAGAACTTGATGATGAAGTTATTACTATAATAGAATTTTTGTTAATACAAATGGATTGCATCTTTCTGTAATTAACTGCTATAAATATAGAACCTGCCTTTTTAAATCTTTACTTCGATGCTACCTGAGTTCTCAAAATTTACTCACTGAATATAGACAAAGCACTGTCAGACTGGCTGTTTCAGCCTGACAAAATGACCATTTATCAAGAAAATGTCTGCCTGTTTAGTCACCAGTTCCTAGAATCATTGCCTATTCTGCTTCCCAGTAAGAAGCAAGAAATAGAGAGAATTACTCTCAAAAGACTCTTGTTAGTTGTAACCTCCTGCAGATGTCTGTAATTAGGGTTAAATTGGTGACCTCAAGCCTATTTGGAAGTAGAAACTACTTTAAGGGAGAAGATAAATTCAGTTGAAACTTAAAGAAAAAAAATATATCGAGAGCTCCCGAGTGGGAACAAGATATTTAAGCAGTGGTGAGAGCATAAATACAGACTTGGAAGAGAAAATGTCACTATAAAAAGAAAACAGATACGATGAATTAAAAATTAATGGAAAACTAGGCAATAAAATAAATTAGGGCAAAGTTGGGGTGGGAGCATGAAGTTCAGCCAAGGAGTGTTACTACAGCTAATTGGATAGTGAGATGACATTGAAATGCAAAATATGAGATGACTGAAAAGGAACTTGCAATTCCTACAACTGTGCCCAGTGCTGAATTACTGGTTTCTTGAACAGTATGTTACTTGTTTTAGATTAAATTTCTGTTTAAAAATATAGATGCTGAATACATCTTCATAGAATATTTTCTCATTTTAAGTTTAAAAATACAGAAAAATATCCATACATAAGGAAATTTTTCAGCTAAAAGTGGGGGGGGCAGTAAAGTCAAATGCTGCTCATGATTAGGATATGGTGGTTGATGATACAATGTGCCACATACATTCATCTTTTAGAGCCTTAAACATTATCACACATCCAAGTAATCTATCCTGTTTTAAATATAATGTTTTGCTTATGATCTAACATACAGTTGACATTTAAATAATATGCAATTCAACAAGAAGATATTTTTAATATACAGATTCAACTTAGTGATATTTATCTCAAGATTTTTTTTTTTTTTTTGGAACATAATATCTATTTATTCTAATTAGTGAGCTCTTCATCAGATTATCACTGTCCTTTCCTTATGCATCTTTCTTTCTTTCTGGGTACAGGATTGTTCTGTCTCTTGGAAATGTGACTCTGGAATCAATTCCTGTCACTCTATATAGGCAATTAACTCATGAATAAATTATTTTTGACTATGTGCTGTGCTGTCGCTTCAGTTGTGTCCAACTCGTTGTGGCCCTGTGCACTGTAGCCTGCCAGTTTCCTCGGTCCATGGGATTCTCCAGGCGAGAATACTGGACTGGGTTGCCATTTCCTTCTCCAGGGGATCTTGCCAACCCAGGGATCGTGTCACATCTCCTGCACTGGCAGGTGAGTTATTTACCACTAGTGCCATATGGGAAACCATTTTTGATGATAGACATAGCCAATTTCAGCATTTTTTTCCCTGCTTGCATGTTTTTGTTTCAAGACAAGTGTTCTATTTCCTTGTCATGAATTGAGATGACTGTGACTGTGACACTTTTCAATATATTAATATGAATAAGTCAATGCTGAGACCCAAATTCATCAATTTAACCAATAGTCTATTAACAATTTAACCTAATGTTCACATGATGGTGGCAGAAGGCAGGAGCCAGTGCTTTGAAGTACAAATGTTCTCTGACTTTTCTAAAGTTTAATCTCCCAGAAAACATGTCTTTTGTGCATTATCTTGGGATTAAGTTTCAATTTTATTACAAAGAATTCTGCGATATTGCACAATACCTGGTGAATAACCAGGAGAGTGTTCTGAAATTGTACAGAGAATGTACCCTCTCTTGAATATAATTGAAAACTATATTGCTGCCACTCTTCTATCACAAACTACCATTTTTCAGAAGCACTAAGAAAAGCTGGAGCAAGAGTGAGGCACTACAGTAAAAGAAACACAGACCCAACTGTCAAGAAAACTGAGCTCTAGCTTCAAATCCATTGCTCACGATCTTTGTGTACATGGGCTATTCCTATAATCCTAGTTTTTCATCTCCAAAATGAGTTATAAAATCTGACCCAACTTCACAAGATTCATATCAGATCAAGCTGTTTAAAAATTGCAAAATGCAATTCAACTGAAAAGTATTGTTGTTCCATATAACCATATATACTTTTTTTAATTTTTTTATTATTTATTTATTTATTTTTTTTTTTACTTTACAATATTGTAAAAGGTTCTGCTATACATATATACTCTTAAGATGACTGAGAAAGGCTGAAATTGGCTCCCACAAATAAGATGCTAACTCAGAGAAAGGCTGTAAGAAATAGTAAAGGGTCTGTTTGCCATTCATTCAGGCTCAGGTCACAGGAATCTAATTCTCTGATATAGAAATGAATTGCATTCTTGGCTTGTAAATGTTTCTATCTTGCACTTAACCAACTCCAAATATATAGAATTTTTGATCATTCACTATCAAATTTAAATCCATTTTGCCTGATGGCATAGTGTTAATACAATAAAAATGACAATGGATTACATCATGGATCTAAAAAAACAAAAGTTTGGCTCAACAAATATTAATTAAAAGCACAACAACTGAGAGTAAGGTGTTGTGGTGTATTGGAAAGGTTGCATAACTTGGAGTCAGAGGTTATAGAACTAGTTTTTTCTCAGCTGAGTAACCGTGTAACAATACATCATGTGTGACTTCATTCTTTTGTCCTTAGTGCTCTTAACTATAAAATGAAGATAAAAACTGATACTTAATTGGACTATGTTAAACACACAAAATAATAAAATATGTGTATTTGTGATATTGGCAAAAGTAAATATTAATTTAGCTAAAATTAAACTAAATCAGAGATGGGAATACCAGACCACCTGACCTGCCTCCTGAGAAATCTGTATACAGGTCAAGAAGCAACAGTTAGAACTCGACATGGAACAACAGACTGGTTCCAAATCAGAAAAGGAGTACATCAACGCTGTATATTGCCACTCTGCTTATTTAACTTATATGCAGAGTACATCATGAGAAATGCTGGACTGGATGAAGCACAAGCTGGAATCAAAATTGCCAGGAGAAATATCAATAACCTCAGATATGCAGATGACATCATGTTTATGGCAGAAATTGAAGAAGAACTAAAGTGCCTCTTGATGAAAGTGAAAGAGGAGAGTGAAAAAGCTGGCTTAAAAATTCAACATTCTGAAAACTAAGATCATGGCATCTGGCCCCATCACATCATGGCAAATAGATGAGAAACAATGGAAACAGTGACAGACTTTATTTATTTATTTTTTTTTTGGGGGGGGGACTCCAAAATCACTGCAGATGGTGGCTGCAGACATGAAATTGGAAGACGCTTGCTCCTTGGAAGAAAAGTTATGACCAACCTAGACAGCATATTAAAAAGCAGAGACACTGCTTTGCCAACAAAGGGCCATGTAATCAACGTTATGGTTTTTCCAGTAGTCATGTATGGATGTGAGAGTTTGACTATAAAGAAAGCTGAGCACTGAAGCTTTGATGCTTTTGAGCTGTGGTGTTGAAGAAGACTCTTGAGAGTCCCTTGGACTGTAAAGAGATCCTTTAGGATTCTATCCTAAAGGAAACCAGTCCTGAATATTCATTAGAAGGACTGATGCTGAAGCTGAAACTCCAATAATTTGGCCACATAATGTGAAGAGCTGACTCATTGGAAAAGACTCTGATGCTGGAAAAGATTGAAGGCAGGAGGAGAAGGGGCCAACAGAGAATGAGATGGTTGGATGGCATCACCAACTCAATGGACATGAGTTTGAGTAGGCTCTGGGAGTTGGTGATTGACAGGTAAACCTGATGTGCTGCAGTCCATGGGTCTCAAAACCTCAGACACTACTGATCAACTCTACTGACTAATTTCATCTTTAATATTTTATCTTTCCCAAGTTTTAAAATTTACAGAATGGATTGGTTGAGTTTCAGAAAAGGACTCAGTATATCCTATTTATATATTCCATTAGTCCATATCTATGTCAATATGGAGGGAAAATATTAAGTTTATGTGCATCATGACTTATTAAAAGAGTTCTATACATGATAAGGCCTGACATTTCTAGGTTCCTGGTGAATAGACACAGCCTGACATTAAGAAATTTCATGATTAAAATACAGTCTCCACAAGTAATTAGGTACAACTTTCAACTTTATATATATCAGACAGTAACTGACTCATGATTTTAGTGACTTAAATTACTTTCAGTGAACATGGCATCCAAAATAAATATGCGTTCTTGACCTTTATAGACATGTTTCTCTATAGTTCAGTTGTTACTTGTTGGGTCTTGTTTATAAAGTAGATTGGATTTAGTTATGTGTGATATTCTAATACAGCATTATTAGTGTGCTCAGTTGTGTCTGACTCTTTGCGATCCCATGGTATCCTGGCAAGAATACTAGAGTTAGTTGCCATTTCCTCCTCCAGTGGATCTTTCTCACCCAGGGATTGAAGTTGCATTTCTTGCAGGTCCTGCATTGGCAGGCTGAGCCACCTGAGAAGCCTGAATTTTTAAATGAATATAATTTTATGACAGCACAGTTTAAATTTAAAATATTATAGGGTGGGAGGTCCAAGAGGGAGGGATTATATGTGTACATATAGCTGATTCACTTTGTTGTACAGCAAAAACTAACATAGCATTGTAAAGCAATTGTAAGGGCTTCCCAAGTGGTGCAGTGGTAAAAAATCTACCTGCCAATGTAAGAGGTGCAGGGGATGCAGGTTAGATCCTTGGGTCAGGACTATCCCCTGGAATAGGAAATGGCAACCCACTTCAGTATTTTTGCCTGGAAGAGTTCATGGACTACAGAATCTGGCAGGCTATATAGTCCATGAGGTTGCAGAGTCAGATGCAGTTGAGCATGCATGCACTCATAAATATGTTCATAAATTTCCCAGATGAACACAGATAAAATTTTTAAAGTGAAAGAAATTCACTTTCACATTCTACCTATTTCACTCAGTTTACATTTTGTTTCACATTTTTTTTTCTCAAAAGGAAATCACTAGACTGAGCGACTTCACTTACAATTTTCACTTGCACACATTGGAGAAGGAAATGGCAACCCACTCCAGTGTTCTTGCCTTGAGAATCTCAGGAAGAGGGGAGCCTGGTGGGCTGCCGTCTAGGGGGTCGCACAGAGTCGGACATGACTGAAGCGACTTAGCAGCAGCAGCAGCAGCACAGCTTTCTTAAAACATCAAAACTCAACTAAAAGCTTAACTTATGAACTGACCTAAAGGATCACCCACAGATATTCATTGTCTAGCTAACCTGACCATGTTTTCTAATCTTAAAGGTAAGTTTAGCTAATTTGCATTCTCCTAGATACTTTGCTCGGAGAAGGCAATGGCACCCCACTCCAGTGCTCTTGCCTGGCAAATCCCATGGACGGAGGAGCCTGGAAGGCTGCAGTCCATGGGGTCGCTGAGGGTCGGACACGACTGAGCTACTTCACTTTCACTTTTCACTTTCATGCATTGGGGAAGGAAATGGCAACCCACACCAGTGTTCTTGCCTGGAGAATCCCAGGGACGGGGGAACCTGGTGGGTTGCCGTCTCTGAGGTCGCACAGAGTCAGACACGACTGAAGCGACTTAGCAGCAGCAGCAGCAACAGATATTTTGCTAATGAAATCAGTGTCATAAACAGGGACTCTGTTTTTACCTTGGGCTATAATTAAATCTTTTTTTCAAAAATCCAACTAGTATTTTTTAAAACTGTTGTATCTATGAGTTAGTTACAGTGAGAAGAACAATGATAACTGAAGTATTAAAAAAATGATATTTCTATTGCAATTAAAGAAAGAAAAATACTGAGTTACAAAGGAAAGCCTGGATACCTAAGGCTTTAATAATAATAATTAGAAGAAGCCATTTTAAAGCTAGTTTAGACAAGGAGAAGAAAGACTGCTTGTGACTGATGGGGTACAGAAGGAACCACGGGGATTTTGCTATGGTCCTCAAGATGTGGTATATTGTGTGTTTTTGTCGAAATATGGTAATAAGAAAATCTGTTTAACTTATTATTATGCTAAGGTGCCATCAGATCCACTATTCTGAAGCCGTGATCTAAATGATAAAGATGACCAATTAGTAAATTTTCCCATTAGTTTACCAAGCTAAAGGAATAAAAACAATTGTCAATGTGAAATTTGTTCATTTACTATTACTTTTATATTGTGGAAGACTCTATCTCCAGGTCTCAAAGGGAAATATTTCCTTTCTCCTAAGGTGGGAAAAACTAGAGCCATAGTTTTTTAGCCTTTAAAAAAAAATATTTTCTGTGATTGTCTAATTTTAGAAGGTGTGCATATTTAGTTTATTTGATCATTGTTGATGAGTTCGAAACATCAATTAAATAGAAATACTCAAATATGAAACAGCTTACTTATATGTGTATTAAAACAATGCTTTAATTACATGTTATAAAGATATAAGTAATCAATTTATTTTTAAGTAAAGCATTTTGAAAAACATAAGTAATGAATTCTACTCACTTAGTAAAATGTTCTTTCTTAATGATGAGAGTTCATCTGATTAAAAATGTGCATGAAAACACTTGTGAAGCTGTCTTCTTTTCTTATCACACCAGCTCTATCCTATACCTCCTCTTTATGCCAGGTTTTATGGTGTCTGTCAACCTTTTATTTATCCAATTGTTAGGTAGGAAGTTAGCAGAGGAGCCTGGCTGAAAGGGATGCATGCTGATCTCTAAACTCCATCACAGACACACCCAGGAGAGTTCAGAGATAAGCTGCAAATAAGCACAGAGACTTTTCAACTCCTGCACATGTGCCCTAGGCACACAGTGGATACAAAATAACCACAGGGCCCTCTTCAAGTAACCTTAAGCAGTTAGGAATCAATTAAGGGCTCATGGGTATTCTACATCTAATTATAACAGACTGAATCATGGGAAGACATATAGGAAGATATAAACAAAGCAGTCTGCTATCATACAACTTGAAATTATGTAACTTGAAATTGTCAGTTGGTCTTGAATGTGTGCCCATTTTCATTCCCTTTCATTACTGGTGGTGGATACAAACTCTACCTTGTACTGGGAATAGCTAAAAGGTGGAGACAGGAAGTCTAAAAGGTTGAAGCCAAGCATGATTGATAAGAAGGATAAGGAGGACTCCTTTGGAAGTGTCTAGTAAGAGACCTGTCTGCTTGAGTTGAACTGAGTTGTAACTGGTCTGTTGTTCTACACCTTTTGGTCCACCACTCTGAGGTTTTGTTGCAATGAGATGAGCACCAAGGAAGAGAAATAAACTGACCTGACATAATCATACTTTGTATCTTATAAAATAATTGACCTCACATTGAATCACATGTCTATATAGGAGTTGCTCTGGAGTCTTTTTTTTTAACATTTTTTCTTTCTTTTTTTTTTTTTTCCTGAGCATAGGCTAAGTGTTATCTTTTGGATGCTTTTGTCCCGTCAAAATTCATATGTTGAAATATTAACACACCCCATGTAATGGTATGGAGATAGGGCCTTTGAGAGAAGAGGCCTTACAAATGAAACTAGTTCCCTTAAAAGAGATCATCAGAGACCAAGCTCACTCTCTTTCTGCTGTATGTGGATACACTAGGAAGTGAGCATCTGAAAACTGGAAGAAGAGCCGAACTAGAACTCAATGATGCTGGACCATGATAAACAATCTCCAAACTCCAGAAATGTGAGAAATCAAAATTTTTTGGTTAATAAGTCACCCAGTTTATTGTATTTTGTTATAGTAGCCGCAGTTGTCAAGGATACAAGAAAGACTTACAAGGAAATGTTATTACTACTGTTAATAAGTATAACATTTATTGAACACCTGTTAAAATGTCAGGCTCTGTGCTAAGGGCTTGATGAACACTCTGTTAATCCACTCTGAAACCCTACAGAGTAAGATTTATTATTAATGTTTCTCTTTTAATTTTTATTTCCTTCAGAAAGAGACTTAATTTTGCCTAAGGGAGAAACATAATTACATACTGGTAATAATCATATGAGAAATTTTATAGTCATATTGCCAAATATGTTTTCAGTTCACAAATCTTATAAATCACATATAGACAAACACAGAAAAATGTTAAAGATTCAGCTGGTTAGTGTAACAATTGTGATGTCTCTGTTTCCTTGGAAACCAGTAGTGATTACAAAGCACAGAGAATAGTAATAAAGAGTTCTTTCTTGAACACAGCTGTTTGAATTCTGTTCAGTTCAGTTCAGTTGCTGAGTCGTATCCAACTCTTTGTGACCCCATGAATCTCAGCACATCAAGCCTCCCTATCCATCACCAACTCCTGGAGTTCACTCAGACTCATGCCCATTGAGTCAGTGATGCCATCCAGCCATCTCATCCTCTGTCGTCCCCTTCTCCTCCTGCCCCCAATCCCTCCCAGCATCAAAGTCTTTTCCAATGAGTCAACTCTTTGCATGAGGTGGCCAAAGTAATGGAGTTTCAGCCTGAGCATCATTCCTTCCAAAGAAATCCCAGGGCTGATCTCCTTCAGAATGGACTGGTTGGATCTCCTTGCAGTCCAAGGGACTCTCAAGAGTCTTCTCCAACACCACAGTTCAAAAGTTTTAATTCTGTTAGATCTTCTCAAAAAATTATTTGAAAGCAAAATATTTCTCTAATGTATATAGAAGAGCAAAACAGTAACAAATAATTTTGATCTATTTCCTTTTCAACTTTGCTCAAGAAGTCAACCTCTAAAACACATGTACACTGGTCATGCTAATTGACTTAAATCACCAGTAGTGGAGAAAATGCAGCAAATTCAACCAAAGTCATGTACATAATAGAAAAATATACATGAAGAAAGAAGATGGCAAAGAAAATGCAGAAGGTTTTACAACATTATTTCATCATTCCATTCTTACATATTTGTAATGAGACTGTTTGTCATAGTCAGAATTTCCCACTATCAGGAAATCATAGTTCAAAGATTAACATATACACACTGCTATATACAAAATAGATGACCATCAAGAAGCCACTATACTATACTAGTGAACTATACACTATATTTTATAAAAATCTATATGGGAAAAGAATACCCAAAAGAATACACACACACACACACACATATATATATTATATAATATATTTAAGTGATTTAAGTCAATTAGTATGTATTATATATATATATGTGCTAGCATTCTTTTTATTATATATATATGATACATACTTACACATGTTATATATATATATATGTGTGTGTGTGTGTGTGTGTGTGTGTGGGAGGAGGTGTGTGTGTGTGTACATATAAAACTGAAATTTGGTGCTGTACACTTGAAATCATCTTGATATTGTAAATCACTCTACTTCAATTTAAAAAATTGCTATGGTGGATTCATGTCAATGTATGGCAAAACCAATACAGTATTGTAAAGTAAAATAAAGTAAAATATAAATTTAAAAAAAAACCCATAATATGAGAAAAAATAAAATAAAAAATTGACATAAAAATAAATAAAATGTACCTACTAAATTAAAAGTAAAATGATAGAAATCATAGTTCACCACAGAGGTCACCACACCTTCACTATAAAGAGTGAGATAGTAAATAATGTAATCTTTGCAGCCTAATTTGTCTCTGTCACAACTATTCAGCTCTGTCGTTGTAGTACAAGGCCAAACATGGACTTACAGAAACAAACAGGAATGACTGTTTTCAAATAAAATGTTAAGACAAAAAAATTGGCAACCAGCATACAGGTCAAAGTTTGCCAAGTATTGCTCTAAAAGAGAGAGAGATAAATATTTAGAAATACCTATCTTCCTGATAAAAAGAACTGGGACTACTTAATGATGTGGAGTCTTAAAAGATCACATTGTATAGCTTTTCAAAATGATTACTACAAATGTGCTAGCATTCTTTTTTTATTATTTATGGGTATAAACACAGAAAAACGCATTCCATAGCCCAAGGCAGTGAGATCCAATTAAGAATTAGAAACATTAAAAAGTCAAGGCAATGTCATCATATATCTGCTAATCATGAATAAATATTTAAGATTATATGACAGGCAGGAGAAATTTACCAGAAAAAGTCCACATAGAAAGATACTAATTTATATGAGACCATTTCAGGATCTCAAATTTGTGATAATAGGCAGCCTCTAAGCTCTTTATTGAGGTCCTTTAAGACACTTGTGCCTTTTTACCATAGCTATTCCTTGTTCTAAAATTTGTAGATGATTTGAGAAAGTGTGCAGTTATTTACAATGTGTACACACCTATTCAGATACATGCAAATAGATAAAAAGGGAAAAAGTTTACTATCTGAAGAACTAACACTTCTATGCATGAAGGCCAAATGGAAGATATGGATTTGAGGTTCAGTGTGTGATGAGAGTAAAGGCCATTTTCAAAGCATACTCTTTGTTGACTCTGATCACAGACGCTTCTAAAAGATCTTTACCTACTATTTGACTAAACATCACCTGCTGAACAAGCTCAATTCCATCAGAAGAAGGAAATGAGAGTGATAATCATTCTCTAGGATAACAAAACTTATAGTTACTGCCAAAAACTGAAAGGTTGTTGCTGAATGAAAAGACACCAGGATTCTTGGCCTCTGGAGGAGAAGAATTCAATCCGGGGCCAGAGACAAGGCTTGATCGCTCAGAGCTTTTGTGTAATAAAGTTTTATTAAAGTATAAAGGAGATAAAGAAAGCTTCTGACATAGGCATCAGAAGAAGGCAGGAAGAGTACCCTCCTGCTCGTCTTCAGCTGGATGATATATAGTCACTAAAGAAAGAAAGTGAAGTGAAGTATCTCAGTTGTGTCCGACTCTTTGCGACCCCATGGACTGTAGCCTATCAGGCTCCTCCATCCATGGGATTTTCCAGGCAAGAGTGCTGGAGTGGGTTGCCATTTCCTGCTCCAGGGAATCTTCGCGACCCAGGAATCGAACCTGGGTCTCCGGCATTGCAGGCAGCCGCTTTACCATCTGAGCCACCAGGGAAGCCCACTAGCAGTCTGTTAATGAAAGAAAGGAATGTCTTAAAACTCAGAATGGCACCAGGCCCCTCATCCATAAAATGCATTTTGGAATAATCTTGGCACCAGACGATTCATCCCTGGCCATAAAACGATTGACTTGAATCTTGTAGAAGAGCAGATTACCATACAAATAGTTTCATTTACATAGATTAGGGGAACAATATCTGAATATAACATACCGGTTTGTCAAGTAGGTTCTGAGCCATTAAGCAGAACCGACTTGAAGACAGAGTCTGGGGTAAATGCATAGTACATTAACATAGCTTAAGACAAACGTTTCCACAAGAAAAATGCATTGGTTAACTCAAGGTTTGAGAATAGCTAACTTCAGATGAAACCAGGTGTCATTATGGCAACATAGTATTTTAGGAGAAACCTCCTTTTAAATTTTTATAGAGAAGGAAAAAAAATATCATTAGTTTGTTTCCTCCTGCTGCTTAAGAGAGATAAAAATGTCTGACACTTGAAGCCTATTTCTTCCATTTGGAGACCTCTGGCCTTCCTGCCTGTTGCCCTCTCAAAACCAAAAGAGGAAAACTGGACAGATTTTGTAATAATAAATTTATTTCAAAAATTCCTGCCAAACCTGATTTTTCATGTTATCCATATATTGTGGATCATAGCATCATTTATGCAATCACAGAAATTAGAAATATTGGTAAATTTCCTTTCTTATATTCTTTCACTCTCCACTCCCAAATGCTGACAGTCTTATAGATTCTATCTTCAGTACCATTTCCCAAGCCTTGACCTTACCACTCTACATTCATTGCTATTGTCTTCTTTACGCCCATCATTGCATCTTAGCTATATTGTAGAACAGTCTCCTATAACTCCTATCACTTGTATTTTAAAATTTTTTTTTTTATTTCATGGAAATCAGAACCACAGTGAAATATCATCTTACTCCTGTTAAGTGGCCATTATCAATCAGACACGAGATCGTGAGAACTGGGTAGCAAGTAGATATAAAGAAACCCTGTGCACTGTATTTAGGAATGTACATTTGAACAGCCACTATAGAAAACAGTACAGAGCTTCCTAAAAAAAAAAAAAAACAAAAAAAAACAGAACAACAATAGGATTCAGCAATCCCACTTCTGAATATATTCCTGAAGAAAATGAAATCACAATCTTCAAGGAATACCTGCACCTCCATGTTCATTGAAGCATTTTTCATAATAGCTAAAATCTGGAGACACCCTGTGTCCATTAACTGATGAACGGATAAGGAGGATGTAATGTGTGTGCGTGTACATATATATATACACATGTATATATAATAGAATTGTACTCAACCAATAAATAGAAGAAAATCCTGCATTTATGAAAACATGAATGGTCTTTAGGGCATGGACCTAAGTGAAATAGGTCACACAGATAAAGAAACATACTGTTAGATCTCACTTATATTTGGAATCTAAAAGACCTGAACTCGGAGAAAGAAATCATAGATTGGTGGGGGTTGCCAGGGGTATGGAGAAGGCAATGGCACCCCACTCCAGTACTCTTGCCTGGAAAATCCCCTGGACGGAGGAGCCTTGGTAGGCTGCAGTCCATGGGGTCGTGAAGAGTCGGACACGACTGAATGACTTCCCTTTCACTTTTCACTTTCATGCATTGGAGAAGAAAATGGCAACCCACTCCAGTGTTCTTGGCTGGAGAATCCCAAGGATGGGGGAGCCTGGTGGGCTGCCGTCTATGGGGTCACACAGAGTCGGACACGACTGAAGTGACTTAGCAGCAGCAGCAGCAGCCAGGGGTATGACATGAGGGAAATGAAGACACATTAATAAAAGGATACACGTTTCCAGCCTGGCGATCTAATGTACAGCATCATGACCATAGTTAACAACACTGTATTGTACTTGTAAGTTGACCAAAAAAAAAAAAAAAGCTATTATGTGTTCTCACCACATACACAGACGCAAAGGTAACCCTGTGTATTGCTGGATTTGTTAACTAACCTCATTGTAGTATTTCATAATATATACGTATAATAAATAATCACCCTGTATGCTTCAAACCTACACAATGTTATATATCAATAATATCTCAATAAAACTGAAAAAAATGTACCTTAATAAATCTAGAGAAAATATCTCTATTTTCTTTCTTACATTGGCACCAGGATTTTTTTTTTTTTTTTTTACATTAACTTACTTTGTTTTTCTTACTTTTATCTGGGGATATAGTCATGAAGTCATGTCCGACTCTTGTGACCCCATGGACTGTAGCCCACTAGGGTCCTCTGTCCATGGGACTTCCCAGGCAAGAATACTGGAGTGGGTTTCCATCTGCCAATGAATAAGCTATGCATATTTGATAAATGCTAAATTATTTGGCAGGGCATACCAAACTCTGCATGATCTATTTTTGACCTGATATGCAATAAACGTGCACTTTCCTTCTTCTAATAGCCAAACCTGCCTTCCTGGCTACAACCGTGGATGTGTGACCGAAACAGAGCCATCATAAAACTCATAATAACCCATTTATAGGGATCGGTAGAGAAATTGGTATATAACCCAAACTGGGTCTATTAATGTTATCACCTTAGAATTTTTAACCCCAAATGGGAAAACAACATTCTTTTCAAGTTGCATCATGTAGATAAAGAACACTGCATACAAGACTGAGATCTATCTTCAGAGACCTTATTCTCCACATCACTCTTAAGTTGCGGTAGAGAAAGAAAAAACTGCAAAGAGAAAAGTAAGAATAAAAAGTGGACACAGTAGTTTACGTCTGGCTGCAGCTGCTCCTAACTTAGCTTCCATCTACTTCATTACAGTTTGTCTTCCATTATGTCACATGATTTAATGAATTTCTTGCTTTATCTTAAACTGCTATACTGGAGTATTTTCACATGTGCCGAAGGTTTTGCTGAAGGAGAGATGGCACAGTGATAAAGAGTCTTCATGCTAATGCAGCAGGCACAAGAGTCACAGGTTTGATCACTGGGTTGGGAGGATCCCCTGGAGCACGAAACGGCAGCGTGCTCCAGTATTCTTTCCTGGAAAATTCCATGGACGGAGGAGCCTGATGGGCTACAGTCCATGGGGTCTCAAAGAGTTGGACAGGACTGAGCACACACACACAAATGTTAAACTAATGCAAAAACAGGACTGAGCACACACACACAAATGTTAAACTAATGCAAACTGCCTGACATGTCTTTCCCCCGGGCTTTAGTCCTTTTCTCTATGGCTTTAGTCCTTTCTGTCTCAAGTTTGAAGGCCTCCTTCATATCCATCACTGGGACTTTATCCCAGGGCTCTTTTTTGAAATGATCTTAAGGTCAGTGTCAAAGACCCAGCAAACTCTTTCCTTCTTTAATTTCATTCTTGTCTTAACTATACTTGACTTTTTCATTTTTCTTAATACCAACATGTAAACAGAAAAGAGCTTTAGAATTCAACAGTAAGAACTTCTAAGAGCCCTGAGAAGTTATGATGGCACCAGACAGAAATAAATTTTTTTGGACGAAGCCAGTTCCTGGTGGAATGGGAGCTTCTGAAATAAGATAAGCAACTTGCTGTCCAATGAAGAATTATAGGGAAAATTTTAGATAATAAAAATTGACTCATAATAGCCCCAAACAATTATAGTAAATAATTATTATCACCTTGTAATATTCTTGAAATACTCCAATCAGAAACCCTGAATGATTGCTCTGAATATTTGGACAAATAATTTAATCTTATTAGTTTCAGTTTCCTTTCTTATTATTGGGCATTAATATCTTATGTGGCTATATCAAAGTTATGGTGTGATGATGAAATAATGAATGAATGAATAAACTCTGAGAATTGGATAGATTTTTGCAAGTGAGAGAATCTTATAAACATAATAGCCTAAGCCAAAAGAGCGGACCATCAGGTGCTGAGATGGATAGTGGGACAACAGACTCTTTAACCCAGCACCCTCAGTCACACTCAATGGGGGCCATACTTTGTGTTTACTTACCAATTAGCATAACCAAAAGTTAAAGTAGAACGGCTTTCCAAATAACTTTTTGAGGATATCAGAGAAAAATATCACTCCTGGTTGTCAAGGTCTAGATTCAATAAGTAATATAAATATGCCACTTGTGCAAGACATGGCAATGTAGCTGATACTGCTAATATTAAACAAGAAAAGATGTTATTAGGATATTCTTTAAGAGCTTTTATTTGCATGGCTGATACTTCAAGAATTCAAGATAATTAGATTCATGGAATAGCATAGCAAAAGCACCCAATTTCAGCATTCTGATAGGCCCATTTATAAAACCTGCCCAGGCAGAAATCAAAGTTGGTGAACATGACAGTTTAGTATTCTTTTCCTAAAGTAAAGGAAATATCCTCAGAAACTTGAATCCATCTATCCTCTTTTGAGCAGAGAGTGTATTAGTCTTTTTCTTTTATTAAAATGAGTACAAATTGAATAGTTATAAATTGATCTCTATTCAGCCTTGGTTTGAAACTTAACTTCTTACACATTTTAACAGGTATTTCTGAGTCTGAATCTCTTAGCAATGCCTTCTAAATTTAGCTCTGACCTTTATGACAGTAAAGTAAGTAGTTGTAATCTGGTAAAAACTTAAAGAAAATGTAACATCTGCTAATAAATATAAGAAAATAGAAATGACAACTACTTTTTAATGACTAAATTCTAAGATCTGTGGCTTTAGCATAATAGTAGCTCTTTGTTTTAAATATAAAATCATATACATAGAGGCAACCTAAGTGTCCTTGGATAGAGGAATGGATAAAGAAGATGTGATACATAAATACAATGGAGTATTATTCAGTCATTAAAAAGAAAGGAATAATGTCATTTGCAGCAACATGAATGGACCTAGAAATTGGCATTGAAATAAGCCAGACAGAGAAGAAAATATATCATATGACATCCTTTATATGTAGAATCTAAAAAAAAAGATAGAATTGATCTTACAAAGCAGAAAGAGACTCACAGGTTTGAAAATGAACTAATGGCTGCCTAGGGGAATGAATAGTTAGGGAGTCTGAGATTGACAAGTACACACTGCAATATTTAAAATAGATAACCAACAAGGACCTACTGACCTACTGTATAGCACATGAAACTCTGTTTAAAGTTATGTGGCAGCCTGGATAGGAGAGGGGTTGAAGGGAGAATGGATACATGTATATATAGGGCTGAGTCCCTTTGCTGTTCACCTGAAATTATCACAACACTGTTAATCAGCTATACCCCAGTACAAAATAAAAACTTTAAAACATATTAAAATATATAAAGCCAAAGAATCAACTGTTCCATTTTTTTTATATTTCTATGTCTTCCTGTTTTCACGCAGAATTTATTGAGCACCTACTGTATTAAAAGAAAGGAAAGAAAATGTAACATCTGCTAATCCAAGGCATTGGACCAGGAATAGATATATAAATATATCATACACTAGTATCAAAAAACTTCATTTGACTTTTCTAAACTACAGAGTATGGCAAGAATGAAGGAGTCTGACTTCTGAGTGTGGGTCATAAAAGACATCACTGGGATATAAAAAGAAGATATCAGAGTATAAAGACTGTGACCACCTCTTACAAGCACATCAAAATTACAATTATTTACAGAATTCCTACTGGTGAAAAAGACTAGAAGCTGCCAGAAAAGATCTTCTATAATTAAAATTATAAAGAAGGAACTACAACAAGATGGGTAGGAAGAGTGGATTCAAAGGATAGTCATGAATCATACCCCTAGGTGGGTGAAGAGAATAACTAGAATTCCAGAGGTTCTTCATAGGGAGGAAGGATTCTGAGGCCCACATTGGTTCTCCAGCCTGGATGTCCTGTATTGAGATTGCTTGTCTTTGTTAATTAGTGGGATTTACTTGTAGGTGTCCCAGAGTGTTACAGAAAATAGAAACCTCACTTTTAAACAATGCACATGAAATCTCACATGCTCTGTGACCCAGAGCAGAAACAGTCATTTGAAAGGAATCTGGGTCAGGCATACCTGTTGATTTTGGAGAGCCTTCTAGAGAGGTAGGAGGCAACTGGAGCTCACCCCAGGGATTTAGACGTTGTAGCAGCTGTTTTGGGTAGATCATTCTACCATGTGGTCATTAGTGCTGAAAAGCATCATTTTGGAATCCTCCTAGCTTATGAGCCTCAGGACCCCACCTGGAACCTGCCCAGCAGCTTGTACACACCAGTATTGGGCAGCCTCAGGACAAGCAACTAACTGAGCAGGGATACAGCCCTGTCTATCAGCAGATAGGCTGCCTCCTGAGTCCATAGGCACCCATGGACACAGCTATACTTGTTAGAGGACCCAGGAGCTGCTCTCATACATGAGTGAACAGACACTAGACATGGAACACCAGGGTCTTGCAAGTAGACACCTTGGGCTCCAGCTCTATTTACCAGTAGGCAGGTGCCAGCCCAAGAGTGCCCTGGTCTGCAGCCACACCCACAAGTGAGTCTGCTCTAGGCTTGGGAAAAGCCTCACCCACCGGTGAACAGACCCTAGTCCCAAGACAACTGTAGTCCTTCAATCTGTTGTGACAGGACCCAACTTGCTACTAGCAGGCTATTACCAGCCCTGGGACCTGATCTCTTGGACCTTGACTCCACCCACCAATTAGCCAGCACTGTCTATACTCAGGACCTCCCAGAGTTCCATAGCCAGCCATATGATGAACTGGTCCTACCAACCAATGGCTGGCAGCATCCACACAAGGCAGGGCTGGGCAGCCAAACTGGACTAGGGACCAGGAATGTCTAGCAAACCATCCACAGTAGACCTTCAACCTTCCACAACAGAAGGACCATGCAGCCCACATAGGAGGCATACCTAGAGCATATAACTCTAGTGACCCAGGCAGGAGGTCACTTCTCCAGGTCAGCAAATGTAACCAGTCTATGAGATATACATAAATAAAAAATTGGAAGTTAGGCAAAATGGGAAAACAAAGGAACACATTCCAAATGAAAAGACATATTGAAACTCCCCCCAAAATAAATAAATTGGAGATAAGCAACCTACCCAAGAAAGAGTTCAAGGTAATGATCCTTAAAATGTCAAAAGAAGCAGGGAGAAGAATGGATGAACAAAGGAAGTAAAGGTTTGTAACAAGGATGAGAAACTTCAAAGAACAACCAAACAGAAATGAAGAATACAGTGCTACAATGAAAAATCCACTAAACAGAATCAAGAAAATATCAAATGACACCGAGAAACTGATGAGTGAGCTGAAAGATAGAGGAGTGGAAAATCACTGTAGCTGAATGGAAAAGAAGGAAAAGAAATGAGACGAGATTAAGAGCCCCCTGAAACAACATCAACTATTATAGTGGTCCCAGAATGGGAAGAAAGGGGCAGAGAACATATCTGAAGATATAATAGCTGAAAACATCCTTATTCTGGGAAAGGAAACAAGCATCCAAGTCTAGGAAATCCACCAAAAGATGACTACATAAGACATATTGTAAATAAAATGGCCAAAATTAAAGACAGAGAAGAGTAAAGGTAGCACTTTTAAAGCAGTAAGTTACATAAAAGAGAACTCTAATAAGGCTATCAACTAACTTTTCAGGAGAAACGTTGCAAGTTAGAAGGGAGTGGCATTATATATTTAGAATGATGAAAGGGAAAAGCCTACATTCAACAGCATTGGTGTGGCAAGGCTCTCATTCAGAGATGATGGAGAGATCAAAAGATTTACAGACAACTGAAAGCTAAAAGAGATCAAAACTGTCAAATCAAAACTATCAAGCCAACTTTACAAAAAATGCTAAAGGGACTTATTTAAGCAAGATATAAGAGGCTGCAACAAGAAACATGAAAACTATGAAATAAAAAACCAATACAGAATTGTAAAGTAAAATAATAAATAAATTAATTAATTAAAAAAACTCATTAGTAAAGGCTAATTTACAAAGCTAGCAGAAAGGTTAAAACAAAAACTAATAAAATCACCTATATCCAGAACTGGCAGTGAATGGATAAAATAAACAAATAGATGAAAAATATATAAATATCATACAAAAATAATCAGAAATAGAAGAGAGAGAAAAAGGTGGGATTATTAAAATGCATTCAAAATTAAGATATCAAGTTAAAACAGTTCAGCTCAGTTACTCAGTTGTGTCTGACTCTTTGCGACCCCATGGAATGCAGCAAAAAAAAAAAAGACCAAGTCGATAAAATTCTTAAAAAGACAAATTACAGCCAACATCACAGAAATACAGAGGATCATAATAAATTACTATGAAAAACAAGATGCCAACAAAACAGATTACCTGGAAGAAGTGGATGAATTCCTAGAAATATAAAATCCCTCATGACTGAATGAGGAAGAATTTGAAAATATGAACAGATTTATTTACAGTAATAAACTAAAACTGATGGTAATAAAATAAAACACACCCAACAAACAAAAGTCTACAACCAGAAGAATTTACCCAAACATTTAGAGAAGGGGTATTACCTATCCTTCTCAAACTGTTCCAAAATTACCAGAAGGAAGACTTCTGAACTCATTCTACAAGGCCAGCATCACCATGATATCAAACTCAAAGACATCACACACACACACACACACACACACACAACCTGACAGACTATATCTCAAATGAACATAGATGCAAAAATTCACAATAAAATACTAACAAACCAAATCCAACAATTTATTGAAAGGATGGTGGTATCCCACCATAGTAAAGTGGGATTTTCCCCAGGGATACAAGTTTCTTTCTACTAATATCTGCAAATTAATCAATGTGATAAACCATGTTAACAAACTGAAAAGCCATACAATAATCTCAATAGATACAGAAAAAAAATTTGACAAAATTCAACATCCATTTTTAATAAAAACTCTCCAGAGAGTGAGCATAGAAGGAAACATACCTCAACCTAATGAAAGCAATATACTGATTGTCAAAAAGCTAAACATATTTCTGCCAAGATCAAAAACATGACAATAATACCCACTCTTGTCACTGGTATTTAACATAATATTCAAATTTCTACCACAAAAATCAGACAATAAGAAGAAATGAAAGGAATCCAAATTGGAAGGAGAGAGGTTAAACTTTCACTGTTTGCACATGGTATGCTACTACATATAGAAAGTCCTCCAGATCACACTAGAGAACTACTAAAACTCAGCAGTGAATATGTCAAGGTTGCAGGATAGAATATTAATATACAGAAATATTTTGCATTTCTATACATTATCAATGAACTTTTAGAAAAAAAATCAGGAAAAAATTCCTTTTATAATAACATCAAAAAGAATACAATACCTAGGAATAAACCTTCCTAAGGAGATAAAAAATCTGGACTTAGAAAACTATAACACATTGATGAAACAAACTGAAGATATAACAAACAAATGAAAAAGTACATCATGTTCTTGCACTGAAAGAATTAATATTGTTAAAGTAACTGTACTACCCAAAACAGTTTGAAGATTCAATGAAGACCTAATAAAATATTCATGGAATTTTTCACAGCACAAAATATATAACACTAAATTTTGTATGGAGCCAGAAATATCCCAAATATCCATAGCAATCTTAAAAAAAAAAGAGGATAGCTGGAGGTATCACACTCCATGACTTAGAGTATAATACAAAGCTCCAGAAATTAAAACATTATGGTACTGGTGCAAAAACAAACACATAGATCAATAGAACAGAATTGAGAACCCAGAAATAAAAACACAAATTCATGGTCAGGTAATCAACAAAGGGGACAGGATTATACAACGAGGAAAACACAATCTCTTCAATAAATCGTGCTGGGAATACTGAATGAGTTCAGTTCAGTTCAGTCGCTCAGTCGGGTCCAACTCTTTGTGACCCCATGAATCACAGCACGCCAGGCCTCCCTGTCCATCACCAACTCCTGGAGTTCACTCAGATTCATGTCCATCGAGTCAGTGATGCAATCCAAAGTCTTTTCCAGCATCAAAGTCTTTTCCAATGAGTCAACTCTTTGCATGAGGTGGCCAAAGTACTGGAGTTTCAGCTTTAGCATCATTCCTTCCAAAGAAATCCCAGGGCTGAGCTCCTTCAGAATGGACTGGTTGGATCTCCTTGCAGTCCAAGGGACTCTCAAGAGTCTTCTCCAACACCACAGTTCAAAAGCATCAATTCTTCAGCGCTCAGCTTTCTTCACAGTCCATACACTGAATAGTAATATGTAATATGTAAAACAATGAAAGTAGAACATTTCCTCACACCATTTTCAAAATTAAATTTGAAATGAATGAAATAATTAAATGTAAGAATTGAAATCATAAAACTCCTAGAAAGAAAAATTGGCAGAACACCCTTTGATATAAATTGTAGTGATATTTTTTGGATCTATTTCCTAAGACAAAAGAAATAAAAACAAAAATAAGGATATGGTGCCTAGACTTAAAAGCTTCTGCACAGCAAAGGAATCCCTGGGCAAATTGAGAAGGCAACCTACTGAGTGGAAGAAATTATTTGCAAATGATATGACTAATAAGGAGTTAATATCCAAAATATACAAACCACTCATTCAACTCAATATAAAAAATCAAACAACCCAATTAAAATCTATACTGAAAACCTGAATAGGAAATGTATAGATAACTAATGGACTATGGACATATGCTCAACATCTTTAATAATCAGAAAAATGCAAAACAAAACCACAATGAGACATCATCTCACACCTCTCAGAATGGCTAACATTAAAAAAAAAAGAAAAAGTTTTGGTGAGAATGTGGAGAAAAGGGACCCCTAGTACATTGTTTCAGAGTAAAATCAATAAACCCGCTGTGGAAAACACATTAAGTTTCCTCAAAACCCAAAAATGTATCTTCCATATCATCCAAGAATTCCACTCTTGGCTATCTAATCAAAGAAAAGGAAAACCTTAATTAGAAAATATAAATATACCTCGATGTTTATATCAGCCTTATTTACAATAGCCAAGATATGGAGGCAACGTAAGTGTCTATCAACAGATGAATGGATAATGAAGATGGAATACTATACAATGGAGTACTAGTTAAACATAGAAAATAATGAAAACTCACCATTTGTAACAACATGTATGGACTTGGAGGGTATCATGCCAAATAAAATAAGTCAGACAAAGACAAATGCTCTACATTACCATTTATATTTGGGTCCAAAATATAGAACAAATTCGTGAATATAACAAAAAAGAAACAGACTTATAGAGAACAAACTGGTCAGTACCAATGGGAGGAGTAATATCATGTTAGGCCTTTAAGAGGTACACACTACAATGTATAAAATAAATAAAATACCAGGTTATATTATACAGTGTAGGGATTATAACCAATATTTTGTAATTAATCTCTCAAAATTTTGAATCACTGTCCTGTACATTTGGAACTAATATATTGTAAATCAATTATGTGAATAAGATAGATGTTCTCTAAACTCACTGTGATAATCATTTCATGATATATGTAAGTCAAATCATTACACTGTTCACCGTGAAAAACTATAACTCATATAAATAAACAAATAAATATTTTAAAATAAGTTCACAAAAAAGAAGCACTACTTTCTTGTCCAGAGGTTGATTTGAATTAGTTTTCTGAGGCTGGACAAGTCACTTTTCCCATGTCCTTCATTTACTAAACACTTTTTTATTGAAGTCTTCCTTGTGGACCATAAGCCAGAACATATGGGATAAACACACCTAACCCAGCCTTCACTGGAGCTGATTTTATAGTGAACAAGACAGACACTAAAGAATTGACTGCACACAGAAATAAATATATACACTGATTACATAAAGTGTAATAAAGAAGCATTTGATGTGAAAGAATATTTAAAACTTGGCCCCCTGATTTATTTCACCGGTCTTAGAAAACGTATATGAGAAAACAAAGTTTAAGATATCCATAGTAAGATTATGTGCAAAGAACAAAAGGGGAAGTGCAACTGGCTTGAGGAACTTGAGTATGGTTTGATTGGAATGCAGTCCAAGAGGAGAAGGGTAAAGAGTAGAACTTAAGGGCTAGATGCAGCCCAAATCTTGTAAGTTCTTATAGATATGCTAAGAATTTTGAAATGTATCCTAAGTGAAATGAGGAAATTAAACCCCCCAAAAAATTAAGCAACAGAATAGTATAATCAGATTTGTATTTTTAAAAGTTACTTGAACTGTAATATATACAGTGAGTTGGTGGAATATGATGCAACAGTTAGAAGAAAGAAACTAGATTGTAAACACTGAAATGTAGATAGATCTCTAAATATCATAGTATTGAATGAAAAAAGAAAAGATACAATGCACTCTATAGCAAAATAACATTTATATAATGATGATATGAGCAGAACACATAAATTTTGGATACATTTTAAACACCCTGTATGGTTTCTCTTGAAAAAATTCATAGAAATGGTGATAGGGAGAGGAGCTAAAAGAATAAATAACTGAGTAAAACAATACTGAGGGCTCACATAAACCACTGATGATAGTAGGCTAGAAAATTATGGGTATGATTAACAGGAAACCCTATAACTGAGTTCCTCCTTTGGCATGCTAATAGGGAATAGTACCTGAGACAAATCTTAGTTGATTGGGGCTTTCCTGATACCTCAGTTGGTAAAGAATCTGAAGGGGACCCTGGTTGGATTCCTGGGTTTGGAAAATCTACTGAAGAAAAGATAGGTTACCCACTCCAGTATTCTTGGGCTTTTCTTGTGACTCGGCTGATAAAGAATCTGCCTGCAAAGCGGAAGACCTGTATTCTATCCTTAGTTGGGAAGATTCCCTGGAGAAGGGAAAGGCTACCCACTCCAGTATTCTGGACTAGAGAATTTCATGGACTGTGTAGTCCATGGGTTCACAAAGAGTCAGACACGACTGAGCGACGTTAACTTAATGGAAAAGTAGGATTTAAACAGAAAATATGAAAAGTGTTATTTTAGGAATATCATGAATAAAGTAAATATTTGCAAAATCCAGAAAATATTTGAGGATAAGGTTTCTGTTTAGTTTGCCTAGAATATAATTGCCATATTAATAAGGGGGAGAAATATTGAAAATAGGTTGAATGTAGATATTGATAACTTTGCATGCCCTAAGGAGTTGAACTTCTGTTTAGTGAAAAATTGCATATCATTGATTTATAAACAGAAAAATGACTGAAAATTTAGAAGGAATATATTAGATTTTAAAATAACATAAGGCAGATTGAATAGAAAGTGGATAGGGAGAAACTGAAAATAGAGACCAGGTAAAAGATTCACATAGTAGTTTAGGAAAACGTAACTAGACAGAAAACTAACACAGAAGTCCAAAATAAAGATTATAAGGACTTAACCATGCATTTTGAGGAATAATGAGAAAAATCAAAAGTGTGTTAATACCACCATCAAACTTGATTAAAAAGAGGAAGTATTGAGGTGAGGAAAAGGACTAAGCTAAAGAACTCACTGATAACTCATGGAATCATTGATAACCATTGGAAATGAGATCTCTTTAAGAGAAAAGTAAATTAATATATGTAGATGGAAACTTTATTTTGCACATGTTGACTCTATAGTACTATAAGAAAATTCAGGTAATTGTACTTAAAGGATAAGGGAACAGGATGAGAGTTAATAAACCAGAGATGGATAGGACGAATATGAGAGATTATAAAAGGTAATTCATAAAATCTTTGGAATACAGCAAACATAGGTTTAAATGGTGGTAACAAATACCTTTGTGCATTATAGTCATTTTATACATTTTAATCAGTTTATCCACTTAATAAATAAAGTTTGCTTTTAGTTCAATTCAGTTCAGTCTCTCAGTTGTATCCAACTCTTTGCGAGCCCATGAATTGCAGCACGCCAGACCTCCCTGTCCATCACCAAATCAGAGTTCACTCAGACTCACGTCCATTAAGTCAGTGATGCCATCCAGCCATCTCATCCTCTGTCATCCCCTTCTCCTCTTGCCCCTAATCCCTCCCAGCATCAGAGTCTTTTCCATGAATCAACTCTTAGCATGAGGTGGCCAAAGTACTGGAGTTTCAGCTTTAGCATCAGTCCTTCCAAAGAACATCCAGGACTGATCTCTTCAAAATAGATTGGTTGGATCTCCTTGAAGTCCAAAGGCGTCTCTAGAGTCTTCTCCACACCACAGTTCAAAAGCATCAATTCTTCGGTGCTCAGCTTTCTTCACAGTCCAACTTTCACATCCATACATGACTACTGGAAAAACCATAGCCTTGACTAGACGGACCTTTGTTGGCAAAGTAATGTCTCTGCTTTTCAGTATGCTATATAGGTTGGTCATAACTTTCCTTCCAAGGAGTAAGCGTCTTTTAAATTCATGGCTGCAATCACCATCTGCAGTGATTTTAGTTCATTCAGTTCAGTCGCTCAGTCGTGTCTGACTCTTTGCAACCCCATGAATCGCAGCACACCAGGCCTCGCTGTCCATCACCAATTCCCAGAGTTCACGCAGACTCACGTCCATAGAGTCAGTGATGCCATCCAGCAATCTCATCCTCTGTCGTACCCTTCTCCTCCTGCCCCCAATCCCTCCCAGCAGCAGAGTTTTTTCCAATGAGTCAACTCTTCTCATGAGGTGGCCAAAGTACTGGAGTTTCAGCCTGAGCATCATTCCTTCCAAAGAAATCCCAGGGCTGATCTCTTTCATAATGGACTGGTTGGATCTCTTTGCAGTCCAAGGGACTCTCAAGAGTCTTCTCCAACACCACACTTCAAAAGCATCAATTCTTCAGTGCTCTGCCTTTTTCACAGTTCAACTCTCATATCCATACATGACCACAGGAAAAACCATAGCCTTGACTAGACAGACCTTAGTCGGCAAAGTAATGTCTCTGCTTTTGAATATGCTATCTAGGTTGGTCATAACTTTTCTTTTAAGGAGTAAGCGTCTTTTAATTTCATGGCTGCAATCACCATCTGCAGTGATTTGGGAGCCCCAAAAGATAAAGTCTGATGCTGTTTCCACTGTTTCCCCATCTATTTCCCATGAAGTGATGGGACCAGATGCTATGATCTTCATTTTCTGAATGTTGAGCTTTAATCCAACTTTTTCACTCTCCTCTTTCACTTTCACAAAGAGGCTTTTGAGTTCCTCTTCACTTTCTGCCATAAGGGTGATGTCATCTGCATATCTGAGGTTACTGATATTTCTCCCGGCAATCTTGATTTCAGGTTGGGTTTCTTCCAGCCCAGCATTTCTCATGATGTACTCTGCATATAAGGTAAATAAGCAGGGTGACAATATACAGCCTTGATGTACTCCTTTTCCGATCTGGAACCAGTCTGTTGGTCCATGTCCAGTTCTAACTGTTGCTTCCTGGCCTGCATACAGATTTCTCAAGAGCCAGGTCAGATGGTCCGGTATTCCCATCTCTTTCAGAATTTTCCACAGTTTCTTGTGATCCACACAGTCAAAGGCTTTGGCATAGTCAATAAAGCAGAAATAGATGTTTTTCTGGAATTCTCTTGCTTTTTCCATGATCCAGCGAGTGCTGGCAATTTGATCTCTGGTTCCTCTGCCTTCTCTAAAACCAGCTTGAACATCAGGAAGTTCATGGTTCACGTACTGCTGAAGCCTGGCTTGGAGAATTTTGAGCATTACTTTACTAGCATGTGAGATGAGTGCAATTGTGCGGTAGTTTGAGCATTCTTTGGCATTGCCTTTCTTTGGAATTGGAATGAAAACTGACGTTTTCCAGTCCTGTGGCCACTGCTGAGTTTTACAAATTTGTTGGCATATTGAGTGCAGCACTTTCACAGCATCATCTTTCAGGATTTGAAACAGCTCAACTGGAATGCCATCACCTCCACTAGCTTTGTTTGTAGTGATGCTTTCTAAGGCCCATTTGACTTCACATTCCAGGATGTCTGGCTCTAGATTAGTGATCACACAATCATGATTATCTGGGTCTTGAAGATCTTTTCTGTACAGTTCTTCTGTGTATTCTTGCCACCTCCTCTTAATATCTTCTGCTTCTGTTAGGTCCATACAATTTCTGTCCTTTATCGAGCCCATCTTTGCATGAAATGTGCCCTTGGTGTCTCTAATTTTCTTAAAGAGATCTCTAGTCTTTCCCATTCTGTTGTTTTCCTCTATTTCTTTGCACTGATCACTGAAGAAGGCTTTCTTATCTCTTCTTGCTATTTTTTGGAACTCTGCATTCAGATGCTTATATCTTTCCTTTTCTCCTTTGCTTTTTGCTTCTCTTCTTTGAACAGCTACTTGTAAGGCCTCCCCAGACAACCATTTTGCTTTTTTGCATTTCTTTTCCATGGGAATGGTCTTGATCCCTGTCTCCTGTACAATGTCACGAACCTCATTCCATAGTTCATCAGGCACTCAATCTATCAGATCTAGGCCATTAAATCTATTTCTCATTTCCACTGTATAATCATAAGGGATTTGACTTAGGTCATACCTGAATGGTCTAGTGGTTTTCCCTACTTTCTTCAATTTGAGTCTGAATTTGGTAATAAGGAATTCATGATCTGAGCCTCAGTCAGCTCCTGGTCTTGTTTTTGTTGACTGTATAGAGCTTCTCCATCTTTGGCTACAGATAATGTAATCAGATTTCGGTGTTGACCATCTGGTGATGTCCATGTGTAGAGTCTTCTCTTGTGTTGTTGGGAGAAGGTGTTTGCTATGACCAGTGTATTTTCTTGGCAAAACTCTATTAGTCTTTGCCCTGATTTATTCTGCATTCCAAGGACAAATTTTCCTGTTACTCCTGGTGTTTCTTGACTTCCTACTTTTGCATTCCAGTTCCCTATAATGAAAAGGACATCTTTTGGGGGTGTTAGTTCTAAAAAGTCTTGTAGGTCTTCATAGAACCATTCAACTTCAGCTTCTTCAGCATTACTGGTTGGGGCATAGACTTGGATTACTGTGATATTGAATGGTTTGCCTTGGAGACCAACAGAGATCATTCTGTCATTTTTGAGGTTGCACCCAAGTACTGCATTTCGGACTCTTTAGTTGACCATGATGGCTACTCCATTTCTTCTGAGGGATTCCTGCCTGCAGCAGTAGATATAATGGTCATCTGAGTTAAATTCACCCATTCCAGTCCATTTTAGTTCACTGATTCCTAGAATGTCAATGTTCACTCTTGCCATCTCTTGTTTGACCACTTCCAATTTGCCTTGATTCATGGACCTGACATTCCAGGTTCCTATGCAATATTGCTCTTTACAGCATCTGACCTTGCTTCTATCACCAGTCATATAACAGCTGGGTATTGTTTTTGCTATGGCTCCATCCCTTCATTCTTTCTGGAGTTATTTCTCCACTGATCTCCAGTAGCATATTGGGCACCTACTGACCTGGGGAGTTCCTCTTTCATTATCCTATTCTTTTGCCTTTTCATACTGTTCATGGGGTTCTCAAGGCAAGAATACTGAAGTGGTTTGCTATTCCCTTCTCCAGTGGGCCACATTCTGTCAGCTCTCTCCACCATAACCTGCCCGTCTTGGGTTGCCCTGTGGGCATGGCTTAGTTTCATTGAGTTAGACAAGGCTGTGGTCCTAGTGTGATTAACTTGACTAGTTTTCTGTGAGTATGGTTTCAGTGTGTCTGCCCTCTGATGCCCTCTTGCAACACCTACCATCATACTTGGGTTTCTCTTACCTTCGATGTGGGGTATCTCTTCACGTTTGCTCCAGCAAAGCGCAGCCGCTGCTTTGGATGAGGGGTATCTCCTTACCTCTGCCCTTCCTGACTTTCAACTTGGGATAGCTCCTCTAGGCCCTCCTGCACCTGTGCAGCCACCACTCCTAGGGTTGCTCCTCCCGGCCGCCACCCCTGGCCTCAGGCATGAGGTGGCTTCTCCCGGCCACCCCTGGCCTCGGACATGGGGTAGCTCCTCTCGGCCACTGCCCCTGACCTCGGACGTGGGGTGTCTCCTCCTGACCACCCCTGGCCTCAGACGCAGGGTGTCTCCTCATGGCTGCCCCTGACCTCGGACTCGGGGTAGCTCCTCTCGGCCGTTCCTGCGCCGTTGCAGCCTGGCATTCTTGGCCGCTGCCCTTGCATGATTTTGGAGCCCCCAAAACGAAAGTCTGACACTGTTTCCACTGTTTCCCCATTTATTTCCCATGAAGTGATGTGACCAGATGGCATGATCTTAGTTTTCTGAATGTTGAGCTTTAAGTCAACTTTTTCACTCTCCTCTTTCACTGTCATCAAGAAGCTTTTTAGTTCCTCTTCACTTTCTGCCATAAGGGTGATGTCATCTGCATATCTGAGGTTATTGATATTTCTCCCGGCAATCTTGATTCCAGCCTGTGCTTTTCCTAGCCCAGCATTTCTCATGATGTACTCTGCATATAAGTTAAACAAGCAGGGTGACAATATACAGCCTTGACATACTCCTTTTCCTATTTGGAACCAGTCTGTTTTCCCATGTCCAGTTCTAACTTCCTGACCTGCATACAGGTTTCTCAAGAGGCAGGTCAGGTGGGCTGGTATTCCCATATCTTTCAGAATTTTCCAGTTTATTGTGATCGACACAGTCAAAGGCTTTGGCATTAGCACCTATTAAATGCAGCACAATACCAGGAACTGAGAATGCAGGAGTGAAAAATAAAACAGTTACTTTCATACTTGGAGGATTTTGCATTCAGTATGTACTGAGCACCCCCTTCACTGTGCAAAAGTTCTGGACATGGGTAGATGAGTAAGATTTGCCCTGTGTTGTGTTATGGGAACAAGTAGAGTACTAGAGCCCTGGAGAAGGAAATGGCAACCTACTCCAGTATTCTTGCCTGGAAAAATCCCATGGACAGTAGCGTCTTGGAGGCTACAGACCGTGGAGTCATAGAGTCATTCATGACTTAACTGAACCGCAACAACAAAGAATGCTAGGGACATCTGGAGAAAGGAAGCTCTACATGGAACAACAGGCTGGTTTAAAATTGGGAAAGGAGTATGTCAAGGCTGTATATTGTTACTTTGCTTATTTAACTTCTATGCAGAGTACATCATGCAAAATGCTGGGCTGGATGAAGCACAAACTGGAATCAAGATTCACAGGAGAAATAGCAACAACCTTATATATGCAAATAACATTATTCTTATGGCAGAAAGCAAAGAAAAACTAAAGAGTCTCTTGATGAAAATGAAAGAGGAGAGTTGGGGAAAGTTGGCTTAAAGTTCAGCATTCAGAAAACTAAGATCATTGCATTCGGTTCCATTGCTTCATGACAAATATATGGGCAAACAATGGAAACAGTTACAGACTTTATTTTCTTGGGCTCCAAAATCATTGTGGATGGTGACTGGAACCAAGAAATTAAAAGACGCTTTCTCCTTGGGGGGGCAAGGAAAGCTATAAAAATCCTAGGCAGTGTATTAAAAAGTGGAGACATCACTTTGCCAACAAATGTCCATATAGTCAAAGCAATGGTTTATCCACAAATTATGTACAGATGTGAGAGCTGGACCATAAAATAGGCTGAACACTGAAGAACTGATGCTTTTGAACTGTGGTACTGGAGAAGGTTCTTGAGAGTCCCTTGGTCTGCAAAGAGATGAAACCAGTCAATCCTAAAGGAAATCAACCCTGAATACTCATTGGAAGTACTGATGCTGAAGCTGAAGCTCTAATACTTTGGCTACCTGATGTGAAGAGCTGATTCATTGGAAAAGATGCTGATGCTGGAAACGACTGAGTACAGGAGCAGAAGGGGGCAACAGAGAATGGGTTGGTTAGATGTCATCATAGACTCAATGGACATGAGTCTGAGCAAACTCTGTAAGATGGTGAAGGACAGGGAAGCCTGGAGTGCTGTAGTCCATGGAGTCACAAAAAGTCATGCATGAGTCAGTGACTGAACAATAACAACAGATCATATTGGAGGTGGACTTTGGGGAATGATTGATCCCTCTTTTTAGATTTCCTGCACATTTAGGGCACCAGAGAGCACTTAGTTTCTTGTGCTACATAGTATGCTGTCATTTGTTGTGTCTTTTATACATATCCCACTCCTCTTCCCCCTTGGTATCCATAATTTGTTCTCTATGTTTGTATCTCTATTTCTACTTTGCAAATAAGATCATCCTTACCATTTTTTCTAGATTTCCTGCATATGTGTTAATTTACAATACTTACTGTACTGTTTTTGTCTTACTTCATTCTGATGACAGTTTCTAGGTCCATCCACATCTCTGAGAATTACTTAATTTCATTCTTTTTTATGGCTGAGTGAGTGAGTGAAGTCGCTCAATCATGTTCGCCTCTTAGCGACCCCATGGACTGTAGCCTACTACGCTCCTCTGTCCATGGGATTTTCCAGGCAAGAGTACTGGAGTGGGTTGCCATTGCCTTCTCATTTTATGGCTGAGTAATGTTCTATTGTAATTTGGGGGGGGGGGCGGGTTACATGCAATTAACTCTGCTAGAAGGGCTTCCTTAGTGGTAAAGAATCTGCCTGCCAATGCAGGAGACCTGGGTTCAATCCCCTGGTTTGAAAGATCTCCTGGAGAAGGAAATGGCAACCTACTCCAGTATTCTTCCCCGAGAAATCCCCTGGATGAAGGATCCTGTCAAGCTACTGTCCACGGGTTCACAAAGAGTTGGACACAACTGAGAGACTAAGAACACACACACACACACACACACACACACACACACACACTGTTCCATTGTACATATGTACCACTTCTCATTGGAAAAACAAAAGTATTCCTTGAGAATATTGATTTTTCAAGAATACAAATGGTGTGAGGTATTGTGTTTGCCAAACAAAATACATGATTTCTAACACATTATGACTAATTTGGGTAAATATATTCTCTAAAGATAAGGAAATGGGAAGAAACAGGTTAAAACAATAGTCCTCTGTCAGTTAATTTTCAACAATATTATGAAGGTTGGTAAACATTCCTCTTTGACAAAAAGAATTTCACTTTCTCGGACACTAATGAATATAAATACACAAGCGAGCAAAACTTTATTACTTAGATTCATAGTGTTTGATATTCATATTCTCTATAGGATTTAAATTTTAGCTGAATTTAAAACTAAGAGTCAACATTTAAGAATTAAATATCATTCTCCAAATTAACCATTTTAGTTTGAATACCATGTGTTGTTCTTCCTAAGAAAACAGGGATTTAATTTTCTAATATCTACTTTTTCTTATTTATCAGTGTTGGTAGCTTATCAAAGAGTCAAGGACACCCTGCTTTACCACCCATGCAACTAAGATTCAAATATGCTCAATAAGTTTCTAAAACTTAAAAAAAGTCATTAATTTGAAAAACATGAGAATTAATGCCAAGGAATTTGGAGTTGACGTCAAAGACATTTTAAAATTACTCCCATGTACACCCGTGATGGATTCATGTCAATGTATGGCAAAACCAATACAGAATTGTAAAGTAAAATAAAAAATAAATAAATACAAAAATAAAATAAAATAAAATTACTCCCAATTAAGCTTTGATTATTAATACTCAGAAAGTGCCTAAGGCAGATAATTTTAACTATGAATCATAATTTACACAATAAGAACACAATTTGTCAACTTCATAATTGTATTTTAACATAATTTTGACTAAAAACTAACATTTCTTTAGTTTAGAATATGACCATATTAGACAGCAAACGTGGTGCAAATTAAATATGCCAGTGAAGTATGTTTAATCATCTTACTAGTGAAGTATGTTTAATCATCTCACTGAATACTTTAATCCTCTCCAATTTATATTATGTCTGTGAACAAAAGTAGTTTGTCCCCCTTCTCTATAAGGATGGTGTTTTAAAAAATTAATGCAAATTTAATTTAATTAATACACTCATTCTCTACATGTGCTGGGCAATTTTTTCCATTTAGCTGTACCTGTCCCCACAATTACATACTTATCTTATGCCTTAAATGTTTAAAGATTATTTATCAATATCAAACTCCACTTGATCATCCTTTAAATATACAGTGCATTTGGGTATTGAAACATGTCAGCAATCAATGAACTTGATAAGTTCATAATGTGTAAAATATATTTTATTTGAATTAAAAATTATATAATCACTATAGTGAATTGATCATTTATGATCCAGGTGTTTTACTTCTTTCATTTATAGATGAAAACAATCAGTTATATGTGTTAAACACCTTCTCTTCTCCCAACTTTTTATAACCTCTCTTATATCAGGCCCTCCATCCTACCACTCCACCAAAAGTGCTCTTGTCTATACCAAAAATATATTATTATATTAACAATTGCCTTCACCTTACTAAATCCACTGTTGAATTGTCAAGTCTCATCTTTCTTGATCTATCAGTGGCATATGATAGAGTTTATATTACCCTCTTTAAAATATGTTCTTCAGTTCACTTATATTCTAAGTCTTTATATTTTCCTGAATTTTTTGTAATTGTCTGGCTGAGCCTTCCTCATCTCCCTGACTAACTTTTAATACGATGCTGCTGCTGCTGCTAAGTCGCTTCAGTCGTGTCCGACTCTGTGCGACCCCATAGACGGCAGCCTATGATGCTTCCCCGTCCCTGGGATTCTCCAGGCAAGAACACTGGAGTGGGTTGCCATTTCCTTCTCCATAAGATGATGCAGGTCTCTTCATTCTCAAATTTTGTTTGTTTGTTTCTCTCTATATATTCACACCTTGGTTATTTCATTTACTCCATATACCTACATATGGGCTTCCAAGGGTGTCTCAGTGGTGGGAAACAGCCTGCAATACAGAAGACATGAATTTGATCCCTAGGTCAGGAAGATCCATTCTTACCTGGAAAATTCCATGGACTGAGGAGCCTGGCATGCTATAGTCCATAGGGTTGTGAAGAGTCAAACATGACTGAACACCCATACCTACATATACATAAATACATTTGGTTATTTTCAGATTCATATTTCTATTCTTGAACTCCAAATGTATATATCAACTACGTATTTAACATCTCCACTTACTTCCCTGTCTAGCAGAAGTCTCAAACTTACCATGTTCATAATAAGCTTTTGCTGTTTTCTTTTACCTTTCCCTCAAATAAAGCTTCTAGTTATCTTCCTTGTCTGTAAAGGGCAACTTGGTTCCTCTCTTTTGTCAGATAAATTCCTTGGAAGCATCACTGACACTAAGACTTTTCTCAAATGCCATATCTAATCAATTTAAGAAATACACCTACTTTAAAAAAATACAAAACCTGACCTTTTCTTATCTCCTCTATTTCTACATATCTGATACAAAATGGAACCATCTTTCTTCAGGATATTTGTAATTTGTTTCACTCCATTTTGTTCTTCATCCTCTATTTTGTTCTGCTTTCAAATCAATTGAGTTCAGTTCAGTTCAGTTCAATTACTCAGTCGTGTCCAACTCTCTATGACTCCATGAACAGCAGCACACCAGGCCTCCCTGTCCATCACCAACTCCTGGAGTCCACCCAAACCCATGTCCATTGTGTTGGTGATGCCATCCAACCATCTCATCCTCTGTCGTCTCCTTCTCCTCCTGCCCTCAATCTTTCCCAGCATCAGGGTCTTTTCAAATGAGTCAGCTCATCGCATCAGGTGATGAAAGTATTGGAGTTTCAGTTTCAACATCAGTTCTTCCAATGAACACCCAAGGCTGATCTCCCTTAGGATGGACTGGTTGAATCTCCTTGCAGTCCAAGGTATCTCAAGAGTCTTCTCCAACACCACAGCTCAAAAGCGTGAATTCCTTGGCACTCAGCTTTCTTTATAGTCCAACTCTCATATTCATGCATAACCACTGGAAAAACCATAGCCTTGACTAGACGGACATTTGTTGACAAAATAATGTCTCTGCTTTTTAATATGCTGTCTAGGTTGGTCATAACTTTCCTTCCAAGGAGTAAGCATCTTTTAATTTCTAATTGCAGATGGCTGCAATCACCATCTGCAGTGATTTTGGAGCCCCCAAAACTAAAGTCAGTTATTCTTCTAAAATTAGTCAGATAATGCGGCTGATCCACTTAAAAACGTCAAGTGGCTCCAGAGTCTGTTCAGTTAAACTAAGGCCCATGCAGTGATCTCAACTTCTCCCACTCTCCCTCAATTTCACTGTTCTCCACCTTCATTCCAGGCTCACTCCCACCAGATATACACTGTGTATTGGCTCTCCCCCTTCTGCCTGGAATGCCTTCCCTAAGATATCAACATGCTCTACTCTTTACTTTCTTCAGGTCTTTGCTCAATGTCTGGCTGGACCAGAGTCAAAGATACCGCTGCCAGCAGTAGCTAAAGTGGTAAGGACAGATTTTAATCAGTAATATACTATTATAATAGAGAATGGAGTGCAGTGTGAACTGAACTTAGCTTTGATATAGAGCTGACTGAGCACTTCAAAAGCAGCATGGGGGCAGAGATGGTGGTGGGGTGAGAGGGGCCTCAATAGAGTCAGGGAAGTTAAAATTTACAAGAAATTGGAAGGAAGCCACAGTCCATGTGAAACTCATCTGTGTTTGCTAACTGACACTTAAAGAGCATAGGCTCCCACCCTGTCTCTCACAAAGACTGGAAAGCAGGGTCACATTCTTTAGGTCTTGGTTGGAAGGAATAGTAAATTTTTTCCATAACCATGAGTTTTCTTAGGCAGGCACTTGAAGAGAGGCTAGAGTCACCCAAGGGAAGAGGCCTTGAGAATATTAGTAGCTATGTTAGTGTTTCATTTAAGCATTTAGAGGCCAAGGTCAGGGCTGAGTCAAAAAGGGGGCTCAGAGGAACCTGGCTAAACATTGGTAAATAAGATAATCTTGCTATCAGTACTCTTTTTAGCCTAGGGATGATTGTTATCCATTACTGAAGCAAGATACTTCTAAATATCCTAATGCCTAAAATATCTACCTGGAAACTCTCTCAAGGAATGGGAAATCACTGGACTCATCTCTTTTTTTTTTTTAGCCACTCATGGATCACTGTCCTCAAGTTTCAGATGTCCTGTCTTGAAATTATTATTTTGTATACTGTGCTTTTGTGTATGTTTCAGGGGAGAGACTAAATTCAGTTTCAGTTAGTCTATCTTTACTCGTTGTTCTTAAATCTCTTCCAGGTGATATTATTATAACTGGTTCCACATTCTCTTGATTTGGTATTTGAGTGACATATTTTTCCACCTTTTTTTTTTTTTCATTCCTGTACATCTACCTATTTAAAATTGGTTTCTTGTAGACAGTGTATAGCAGTTACATATTTTCCCCCAATCTTAAAATCATTGCCATTTAATGGCATGTTAAACTTTGTTGGCATCATTGAATATCGATTTATCAGTTTTTTTTCTTGTCATTTTCCACTTACTCCATGAATTTTATGTACTTGTTAATTTTTTTTCTACCTGGTTTGAATTGGTGAATTTTTATTCAATGATTTCATTTCATCTTTATTATAGGATTATTAGTTACACCACTGCCTAAATTTTTTGGTTATTGCCCTAGAAATTACAATATCTATCTTTAGTGTATTACTGCCTAACTTTAAAAAGACATTGTACTCCTTATTCACAATATAGGAAACTGACATTTTTAATTTCTGTCTCTGAATGTTTCATGGTGTTATCATATCATTTTTATTTATATTCATTAAAAACATTTGACTATTTTACTATTTACAGTTTAAAAAATTAAATATTATTTCAAGAAATTAATGAGAGGAAAAATATCTTTTATATTTACCTTCATTTTAATCACTTTTAAAATCCTAATTCTTTGTGTAGATCTGAATATATGATATCCGGTTTCTTCTGCCTGAATAATGGATTTTTACATATACATTATGCAAACCTGCTTAAAAATCTGTTAGATTTATCTGTCAGAAAAATATGCATTTCACTTTCTTTTAAAATAACTAATATACTTTATTTTTTATATCAGTTATATATTTCAAAAACAATTGCAAAGATTCTACAATAAGTTCTTATATATCTCACACCTGGTTTCTTCTTATTAACATATTAATTAGTGTAACATATTTGGTACAACTAAGAACCAAATATCAATACAATATTACTAGATAAATTCCATGGTTTATTCATATTGTCTTAATTTTTACCTAGTCTCTTTTTCTGTTTCAGGATTCAAAGTAGAATATCCAAAGTATCACACTGCATTTAGTTGCCATGCCTCCTTGGTTATGACTTGTTTTTTTCATATTTTTCTTCTTTTTGGTCACCTTGAAAGTTTGAAGGAATACTGTTTTTTTTTTGTTTGTTTGTTTTGTTTGTTTGTTTGCCTCTGGAAGATGTTAAAGACTTTTATTTCATAATAAGAATATACATATCATGAAGTATATATTACATATTTTTATTTAAGATTATGTGTATATATATACATACACACACACATATATGTAATGAAGTAAGTACTCTAGATCTTTAAAATTAGTTGAAGTGTTTGAATATGAAATGGAATGTCTTTATTAATTTTGACAAACTGAAAATTATATATAGTATAGTTGACAGAGCACGTATTAAACTCAATCGAATAATATATGTGAGTAATATCATTTGTATTTATTTATTTTTGATATAAATTTATTTTAATTGGAGGTTAATTACAATATTGTATTGGTTTTGTCATACATCAACATGAATCTGCCACAGGTATACACGTGTTCCCCATCCTGAACGCTCTCCCTCCTCCCTCCTCGTCCATCCCTCTGCGTCATCCCAGTGCACCATCCCCAAGCATCCAGTATCATGCATCGAACCTGGACTGGCAATTTGTTTCATGCATGATATTATACATGTTTCAATGCCATTTTTCCAAATCATCTCAGCCTCTCCCTCTCCCACAGAGTCCAAAAGACTATTCTATACATTTGTGTCTCTTTTGCTGTCTCGCATACAGGGTTATAGTTACCATCTTTCTAAATTCCATATATATGTGTTAGTATACTGTATTGGTGTTTTTCTTTCTGGCTTACTTCATTCTGTATAATAGGCTCCAGTTTCATCCACCTCATTAGAACTGATTCAAATGTATTCTTTTAAATGGCCAAATAATACTCCATTGTGTATAGGTACCACAGCTTTTTTATCCATTCATCTGCTGATGGACATCTAGGTCCCTAATAGAACTGCCTTATGACTCAGCAATCCCACTGCTGGGCATACACACCGAGGAACCCAGAATTGAAAGAGACACGTGTACCCCAATGTTCATCGCAGCACTGTTTATAATAGCCAGGACATGGTTTTCACATTCATGTATGAATGTGACAGTTGGATCATAAAGAAGGCTGAGCACCAAAGAACTGATGCTTTCGAACTGGGGTGCTGGAGAAGACTCTTGAGTACCTTGGACAGCAAGAAAATCAAACCAGTCAATCATAAAGGAAATAAACTTTGAATATTCATTGGAAGTACTGATGCTGAAGCTCCAAGTGCAGATTAAGCACTTTTCAGACTTGGGTGATGATTGTGTTATTCCAACATCCAGTTTCCAAACCAGTTTCTCACTGTTGTGATCTGAGCTGCTCCCAGCATCCCCTTGGTGCAAGTCTGGATTCCTGACCCTCTTTCTGTGTCCTGCCTTTTCACTTTCTATGAATTTTCAGTTGTTTTAATTTCCGCTTTGTTTCTCTGAGTTTGTGTGCTCTATATTCATGCAACCCTTCCTTGAACTAAAAAGGAGAAAAGAAAAAAGGAAAGATACATCCAGCAGAATGCAGAGTTCCAAAGAATAGCAAGGAGATACAAGAAAGCTTTCTTCAGAAATTAGTGCAAAGAAATACAAGAAAACAATAGAATCAGAAAGAGTAGAAACCCCTTCAAGAAAATTAGAGATACCAAGGGAAAATTTCATGCAAAGATAGGCACAATAAAAGACAGAAAGAGTAAGGGCCTAACAGAAGCAGAAGATATGAAGAATAGGTGGCAAGAATACACAGAAGAACTATACAAAAAAGATCATGACCCAGATAACCCCAATGGTGTGATCACTCACCTAGAGCCAGACACCTGGAATGTGAAGTCAAGCGGGCCTTAGAAAGCACCACTATGAACAAAGCCAGTGGATGTGTTGGAATTCCAGCTGAGCTATTTCAAGTCCTAAAAGATGATGCTGTGAAACTGCTGCACTCAATATGCCAGTAAATTTGGAAAACTCAACTGTGGCCACAGGACTGGAAAAGTTCAGGTTTCATCCCAATCCCAAAGAAAAACAATGCCAAAGAATGTTTTAACGACCACACAATTTCACTCATCTCACCCTCTAGCAAAGTAATGCTCAAAATTTTCCAAGCAATTCTTCAATAGTATGTGAACCAAGAACTTCCAGATATTCAAACTGGATTTAGAAAAGACAGAGGAAACAGAGATCAAATTTCAAACATTCATTGGATCACAGAAAAAGCAAGAGAATTCCAGAAAAATATATATGTCTGCTCCATTGACTATGCTAAAGCCTTTGACCATGTGGATCACAACAAACTGTGGAAAATTCTTCAAGAGATGGGAATGCCAGACCACCTTACCTGTCTCCTGAGAAATCTGTATGCAGGTCAAGAAGCAACAGTTAGAACAGGACATGGAGCAACAAACTGGTTCCAAATTGAGAAAAGAATATGTCACAGCAGTATATTGTCACCCTGTATATTTAACTTATATGCAGAGTACATTATGTGAAATGCCAGGTTGGATGAAGCACAAGATGGACTCAAGATTGCTGGGAGAAATATCAACAACATCAAGTATGCAGATGACACTACCCTTACAGCAGAAAGTGAAGAGGAACTAAAGAGCCTTTTGATGAAAGTGAAAGATGAGAGTGAAAAAGCTGGCTGAAAACTCAACATTGAAAACCTAAGATCATGGCATCTGGTCTCATCACTTCATGGCAAATAGATGGGGAAACAATGCGAACTGTGACAGACTTTATTGACTTCGGCTCCAAAATCACTGCAGATGGTGACTACAGCCATGAAATTAGAAGGTATTCATTGCTTGGAAAAAAATCTTTGACCAAGCTAAACAGCATATTAAAAAGCAGAGACATTAGTTTGCCAACAAATACCCATCTAGTCAAAGCTATGGCTTTCCAGTAGTCACATATGGATGTGAGTGTTGGACCATAAAGAAGGCTGAGCACCAAAGAACAGGTGCTTTTGAGCTGTGTTGCTGGAGAAGACACTTGAGAGTACCTTGAACAGCAAGGAGATCAAATCAGGCAATCGCAGAGGAAATCAGTCTTGAATATTCACTGGAAGGACTTATGCTGAAGCTGAAGCTCTCAAGAGTCTCTTGATGAGAGTGAAAGAAGAGAGTGAAAAAGCTGGCTTAAAACTCAATATTCAATAAACTAATAGCATGGCATTTGGTCCCATAACTTCATTGCAAATAGATGAGGAAATGATGGAAACTATGACAGACTTTATTTTGGAGGCTCCAAAATCACTGCAGATGGTGACGACAGCCATGAAATTAAAAGATGCTTCTTGGAAGAAAAGTTATGACCAATCTAGACAGCATATTAAAAAGCAGAGACATTACTTTGCCAACAAATGTCCATCTAATCAAAGCTATGGTTTTTCTGGTGGTCGTGTATGGATATGAGATTTGAACTGTAAAGAAAGCTGAGCGCTGAAGTATTGATGCTTTTGAACCGTTGTGTTGGAGAAGATGCTTGAGAGTCCCTTGGACTGCAAGGAGATACAACCAGTCAGTCCTAAAGGAAATCATTCCTGAATATTCATTGGAAGGACTGATGCTGAACCTGAAACTCCAATACTTTGGCTACATGATGTGAAGAACTGGCTCATTGGAAAAGACCCCGATGCTGGGAAAGATTGAAGGCAGGAGGAGAAGGGGACAACAGAGGATGAAATGGTTGGGTGGCATCACTGACCTGATAGATATGAGTTTGAGCAAGCTCCTGGAGTTGATGATGGACAAGGAAGCCTGGCATGCAGCAGTCCATCCATGGAGTCACAAAGAGTATTTCATGATTGAGTGGATGAACTGGTGCTGATTCCTGAACTGACCTAATGAACATGGTACCCACCCATACCTAATCTCCACCATAACACTAAGGTACTGTGTAGTAGACAAGAGCTCACTAGCCCAATTCCCTACTTAATCCACACCCCATGATATTTCTATGATACCAATTCTAACAGAAGCTAGATTACAATGAAGAATGGGAATGTGGATAAAATAATGTCAATTATTAGAACCACAATTTCCTCTGAGTCACCAACTTCCTATTTCACTCTTCGTATTTCCCATTGAAGTGTTCAGTTCCACTTCTTTTTTTAACATAATGTCTCAGGTAAAGAAATTTATTACCTCTAAGGGAAATTATCTGGGGAAGTCATGGTATGTGCTGAGAGATGTCTGACCCCTAGGGAACTACTTTCCAAGTTGTGTTAATAAAATTATAAATACGAAAAGCAAAAAGCCATAAACCCAGAAGTTTGATTTTGTATAGTAACATCATCAAAGTTATCTCTGGTTATATATTATACTGTACTACTAGTTAAATTTTAAACATTTGCTGAACAAACATACAATGCAAGATATTACCTTCTCACTCAAACATTTCTCTCATTTCTATGCAAAATTTCAGGTTTTTCTAGTATCCTTCTTCCTAAATTTTGTTCCAAATTAAACAAAAGGTGCAACACATTTCTCATTTGGTATGTTATTTTTTAAAAATATATATATGATTATTATATTATAAAATATTGAGATATTCAATAGTGTAATAGTAGTTATAGTTTTTTTTTACTATCATGTAATTTTCAAGGCATATTCGTTTTTTCTTTTTTTTCTTTTTTTGATTCTCACATTTTAAAAAGTGAAATCTAGGCAGTGAGAGACTCCTAGGGGATACTAGGCTGAATTCCCTGGGGAAAGACTTCTGTTAGCTTGCTAGAGTCTAAGCCTAGCTGCCTGGAATAAACATAACTTGTTATTCTCCTTTCCTTTCCCGATTAGAGGGTCACTAGGTGAGCTCTTATTTATAGCGGAGAATGGCTCCAGGAATTTGAGTAGAAGGTTATAGTGGTGTTTGTTTGTAACCTTAGCTGAAGGTTTCACATTTTACTCTTGAAGAGAGAGAGACACAGAGAGAGAGAGACAGAGTGGGAAGGGGGGAAGAGATCGATTTCTTGCATTATTTTTTCCTACCTATATTCTCCTACCAAAAAATTACATTACTTTTCCCTTGAACTATATTCTCATTTGATGCAGATATTAATCAGTTTTATTTTTATAAATTCAATCAATTCTTGTATTTGCTTTTTAAGGGAGTGTGTTTGTATTGTGACTGACTTATGTGTGTTACTAATTGATGCCGTGAATAACCTGCCAGAAACCATTCATATAAAAGACATGCCAGGGAAGCCAGAAATTTTCTTACTAAAGAAAATCTGAATAATTGGTAACACTTTAATATTTATTGGTTTACATAATACTTGAATGAAAACCCTGTATGTATATGAGTGTGTGCCTCTTATACACAAATAAATACATATACATACACATACACTCATGTGTACAGATATGCATATATATAAATGTGTATTTTGTGCTAATTTAAAGCCCTGAAACAATAATCATATTTTATCTTTTAGTTTACTAAATTCATTATGTATTATTGCACTTCTAATTTCTAGTGTTCATGTATGGATATGAGAGTTGGACTGTGAAGAAAGCTGAGCACTGAAGAATTGATGCATTTGAACTGTGGTGTTGGAGAAGACTCTTGAGAGTTCCCTGGACTGCAAAGAGATCCAACCAGTCCATTCTGAAGGAGATCAGTCCTGAGTGTTCTTTGGAAGGAATGATGCTAAAGCTGAAACTCCAGTACTTTGGCCACCTCATGCAAAGAATTGACTCATTGGAAAAGACTCTGCTGCTGGGAGGGATTGGGGGCAGAAGGAGAAGGGGACGACGGAGGATGAGATGGCTGGATGGCATTACCAACTCGATGGACGTGAGTTTGAGTGAACTCTGGGATTTGGTGATGGACAGGGAGGCCTGGCATGCTGCAATTCTTGGGGTCGCAAAGAGTCGGACATGACTGAGCGACGGAACTGAACTGAACTGGCTGAATCCTAAAATCTCAACATCAATGAAATATAAATAAGCAAATGAATATCCAGCAACTCAACTTAGCAGTCAAGAGTTGGATACCATTGAATGTCAGTGGAATGTCATTCCCTTAATATCTGAAAATGCCCTACTGTTTGAGCCTGTGTCACAAGTGGGCAATGCTATATATGGAAAATTCAATCGCAGATAAGAAGTTTGACAAAAGAAAGCATAATGATTCACTTACCACTGGTATATCCTTGATAGTTTTTTAATAAACAGATGTAACTTACAAAACATGTTACAGACCCCTGGAGGACAGGGAAGCCCAGCATGCTGCAGCCCATGGAGTCTCAAGAAGTCAGATAAGACTTAGTGACTGAACAGTACATGCCTGGCACATAATTGTTGCTCAATAAATTATACTGAGGGAGGAGGATTTCAGAGCAGGTGTGGATGATCAGGCCACTCAAGAGGGCTGTTTTATTGCTTTCTGTACATCTTCTGCTTAACCAGTTTCTGCTTCACCTATACCCTACTCACAGGACTGACCATCCTATATACTTTCTCCAAGAGGGGTAATGGAGGGGTGCCCCTCTGCTGATTTCCTTGGTAGCTGATAAGTCAACCTGGCTTAACTCCTCCTAAAAGTGGCACTCTCCCTTTCCACCTGGGAACAAAGAATGCTGCAATGTCCTGCCTGCCATGCATTGTATCCAGAGGGCTATTTCTCCAAACTTTGCTTCAGATGTTTTAAGATTCCCCATCCATTAAACCATTGTCTCTGTTGATGACTCCAGGCTTTTTCTTCTGTCTTAAAGCTGGGAAAGTGTAGGTATTGTAAACCCATAGTTTGTAGTCCCCAAAAGAAAACAGGACTTTGAGTCAGATGGGGGTAAAATCTAAGTTTCATTGGTTATCAATTATACAACTTTGAACAATTTATTTAACCCATCGAATGTCTTGCTTTTTCTTCTGGAAAATAATATTAATAATATCCTCCTCACAGATTTATTATGGAACTTAAATATTGAATATAAGTCATTATAACTCTAGGTCATAAATTCCCTCTTCTATCATTATCATCAACATCATCAGTAATTTTTACCTTTAGGTTTTTTTCTTTTAATTAAATATAATCAGAAATCAGCTAACAACGAAGAATACCAAAGTTAAGATATCTAAAAAAGACATTATTGGAAAACAAGATCAAGTTTTCATGCCAGAATAAGAAATATGGCATGATAAGTGTATACTTAAATCAAAGAGATCAAAAAATACAGACTAGGAATATGGGTGAACACTACTGAATATGGGTGAACACTGTAGAGAGTAAAATAGGGACTCAGTAAACTATAGGCAGTGGCCATTGGGAGGCATAAAGGTTACATTTCTAAAGTATTTGTATTAAATACTATGATTTCCTTCTTAGTTCAGGCATATAACTTCAGGTTCTATGGTCTTTTGTGTGCTTCTCAAAATAGCTAAGTGATTTTTAGGCTTGGTAATATAAAATTTAATAAGGATAGAAAAATTCATTCCAATTAATGAGAAGAAAGGATAATGAAATGAATGAAGACAACTTACTCATTCAATAGTGTTCTACATTACACATTACAATACTGATACATGAACTCTAGTACTTTTTTTAACCATGTACATTTATTTATTATTATTAATTTTTACTTTACAATATTGTATTGGTTTTGCCATACATCAATATGAGATTAAGGTTTGGAAGAGGTATGATCATTTTATTAATATTCACATAACTACCACTTCCCTGGTGTCTCTGATGGCAAAGAATCCGCCTGTAATTCGGGATACCCAGGTTCAATCTGTGGGTCAGGAAGATCCCCTGAAGAAGGGAATGGCAACCCACTCTAGTGATTTTGCCTGGGTTGCAAGAATAGTTGCAAGTCCATGAGGTTGCAAAGAGATGGACACAACTGAGCTACTAACACACACATATGAAAATGCTTCACCTACTACTGAAGTATCATGTTAGCCTATTTATATGAAAATGTGACACCTAAATTTTTCAAATGTATATATGTATGATAACATATATAAAAACATTTCTTAAAAATAACTGTACAGCCTGTTCTTTTTATTGACAATACGGATTGAGTAATGCATTGATTTGCGTAGGCTGTTTTCTCTGAACAAAAAGTCACAAGTAGAGTACATACTCTCAGATCTACACTTTGGTGCATAAATTATTTAGATAGTTGTGTGACAGCCTAAAAATGTCCATAGTTCTAATCAGTCATGACCAGACCTCCTAGAGTTAACCCCTGCAACATGACTTTTATCATGTGTTCATATGAAAACTTTAGCGCTGAGCCAGGCACTATATAGATGTATGACTAAGGGAGAAATGTGCCCACAAACTAGGAAAATAGTTCAAATCATTCAAGGTAAGAATTCTTTTTTCCTTTTTCTGTATATCGTCCTTTTGAAAGTATAAGCTGTATAATGATTATCTTTAACTGTCCCTATGTACCTTGATTCTGATTCACATTTAATGGAAGGTGATACTTAACTGGAAAATTCAGTCTATTCAAAACCCACATTTCTTCTCATGGAGAACATTAAGTCCCATACAAAGTGACATGATTATTTTCATTAAATACAGGTAATTATATCTATAAACATGCTTCCTTTCTGTTAATAAAAGGATATTAGAGTCTTAAAAAAACCCAAAACCATTATTTTTAATAAATGCAGCTGACTGTAATGATGTATTTATAGATTTATTAGTGATTATATTAATAATAATAAAATTTTAAAAGATTTGTTCAAATCACACAAAATATTAAAATAAATCAACTTAATATTCACTTTTATAAACTAGAAAAAGAATCATATAAAGTTTTTGCAACATTCGAAATGGAAAGAATAAAGCTGAATCATTTGACTTTTTACCAGATTAGAAACATACTTTTTAATTCAGGGAATATTAAACAATAGTATTTCAAACACCATATTTATTTCTCAATGGAACACTATACCAAGTTGAAATTTTATTAATTGTATAGGATAATATGTTGATACTAAAAAAAAAAACAACAACTTGGGTTGTCACAATGAAAGAAAATGAAGTTGCAACTACTTCTTTATAGTGAGTTTACATCTTCTTTCACACTATTGAAAAATTGGAAAATAATTTTCTTGAGTTATAATATTTCCCCCTGAAAAGATTAAACTAACATGAAGTAATTGTTACAATTAAATTTTCCATGTCTTTGCTTTGAAATTTGAGAATTTCAACTCACAAATGGCTTGCAAATAATTAATTCAGAAATCTGTTCAGCTCCCACAGCATAAACAAAAGAAATGCACCTTATTTTGAAAGCAAAGCATTTTTTTTATGTCCTACAAAAGGTTAAACATTTAAGCATTGTAATAGATCACTGTGGGAAGCTTTACTCAGAGATGCAAAAATGAATGCATTTTTTATCATAATGGTGTTTATGAGATTTCATTCAGCCTGAAATAACCTACACATTCTTAATAACCTACACATTTGTGTAGGTTATTAAAAAGTCAAAGCATCTAAAGGGCTGCGGGCATACAGCTAAGTTTTAGTCAGCATTTTCTGTTCCTTGCTTCACATAGAATCACCATAAATCTAGGTAGAAGTCAATTGTTATCACCTCTAAATTCTACCATTGTACAGTAGAGAAATGCAATAGTGAAAGAGTCTCACATTAAGTGAGTAAATTAAAAAAAAAAAAGTTTAGATAGGATTTAGATTTAACAGCTCCTTCCACACAAATTGAAACATATCACACTATCTCAGAATTCATTTTACACCATTAGAAACTTCATTTCAGCAGTTTTAACAGACTCTACAGATTAGAAAGATCTGTTTTAATCAAGTTGCCTAGCAGCAAGAAAGATGGAGACTGAAGACTTCTATATTCCCTCAGAGTTTTTTGATTAAAGTTGCAAATATTTACCAATCATTTATTTAAAGGTTTGCAGCATCTGCATTTATTCACTGAGGGGAATGATAAACTGAACAATGTGTGAGCCAAGAGTTTCCTTTCTGTAGACTGTTGAGAAATGACCAACTTAAATAAGAAAGGAGAATTTGGCTAGACCAAGCAGATGGCAAGAAACAACCTGAATATCCCTCTTTTGATTAAAGCTTTAATATGGGGCAAGATTCTGGGGCCAGCAGTATTGAAGGCTTCCTGGCTTCGCCTCTGGCATTTTTTTAGGGAAGAACAGTGTGAATTATCACTAGTGTTTACTTTTTAAGGAATGCAGGGAGACTAAGGATGTTGACAGCACCCACCTCAGTCTTCACCTATTTTATGTATGTGTAGTGTTCCTTTAAGGGGATTTGCTGTGGTTGTTGTTCAGTCACTAAATCCTGTCCACCTCTTTGTGATCCCATATACTACAGCATTCCAGGCTTCCCTGTCCTTCACTATCTCCTGGAGTTTGCTCAAAGTTACCTCCTTTGAGTTAGTGATGCTATACAACCATCTCATCCTCTGCTGTCCCCTTCTACTTTTTCTGAAATTCCATCAGAAATTTGGGAGCAATATTGTGATGGCTATTAAAAAGCTGTGATGTTAATGCTACAGAAAGAACATAAAACTGAATCCAATGTTACTTTAATTCATATACCTAGAACCAAATAAAATTGAGTAGATTCTCATAAAATTCCCAGGGCAGTGGTTCTAAGCTCTGGCACCAAGCTTGGATCACCTGAAATATTTACCTAAGATATTGAGGTCTGATGCTCTTCTCACAATTCTGAAATCAGTTGTCAGAGAGAGAAGGCCAGCAGCAGTCATTCAAAAGCTCCCTGTAGAAAGAGGATTTAACCAGGACTCTCTTGGACATCACATAGAATGAACAAAATTCTAGACCTTACAGAATATGTAGTGTACCTGAATGCCTTCAACCTTCATTTTGTTTTCTCCCTTTTCTTGCTCTTTGTGCAAAAAATAAACACCTGAGAAAATTATGTGGCATTTCATACAATTTTGATATTCCCTAGAGACTAATTTGCATTTATTTACAAAATCTGAATAGTCTTCCTCAAAAAAGAACAAATAGTTTTTATTATATTTGCATTTGATTTTCTCACTATATTTGCAGAGATACTGCATTTTCTCTGAAATATCAGTGTTTAAGTACAGAATGGAAAACTTTGCAAAAATAAGTGGCAACAATATTGCCAAACAATACTGCCAAAACATCATGCTTTTCTCAAACACATAATCTCAGCAATGGAATGGCTCAGCAATGAAATGGCTCAGATGGTAAAAATCTGCCTGTTGTACGGAAGACCCGGGTCCATTCCCTACATTTGGAAGATCCCCTGGAGAAAGGAAAAGCTCTCCACTCCAGTATTCATGCCTGGAGAACTCCATGGACAGAGGAGCCAGGCAGGGCTACCAACCGTGGGGCCACAGAGCTGGACACGACAGAGCGATTAACACTTTCTTTTCATGTGAAAAATTACGCCGATTTTAGGAGGTCCCATCTTCATTTCTTAAGCTTTTTTTTTGTACAAATCTTGCAAAAATTGTTCATTAAAATAATCTATGTTACAAAAATCTGCTATATAAGTCCTACGATGTTTTGAATCTTTGGACTGCTGGGGTAGGGAAGACACTAATAACTGGAGGATGTCTGCCCACCACTGAGAGATATTTGAAGGCACAGAACCTCTGATTTGAGAAGTTTTTCTTAAAGAATGCAAGAGCAAAAATGCTACAGATGTATATATCTGCATAACTACACGAACTATGTTGTAAGATATAGTTTATCTATTCTGAAAGAAATCATCAGAATGGTTATATATAGCCTGAACTAGAAGATACTCATATGGATGTAAATGTCAGGGAGAAAATAATCTGTTTTCTTGGGAAATTAACCCTATTTTTATTAAGAAATTTTTCCCTGGTGGCTCAGTGGTAAAGAGTCTGCCTGCTAATACAGGGGACACAGAAGAGTTGTGAGTTCAATCCCTGGGCCAGGAAGATCCCCTGGAGTGGGAAATGGCAAGCCACTCCATTATTTTGCTTGGAAAATTCCAAGGACAGAGGGGCCTGGTGGGTTACAGTCTAGGGGCTGCAAAGTGTTGGACACAACTGAGTGCACACACACACACACATTCACAGTTAAACTGTGATGTGTGTTTTGTTAAGTCATTTCAGTTGTGCCCGAATCTTTATGACCCTTTGGCTTTAACTATGTTATGCCTATATATATATGTCTCTATTGAGATTGATACTTGATTGTTTTCACTATGCTTCGTGGATTTGTACATTAATATTTTCACTAAATTTGGGAAACATTTAGGCTTTATTTCTTTTTAAAAGTTTCCTCAAACATTTAGACTTTATTTCTTAAAAAAAATTCCAAATTATTCCCTTTCTAATCTACCTTTGGAAACCAAATTACATGTATGCTATACTTTTTTGTACAGTCCCACAGATAGCAAAGTGTCTGTTAAATTTTTTATCAATTTTTTTTCTGTACCTGAGATTGGATAATTTCTTTTGATCCATCTTCAAGCTTACTAAACATTATCTGTCATCTCTACTATATTGTTAAGTACATAAGTACATTCTGAGCTGCTTTTTTTTTTTTTTTTTTTGGTAATTTCAGATAATGATTTAGCAAATCTAGAACTTGGTTCAATTTTAATTTTTCTATTTCCCAGACAAGATTTTTCTTTGTCTATTATGAACATATTTTCCCTGACTTTTTTGACCGTAAACTAAACTGCTTTAAAACCTTTGCCAATTTCAATATCTAGAGCATCTCAGTTTCTGTATAGTGTTTGTCTTTTCTCTTGAGAAGATATATTTTCTTATTTATCCACCTACTGCATAATTTTGAATTATATCTTGGACATTGTAAGTTATATATTGTAGAAAGCTCTGAATTTTTTAATGTTTCTCTGAACTGTCCATGAAAAGTTGAGCATTTAGGGAAAAAACCCTACATGGAATTTTGTATGTTCCCCTGCAGCAGTGTTCTTTCTAGAATTTACCTCTGAAATGTGAAGAACTAGTTGTCCTAAAGCCTGTTCTCTGGTTTTTCAAGTCAGAAATACTGAATTATTCTAAAGAAATTTTAGCTGATTTTCATGGCACTGAATAGAACATGACAAAAACCTGAAAAAGATATAAATTCACTTATTCACTTTCTTTCTTTCCAATGACAATTTACTTTAATTTCTGTTTGCTTTGTTATAGCTTTTTGAGGCTTTAGATAGATTTTTAAAGTATACTTTCCCAGATTTTAAAAAATTCAGGTATAATTCATATATATATATATTTCCATATATATATATATGTACATATATATATATATTTCCCTGTGAGATCCTTTCACAAGTTTCTCAGGAAGAAGTACTTAAGAGTTTTAAGTTTATCTTGGATCATACTATTATGAAAACAAAACAAGCAATGGGTTGGGAACTTGTTGTAGAATAAAGCTAATTATAAAATTTTTATTCACAATTGGCACTGTTAATAAGTTTCAGTCTTCCTTTTACCTCTGCACACAGGTATACAAGATTCACTTAAATCACAGAAAGAAAAGAGCACCACCAGACAATTATAATAAGTGAGAACAAAATTCAAATTATGTAAGCAGTGATTATAATTAAAGTAATTTTTGTTTTAGCTTACTATTTATACAAATCTTATTACCTGAATCTTCAAAAAGAATGCTAGACTATATAGGTAATTTTTAAAAGAAATATATATCACAGCATAGGATTGTTAGTATCTTCCTTAACACGATATTATTATTTAAAAATCACATACCCAGGTAATATAAACAAGAAAATAAAGATAAGCATTAACTAAATTAAGTGCAAAAGAAAGAAGGATTTTGAAAAAAATACTATGATTTTTATTTGGCTTTAAGGGTATATTACAAACCTGACCAAATCTGAGCTGACATCTTTTTGTGCTGTTGCTTTTATCCTTAGGGATGTCCTAATTATTTATTTTTGAGTGAAAATATTTCACACAGTCAAATCACTGAACTGCCTTCTATCTGCAACTTCACCCAGCCTTGCCCAACAGCAAAATGGCAAGACCATCAGCACATGAGGAATTTACTGACACTGAGTATTTTATAAAATAGTAGAGATGTTGTTGAACAATATTTCTTGTAACATGATTTCCTCCAGGACTCTGTAAAGGCTTGTTTTATATCCCACATGTGGTAAGAACAAACTCTGGTTCCACTGAAAATGAGTTTTTCTCACTTACAGATAAACAAACATAATGCAGTTAAAATGTAATAACTAAATACATTAATTTACTTAATTTAGACATAAGAGCCATGTGCATGATAACTAACACTAAAAAATAGGTTTGATTTGTTTGTTTCACAATAAATATGCAGATAATCAGAAAAATTTTTAGAGCAAAAGAAATCATAAGCCAGGTTTTAAGCATTGTAAATATTATTAGATAAAAGGGAAAGAAAACTGGATGTGCTTCTTTATCTATTGTTGCTTTTTGTTTGTTTGTTGGAATAAATAATGGCACAAAGACATGAAGTAATAGAAATCAAAGAGTGGAAGACAAATTACTAAGTGAATTAAGACAGAGACATCTAAATGTACAAGTGTAGAGTGTATTGTCAAGAAATATGAATAACTTAATGCTAAGGCATTTATTTCTTTTTTTTTTTTTCTCCAGAAAGCTGTATTCATTAGTTTTCAAAGATTCAACCACACAGTAGATGGAAACACCTCTAAGATTTTCGAAGCACTCAATACTAAACAGTGCTCAAACTATTAAAAGTGAAATATAGTTAAACAATAGGAAATAAAAAATAATGAATCCGGTACAGAGAATAAAGTTAAAAAATAGGAAATAAAAAATAACGAATCCGGTACAGAGGAGAAAACCATTCAAAAAATTACGGCAGTTTGTTATCAAAACAACAACTCTTAAATTTCCAGCAATTATCATGACTTTAAAACTGGAGTTTAGGAAACAATCACCTCTTTACCATCAAACACAGCCAGAAAAGTTCTACAGGTCTTCTCATGTGACCAGCTGGTCAGTACAAAAGGATACAATGTACATGACTGTTCCCAACTCTTTCAGTTCTAAGTGGAGTATATTATAGTGAGAATTGCTACATATGAAAGAACTCTCCATCAGCAGAGGACTGCAGAATGTGGGCCTTGGAACCAATTCAGCTTTTACAACTGGTAAAGGACAGTTTTGATTCGACCTCCCAAAGGTTTGTTTGCAAGGCTTTCAAAACATCTTCCATCTCCTTTAGAGATTTTTCTATTTCAACTCTACTTTCAAGATTGAAAAGCTCTTTGTCTTCTGACACAATTTGCTTTTCAGATGACCCTAAAACATAACTTTCAATGGCTTCAACACTAAGGCAGAACATGTCCCTCTTGTAGTCTAGATCCTTGGGTGTGCACCTGTACAGGTAGCCGAGGCTGAGCGAACAACCTGTGCAGTACAAAGTCTGCAGGATGCAACAATTATCATGTTTACGTTTGGATAGCATCTGTTCCTCATTCACAGAAACATTACAGGTAACACAGCGCAGCAAGATGCAGTTGGTGTCTTCCTGGTTTGCCACCCAGCTCAGCGAGTCTCCCAGCGGTCGCCGGCAGCGCGAGCACAGAAACACCAGCGGCCTGTGCCCCTCCGCCGGCTCCGCAGCCTCCTCGCGCCGCGTCCTTTCAGAGCAGGCCACCGATGCCTCTCCGCTCATGGAGCTCCACATGTTCGCCCACTCCTGCAGCAGCTGGTGGCGGCTCGAGCCTTCCGAGAGCCGCCTGCCTAACAGAGAGGAGTCTTCCCTCTCGCCCCTGTGGCCAAACGTACAGGTTATACAGGAACATCCTTCCGGGGACAAAGAGTCCTCCATTAGCTACCATTTATTTCTTTTAAGAAAAAAAAAAAAAAAATAGCAGTACAAGCAGGCCTTCAGATTAACTTGAGTGCATACCCTTTCTTTGGTTCTATGTCAGTCAGGAAAGATTATGTGATAGTAACAAATGACCCCAAAATGTCAGTGGCTAACAATGAAAGTTTATTTCTAGCATATGCTACATGTCTATATTGAGTTGGATGAAATTCTATTCCATATCATTTCAGCACTGATGCAATAGGCTCTATTTTTAAAATTGCTATTTCTCATGACAGAGCAAAATAATGAATCACATAAAGGCTCTTAAAGCTTCTGCTCAGAAGTGACACATATTATTAATACTTCCAATCACATTTCATTGGCCAAAGCAAGTCTATGGTTATGCCTAAGTCCTACATGTGGAATGTAACATTGTCCATCACAGAGGAAGACTTCGTATGGGAATGCCAAATATAGATGGAGATAATAAAATATACTACAAATATGGATGAGTTGAACTTAGGCATGTAATTTAACATCTTTTCACCATGAAATGCAGTTTTCAATTTGTGAAAAATCTTAAAAAGCAATATTAGAGTTTGTTATGAAGATTAAATGCAATGAATATTAATTGCCTGGGTCAAGAACAAAGTCCAGTAATGTTTTATTATTGTTCTATTTCATTTACCCACAAAATTTTCTTACAATATGATCAAAAGTTTTCTGACAAATCTTTGCTGTAGTAACTCTGAGTCAACACAAGATTTGTTAGTCTGTGTGCCTGGCAGTTAGCATTGTTGTGAAATCAGCAACAGATCCAGGAAAACTGCATATATTTGACAATTACACATTTAAATTTTTTTTGCCACAACTTATGTAATTCAGAATGAAAGTTTTGGACATGAGGCTTATTCATTGATTGATTTGTTGATTGATTAATTTTATTAATGAGAAATAGTTTATTCCCTAATGAGAGAGTTATAGAAAAAAAGGAAAATTTAGAATGTTAACATGTCAAGTCAGTGTGATCACTCCCAATAGTTGAATGTCATCACTCTTGGCTTAAGGATAAGTGTTCCAAGAAAAGCCTAAATCAATGGAAAGCAATCCAATATAGCCTGTATTCCTGAAATTCCCCCAAACTTAACTAAGTATCCAGTTCTTACATATGCTTCAGCAAACATATCCCAGAAATATCAGTAATTCACACCAGGTGGCATGTGCTTGCCATTGTTTTTAATCACTGAATGGGAAGTTTTGTTAAATGACCTTATAGTCTACAGTCTTTTAGGATGTGTATGCCTGTTTCATAATAACACAAGACACTGAAAATAATATTAACTATTCTTCAAAGTAAATTTTTCTTACAAATTCCAATTGAACAAAATCCCAAATTTCACTATATTAGAAGATACTAGGGACTGGCAACCCCTCTCCATCAATCACATTTTACTAACTTAATGGAACACTCTGTATGAAATTTATATTGGACTGGCCATAGATCAATCATAAAAGAAGGATAAATCTCTTATTTTTATTTTTAGCAGGAGAAAGATACATGTGTTGGAACTAGTTGGAAAAGTAATAAATTGTAGGGTTTTAATTATGAATGAGTCACATAGAAATCTTTGATACATCAATTATTTGACTACACAGTAATAATCTATTTCAGGTCATGTATGGATTACTGAGTGAGAAATAAATTTTGTGCCCATTTAAATAGCAAGATTCACTGTTGTACTTGAGCAATAATAGAGCATGTTGAAACTTTTTTTATTTTATTTTTTAATATAAATTTATTTATTTAAATTGGTGGTTAATTACTTTACAGTACTGTATTGGTTTTGTCACACACCAACATGAATCCGTCACAGGTATGCACGTGTTCCCCATCCTGAAACTTTTCATCTTTGGGGTCTAAGTTCACTTTTATTTTCACTACTTTAAGCTCTTTAAAGACAAAATTATTTTTTATTTTAAGGATACTGAGCTTGGCACCATACATTTGTAAAGCAAGACTTCCTTAACAACAGTACAAAACTAGAGAAATTTCAGGTTTTTGTTCTCTGTTCCCATGACATTTGAACATTTCATATTCTTCTCACCTCTCCCTATTTGTATCTCCACTCTTCAATCTATATTCTTAAAATGAAACTATTCTATCCTATGGTAAATTTGGAAGTGTAAGACAGCTCATGATATTTATTTATTCAACATCAATTATGAGCTGATGCTACATATAGTATCTATTTTATTAATATTTCATAGCTGAGATCTGTGTTCTATATTTTTATTCAACCACTAATAGTGTAAAAGCCCTCAGAAAAGTCATCCTACTCTCAAAAATGGTAGCATGCAAAAAATGGTATATGCAAGTCACTATTCTATTTAACTTAAATACATCAATTTGTTTCAATCTTATCACAGTTATGATTGTTCCTATTTTAAATTTTCATTGTCTTGGTATAGACACAGCCTAACATAACTTAAGTAATTTGCCCAAATTCATATAGTCAGGTTATTTCAGAATTCAAAAGGAGGTAATCACTACAAAAAAAAAAGAGCCAAAAGATCTATCACAATTTGAAAATTTATAATGCCTAATTGCAAGCATGAAGAACAATATACTTCTTGATTCATTTGCAAAGGAGAGCCGATACTGGCACAAACCCAAGCTTAAAAATAAGCATGATGTTTAGAATAACTGAACCCTCACCACAGAAAAAACCTTTTTGTTGGAAATAATGAGCACCAGAATAAGTTTGTTCTTCTAAAAAGTTGTTTAAAAACAAGATCTAAATAGTATATATATATATATATATATACACACACACATATATGTGTGTGTGTGTGTGTGATGTGTGTGTCTATATATAGCTAAAACTGTCTTAAAATATTTATATGTATATAAATTTGCTACTATCTTAATGGGTTTATGGCTTTTTCACAAGGTATATATTCTTTAATTAATAATTATCATTATTTATTTGATACTAATCCCAATTATAATGAATTTCCTACAGTTTCCATGCATCTGTAATCTTAAAGAATACCACAGTATATTTCCTGCTGCTACAGCTGCTAAGTCGCTTCAGTCGTGTCTGACTCTGTGTGACCCCATAGATGGCAGCTCAACAGGCTCCTCTGTCCCTGGGAATCTCCAGGCAAGAACACTGGAGTGGGTTGCCATTTCCTTCTCCAAGTATATTTGCTATTTTCTCTCAAATCTCCTATTTACCTTAGTGTTAGTTTACTCACAAATAAAAATCAACTGATATTAGCCATTTAAAAACAGCTCATCTAATCAGAGTAGAGTGAGTAGAAGGTACACCAAAGAATCAAGTAATAGTGATGAGCTTGCAGTACATTTGGACGTGCTTTATGGAGGAAATAGGGAGGGTTAGATAATGTAAGAGTGGGTAAAGGGAGATCAATCAAGGGTTGACCTGTAAAGGGGTGCAGAAGGCTATGTGAAAATGTCTTGATTCACCCCACAACTATGGAGCTAGGATGGCTAATAAAAGGCAATGAGCAAGGGAAGTCGTTTCCAAACTAGCCTGACAATGCTGCTGTCTCAAATTTATGTTTGCTGCTAAATATCCAGAATTTCAGCTGTATTTTTTAGCGTGTCAGTAAATTTTACCTCAACATTTACTAATGTATATTTAACGTTTTATTCCATGACAAGGAAAGAAAAAAAATTTTTAAGTATGGATAGCAACAAATTAATACTCTCAAAGAGTAAACTCTGAATTAGAAAAGAAAGCATCAGATTTTATGAAATGTATGTTAAGTAACAATATGTATAATGATAGTTTTTACTTGCTTATTGATGAAGAATACACATCTTGCTATTTTCTAGGTAACATAGAAATTAAATTCCACTAGAAAAGAAGTTTGGTTAACTGATTCTTCTGAGCTCTTGCCAAAGTTATAACCATAACTTTCAAATTTGTCAGACACAAAGGAAAATAATTTCAAGAAACAGGAAATTATTAATGGTACTCTAGATTAAAAGCCTCTTTGTTTTTATATATTCCACTTAAAAAATTGCTAGCCTGAATTGAATTGAATATGTTCAATCTGAAATATTTTTCTATACTTAAGATTACCATCTATAAGTCAATGCAAGCATTGAGCACATCATCAACATTCCTTTTGCCTCAGTCACATTTTTATTTTCTGAAATCTCAAAGATCATAAATGTATGCAATTAAATCAGGTTAATGCAGTATCCCTGTTTCATTAAACAATCTTCTATTTTAATCTTAGAGTTAGGGGAGAGAAAACACAGAGGGAGATAACTGGGGAAGGTTACCTGTCAATTTTTGGTTGATGATAGTGTTATATAGCTCAATTGATGTCTAATTGCTTCTAAACTCCATCTTCATTAATTATTGAAAACAAACCATAAAATAATAAATGAACATAAGCTTTAAAACAAATGACAATTCAGTAACATAACCATTCACATTAGGCTCTGCTTGCTGCTGTTGTTGTTCAGTCTCTCAGTCGTGTCCAACTCTGTGACCCCATGAACTGAAGCATGCCAGGCTTTCTTGTCCTTCACTATCTCCCAGAGTTTGATCAAACTCATGTCCATTGAGTCTGTGATGCCATCCAACCATCTCATTCTCTGTGGTTCCCTTCTCCTCCTGACTGCAATCTTTCCCAGCATCAGGGTCTTTTCCAATAGTCAGCATTTTTTATCAGGTGGCCAAAGTATTGGAGTTTGAGCTTCAGCATCAGTCCTTCCAATGAATATTCAGGATTGGTTTCCCTCAGGATTGACTGATTTGATTTTCTGGAAGCCCAAGGGACTCTCAAGAGTCTTCTCCAGCACCACAGTTCAAAAGCATCCTTTTTTTTTTTTTTTTTTGGCTCCCCGTTGGGGAATCGAACCCCAGTCTCCCGCGTGACAAAAAGCATCCTTTATTCAGTGCTCAGCCTTCTTTATGGTCAGCTTTCTTCCCAGTCCAAATCTCACATCCATACATAACTACTGGAAAAACCATACTATTGACTATACAAAACTTTGTCATCAAAGTAATGTCTCTGCTTTTTAATATGCAATGGTAACCCAATCCAGGGTTCTTGCCTGGAGAATCCCAGGGATGGGGGAACTTGGTGGGCTGCCGTCTATGGGGTTGCTCAGAGTCGGACATGACTGAAGCGACTTAGTAGCAGTAGTAGTAGTAGTAGTAGTAGTAGTAGTAGGCTTGCCTTGGCTTTTCTTCCAAGGAGCAAGCGTCTTTTAATTTCATGGCTGAGATTACCATCTGCAGTAATTTTGGAGCCCAGGAAAGTAAAGTCTGTCACTGTTTCCATTGTTCACCCATCTATTTGCCATGAACTGATGGGATTAAATGCCGTGATCTTAGTTTTTTGAGTGCTGAGTTTTAAGCCAGCTTTTTTACTCTCCTCTTTCACTTTCAGCAAGAGGCTCTTTAGTTCCTCTTTGCTTTCTGCCATAAGGGCATATCTAAGTTTATCGATATTTCTCCCAGCAATCTTGATTCCAGCTTGTGACTCATCCAGCCTGGCATTCCATATGATGTACTCTGCATATAAATAAAATAAGCAGAGTGACAATATACAGCCCTGATGTACTCCTTTCCCAGTCTTGAACCAGACCATTTTTCCATGTTCAGTTCTAACTGATGCTTCTTGATCTGCTGACAGGTTTCTCAAAAGACAGGTAAGGTGGTCTGGTATTCCCATCTCTTTAAGAATTTTCCACAGTTTGTTGTGATTCACATAGTCAAAGGTTTTAGTGAAGTCAATGAAGCAGAAGTAAAAAAAAAAAAAAATCTGAAATTCTCTTGCTTTTTTTTAAATATGATCCATTGGATTCTTACAGTTTGGTCTCTGGTTCCTCTGCCTTTTCTAAATCCAGCTTGTACATCTGGAAGTTTTCAGTTCATGTACTATTGAAGCCTAGCTTGAAGGATTTTGAGAATTATCTTGCTAGCATGTGAAATGAGCTCAATTTTGTGGTAGTTTGAACATTCTTTGGCATTGTCCTTCTTTGGGATTGAAATGAAATCTGACTTTTGCAGGCTCTGCTAGTGGTTAAAAAAAAAAATCCTTTAATCCTGGTGGTGATTAAAATTTTGGAAATAGAATGGCATAAAACTTGAGTGGTAATTTTTGATAAATTAATTCAGAAAATGTTTTCTTATTGCTTCAGTTGTTATTGTGATAGGAATAGTTGTCCCTCAAAGATGTTCATATCCTCATTCTCAGTACTTGTGAATATGTTACAAATCTTGACAAAGGAAATTTAAAGTTGCTAATCAGATGATCTTAAATAGGGGATCATCTTCAACTATCTAGGTGGGCCCAATACTTTCACAACAGATTGGTATTAAACTTGAAATTTTCCAATTTTTTTTTTCATCCAAGAGAATATCTTTATTTTATTTTTGGTGTTTTCCCCAACCACCTCATAAAATGTATTTTTATCATGACAACTGTTTATTGAATTCCTAAAGTGCTATTAGAGGAGATATTTTTCTGTGTTATGTTTATATAGCAACAAGCAAAGGCATCTAATGTATACTTGGGAAAAATGATGTGTGGGATCTCTTGACATGTTGGGGTGTGTGACTCTGCCCAACCTGTGATTTTCTGAAGAGTTATTAGAGGATGAGACATAAGGCCTGAAAGACCAATAAAGGGTGTACAGTGAGATAAACTGATATATGAAAAAGATTATATAAATTATTCTAGATATTATTAAAGATATGTCATTTTTTTAGGACACCCTACATCTGTTTAGTCAAGGCTCTGGTTTTTCTAGCAGTCATGTATGGATGTGAGAGTTGGACTGTGAAGAAAGCTGAGTGCCAAAGAACTGATGCTTTTGAGCTGTGGTGTTGGAGAAGACTCTTGAGAGTCCCTTGGACTGCAAGGAGATCCAACCAGTCCATTCTAAACGAAATCAGTCCTGGGTGTTCATTAGAAGGACTGATGTTGAAGCTGAAACTCCAATAGTTTGGCCACCTGATGTGAAGAGCTGACTCATTGGAAAAGACCCTGATGCTGGGAAAGATTGAAGGCAGGAGGAGAAGGGGACAACAGAGGATGAGATGGTTGGATGGCATCACGAACTCAATGGACATGGGTTTGGGTGGATTCCCGGAGTTGATAATGGATAGGGAGGCCTGGCGTGCTGCAATTCATGGGGTCGCAAAGAGTAGGACACGACTGATCGACTGAACTGAACTGACATCTGGGTAGACTGAAAAGGCCAAGGAAGCTAAGCAACTCATGATAATTTAGGGGTCCACATAAGCAAAGAAGTCCAAAAAATGGGATGTGTAGAGGTTGAGAGTCTCATTGATCTTAGGAAAACTGCCAACCTATAGCTGCCCTGTGTCATTTGAGGACATGGATCTAAAATTCAAAACAGATGAGATATTATTTTCTTATTGCAGTATAATTGCTTTAAAATATTATGTTAGTTTCAGCAAAGGGGATCAGCTATATAAAACAAATATCGTCTCTCTCCTAAACCTCCCTCCCTCTCCCCGACATCCACTCTAGGTCATCTCATAGCACTGTGCTGAGTTCCTTGTGCTATACAGTCAGATGAGGTATTCTTAAACAAGAGTCTTTGCGCCCAGGAAGCTCCTGTTTTGATTAGTTTGGATAAATATTATGATTTCCATATGTGTTTAATTTATACATTTTTATTTCTAAATTTTCTTAAAAATTTTAATCATCCAACTTGGTCTGGTTAATCTAAGAAGGAGGTTTTTTTTATATGTAGATTGAATAATTAAGTGTGATGGTGGCAACATATACTCAGGTAACCATCTGGGAAAACCTAGTAGAATTGGGGTAGTTAAGAATAATGAAAATTTTCTAATGCAACTTGTTTGCCAGCAGGAGTATTTTCCTCTCAATTACCAGTGAGCTATATTAAAAGTAATTAGTTTATTTACTTAAACAAGTTTATAGTTGTAGCCATAAAAAGAAATTATGAAACTAATTTTTCATGAAAATATAGTGAGTATACTATGATTAAGATGATACAATTCCAATTTGCCTTGTAGTTTAGTTGTTAAACTTTTACCACTAGGAAATGTGTTCTTATTTTTTGATGATGTTAAAATTTTTGTAAGATCAATCTGGCAGCTCCAGGAAAGGCATACATTCAGCTAGAACAGAGTTAGAATAATGAAATTTTTATAGAAATACAGGAAGAAGACTAGTATCTGAATCAATGTGGCTATAGTTCAACGGGAAATATGTAAAGACTCTGTGAAAGCAGAATTAATGCTGATTATTAAGCTAATAGTTCACACTCATAGCTGAATCTGCAAAATGCAACGAATGGTTATTGAAAGAGTTCATCAGACTTTCAACAGTAGTTATTTCTATTTAAGTGGAAGAAGTTTTTTTGTTTGTTTCTTTTTTAAGAGCAACAAAAATGTTTCCTAACACTGGCTTTTGAGTTCATTTTCTCTTCTGCCAAAATATGCATTGAATACATTTATTTTTATTTTTTTTATTTTTTTAATTAATTTATTTATTTTTAATTTTTACTTTACAATTCTGTATTGGTTTTGGCATAGATTGACATGAATCCACCACAGGTGTACATGCGTTCCCAGTAAAAATTAATTTCTTGCCTGTATTTGCTTATTATCCAAATAATGAAGTAATTTTAATTAGGTAATATAATCACCATAATAGTTGCTATATATGAGAATTACATAGCCCTCAGCACTCCAGAGGCAATAGCACCCCACTCCAGTACTCTTGCCTGGAAACTCCCATGGATGGAGGAGTCTGGCGGGCTGCAGTCCATGGGGTCTTTGAGGGTCGGACATGACTGAGCGACTTCACTTTCACTTTTCACTTTCATGCATTGGAGAAGGAAATGGCAACCCACTCCAGTGTTCTTACCTGGAGAATCCCAGGGATGGGGGAGCCTGATGGGCTGCCATCTCTGGGATCACACAGAGTTGGACACGACTGAAGTGACTTAGCAGCAGCAGCAGCAGCAGCACTCCAGATTATTTCATATGTTCCCAATAGTCTTACCGTGTGCTGGATCATAGCAGACCTGACAATTATTTTTTAATATAATAGAGAATTATAAATGTAATTTTAATATAAATTTATTTATTTTAATTGGAGGTTAATTACATCGACATGAATCCGCCACAGGTATACACGTGTTCCCCATCCTGAACCCCCCTCCCTCCTCCCTCCCTCTGGGTTGTTTCAGTGCACCAGCCCCAAGCATCCAGTATCATGCATCAAACCTGGACTGTACATATTGAGAACTTTTGTTCTAATTATGGGTTTAATGTTGTAACTGAAAAAATACAATTTACCTACCTTTCCTCATAATAATTTATCACTTAACTTCATTTTGTCTGAACTTGACCTTTGACATTACTAGTTGTAAAATAAGGCAATACTTTTTATCTGATCTAGAGAAAATACCACAGAAAGAATTTAAGATTTTTAACGAACTGACCATAGCATTTTTACCCAAAATACTGTAAAGGAATGCAATTGCTTATTCTTGTCTAACATTTTTTTTTTCTGTTGTTACTGCTGGAAATAGTCACATTCACAATGAAATAAAATTGGATAATTATTTTTTGAAGATTTAAAAAATCCTCACTAGTTTATCCTAAAGAGGAATGTGGTCTACAAAATATACATTTCAAGCCATCATTTTCAATGTCAAGATGCTAATGTTCTCTTTTTAATATAAATTTATTTATTTTAATTGGAGGTTAATTCTTTACAATATTGTATTGGTTATAAGCTGTATGATTACTTATACTGGCTACCAGGTAGAAGTTTTACTCTTCAGAAACCACATCAAGAGCTTACTTGTAGGATGCAAGACTGTTGTCTCCTGGGAACACACTACAAAGCCTAGAGGTAAAGACTGAAACTATTTTCCCAAGGGATATGTATGAGAGCCAAAATTTTCTTTTTCTGTCAAGTCCTTCCCAAGTTCTGAGACACAAAATAGAAAAACAAAACCATAGAAAATCGTTTATTATGCTTCTCTTGTTTCCATTAATCTATACAATCTCTGTGGGTTTTTTTCTGGAGTAAAAACCAATTCAAAAACATTTTAAGGGGAAAATGATATTCAAAGATGGAAATTTTATGTGACTTCTTTAATATAAATAGCAAAGAATAGTATAAGAATTTTGCCTGTTAATACCTGTATCCACAAGTCGATGTCCTACTCCCAACTACTCTTTATTGCCATATTTACAAACATTTAAGGGTTCTCAGATTCATACCCAAAGCAAATAAATTTAGCACTAGATGATTCACTTACAAAAATATCCATCTGCCTCTGAAAATGTTTTCAATTTGGATATCTTTCATAAGGCAGTCATACTAAATCAATGGTAAAAAACCAATTTGGTTGAGTGGATGTGACCTGAGGAATTCCTCAGGAGTTCAATCTACTAAACAAATGTAAATACTACATAATAGTCTTAGAGGTGAAGGTCATTGAAATAATTGCTATTTCTTCACTTATATAGACTTATCAAGACAGTTAGTGTTATTGTGATGTTTCTGTTCAAATAAATTCAGGTCTTCAGTTATTTTAACTCTTGATGACTTACATCCTTCCAGTGATTCCTATACAGTTCATTTTCCTCCTTAGCTTCATGCTATGCTATTATAGCATTCAGCAACTAACTTTATTTTTTCAATAATATTTCCTCTGCTCACATCCCATCTAGAGGAGACATATGATAAGAAGCTGTTATGTTCTGGTGGATGCTGACATCCTGGCTTGCATTTGCCACCTGAGAGCTGTGTATGACCTTTCTTAGTCTCAGCTGTCTTGTGCAATTGGTTACACTGACATATTTTTTAATTTTACTTTATTTTTCTTTACAATACTGTAATGGTTTTGCCATGCATCAACATGAATCCTTCAGAATGGGAGAAAATAATAGCAAATGAAGCAACTGACAACTAATCTCAAAAATATACAAGCAACTCATGAAGCTCAATTCCAGAAAAAAATGACCCAATAAAAAAAATGGGCCAAAGAACTAAATAGACATTTCTCCAAAGAAGACATACAGATGGTTATACTGACATTTCACAGAGATTTTATGAAAGCCACCAGAAGTTGTACTTTGGAAAATGCTTTTTGAAAACCTATGAAAGTGAAAAGTCGTGTGTTCTTAAAGACTTTCATGTCAGTGCCAGCTTTGTGGCTCTGTCTGAGACATCTTTTCTGTTGATCTTGTCTTAATACTGAAAATCAGCTATGATTAAATCAGTTTAAAGGATAAGCTTCATAAATATGCAGGTGTGGGTCTCATGTTAGGGAAATTTTAGAAATTGTCTGTATTTACTCCCTCCCCTGGGGTACACACAGCCAAATTTTTAAATTTTAATTTCATGGCTGCAATCATCATCTGCAGTGATTTTGGAGCCCCCAAAAAAGAAATTCTGACCCCATCACTTCATAGTAAATAGATGGGGAAACAGTGGAAACAGTGGCTGACTTTATTTGGGGGGGACTCCTAAATCACTGCAGATGGTGACTGCAGCCATGAAATTAAAAGATGCTTACTCCTTGGAAGGAAAGCTTTGACCAACCTAGACAGCTTCTTAAAAAGAAGAGACATTACTTTGTCAACAAAGGTCTGTCTAGTCAAGGCTGTGGTTTTTCCAGTAGTCATGTATGGATGTGAGAGATGGACTATAAAGAAATCTGAACACTGAAGAATTGATACTTTTGAACTGTGGTGTTGCAGAAGACTTTTGAGAGCCCCTTGGACTGCAAGGAGATCCAACCAGCCTATCCTAAAAGATATCAGTCCTGGGTGTTCATTGGAAGGACTGATGTGGAAGCTGAAGCTCCAATCCTTTGGCCACCTGATGCAAAGAACTGATTCAGTGGAAAAGACCTTGATCTGGGAAAGATTGAAGGCAGGAGAAGAAGGGGACAAGAGAGTATGAGATGGTTGGATGGCATCACCAACTCAATGGACATGAATTTGGGTAAACTCCGAGAGTTGTTGATGGACAGGGAGACCTGGCATGCTTCAGTCCATGGAGTCACAAAGAGTCAGACTCGACTGAGTGACTGAACTGAATTGATATATTTATAAAGAATATTATAGGTGTCTGCAAACTTCTCATGAACATTTCCTCTCCTGAGAACTACATTTGGGTATCCACATACTGTAGGATATTAGGAAAGTCATTGCTTTTGTGCATGAGTTTGCATTGAGAACATGCTATCATAACTATTTTGAGTGTGAAATAAAGCAAACAAGATTTGAATATATTTCAATTTCTTATTACTGGTCAAAAATGCTATTGGAAATATACAAATATATAGAAATATTAGTATGGGTATTTAGTAGTTAAGGGATTTCCTCACACATATTTCCCCACATATCTTTGTGTATGAGGGAAAGTGAATGTGACAGTAATTAAAATACTAGCTCTAGCCAAAATTTGTTGAGCCCTTCTTTTGTGCCATGCACTGTTATAGTGGCTTTATTTGGTGGTGCTAGAGGTAAAGAACTCACTTGCCAGTGCAGGTAGACTTAAGACATGAGGGTTCAATCTCTGGTTTGAGAAGTTCCCCTAGAGAAGGAAATGGCAACTCAGTCTAGTATTCTTGCTTGGAGAATCCCATGGATATAGAAGTCTGGAGGGCTGAAGTCCATAGGGTCTCAAAGGGTTGGACATTACTGAAGTGAAAGCACACAGCACATTTAGATATAAGGTGTTGTTCTGCTGAAAGTTTTGCTTTCTTTTTAGGCACAAAATATTTGTTCACAAAGGAAAACATCCATTGCATATGAATAAACAATTTCAGTTTTTATTAGAGGATTATTTAACTGAATTTTAATACACAATCATTAGACAAAAAAAGAAATAGAAACAACAGAGAGAAAAATAACAGCATATACATCACCAAATTGAGCCGACACCTACATCCAGACTTGAACAGTGCTGGGAAGTCCCACATAGCAACAATCTTAAGTTTTAATTGGGAAAGGGTCCTGGGTGGTGAGTCCACCCCATAAGCAATCCTTCAAGTTGCAATTTGGGCTTAATATCCCAGGCTGCAAACTATTATCATTATCAGTTTGCATGCAAAAAATGCAAGTCTGATTTTACTTTAACTTTTTCAATCCTGTTGGTTTCACCTTCTAGTCATAAGGACTTCTTAGGCACTAGGTGGTTGGCCAGGCCTCCAGGAGCTCAAGAATTCCAAGACCCATCACTTTCTTATCTAAAGTGCCACCAGAGTTGCTGTGCTTGCAGATAGTCATGGAATCCAAGCAGTTTCCAGGCAGACTAGAAAGAGATCAGAGGCCTTCTTTCTTGCTTCTGAAGCCTGAACAAGTCTACTTTCATTTTAATTTTCTGAACAGCTATTTATTTAATTTATCGGCTTCCCTGAAAGCTCAGTTGGTAAAGAATCTGCCTGTAATGTAGGAGACTCCGGTTCGATTCCTGAGTTGGGAAGATCCACTGGAGAAGGGATAGGCTACCCACTCCAGTATTCATGGACTTCCTTTGTGGCTAAACAGGTAAAGAATCTGCTTGCAGTGCAAGAGCCCTGGGTTTGATCCCTGAGTTGGGAAGATCCCCTGGAGAAGGGAAAGGCTACACACTCCAGTATTCTGGCCTGGGGAATCCCATGGAGAGTGGAGCCTGAGAATGATGATGATGATTTAGTCACTCATTTGTGTCTGACTCTTGCGACCCTATGGACTGTAGCCTGCCAAGCTCCTCTGTCCATGGGATTCTCCAGGCAAGAATACTGGAGTGGGTTGCTGTTTCCTTCTCCAGGGGATCTTCCTGACTCAGGAAGATTGAACTCAAGTCTCCTGTATTGCAGGCAGATTCTTTATCAATTTAGCTATTATGGAAGCCCAGAACTTGGCAGGCTATAGACTAAAGGATCGCAAAAGAGTTGGACATGACTTAGCCACTAAACAGCAACAGTAAATAAGTTTCTTTAAATATATGCAAAATAAGGAACGTACTAACCTCTTTGCTGCCTCCTAGATATAATTTGTATTGATCTAGATAGATTTGTTCGCCTGTGTATATAAAGGCTTATGTGTGTGCATGTGTTTATACATGCACATCAGGTTACAATAATTACTGGTTTACTTACAGTTTTCAAGTATTTAAAATTTAGGCTCATATTTAGAACTATTATTGCAAAAAGAGAAAATTAAAGAGAAGCTTCCTCAAAGGATTAAAATCTAGATAGAAGATGAAACACATGCATTCTTATAATTAACATTTAAAAATGTAAATACGTTGTTACAGTCTCACTAGTATCACTACTGTTAGAGCTATGTGGAAATGCAGAGTTAAAATGGCCATTTAATTGTGATATACTTGTATCTCATCAATAGAATTCTGTATTAATTCAGTTCAGTCACTCAGTCGTGTCTGATTCTTTGTGACCCCATGGACTGCAGCACATCAGACTTTCCTGTCCATCACCAGCTCCTGGAACTTGTTCAAACACATGTCCATCAAGTCAGTAATGCCATCCAACAATCTCATCTGCTGTCATCATCCATATTAATTAGAATTTCCTTTTCTAAACTTTGCTGTTATTGTCTCACTTGTTATCAAGACCCACTTCCATTTCCTAAACACAATTTAGAATTTAATCTTTACTTTCAACCATTTTCTTGATCATTTCAATATTTATGTCAATGATCCTTTATGATAATTGATTTTCTTCATCCCAATGACTAATCATATGTCTTTTCTTTGTAAATTATTTTATTTATTTTAATTGGAGGCTAATCAATTTACAATATTGTAGTGGTTTTTTCCATACAATATTGTAGTGGTTTTTGACATGAATCAGTCATGCCTGTTTCAGTAGGATTACATTCAGGGCTTTGTTATTTATTTATGTCATGATACTGCTAAGTTATCAAATTTAATGTCTCATGCCCTCAATATCCATCTCTTCTGTAACCTCTTTTCACTCAACCTTTGAAAGAGGGACTTGTTCATTTTTACATGTTTAGCTTCATTGTACATTTTCTGCTATGTTTCATTTCCATTTTCTAACTGCATCCTGGATATTTCCACCTACATAACCAGTGGCCCTTTTATTTATATGAAGCTTAATTCAACCACCCTCTTCCAAAACAGAAGCTTTATTTCAAAATTCTCCAAGTGTTTTACCTCTGTGCTAGTCAACTTAGATTATTTTGAGATAATCACTAGAACACAACTTCCTTCATGATAATTTTTGCATCTTTATGATTCTCTAAGTTGCAACACTGCCATCCAAGTTCAATGTCATTTCATCTGATTTATTTTGTTAACATTCTAATTGGTCTCTGTTCTGTCCTTTGCAATATACTTGATACTCTATTGCCAATGGCTTAAAGCCCAACATACAGAAAATGAAGATCATGGCATCTGTTCCCATCACTTCATGGGAAATAGATGGGGAAACAGTAGAAACAGTATCAGACTTTATTTTGGGGGGCTCCAAAATCACTGCAGATGGTGACTGCAGCCATGAAATTAAAAGACGCTTACTCCTTGGAAGAAAAGTTATGACCAACCTAGACAGCATATTCAAAAGCAGAGACATTACTTTGCTGACTAAGGTCCGTCTAGTCAAGGCTATGGTTTTTCCTGTGGTCATGTATGGATGTGAGAGTTGGACTATGATGAAGGCTGAGCACTGAAGAATTGATGTGTTTGAACTGTGGTGTTGAAGAATACTCTTGAGGGTCCCTTGGACTGCAAGAAGATCCAACCAGTCCATTCTAAAGGAGATCAGCCCCGGGTTTTCTTTGGAAGGAATGATGCTAAAGCTGAAACTCCAGTACTTTGGCCACCTCGTGTGAAGAGTTGACTAATTGGAAAAGAGTCTGATGCTGGGAGAGATTGGGGGTAGGAGGAGAAGGGGACAACCCAGGATGAGATGGCTGGATGGCATCACAGACTCGATGGATGTGAGTCTGAGTGAACTCCGGGAGATGGTGATGGACAGAGAGGCCTGGTGTGCTGCGATTCATGGAGTCGCGAAGAATCAGACATGACTGAGCGACTGAACTGAACTGAACTGAACTGAACTGAATGTAGTGTTCTTAATACACTTTTCCACTGAAGCAGACATCCAGTGACCTTCTACTCTAGTCAGACTAACTTATTCACTGTATCTTCAGCACATAACATACTTTAGTCATATGTATATCATGGTTAGATCATTTCACTATCCTGAAATGCCCTTTCCTTTTCTCTTCATCTATTTGCATTTTATTTTATTTGCAATATTTTATTCCTCAGTTGAGGTGTTTTCTTCACGTCAGATTTTATTAAAATTTCTCTTCTTTAAACAATGTGTTACCCACATTTTTACCATGCAAGTGTTTCATGTATCCTATACCCATTAGAGGAGAGAAGTTGAAGGGCTCTCACTTCTGTTGAGAACTGTGATTCAATCAAACAAATTTACTTTCAGTATTTCATAGAACTCATCTATTTAATATATTCAATAAGTTACTTTGATGCTGAAGATATATATTGCCTTATGTTATAGACTGAATTTTTTTTTTTTCCTGAAAATTCATGTGATAAAGTCCTAAACCCTGGTACATTGGAATGTGACAGTATTTGGAGAATAGGACCTTTAAAAAAGGTTTGTAAAATGAGATCACCTTGACTAGCATCCTTATAAAAAGAGAAAAGCACAGACAATATAGAGACTGTGGGCAACCATATGAGGACACAGGGAGCTCACCAGGACACAGCCCTGAGACTCAAGCAAAACAGTCTGTACCTAATTTTAGACTTTTAGCTTCCACAACTGTGTAAATACTCAGTATGTCAAAACTAATTTAGTGGAAGAAACTACAGCCACTATTGGGGTTGACACCCATATCGACCTATTCTCAGAATAAATAACACCTGTAATAATAATATTAAGTATAGATTCTGAAAGGCCATTGGGCTTCATTTAACCTTATTTCTACCAATATAAAAGCTTTTCTAAAAAAGTTTTTACAGTTGTCTATAATCTGGAGGTAGAAGGCCTCACTCTTTTCCCACAGTTTGGAGGGGCTGTACAAGGCCTTCTTTGCTCCTGAGTTTTGCAAGGGTTCAAACAAGGCTATCATTGTGACTATTCAAGAGTGTGAATGCTGGGCTGTGTCTGACTTTTTACAACCCCATGGACTGTAGCCTGCCAGGTTCCTCTGTTATGGAATTTTCCAGGCAAGAATACTGGAATGAGTTACCATTTCCTTCTCCAGATGATCTTCCCAATCCAGGGATCAAACCTGCATCTCTTGCCTCTCCAGTATTGGCAGGCAGATTCTTTATCATTTGTGCCAATCAGTTGTCCAGTAGGTGAATCATGTCAGACATTTTGCAATCCTATGAACTACAGCATGCCAGATGTGTACTACACATGGGAGATGTGTCCTTTACTATCTTCTGGAGTGTGCTTAAACTCATATTCACCAAGTCACAAAAATAGTCCCTCGAGAAATACAGCTCTCACAGAGAGGATGCAAAATATTTATAACTATCAAGACTCTAGCAAAGAGTCTTATTTTACAGATCTTGATAAACTTCTCTCTTTCTTTTTCATCAGGCCATATATTATAAAACCACAGGTAACATCATACTCAATGGTGAAAAGCTGAAAACATTTCCTTTACGATCAGGGAAAAGACAAGGATGCCTACTTTCAAAACTTTTATTCAACATAATTTTGGAAGTTCTAGCCACAGCAATCATAAAGGTAAAATAAAAAAAAAAAAATGCCGATTGGAAGAAAGAAGTAAAATTGTCACTGTTTGCAGATTTTCTGCTGCTACACATAGAAGATTCTAAAAATATCACCAGGAAACTATTAGCACTCATCAACAAATATGGTAAGTTTGCAGGATATAAAATTAACATACACTAAGACTAAAATGTCAGGGAGAGAAATTAGGGAAATAATCTTGTTTTCCATCACATCAAATATGATAAAATATCTAGGAATAAATCTACTGAAGGATAAATCTACTGAAGGAGGCAAAAGATCTGTACTTCAAAAACTATAATATGCTGATTAAAGAATTTGAAGACAACACAAATGGATGGAAAGATACATCATGGTCTTGGATTGGAAAAATCAATATTGTTTAAAAGACCATACTATCCAAGGCAATCTACAGATTCAGTGCAATCCCTATCAAAATACCAATGGCATTTTTTACATAACTAGAATAAATACTCCCAAAACTTGTGGTGAAACAAAAGACTCTGAATAGCCAAAACCATCTTGAGTATGAAACACAGAGTTGGAAGTATCATGCTTTTTTTATATTTCAAACAGTAGTATAAAGCTACAGTAATCAAAATAGTGTTGTATAACACAAAGACACATAGGTCAATGGCACAGAACAGAGAATTCAGAAAATAAAGTACACAAATAATGTCAATTAATGTATGAAAAATGAGACAAGAGTATAAAATGAGGAAAAATATTATTGGGGAGATTGGACAGTTACATAAAAAAGAATAGTCTGGACTACTTTCATATCCTGTGTTCAAAAATAGACTCAAACTGGATTTAAAGCTTAAATGTAAGAGCTGAAACCATTAAACTCCTGTAAGAAAATATATGCAGCACATGCTAGACATAGATCTTAGCAATATTTTCATGTTTCCTCCAGCAAGAAAAAAATAAATAAGACTACATGAAACTAAGAAATTTTTGCAGAGTGAAGAAAACTTTCAACATATTTAAAAGGAAGGTGCTATATGGGATAAGATATTTGCAAATGATATACCCCAAAGGGGATTCATATTCAATTATATGAGAAGTCCTACCACTTAACATCAAAGGAACAAACAACCTGATTAAAACATGAGGAGAGATCCTAAACAGACATCTTCCCAAAGGCACACAGATGGCCATTAAAAAAAATAGTCAATATCACTAATTATTGGGGAATACAAATCAAAACCACAATAAGATACCACCTGACAAGTGACAGAATGGCTATTATAAAAAGAAAAAAAAAAAAAAACAGCAAATGACAGATGTGGAGAATGTGGGGAAAAGAAAAAAAAAAAAAAAACTCTTGCACTGTTGGTGGGATTCTAAATTGGTGAAGCTACTACAGGAAAACCATATGCAGGTTCTTAAAAAGCTGAAAATATAATCCAGCAGTTTTACAAAAAAATTGGTTGTTTACCCAAAGCAAATGAAAACAATAATTTGAAAAGACATATGCACATCAAGTTTCACTGCATCATTACATCATTAGCTAAGATGTAGAGGCTACCTAAGTGGCCATCAATAAATAAGTAGACAGAAAAGATGTGGGGTGTGTGTGTGTGTGTATATATATATATACACACATACTGGAGTATTACTCAGCCATTAAAAGAAATATTGTCATTCTCAATAATATGTATGGGTCTAGAGGCTAGTATGCTAAGTGAAATATGTCAGAGAAAGACAAACACTACATGATCTTACTTATAGGAGGAATCTCAATAAGAACAACAACAACAAAATAAAACAAAATGAAAACAGATTCATACAGAGAATAAATGGTTGGTTTCCAGAAAGGAGGATGGTAGGGGATGGTTAAGATTACTGAAGGGATTTAAGAGGAACAAACCACCGATTATGTAACAAATCAGTATTGATAATATCTCATAGGGGATATGGTAACAATAGTGTAATAATATATGTAGAAATGATTACTTGACCTATTATGGTGATGATAACATGATGTATGAAGATGTAAAATCATTATGTACTATACCTGAAGCTAATCCATTGTATATCAGCTATATTTCAAAGAAAAAGAAACACATTAAAGCAACTTTCACTTAGTAGAGCCTGGCTAGCTGTTCATCAAAACTGTTTCCTCTTATTTTGGTAAATATAGCTAGATCAGCACCCTCTCTTAAAAGGGGTCATGTGACTAAATTTTAATCAATGAAATGCAAGCAGAATTGGTATGTTCTGGATTATTGTTCTGGCTTATGAAAGCCTTTCAAGTGTATGTCTTTATACTCTTTCCCTTTTGGATGACTGAGATGAAGAAAACTGCAGTAATCTTGGAAGTCACATGTTAAAGTTGATGGAGGAACTTCCTTGGTATTTCAGTGGTTAAGACCCTGTGCTTCTACTGCAAGGGGTGTGAGCTTGATCTCTGGTCAGGGAACTAAGATCGCACATTCTAGACAATATGGCCAATTTTCTTTTTTTTTTTAATGACACAATTGCAAGATTGAAAAAGCTTGATTTCTGCACAATTGCATGGAGGAGAGCCTCTGATCCTCTGACATCTCCCACGTTGGATTTTATATGGGTGAGAAATAAGTGCCTGTTTTGCTAACCTACTACATTTGTGGAGTTCATCCCTCACTGCACTAGCATTTCTTTAAAATGTACATGAGAGGTAGTCTGCTTCCTTTGATTGTGATATTGGATGGGAAAAGGTGATAATACAAGAGGAAATCAGGGGTACACCTTATCAGAAGAAATCCAGGTGCCTTCCTGAATTATAGCATTACAGAATACAGATGCTTCAGCATAAATATTAAGCTCAGAAGATTCAGATAATTAATGTTCACAAAAGGGAGACAGCCAAGCTGTGGAATGCGCCTGACACTGAATAGTAGGAGGAAGATTCATTGCAGCTGTCATTGAACTGATTATCTGAAGGCAGAGCAATGCTATTTTATGCAAACAATAGATAATACTTAGGGAACAGCAATTAGAATCATGAATCCTTGCATGAGTGAATGGGGCCTGATGGTGTGTACTCAATTTTACATTGCTGGGGTAGTGATAGAAAGATAAGCCCTGCAAAGCACTTTGGAAATTTTACTTTCCGAACATTAATGACAGACTTAAATCTAAGAAGATGAATAAAGCAAACAAGAGATAAAGAAGAAAATCTTGTATTTATGAGGGTTCTCCCTTGAGGTCTCCCGTCATATGTTTCCATAGTAACTCCAAGTTTCCACAAGGTTTACAAACGACATCATTTAATGTCAAAACATTTAGTGAATAAATTTACGATACATAGAGAGTGCACTACCTACTAGAGTATTTTATGCTCAAATTTTCTTTTGCCACTTGACAATACCTAAATACTGATACATAGCAATAATCATATAAAATCATGATTCATAATAGCCAACATAAAATATTTATTTTTACACAGTTAACATGCAGTCCAATATCAGTCAATTTAATCACTCAGTTGTGTCCAACTCTTTGCAACCCCATGGCCAGGCTTCCCTGTCCATCACCAGCTCTCGGATCTTACTCAAACTTATGTCCATTGGGTCAGTGATACAATCCAACCATCTCATTCAATATCAGTAACACATTTTATTAACTACACCTGGACAATTCTGTGGCAAATTTTACAGCATCACTCCACCACCAAATTTGTTATTTAGTCTTACTCAGGTTTCATTTTTATTTCTTTCTCTTTTTTCTTTTCTTGTCACCTAAATTGGACTGAGGAAACTTAGTGGAAATCCTTTCAGAGGACCAGGCAACTGGGCATTTCATAATAAGCCTTTACCAGGTTTAATTCTGGAGAAGGGCATGGCAACCCATTCCAGTATTCTTGCCTAGAGAATTCCCATAGACAGAGGAGCCTGACAGCCTATATTTCATAGTGTCACAGAGAATCAGACATGAATGAGCAACTAAGCAAAGCATAGCACAGGTATAATTAATTTAAATCTCATCAAAATATGAACAGCATGTAGTCAAACATGTAAACTTGCAAATTACACAAAGAAAACAGGCAGAAATATTGTACCTCAGGACTCTAAAAATAATTAGTTCCATCCATAAAAATACAAATCACTGTCTTGGTTAAGTATGTAGTATAATTATATATCTGGTTTTAACTCAAAATGTTATAATCAGACTGTAGATATCAATAATATAAATGGAGTCCAATCTTAGAATTATATTGGATTGAAAATGTAGAGGATAGACTTAAAAAGAAAATGCAGTCTGACATGTTAAAGGATGCCTGATGGGGCTTTTTTTTTTTTGCCTCTAGATTGTCTTCTTTTTTTTTTTTAATTTATTTTTTATTTTACTTTACAATTCTGTATTGGTTTTACCATACATCTAATTCAGCATCAAATAATTTATAAGAGGTGCTCAGAGTGGGAGGCCATCAGAGTAAGGAGGAAGAACAGTTGTTTTGAGTAGGAGAGAATGATCTTAAAGACCAGAGTGAATTTTTTCTTCTGTAACTTAAAGTGACTCATGGTGTAATAACTTAAGATAAAATAATTTCAGTTCATTTCACTCTAGCAATCATTTACTGAGGACTGACTGTGAGGCAAATATCATTGTCCCTGCCATGTGAAAAGGATAGACAAAGACAAGTAAGGCAATGGAATGCTGTCTGAAAAAGCTGTTGAGCTATTGGTGTTGTGCACTGTTGATACAAATATGACATATAAAAGTAAGTAGATTCATGCATGTAGAACACCAGCTGAGAGTGGACAGGAGTACCTGACCAGCAGAAAAGAATATATAGAACCACACAAAACTCGGTAGGATGAAGGAACTGGGGGGGGGGGGAAATGGGAGTGTTAGTAGGACTGGACCTGCCCTTGGCAGGTGAGGGAACTGAAGCAGGGGTCCGATCCCCACATCAGGGCAATTATCTGGGTCAGAGGAGAAACATTTAAGACTGAGAGTGAGAAAGCTGATCTGTGGCAGCCTAAATGGAATGAGAACAGACAGTCCTTTCTGCAGCCATAGGTACCCTAGACGGCGAGGTGGCTGGGAGCTGGAGTTTAGGGATTGTGGAGCAATCCTAGGACAAGGGCTGGTCTTGACTGTGGAGAGACGGATCGAGGGGGTGTGAGGGAGGAGATTGTGGTGGGAAATGCCTGTGGAGGAAAGCCAGGCAGCCATGGAAGCAAGGCGATACTGCTGAGTCATGCATAGAGGGTGGAGCCATCACCATAGCCTCTCTCCCCATAGGCCAGCATCACAGCTGAACAATAGAGAGGCTGGCCCACCAAACTCCTGAGGCACTGAACTACAGAGTAGGACCTCACCCATGGTGCCCCTTTAAGTGACTGATACACCAATTGGCAGTGAAGGACCCCAGGCAAGGAAGTCCTCTAAGTGCCTGAACCAGTGGAGCTATGGAGAAAGACTGGCCAAAGAGGCCTTCTGATTGCCAGCTACAAGAAGCTCAAGAAAAGACTGTGAGGGGGGCCATAGCTCCTGCGGTGGAGGCAGTCCGTGTCCCTCTGTACTTGGCACCGCCAGAGTCCCCACAAGCCAAGCAGTTGCGCCACCTTCAAGCTCATAACTGGGGCAGAACTGCCACAGGCAAAAAAAAAGGCTTGCATCTATGCACACAAGGTCACTTCAGTCATGTCCGACTCTTTGCGATCCTGTAGACTGTGGCTGCCAGGCTTCTCTGTTAGGGAGGGGCTTCTCCAGGCAAGAACACTGGAGCATATTGGCCAATACTGGTTGCCATACCCTTCTAAAGCACTATGTTTCCTGCTGCCCTAGCCACCAACTCCCGAGTACCTGGTCCTGCAGAATCCCTGAAACTCAAGCAGCTGCACCACCTCTACACCTGACCCTCACAGGGACAAAGCCAAGTCCACCAAGGCAGCCTCAGGAGCAAACCCCAGTAGACAACCCACATGCAGAGGTGGAGATAAAACCACAATTGAAACCCAGGGGCAGTGTGACTAAAGAAAACCCAAAACCCTCCCACCAGCTGTACAAGCTGCAAATTAAATCCACACGATCAACTAGACAGATTCTGTTTCTGTGGAATATATAAAAGGTCATTGAGAGCTCCCACAAAAGAAAATGTGCTAGTTCTGATAGCTGTGGACACTGGAGGCAAGAACACACAGGAGTAGGAACAGATTAGAATCTGAGCTGCCCTCATAGCAGGTCAAGAGATCAGCAGAGTGTTGGAGGGCATCCTAGGGAGGTGAGGTGGACTGTGACTCGCAGCGAGGGAAAGGACTGACAGCAGTGACTCAAGAAAAAGCATTTTTATTCTTGTTTTGACTTCTGTAGGTTCTTTGGATTTTTTTTTTCCCTCCCCACCCCACGTCCATTATACTTGTCAATTTTGTTGGCACTATGAAATCTAATTAAATTTTTGAAGTTTTCTTTTTTTTTTCTCACACATTTTTTATCGTTATTATAAACTTTTGCCTCTATATTGGGCTTTTGCAGCTCTGGGAGGTTTTTTGTTTTTGTTTTTGTTTTCTTTTCTTTTCTCTTTTTTTTAATTTTAATTTTTTAAACCTTTTATTATTTTTTCTGCATTTATTCCTTTGTTTGCTTTTCCTACTGTCCTTTTCCCCTTGCAGTCAATCTTTAATATATATAAATCTTTATCTACCACTATTTATCTTTGCATATATATGCTTTCTTTCTTTTCTTTCCTCTGAACATATTTATTAGTTTTATTTTCATTACTGTATTCCCCAATTGGCACTTTGTTCTAGTTTTGTTTTCCAATTGTGCTTCAATTAGTTTTGTTCTTGTAGATATAATTTTAGGTTTCCTTTGTTTGCCAGATCAATATATTGTACTTTACTTTTGTTGGACTGTTTTGATTTTGCTTATAGGTGTGTGTATATATATATATACATATATATATATGTGTGTGTGTGTGTGTGTGTATTCACTGCTGTTATAAACCTCTACATCTACATTGGGCTTTTGCAGTTCTGTGGAGTTTTTTTCTACTTCTTTTTTTCTTTTCTTCCTTTTTTTTATCCTTTCTCTTTTTTTAAAAAATAATTTTAACTTTTAATTTTTTTAAACCTATTATTTTTACACTTATTTATTTGCTTTCCTAGTGTTCTTTTTCCCTTGCAGTTAATCTTTAGTATATATAAATCTTCATATACCTCTATTTAACTTTGCATATCTAATCTTTCTTTCTTTTCTTTTTTCCTTTCCTCTCAAAATATTTGTTAGTTTTATTTTCATTACTTTATTCCCCACTTGGCACCATGCTTTAGTTTTGTTTTCCACTTTGTGCTTTAGTTAGTTTTGTTCTTAACTGGTAAATATAATTTTTGATTTCTTTGTTTGCCAGGTCAATCTATTGTACCTTGTTTCTGTTGAACTATTTTGACTTTGCTCATAAATGTATATGTATATGTGTATATTCCATTATTTTAATTATATTTAACAGATTTGTTACTGCCGTTTGTCTGGGGTTCATCTTTTGTTTCTCGTTTTTGGATATTTGTTTTAATCTCACTTAATGCCATAACAAACCACTTGTGGAATCTTCATTCCTGAACAGAGAACAAGACCTGAGATTTAGAGTGGGATCACTGACTCCTAGACTATCAGATAACTAACCCTAGGGGCTATAAAATAGTGAGAAATAGCACAAAGGAAGCCACAAGACCCAGCATCACCCAACCATCATGTAAACAACAAACAAAACAAAAACACAAGCCCAATCATCAGCAGACAGGATTACCACCTCATTCACCCTTTCCAATCAGAGGAAAAAACAAACAAAAAGTCAGCACAAATCTCACCCTATAAGAAGCTTGCACAAACAACTGGACTAACCTTAGAAAGTAGGCACCAAAAGAAAGAAAGAGTTCAATCTTGAAGCCTGGGAAAAGAAGACCCCAAACACAAGACCCCAAACAAAATAAGTTAAAAAAAAAAAAATGAAAAGGCAGAGAAATACTACACAAATGAAAGGACAAACTAAAAACACAGAAGTCTAAATAAGTGAAGAGGAACCTGGCAAACTACCTGAAAAAGAATTCAGAATAATGTTAGTAAAGATGATCAAATCCTCCAAAGCAAAATGGAGAAAGTGCAATAATCAATTAACAAAGAAATAGAAGAATTAAAGAATAAACATGCAGAGACAAACAACAGAATTATTGAAATTAAAAATACTCTAGAAGTAATCAATAGCAGAATATCTGAAGCAGAAGAATGAATCAGTGAGCTGGAAGATAAAATGGTGGACATTACTTCTGAAGAGCAGAATAAAGTAAAAAGAATGAAAAGAACAGAGGATAGACTCAGAGACCTCTAGGACAATATCAAACACACCAACATTAGAATAATAGGAATCCCAGAAGAAGAAAAGAAAAAGAAAGGCTATGAGAAAAATTTTGAAGAGATTACAGATGAAAATTTCCCAAGCATTGAAAAGGATAGTCAATCAAGTCCAAGAGGCACAAAAAGTCTTATTCAGGATAAACCCAAGGAGAAACATGCCAAGACACATGCTAATCAAATTAACAAAGACTAAACACAAAGGAAGAATATTAAAAGTAACAAGGGAGAAGCAACAAGTAACATAAAAGGGAAACCCCATAGATTTAATGGCTGATCTTTGAGCAGAAACTCTGCAGGCCAGAAGGGAATGACAGGATATATTTAAAGTATGGAAAGGGAAAAATCTACAACCAAGATTACTGTACTTGGCAAGGATCTTATTCAAAATTGATGGAGAAATCAAAAGCTTTTCAGAAAAGCAAAAGTTAAGAGAATTCAGTACCACCAAACCAGCTTTACAACAAATATTAAATGGACTTGTATAGTCAAGAATTACAAGAGAAGAAAAAAGATCTACAAAATCAACCCCAAATGATTAAGAAAATGGCAATAGGAATATATATGTATATATAAATAATTACTTAAAATGTAAATGTATTAAATGCTCCAACCAAAAGACACAGTCCGGATGAATGGATACAAAAACAAGACCCATATATATGCTGTTTACAAGAAACCCACTTTAGACCTCAAGACACATATAGACTGAAAATGAGAGGATGAAAAATATATTCCAAGCAATTGGGAAGGAAAAGAAAGCTTGAGTAGCAATCCTCATATCAGACAAAATAGACCTTAGAACAAACATTACAAGAGATAAGGAAGGGCACTACATAATGATCAAGGGATCAATCCAAGAGAAAGACATAACAATTGTTAATATCTATGCACCCTACATAGGAACACCTAAGTACATAAGACAAACACTAACAGACATAAAAGGAGAAATTGACATAGTAGGAGACTTTAACACCCCACTCACACCAATGGGCAGATCATCAAAACAGAAAATTAATAAAGAAATACAAGTCTTAAATAATACATTAGATGAGATGGATCTCATTGATATCTTCAGGACATTCCATCCAAATGCAGAAGAATACATCGTCTTCTCAAGTGCACATGGAACATTCTCCAGGATAGACCACATTTTGGGTCACAAATCAAACCTCAGTAAATTTAAGGGAATTGAAACCATATCAAGTGTCTTCTCTGACCACAATGCTATGAGACTAGATATCAATTACAAGGGGGAAAAAAAAAAACCACTGTAAGAAACACAAACACATGTAGATTAAAAAAGACATTTCTAAATATCTGACAAGTACTGAAGAAATCAAAAAGAAAATCAAAAAATTTCTAGTACACATGACAATGAAAACACAACAACCCAAAACCTATGGGATGCAGTAAAAGCAGTCCTAATAGGGAAGTTTATAGCAATACTATCCTACCTCGAGAAACAAGGAAAACATCATATAAACAGCCTAACTTTACACCTAAAACAACTGGAAAAAGAAGAAGAAGAGGAAAAACGACAACAACAAAAAAAAATTAGTAGAAAGAAAGAAATCATAAAGATCTGAGCAGAAATAAATGAAAAAGAAATGAAACAAACAATAGTAAAGATGAATAAAACTAAACACTGGTTCTTTGAGAAGATAAACAAAATTGACAAACTGTTGCCAGACTCATAAAGTAAAAAAGAGAGAAGAATCAAATCAACAAAATTAGCAATGAAAAAGGAGAGGTTACAGCAGACAATGCAGAAATACAAAGGATTATAAGAGACTATTGTGAACAACTATATGACAATAAAATGGATAACCTGGAAGAAATGGACAGATTCTTAGAAAAGTTCAATCTTCCAAGACTGACCAGGAAGAAATAGAAATTATGAGTAACCCAATTACAAGCACTGAAATTGAAGCTATGATAAAAAATCTTCCAAAAAACAAAAGCCCAGGACCAGATGGCTTCACAGAAGAATTCTATTAAACATTTAGAGAAGAGCTAATGCCTATCTTAAAACTCTTTCAAAACGTTGCAGAGGAAGGAACACTTGTAAACTCATTCTAAGAGGCCACTATCACCCTGATACCAAAACCAGACAAAGACAATGCAAGAAAAGGAAACTACAGGCCAATATCACTGATGAATATAAATGCAAAAATTCTCAACAAATTTTAGCAAACAGAATTCAGCAACACATCATAAAGTTCATAGACTGTGATCAATTTGGGTTTATTCCAGAAATGAGAGGATTCTTTGATATATGCAAATCAATTAATGTGATATGCCATATTAATAAATTGAAAGATAAAAACCATATGATCTCCTCAATAGATACCCAAAATACCTTTGACAAAAATCAGCACCCATTTATGATGAAAACTCAACAAATGAGCATAGAAGGAACCTACCTCAACATAGTAAAGACCATATATTATAAGCCTCCAGAAAACATTCTCAATGGTGAGAAACTGAAAGCGTTCCCCCTTAGATAAGGAACAAGACAAGGGTGTCCACTTTCACCATTATTATTCAACATAGTTCTGGAAGTCCTAGATACGGCAGTCAGAGAAGAAAATAAAATAAAATAAACCAGATCAGAAAGGAAGAAGTAAAGCTTTCACTGTTTGAAGATGACATGATACTGTATGTATAAAACCCCAAAAATAGTATCAGAAAATTACTAGAGCTAATTAGTGATTTTACCAAAGTTGCAAGATGCAAAATTAACACACAGAAATTGCTTGCATTTCTATATACTAACAATGAAAAACCAGAAAGAGAAATTAAGGAATCAATCACATTCACGATTGCAACAAAAAGAATTACATGTCTATGAATAAACTTATCTAAGGAGACAGAAGAACTGTACAGAGAAAATGATAAGACACTAATGAAAGAAATCAAAGATGACATAAACAGTTGCACCTAGGTAGGAAGAATCAATATTGTGAAAATGACTATACTACCAAACACAAAATACAGATTCAATGTGATCCCTGTCAAACTCCCAATGGCATTTTTCACAGAACTAGAACAAAGAAATTCACAATTCATATGGAACAAAAGACCCCGAATAGCCAAAGCAGTCTTGAAAAGAAGAATGGAGCTGAAGAAATCATCCTTCCTGACGTCAGATTATACTACAAAGCTACAGTCATCAAGACAGTATGGTACTGGCACAAAAACAGAAATATAGACCAGTGGAACAAGATAGAAAGCCCAGAAATAAACCCATGCAACAATGAGTACCTTATTTTCACAAAGGAGGCAAGAATATACAATGGGGCAAAGACAGCCTCTTCAGTAAATGGTGGTGGGAAAACTGGACAGCTACATGTAAAAGAATGAAATTAGAACACTTCCTAACACCATACACAAAGGTAAACTCAAAATGGAATAAAGAGCTAAAAGTAAGACCAGAAAGTATAAAACTCTTAGAAGAAAACATAGGCAGAACACTTGATGTCATAAATCAAAGCAAAATCCTCTATGACCCACCTCCTAGAATAATGGAAATAAAACCCAAAGTAAACAAGTAGGAATTGACTAAACTTAAACACTTTTGCACAGCAAAGGATACTATCAGTTCAGTTCAGTTCAGTCACTCAGTCGTGTCCAACTCTTTGTGACCCCATGAATTGCAGCACTCCAGACCTCCCTGTCTATCACCAACTCCCAATGTTCACCCATATCATAAGCAAAGTGAAAAGACAACCCTCAGAATGGGAGAAAATGATAACAAAGGAAACAACTGGCAAAGACTTAATTTTCCAAAATATACAAGCAGCTCATGCAACTAAACACCAGGAAAACAAACAACCCAATGAAAAAGTGTGAAAAAGACCTAAACAGACATTTCTCCAAAGAAAACATACAGATGGCTAAAAAAACACATGAAAAGATGCTCAACATCACTCATTGTTAAAAGGAGTGGAGTCACTCAGTTGCATCCAACTCTTTGTGACCCCATGAACTGTAGCCTACCAGGCTCCTCCATCCATTGGATTTTCTAGGCAAGAGTACTGGAATGGGTTGCCATTTCCTTCTCCAAGGGATCTTCCCAACCCAGGGATCAAACCCAGATCTCCTGCATGGCAGACAGGGGCTTTACCATCTGAGCAACCAGTGCAAATCAAGGCTACAAAGAGATATCACCTCCAACTGGTCAGAATGACCATCATCAAAAAGCCTACAAACAATAAATGCTGGAGAGGGTGTGGAGAAAATGGAACATTCTTGCACTGTTGGTGTGAATGTAAAAATATGGGAGATGTAAGATGGTATGGAGATTCCTTAAAACACTAGGAATAAAACCACCATATGAGCCAGAAATCCCACTCCTAAGAATATACCCTGAGGAAACCAAGGTTGAAAAATACACACATATCCCTTGTTCATTGCAGCAAAATTTACAATAGCTAGAACATGGAAGCAACCTAAATGCCCACTGACAGATGAATGGATAAAGAATTAGTGGTGCATATACATAATGGAATATTACTCAGCAACAAAAAGGAACACATTTGAGTCAGTTTTAATGAGGTGAATGAACCTAGAACCTATTCAACAGGGTGAAGTGAGTCAGAAAGATAAATACTGTATACTAATGCACATATTGGAGAAGGAAATGGCAACCCATTCCAGCGTTCTTGCCTGGAGAATTCCAAGGATGGAGGAGCCTGGTAGGCTGACATCTACGGAGCTGCATAGAGTCGGACACAACTGAAGCAACTTAGCAGCAGCAGCAGCAGCAGCAACGCACATACATGGAATCTAGAAAAATGGTACTGAAGAATTTATTTACAGGACAGCAACGGAGAAACGGACATAGAGAATAGATTTATGGACATGGGGAGAGGTGAGGAGAGTGTGAGATGTATGGAAAGAGTAAAATGGATAGCCAACGGAAATTTGCTATATGGCTCAGGAAACTCAAACAGGGGCTCTGTATCAACCTAGAGGGGTGGGATGAGGAGAGAGATGGGAGGGAGGTTCAAAAGGAGGGGATATATATATATATATATCCATGGCTGATTCATGTTGAGGTTTGACAGAAAACAATGAAATTCTGTAAAGCAATTATCCTTCAATAAAAAAAATAAGTAAATATAATGTTTGCCAAAATATGTTTATATTCCAGTCTTAGAGGAAAGAGGGTCACAGTCTCTTAAGAGGATCAATAAAAGTTTCAGTGAAGGAAATGACTGTCAAGCAATCCTAAAATACTGAGGGATTATAACAGCCATTACCACATGGGGGAGATATTCCATGGGGAATTAGCATTAACATAACCTTTATTTCTCCTATTGTCCCAGTGCACATGGGGTACTCATCTTTGAATTTGGGTATTTTGCCCTGCTGACCATATCTGAGGTGGATACTGAGTTGAACTAGACCAATCAGATTCTTTCTTCTCAGACTATAGTATTTTTAATAGAGATGGACAGATACTTGCTGATAACCAAGTCAAGTTTAACAGTCTAGAGATTGACAAAGACTCTCCTCAACACAACTATAATCAACCTCCTCTAAACACTCAAGGACCTAACCTTGGGCTCTATCCTGGCCAGTTTAGTCCAGTTTTAGTAATACTGCAGGATCTCTCTAGCAAAAATCATCCAACCTTGATATCTAATTAAATTTCTCATCCACTACCCTGAAAACATTATCACCCTGGCCTGCCTTGAGCAAGAATTTTGTTGAATTGGTCTTCAAGAATTCCCTTAGTCATTATGTCCCTGTTAATAATATCTATCCACTGACTTCCACTCTATTGCTTGGCTATAAATCTTTACTTGTCCTTATATTTGGAGTTGAGCCTGATCTCTCTCCCTTACTGCAAAACCCCAGTGTAGTCATTTCCTGAATAAAACTTTCCTTACTGTCTTTCACAAGAATCATGAATATTTTTTTTAACATAAATGGTTTTTAACTAGAAAACATAAAAAATTCCTGGCAATGAATCTGAAGAGCTGAATTAGTTCCCAAACTTTATGTGTGTCTGTGTGTTAGTTGCTCAGCTGTGTCCGATCTTTGCAATGCCATGATCTGTAGCCCACCAGCCTCCTCTGTCCATGGAATTTTCCAAGCAAGAATACTGGAGAGGGTTGCCATGCCCTTCTCCAGGGTATCTTCCCGACCCATGGAATGAACCCAGGTCTCCAGCACTGCAGCCAGATTCTTTACCATTTGAGCTATTGTTTCTGTTTTGTGCTGTTTTTCTTTTACATTTCCTTAGACACCTGAGATAGTCCTTTTGTGCTTAAATTAAATTAGTTTCAGTTTGTGTCTTAAATAGAAAACAGATTTTAAGCAATTCTTGGCAAAATTTAAAAAAAAAATAGTTTTGTTTTAAGAAATCACAAGACACATTTTTGTGGCTTAAATGTATATTGGGGGAATTTTAACAAAGAATTTTATTACAGAACTAAAGAGTCAGTACTCTGTTCAGTACAACGTAAAAAAAAAAATCATTGAAGAATTTCAAGTATGACAATGCTATGACTGAACTAAACTTTAGGGAAGATCATTTGCAGCGTGGTTTATTCAAGTAGAAAACTACAAGTTAGAAGACTGGCTATGAGTCTAGGCCAAAGGTTTAGGTAGTTAGGATTTAGAGGAAAGTTGTGCATATTTCTGCAGATTTTGTAGTACAAAACACCAGGGAATACTATTCATAACGTATTCTTTGTGAATGACACCAACTAGAGTGTGAAATAGAGTGGTGGCCATGATGTTTAAAGGAGAGAAAAGATATGAAAGATGTTACCAAGGTTAAGATTTGCAAGTATTGGAAACATTTAGAAACAGTTGTGAAAGTACTGAAAGGGCACAAAGTTACATTCAAATTTTAAATCCAAGTTACTTGGAGAGTAATGGCAACATTTGTATAAAAGTAGAAGGCAGAAAGAAAACAGTCAGGATTTGGTGGTTTAGTCGCTAAGTTGCGTCTGAGATCCCGTGGACTGTAGCCTGCCTTTGCCTCTGTCATCCATGGGATTCTCCAGATAAGAATACTGGAGTGGGCTCCATTTTCTTCTCCAAGAAGGATTTGAGTGTGCAAAATAAAATTTAAGATGATATTGGTTTTCATGCAAATGAGTCTGAGATACCTGCAGGACATCCAAGTAGAGATAACCAATAGAAATTTTACATTTGAAAGTCATTTGAACAGCCATACAAATCAGTGAGGTTAGAATAAAAAAGAAAAATGCTAAAAGAGTAAAGGAAAAAAATTAGATACTGCTTAAGTTGAAATCTTAAATTATTTGAAAAGGAAATAAAGCAAAGTAATGGATAGAAGAACATAGAATTCAAAGAATGAAAGAGTTTCAATAAGACAAACAGGACCAAGAATATCAAATTATAAAGAGAGATCAGGAAGGAAATTTCAATGACAATATTTAAATTGAATGATTGAGAAAGTGTTGCTTAGAGTTATCATCAAGATATTTGATCTCAAAAAAAGGAAAATAATACAGAATTGTAAAGATTGTTAATAAAAAATAAAGATTCTGAGTTAAAATATTTGTGGTGAAAGTCACTCATTGTGACTCCATGGACTATACAGTCCACGGAATTCTCCAGGCCAGAATACTGGAGTGGATAGTTGTGCCCTTTTCCATAGGGATCTTCTGAACACAGGGATCAAACCCAGGTCTCCCACATTGCAGGCAGATTCTTTGCCACTTGAGCCACCAGGGAAGCAAAAAATGTTTGTAGAGAGGTAAGCAAACATGAGAACAGAAAGATAAAATAAAGAAATTAAAGATGCAAGAGTAGAAGAAACTGATGGAGCAAGGTGTCTCACAGGAGATGGAAAGGAGGGGCAAGGTCAACAAAGAGATTGGATTTATGTGAGAAGAGAGATGAATACCATCGTCACAGAAGTAAGAGTGAAGAGAATCAATGAAAAAACAGTGATATTATATGATATAATGCATAAAAGTGGTGAAAGTACATGCAGAATTCAGATACTTCTTGATTTTCTCTGTGAAATAGAAGAAGATATCTACTGAAATTGAGGGCTAATGGTAACAAGAAAGGATAAACTTGGGACATTTTCAGGGGAAAATTATTATATTTTTATTATCACCAAGAAATCCATCGGTGATGCATTTAAAACTTTCACATTTACTTCCAGCACTTCACTACACAGAGATTTGGAAAATAAGGTTATATTTTATGTATAGTGTCATGTAGGAAACAAATCTCCAGTCTATGTTTGATGCAGGATACAGGATGCTTGGGGCTGCTGCGCGGGGATGATCCAAGGGATGGTGTGGGGTGGGAGGTGGGAGTGGGGTTCATGTTTGGGAGCTCATGTACACCAGTGGTGGATTCATGTCAATGTATGGCAAAACCAATACAGTATTGTAAAGTAAAATAAAGTAAAAATAAAAATTTTAAAAAAATAAATAAATAAATTCTAATTCTTTCTCCTTTTGCTTCTGCTTCTAAAGAGTATTTACCTCTCTTTCTCAGCAAAGTGTACCTTTTGTGTCTTTTGTTCCATTATTTCTCCAAATCTGAGATCCAGATTCAAAAACCTATTTTTTTTTTTTTTTGCATTGTGCAACTCTCCTTTATCCTACCAGCAGAGAGTTTGTATTTTTGAAAACACTATTTCTTTATCCTACCACTTCCTCCAATAATATGTCAGCAATAATAATTCCTAAAAGGTACTAAAACCTTACTCTCTTCTGGAAATTGAATCATTTTACTTCTAGCCAACATATAAACTTCAAAAAATCCTATGAGCAAGATGCTATGATTGTTCCCACTTTACATTTGGGGAGATTACAGTGTAGAATGATTTGCCCAAGATTTTACAGAAATGAGGCAAATCTATAAAGAAAAAATCCAGATCTCAAATTCTTAACCATTTTCTTCTCTCTTCTTCATCCCCAACTTCTTGGAAAGAAAAAAAAAAAAAAGTTCCTCTCTCAGCTGCTTTCATTACTTTCTATACAATATCTTAACCTACAGTTTCTCAAGGTAGTCTGTAAACTGACCCCTGGGGCACTTTCAGGAACCTGAAAATCCAGGTTCCTGGATCCCCTCTACACAGAGTGATTGAAGATCTAGCAACTTCACCTTAGTATGTTTACCAAGGGCCTTTAAGTTTGAGAACATCTCACCTCAACACTTGCAATTTGCTTTTTGCTACCACCTCTAATCTTTCATAATATCTTTGAACAAGTGAATTCTTTACTCATTATTTCCAAAAGGACCTTCTTAAATTCCCCCAAACTCTTGAACATTTCATTCAGTTGCTCAATCCTGGCCTCTGCCTCACTTCCCAGCATCATAATCATTTCTTGCTGCTACTTCCCTCACTCTATGTTCTGTATTTTAAACTTCAAACTACTTGACTCCCCACCCTGCATTGTGTGCTTTGGCTTGTTTCACAAATTCTATTCAAACAGCTTCTTTACCTTTCCTTACCCTTTTATCATTCTTCAAGACCCAGCTAAAACAATGTGTATATTCACAGTACATAGACATCAAACATCCTCAATTTATCCTCCATGATACTAAAGCAGTGTTTTATGTCACTAACATAGGTATGTTAGTTGCCTTTACATTTAAGTATGGTAACATAAACATGTAATATACTCTATGATAGTTTATTGTTTTACTTTGTAAGACTGAGCTGCTTGAGGACAGAAAAATGCTCATCTCTAGTACAATCTAGTAGACAAGAGGGATTGGGGTAAGGACTGGGTAATAGGACCAATTCAGCATCATTTTGAGACATGTCTCCTAAGCCATGCCAGAAGAGTGCTGTGAAGGTTTGAAAAGAAGACGGGACAGGAAATCATCTGGTGACTCAAAGGGAACAGATAATTTAGAACCTAAATGCAATTTTATCACAAAGTCTCAAAGGGCTGGTCTATTTAATGCATGTCTGCACATTAATCTGAGCAAAAGCCTCCACTGTAAATAAATAAAATGAAGAAATTGAATGAAGGAATCTATCAATTGTCAAGCATAAAATTAAAAGTATATTGACATTTTCCAACTCAGTATGAATTTCTGTGTGACTTTTTCAGAAGTACTCCAAAATGGGCATAGAAAGATGAAGCTATATGTGTCCAATGAACTGAGGAGAGATTTTAAAGAAAAATTATGCAGTCATTTCCCATTATAGCCAGGCATTTTAGGATGATGACAATTTCCACTGAACCAGAAGCATATGAATTACAATTATAGTATCTGTAATAATTTCATTTTCACTACTGGTATAATTCTTGGGTTTGAGTTAGCATAAAGCAAATCTTTAGAATGAATTAGGAAACAGTGGTTTGGTGCGTGTGTGTGTGTGTGTGTGTGTGTGTGTGTGTGCGGGCAGAAAACTTAACAGAGTTAACTATGCTGTCTTTTTCCCTTTAAAACCTGTGGAGAGGGAATGTAATATACTGATTTGTTCAAGGAGCTCATTAAATTCTTATAAGAGGCCAGGCTATGTTAAATACCCTGGCCCTGGATTTTGGATCATTGCATCCTTGTAATTATCTACAGTTCATTTTAAGCCCCATATTTAATAAATAGCTGATTTGAAGATATTTTTATCCTAAACAAATATAAAAATATTTGTCTTTATTTTCTTTATCCAGTATCTCTAAATCAAGATTTTTTTCCTTTCTGTTACTGTAACTACTTTTGTTTTTTAATCCTACAGTATGTGGCTTTTGATACCTTTATTATTGCCAAATCAGGGAAATACATATATTTTAGGCTTCAAAACAAAACAAACAAGCAAAAAAAAAAAAGCAAGTCTAAGGAAATATATGATAACACCTTTTTATATTAAAATCATTTCCTACTATTTTGGTTTGAATAGAAATTTGCATTAAATTAGGAAACAGAATTATGTCTTTTCCTTTCTAACTCCCATCACTGAGGGTTAGCATTCACTGTTTGATACATAGTCAACAATAAATGTGTTTATAATGATAAAAGGAAAACAAAAAAATGAGAAATATAATGAAATAAGAGTAAGTTTGAAAAATAAACGTCGAATTTTAGAAATAAGAGTAGTTAAATTAAAAATGCAATAGATGCATTAAAATATTGGTTAGACTTAGCTAACCTTTTATTTATATCTAGACTTTAAAATGTCCTCTTAAATGGTACTGTTCATTTCTGAGTTTATTTTTTTGAAAATTATATTGAATATATAGAATTAAAGGAACAAAACTAACCGTCAGTGAATATGTTCCACATGCCTGAGATTTTCAAAGCTGTTTCTTACAGCCTAACGTCAGCACTGTAGACTGTATTTTACATACTGACATTTTACTGCAGAGGCACCAAGGCTGTGAGATACTGACCTGGGCCATCTGGTTTAGTCGGTTTCTGCTTTCAGCTTGGGCTCCCATGACTGCAGTTGCTACTTAAATCCCAAATTTATATTTGCAGCCTAGAGTCATATTTTAAGCTCAAAAGAAACATACTACTTGTTAATGGTCAGTTTCTGGAATACCACATTGTTACCTCAAACTCGTTGTTGATCTCTTCTTCCCCACCTCCATCCTGAATGTACCTCCACCCTCCCTGCCCAACATCCCTATCTCGTGGGCTCAATTTAACTTCTACTCATACCTTCTGGTCTCATTTCATCTCTTAATCTTTAAAAGTTTATTCATGATCATTAAAGTGAGTCAGTTCCTCTGATATGGGTTCGTCTAGCTCATTCATTTGTTCATTAATTTCTTCAATAAAGAGTTACTGTTAGAGTGGTATAACTAAATGGTTAACAGCACAAACTGTGAAGCTGGAATGCTTAAGTTTACACCCAGGCTTAGCTTAGCATCTTAGCAACTATGAAAGCTTGTAGAAGTTTAAGCTTTCCCTCAATTTCTCCATCTGTAAAATGGAAAATATTATGATACTTAGCTCAAAGATGTTTAGGGCTTAATGAGTGAGTCTGAATATAAAGGTGTCCAGCACAAGTGTGTGACATGTTAGCTTTTTATACTGTCACTATTTACCTCCAAAATTATGAGGCTTTCAGATGTGATGGAGAACAATGCCGACGCCACCAACAAGGCCAGGTCTGTGCTCTCGTGGACTTTTAAATCTAAAGGCAAAAAAGCACATGAGTAACAGATTACTATGATGAAAGAAAAATGCAGGCCACATTGATTATATGATAGGGCTATCCAATATGAGCAAAGGCTTTTCAAAAAAAGTGACATTTATTCTGAGACCTGAAGGTTGAGTAAAATTCAGTCAAGTAGAGAAGGTAAGAAACAGTTACAAAATAGAGCAGTAGCCTAAGGGAGTTCTTACACTGTTTCTTCTAGCATGTGTGACGCTTCACTCTTCTGACTTGTCTGGTGCCCATTTCCACTTCACCCCTGCCTGCACCCTTTTCCCAGGAAACAAAACCACGAAACCTGAAACTATAACTCAACAACTATGGGACCTTCACATTTTTCTTCTGTTCTTCATTAATTCTTGTTAAATGTATTACAAATAATCAATTGATCAAATAGGTAACAAAATCAGTAAACAAATAGCTAATTAAGTAAGTGAATATTTAGAAGAAGGGATATCCATGAAAGAGGATGGAGATATACTTTTTACGTACTTCTCACATAAACTCCAATGCATGTGCTTTAAATTGGACCTGTTACCAAGTCAAAGTTGCACATTGTGCCTCTAACAGCTCCATTTCTTACGGCCGCATAGATCTCTCCCCGTAGGCATTTCAACTGTTTGCTGCAGGCTCTAATATTATGTTCTTTCTGACCAAACTAGTGGGGAACTTTATTTACTTATAGGTAACTATTCAGGCTGGGAAATATGCCAGCATTTTCATTATCAGCCAAAATATATATATGTATATATATATATATAGGCAAAGTCTATATTCTAGACTGAATCAGCTAAGAAAAGATTCTAGTTGTTTTCTTTGAACAACCATTCAGCTGGAATACTTTGGGCTTTGAAGCTCATTCAGCTGGAATATTGAGTAAAAGGGTGGGGTACAATTTACTTCACTGTGTGTTAGTAGATAGTGCCAGGGCTGTATTTCTGTCCCTTGGACACCATGTGGGCTTATTTGCATTCATATCTGAAACATGAAAAGTGTTCTTGTAACAGAGTAGGTGGTTCCTTGATATGCAGTTCATGGCTCTTAAGAGCTCACCCCTCACCAGCATTGTTTCCGCATACTCCTGGCTTCCTGGGACTTCAGAGCCTGTCTTTCATGGATTATAGTAAAACTGTTTGGGAAACTGGAACAAAAATTCTACCACCAGCATCTGCTAAAATCTGTGACATAGCTAATAGGTTGAATAATCATTTGAAGCTGAAGAGACATAATGGTTCACCTTTACATTAGAGGGAAGTAAAGATGGGTAGGGTGCAGATATTAGGAAGCTACTGCTTCATTTTATTGTAGAAAGAAAAATCTGTCAATGGAATACATTGTGGCTAAGAAGAAAATCAAGATTTTCTGGAAGATTCCTAAGTTATTTGTCAAAACTTTAATTCTGAGTTTTTGCTCTAAAGTGTAGATGCTTGTTTAAGCAATGAAGCTTCCATCTGTTCTGCCTTAATTTAGAAATGTAGTTTGTAAAATAAAACCACAAGACAATGTTCTTTGAAACACAAAATCTTTCTACTTAATCACCCAAGTAAAATATGAATTAAAACAAGCCTAGAAAAATAAAATTTCTACACACAATGACAGTGTCACTTTGTTTGCAAAAATTGTATTTGAAATGTACCTAACCTTTTCAAAATAATTATGTGGCCCAAAGTTGTGCATAGAAATGGATCTGATCTCAGTCTCAGATAATAGTATCTAGGAACACACATAAAAAGCAAATTAATTTGCATAGGTATGTTTGCAGTCAGATATTTTCTCTCAAATGGTAGGGTAAATAAAAAAGTCTTTGCTATAGTAAATCTCATTCTCTTCATGGATATGTGTGACATTTGATAGAACTCAATTTTGGAAGAATATGAAATAAATAAATCCTTCTGCTGCTGCTGCTGCTAAGTCACTTCAGTCGTGTCTGACTCTGTATGACCCCATAGATGGCAGCCCACCAGGCTCCCCCATCCCTGGGATTCTCCAGGCAAGAACACTGGTATGGGTTGCCATTTCCTTCTCCAATGCATGAAAGTGAAAAGTGAAAGGGAAGTCACTCAGTCGTGTCCGACTCTTCGCGACCCCATGGACTGCAGCCTACCAGGCTCTTCTGTCCATGGAATTTTCCAGGCAAGAGTACTAGAGTGAGGTGCCATCGCCTTCTCCGAAATAAATCCTTCAGTTACATAAAACTGCACCTTTAAAATAATTATTTTCCAGAAAAGCAGTATTATCCTTTAAAATTTACATGTTTCTCTTGCAGAAGCTGATTTTCTTAAAATTATTTATCTAATTTTCCATGACTGCTGAATTGTCTCTGAGGTAGCATTTTCTACACTCTTTGAAGTGACTTATAATTTGTTTGAATAAAAAACAAGTCACAGGATTAGCCAACCACAGAATAAATTATCCCAGATATGTGTGTGTGTTTGTATAAAGTGTATGTGCATCATGTGTGTTTGTGTATGTATGTAGGTAACATGTATATGTGTGGTGTTATCATAAGTTAATCATTGTTAAAAAGTTAGATGAAATTATCTTTTCAAATAGACACTCTTAACTCTTAATTTGTGCTCCTGTCATATTCTTTTCATAATTTGGGGTCATAGATCTATTAAAGAATTTGATGAAATTCATAGACTCTCTCCATGAATGCCTATAAGCAATAATAATAATAATAATAATAATAATTTGTACCATAGCTGTAACACTCCATGGATTCCCTCAATGCCTTCTTTGGACTTTTGAAAGAAAATTTTCATGATACTTTTTTTTTCTTTTATCAAAAGTTTCCTTTTTAATTAAAATCTTTAACCATAGAAATTTTCTCTGGAAAAGACTTTGAAAGTGAAAGTGTTAGTTGTTCAGCCATGTTCAGCTCTTTGCAACTCCAAGGACTGTGGCCCACCAGGCTGCTCTGGCCATGGAATTCTCCAGGCAAGGATACTGGAGTGGGTAAAGGTTATCTAATCCAGTTGTCTTAAAGCCCAGAGAGGTAAGGTGGTTTTCACCAGGATACACTGCCAGAAAGCAGTAGAATTGGACTGGCTGCTGTCCATGGGGTCACACAGAGTTGGACACAACTGAAGCACCTTAGCACACATGCACGCATTGGAGAAGGAAACGGCAACCCACTCCAGTGTTCTTGCCTGGAGAATCCCAGGGACGGGGGAGCCTCGAGGGCTGCCGTCTATGGGGTCGCAGAGTCGGACACGACTGAAGCCTCTTAGCAGCAGCGGCAGCAAATCTCCTACTTGTCCAGAGCAATTGCAGTGAAGGTCGGCACTGGTGTTCTAAGTATATGTTGCTGGTACTATGTGTGTGCTCGGTCTTGGCCCTCTCACTGTGACCCCATGGACTGTAGCCCTCCAGGCTCCCCTGACCACGGAATTTTTCTGGCAAGAATAATGGAATAGTTTGCCAGTTCCTACTCCAGGGGATTTTTCCGAACCCAGGGATCAAAACCAGATCTCCTGAGTCTCTTGCATTGGCAGGTGGATTCTTTCCCACTGAGCTACCTGGAAGGCCCTGCTAGTACAGGGTAAATGACTTATAAAGAGAGAGAGAGAGAGAGGAAAAAAAAAAAAAAAAACTAAAGGAGACTTAAAATTGCAAATATCCTGACTGCTCTAAGAGCCATCCTTCTGTGTCAGAGTTATTTCCCCTTGTGGTTATCCAAACACCAATATTGATTTACTGCACAGATCCTGTAGGGCCAATCCAAGCACAAAGCTTCCATTAGCCTCAAACGGGCTTTAATTCCTGGCTCAGTTCTGTGGGGATGCTAAACAAGACACAATGCAGGCCAGTGCTTTTGAGATGAAAACTGGAAGCCAATTACCATATGACACTTAGTTGAATAATAAGAAAAATGAACCCCATTCTTACACACTACTAAATTTCTCTGACCATGTCCCTTAATCCAGACACTTGAGTCTCATTCTTTCACAATGTCGTTTCGATCACAACAATGAAATTTGGGTTATTTCCTCTCAGGAAACTTGGATACAATTTGTTTAGCAGTAATTGTGTTACCTAAACTATTGATTTGGGCACTTATCCCACATGGAGCTTGGCAAGTGATGAAGTTTGTTTTAGCTGAATTGTCTGACTACTCTTACCATACATTGCAGTAAAAACGTTCCTCTTCTTTCAAAGGTAAGTACAAATATTTCTTAGAAAGCTAATGTTCTTCAACCAAGATACTAGCTATTGGCCTGCAAGTTACATAGCCATTGCACAACAGATCAATTTCAAGCATAAGTACTTTTTAATAAAGAATGACAGGTCAAAGACAAAGTTTGCTATTGCTGTTGTTCAGTTGCTATGTCCTGTCTGACTCCCTGAAACACCATGGACTGCAGTGTGCCAGGCTCCTCTGACCCTCACTGAAAGATCGTTAGCTTCCTTTTTAAATATTTAATCAAACTAGATCAGACGACAAATAAAGCATTGTTAGATATCTCCAAAAACGATGCAAAGCAATTGGAATCAGTGAAATGTAAACATAATGGTTTTCAAATTTTAAAGGGAAAATTGGGAGAACTGTTGCTGCTGTTTAGTTGCTAAATCACGGCTGACTCTTGGTAACCCCTGTGGACTGTAGCCCACAATGCTGCTCTCTCCATGGCATTTCCAAGGCAAGAACACTGAAGTGGGTAGCCATTTCCTTCTCCACGGGATCTTCCTGACTCAAGTACTGAATCCATGTCTTCTGCTTTTCAGGCAGATTATTTACTACTGAGCCTCCTAAGAAGCTAGAGATAAAATTAGAATCTGATTTAGTGGGTCTGGGGTGAACCTGCATATTCTACATTTCTAACATGCTTATAGGGAACTGAATAGCAACACTGAATAGAAGGGCTTAAGATAGCTGTGAGCTAAGATAACCCATATTAAAGATTCCATTCTGAAGGAGATCAGCCCTGGGATTTCTTTGGAAGGAATGAAGCTAAAGCTGAAACTCCAGTACTTTGGCCACCTCATGCGAAGAGTTGACTCATTGGAAAAGACTCTGATGCTGGAAGGGATTGGGGGCAGGAGGAGAAGGGGACGACAGAGGGTGAGATGGCTGGATGGCATCACTGACTCGATGGATGTGAATCTGAGTGAACTTCGGGAGTTGGTGATGGACAGGGAGGCCTGGCGTGCTGTGATTCATGGGGTTGCAAAGAGTCGGACACGACTGAGCAACTGAACTGAACTGAACTGAACTGAACTGAAACTGATGCTTGCCAAGTACCTACTGTGTGCTAAGAACTTTACTTATGTTCAACATTTACAAAGCTTGCTTAAGAAGGTGTCATTGTGCTTAAGAAGCCATCATTGCCCCTTTCACATCTAATAAAGAATTGGACTCACAAAGTTATACAACATGAATAAAGCAAAAATTATAAATGGGTAGGACTGAGCTCTGAACTAAGCATTTCATGGCTCAAAACTTTTTCCTTCATTTATTCATTAAACAAATATGAATAGAATATTTACATGTGCATGATGTCAAGCATGAGAAGAGGAATACATAGGAAAAAGAGCCCAAACTCATAGAGTTGATATTACAGTTCAGTTGAGTTCAGTTGCTCTGTCATGTCTGACTTTGTGACTTCATGGACTGCAGAATGCCAGGCTTCCCTGTCCATCCCCTATTGCCTAGTATGATAGACAATCCAAGTAAAAGCATCACAATGCTGAAATCTTCAACTGAACATCTTTATTTCACTGAATCATTTAATGAATTTCATTGTGCTTTTTAGGGCATATGGCATTTTTTTTTTTCATTTTCGTCTCATACAATACGTAGGGACTTTTCTGCTTCATTATTACAACTGTTTGCCATCTGTTAATGCACGCAAGATAAAATATAGACTTTAATTATTTATATTTTGAGCTTACTAGAAACTGAATTTTGTGTATTCACAGTTATAATGACACTTATAAATGACAAGAAAATTTAGCCTATACGGTAGTAGAATAATGCCACCTTCCCCACCTCAAGTCAAAGATGTCTATATTCTAATCCTTAAACCCAGGGATATGTAAGTTTACATCATAAAAGGTACTTTGCAGGTGTGATTACATTTAGGATTCTGAGATGGGACATGAATATCGATTATCTGGGTGGGCTCAGTATAATCATAGACTGATAATCATAATCACCCTACAGGAGTGAGGCAGGAGAGTCACAATCAAAGAGGATTTAACAATAGAAGCAAAGGTCAGAGTATTATGGGAAAGAGGTCAAGGGCTAGTTAACATGGGTGGCCTCTAGAAAACTAGGAAAGGCAAAGGAATGCATTCTACTCCTAGAGAGTCCAGTAGAACACAGCTGTCATACCATTTTAGACTTCTGACCTCCAGAGATGTAAGATAATAAATATATGTTGTTTTAAGCCATTTAGTTTGTGATTATTTGTTACAGTAAAAACCAGAAACTAATACATATGGCAATATACTTCTCAGGATCTTTGACCTTCCAGAAATCACAAGATTTGTACTCCGAATGATATTACAGTCTTTAAGTAATGAGGGGTTATTTTTGTCTTTGTTTTTAATATTATACTAACAATCTACAAACCTGAAACACTATAGTATTGCAGCAGAAAGGATTGCTTTCCTTTTCAAATTATTAAACAATATAAGCATATCAGTAAGCATGATTATGATGGGAAATGTCATCTATATCCAGACCATCATGAATAAAATAAAAATATATTTCCATCTTGACATCTCACTGTTACTACCTAATCTAACCAGAATCCTGATAGATCTTCTTGAACTTACTTTTACTCTCCTTCAATTTATTCTCTACACTGACAACATAATGCTCTTTTAAAATTATGAACTTGTTCATGCTTGGTCTTTATTTAAAACTCTCCTATTCTTTCCTTTATTTGTAGACAAAGACCTCCATTGTTAACAAAATCATAAGTATGGCTTTCAAGGCATCACAGGATCTGGTGCACAGTTTTCTATCAATCAGCCCCATCTCAAGTCCCTTATCTCTGTTTATCTACCCTGGGTTTTGCACATACTATTAATCTGCCTGGGTGGCCTGGTTGTGTGCTAACCCGTTCTGATCACCTAATTAATTTTTACTCATCTTTCTGAGCTCAACTCAAAATGTATTTCTTTGCAGAATTTTTTTTTTTTTACTTTATCTCAGCTTAGGACAGTCTTTCCTTTTATAAACTTTCAAAATACCTTGAAATTTTATAGGACTTAAAAAAGTGCAATCAATTAATTATTAAATTAATTGTTGAATTTGTTCCTTTAATTTTATCTTCTCTACTGCACTGTTCAAGCTGTAATATGTTCAAGCTGGATTTAGAAACAGACATCAAATTGCCAACATCTGCTGGATCATCAAAAATGTAAGAGAGTTCCAGGAAAGCATACACTTCTGCTTTATTGACTAGGCCAAGCCTTTGACTGTGTGGATCACAACAATCTATGGAAAATTCTGAAAGAGATGGGAATATCAGACCACCTGACCTGCCTCTTGAGAAATCTGTATGCAGGTCAGGAAGCAACAGTTAGAACTGGACATGGAACAACAGACTGGTTCCAAATTGGGAAAAGAGTACATCAAGCCTGTATATTGTCACCCTGCTTATTTAACTTAAATGCAGAGTACATCATGAGAAATGCTGGGCTGGCAGAAGAACAAGCTGGAAACAGGATTGCCAGGATAAATATCAATAACCTTAGATATGCAGATTATACCACCCCATGGCAGAAAGTGAAGAAGAACTAAAGAGCTTCTTGATGAAAGTAAAGAGGAGAGTGAAAAAGCTGGCTTAAAGCTCAACATTCAGAAAACTAAGATCATGGCATCTGGTCCCATCACTTCATGGCAAATAGATGGGAAACAATGGAAACAGTGACAGACTTTATTTTTGGGGGTTCCAAAATCATTGAAGATGGTGACTGCAGCCATGATATTAAAAAATGCTTGCTGCTTAGAAGAAAATTTATGACCAACCTAGACAGCATATTAAAAAGCAAAAACATTAGTTTGCCAGCGAAGGTACATCTAGTTAAAGCTATGGTTTATCCAGTAGTCATGTATGGATGTGAGAGTTGGACAATGAAGAAAGCTGAGCACCAAAGAATTGATGTTTCGAACTGTGGTGTTGGAGAAGACTCTTGAGAGTTCCTTAGACTGCAAGGAGATCCAACCATTCCATCCTAAAGGAAATCAGTCCTGAATTGAAAGGAGTGATACTGAAGCTGAAACTCCAATACTGTGGCCACCTGATATGAAGAACTGACTCACTGGAAAAGTCCCTGATGCTGGGAAAATTGAAGGTGGGAGGAGAAGGGGATGACAGAGTATAAAATGGTTGGATGACCTCACTGACTCCATGGACATGAGTTTGAACAAGTTCTGGGAGTTGATGATGGACAGGGAAGCCTAGTGTGCTTAAGTCCATGGGGTCACAAAGAGTTGGGACTGAGCTACTGAACTGAATTGAATTGAACTGAATACTCAGAACTGATAATGGCTCAACAATCCAGTATGTTTTACTCATACGAATGTTCTCCCAATCTATGTTAATGAGATTATATGTTTCCTTGGAGATCTGCCTTTCTTCAAGGTTCATGTCAGTTGTTTTATGTCCTGGGGTGACTTGTGCCAATGTTATCTCAAAATGCATGTTGCATGTGAGGGGCCTGGTACCATTCTCTGAGTTTTGAGAAATTTCCTTTCTCTAATTAGCATCCTGCTAGTAGGTATATAACTTCCTGCTAAAGATTAAGGGACATTCTTTCTGCCCCCTTCTGATGTCTATGTCCAAAGCCTTCTCTATCTCTTTTATACTTTAGTAAAACTTTATTACACAACATCTCTGAGTGATCAAGTCTTGTCACTGGCCCCGGATTGAATCCTTCTCTTCCGGAGGCCAAGAATCCCAGGGTATTTCACAGCTCAGAAACAGCCTTTCAACTGCAGCCATGAAATTAGAAGATGTTTGCTCCTTGGCAGGATAACTATGACAAACATAGACGGTATATTTCAAAGCAAACACATCACTTTGCTGACAAAGTTCCATACAGTCAAAGCTATGGTCTTTCCAGTAAACATATGGATCAGAGAGTTGGACCATGAAGAAGGCTAAGTACTAAAGAATTGATGCTTTGGAACTGTGATGCTGGAGAAGACTCCCAAGAGCCCCTTGGACAGGAAGGAGATCAAACAAGTCAATCCTAAAGGAAATTGACTTTGAATATTAATTGGAAAGTTTGAAGCTCCAATACTTTGGCCACCTGATGTGAAGAACCAACTCATTGGAAAAGACCCTGACGTTAGGAAAGATTGAAGAACAAAGGAGAAGAGGGTAACAAAGGATGAGATGGTTGAATAGAATCACTGACTCAATGGACATGAACTTGGGCAAACTCTGGGAGATAGTGAGAAACAGGAAAGCCTGGCGTGCTGCAGTCCATGGGGTTGCAAAGAGTCAGACACAACTTAGTGACTGAACAACAACAGCAAATATAAAAATAAATCTCAACACCCACAAAGTATTTCTTCCATTTTTAAGGCCCATTTTCAATATATTTCAAAGGATTTACTATGAGCAAGACCTTAAAGAGTGCAGTGGATACATAAGCATTAAAGTCTTATATAAGTGCAACAGTTTCAACAAAGAGTTTAGTGTCATAGAAAAGAACATAATACTATAACTATAGAAAAGGAAAAGACACTCAGTCATGTTCAGCTCCTTCCAATCCCACAAACTGTAGCCTGCCAGGCTCTTATGTCTATGGAATTCTCCAAGCAAAAGTACTGCAGTGGGTTGCCAATTTCTTCTCTAGTGTAGAACAACTGTCAAAACATGGAGAGTCACTGAATAACCCAGAATAAACCAGGCTTATTTGTGGGTATTTGACTTTTACTGAAAATTACTTGTTAGTGTATTGTTTAGCACTTTCTCATGAACATTGTTTTTTGTATGTTTAGGTGATATATAGCCCTAATTATGGAACTAATGTAAAAATTCTCAGTTAATAAAAGATTCAAGTATATGTGAAATAAAATATTGTCCAAGCAAGTAAACATATGCCTAAGGTACTGACCCCAAAATGCATACAATGCAATGCACATCTCCTGTTTTCTTTTGAATTTTCAAAAATTTTATTCCTGGAAGACAACTTTTGCATTCTCTTTGATTAGTGAGTTTAATGAAAATTTAACAGGCAAATAGAGATTTCAGTTGTAACCTATCTGCTAATTAAGCAGTACTTTCTTTTATAATGCAGAGAAGTAGTCAAATCATTTTAAGAAAAATCATAATTTAATGACATGGTGTTTAGATAGTAACAGTTGTACAGAGTCACCAGACAACAGACAATATGTTGCATGTTTTTCTTTTCTTTCTTTCTTTCTTTTTTTTTTTTTTGTAGTAAGTATACTGTAAATTTTATAGAATTCAGAAAAATAAATTTTATGAGATGTAATCTAGAAAGGATTTTTTTTTTTTAAGTTTAAAAGGGCCTTGTTGCCCTTCTCTTTGAGGTCATTTACCTGCTCCATAGCCCGGTCCGGAACCCCGTTCTAGAAAGGATTTTATCCACTAATTCATTTGGTAAAGACTTGGTGGTAATGGTGGTTTAGTCGCTAAGTCATGTCCAACTCTTGCGACCCCATGGGCTGCAGTCCACTAGGCTGCTCTGTCCATGACATTCTCCAGGTGAGAATACTGAAGTAGGTTACCATTTCCTCCTCCAGGGTATCTTCCCAACCCAGAGATTGAACCCAGGTCTCCTATGCTGCCGGCAGATTCTTTACCGACTGAGCTACTAGTAAACACTTACTGCTTACTAATTGCTGGCACTGTTTGAGACCTGTTGAGCAACCAAACTTAACTACTACCTCATGGAGATTACAGACTGGAGATAAATGAGGTTACATAAGTCAACAACATGCATTTATAACTAATTTAAAATGTATATGCAATAGAAAGAAACACGGAGCAGTCTTGTTTAATGGAATATGTGAGAAATGTGATGGGGTCAGTCTGTGGGGCTCTGAGGTGAAGAGGAGATTGGCCATTTTAGTGAAGTGAGAAGCCCAACAGCTCTGGCAAGTGGGGCGCATGGAGGATTATTACAGGAGGGGCCTTTGTAAAGCGTCCCATCTAGCTTGTTCTCAACTGCCCAAATGAGAAGCAATTCTAAAGATCAATATCTTTAAAAATCTGTCAAAATATAATTATTTTCATACATCAACTTCCTAACATGGGAATTACTGGGTCAAAACTTGTGATATATTTTTAATCTTCTTTTTACACAACTCCAAATTGCCTAAGGATAAGGTTATTCTAATACTACCAACAATTATTATTACCTGATGGGTTTTGTAGACATTTTATTTCATGTTAAAGAGGAAAATTTTACTCCAAAAACGTCAAATTAAAGAAAAAATAGTGCTTAAATTCTTTGACATTATTTTCTAGAAGAGTAACCAGCTTACATGTAGAACATATAAATTTGGTATAAACTAATTTCTTCTCAGTTCTTGAATTAGATCTCTCTGGTCCATAAATTGGATGTGTGCTTATTCTCACAAAGTATGAGTCCTTCTGTGACATCCTCAAACCGTCACATGGACAGAGGAGCTTGGCGGATTATAGTGCATGGAGTCACAAAGAATCAGACACGAGTTAACTACTGAACAACACCAACAGGTGTCACAAAGTTTCCCAGATGTTCACCCTGCTGCTCTCTGTCCTCTTCTCAGAGATACTGTTTATCTTCTTGCAACTTCTATTTTCTAATCTTCATTTCATTTATATTTGCACAGATAATAGATAAAGTCCCCATATGACTGGATCAGTTCAGTTCAGTCATTCAGTCGTATTCGAATCTTTGCGACCCCATGAACTGCAGCACATCAGGCCTTCCTGTCCATCACCAACTCCCGGAGTCCACACAAACCCAGTTCCATTGAGTCGGTGATGCCATCCAACCGTCTCATCCTCTGTTGTCCCCTTCTCCTCCTGCCCTCAATCTTTCCCAGCATCAAGGTCTTTTCCAATGAGTCATCTCTTCGCATCAGTTGGACAAAGTATTGGAGTTTCAGCTTCAACATCAGTCCTTTCAATGAACACCCAGGACTTGTCTCTTTTAGTATGGACTGATTGGATCTCCTTGCAGACCAAGGGACAGTCAAGAGTCTTCTCCAAAACCACAGTTCAAAAGCATCAATTCTTCAGCGTTCAACTTTCTTTATAGTACAAAACTCACATCCATACATGACCATTAGAAAAACCATAGCCTTGACTAGATGGACCATTGAGGACAAAGTAATGTCTCTGCTTTTTAATATGCTGTCTAGGTTATTCATAAATTTCCTTCCAAGGAGTAAGCGTCTTTAATTTCATGGCTGCAATCACCATCTGTAGTGATTTTGGTGCCCAGAAAAATAAAATCAGCCACTGTTTCCACTGCTTTCCTGTCTATTTGCCATGAAGTGATGGGACTGGATGCTATGATCATGGTTTTCTGAATGTTGAACTGAGCCAACCTTTTCACTGTCCTCTCTCACTTTCATCAAGAGACTATTTAGTTCTTCTTCACTTTCTGCCCTAAGGGTGGTGTCATCTGCATATCTGAGGTTATTGATATTTCTCCTGGAAATCTGGATACCAGCTTGTGCTTCTTCCAGCCCAGCATTTCTCATGATGTACTCTTCATATAAGCTAAATAAGAAGGGTGACAATATACAGCCCTGACGTACTCCTTTACCTATTTGGAACCAGTCGGTTGTTCCATGCCCAGTTCTAACTGTTGCTTCCTGACCTGCATATAGGTTTCTCAAGAGGCAGGTCAGATGGTCTGGTAGTCCCATGTCTTGAAGAATTTTCCACAGTTTATTGTGATCCAAAAGGTCAAGGGCTTTGGCATTGTCAATAAAGCAGAAATAGATGTTTTTCTGGAACTCTCTTGCTTTTTCAATGATCCAGCAGATGTTGGCAATTTGATCTCTGGCTGCTTTGCCTTTTCTAAAACCAGCTTGAACATCTGGAAGTTCACAGTTCATGTATTACTGAAGCCTGGCTTGGAGAATTTTGAGCATTACTTTACTAGTGTGTGAGATGAATGCAATTGTGCAGTAGTTTGAGCATTCTTTGGCATTGCCTTTCTTTGAGATTGGAATGAAAACTGACCTTTTCCAGTCCTGGGGCCACTGCTGAGTTTTCCAAATTAGCTGGTATATTGAGTGCAGCACTTTCACAGCATCATTTTTGGGATTTGAAATAGCTCAACTGGAATTCTATCACCTTCACTAGCTTTGTTCGTAATGATGCCTCCTACGCCCACTTGACTTTACATTCCAGGATGTCTGGCTCTAGCTGAGTGTGAATGATCACACCATAATGATTATCTGAGTCACAAAGTTCTTTTTTGTACAGTTCTTTTGTGTATTCTTGCCCCCTCTTCTTAATATCTTCTGCTTCTGTTAGGTCCATACCATTTCTGTCCTTTAGTGAGCCCATATTTGCACGAAATTTTCCCTTGGTATCTATAATTTTCTTGAAGAAATCTCTAGTCTTTCCTGTTCTATTGTTTTTCTCTATTTCTTTGCATTGATCACTGAAGAAGGCTTTCTTATCTCTCCTTGCTATTCTTTGGAACTCTGCATTCAAATGGGTATATCTTTCCTTTTCTCCTTTGCTTTTCACTTCTCTTCTTTTCACAGCTATTTGTAAGGCCTCCTCAGACAGTCATTTTGCTTTCTTGCATTTCTTTTTCTTGGGGATGGTCTTGATTCCTGTCTCCTGTACAATGTCATGAACCTCCATCCATAGTTCATCATACACTCTATCAAATCTAGTCCCTTAAGTCTATTTCTAACTTCTACTATATAGTCATAAAGGATTTGTTTAGATACTATCTGAATGGTCTAGTGGTTTTCCCCACTTTCTTCAATTTAAGTCTGAATTTGGCAATAAGGAGTTAATGATCTGAGCCACAGCTCCTGGTCTTGTTTTTGCTGACTGTATAAGAGCTTCTCCACCTTTGGCTGCAAAGAATATAATCAATCTGCTTTCAGTGTTGATCATCTGGTGATGTCCATGTGTAGAGTCTTCTCTTATGTTGTTGGAAGAGGGTGTTTGCTATGACCAGTGTGTTCTCTTCGCAGAACTCTATTAGCCTTTGCCCCACTTCATTCTATACTTCAAGGCCAAATTCGCTTGTTACTCCAGGTATTTCTTGACTTCCTACTTTTGCATTCCAGTCCCCTATAATGAAAAGGACATCTTTATGGGGTGTTAGTTTTAGAAGGTCTTGTAGGTCTTCATAGAACCGTTCATCTTCAGCTTCTTCAGCGTTACTGGTCGGGGCCTACATTTGGATCACCGTGACATTGAATGGTTTGCCTTGGAGACTAACAGAGATCATTCTGTCGTTTTTGTGATTGCATCCAAGTTCTGCTTTTCAGACTCTTTTGTTGACTCTGATGGCTACTCCATTTCTTCTAAGGGATTCCTGCCCACAGTAGTAGATATAATGGTCATCTGAGTTAAATTCATCCATTCCAGTCCATTTTAGTTTGCTGAATCCTAGAATGTCAATGTTCAGTCTTGCCATCTCCTGTTTGACCACTTCCAATTTGCCTTGATTCATGGACCTGACATTCCAGGTTCCTATGCAATATTGCTCCTTACAGCATCAGACCTTTCTTCTATCACCAGTCCCATCCACAACTGGGTGTTCTTTTTTCTTTGACTCCATCCCTTCATTTTTTCTGGAGTTATTTCTCCACTGATCTCCAGTAGCATATTGGGCACCTACCGACCTGGGGAGTTCATCTTTTTGCCTTTTCATACTGTTCATAGTGTTCTCAAGGCAAGAATACTGAAGTGGTTTGCCATTCCCTTCTCCAGTGGACCACATTCTGTCATCCCTCTCCACTGTGAACCGTCCTTCTTGGGTGGCCCAACATGGTATGCCTTAGTTTCACTGAGTTAGACAAACTATGTTCCATATGATCAGATTGGCTAGTTGTCTGTGATTATTCTTTCAGTCGGTCTGCCCTCTGATGCCCTCTCTCAGCGCCTACCATCTTACTTGTTTACCATCTTACTTTCCCTTATCTTGGGCATGGGTTATCTCTTCATGGCTGCTCCAGCAAAGCACAGCTTCTCCTCCTTACCTTGGATGTTGGGTAGCTCCTCTCAGCTGCTCTTGATATATTAGAGGTCAAATTAAGACCCTTGTTGAAATGCTTGGTTTTGTTTTCTACAAAGAGAAAGCACCTCATACATTAATAGAATTTTCTGAGTTATTTCTTTCCATGAGACAAATAAGGTTATATTGAGCCACAGATACATACCACTTCATTGTTTTCTGCTTATTACTTTTGGTAGCTGGACAGTGAGTATGACAGTTACATTCATTTCATGCTAGCAAGATAATGCTCAAAATCCTTCAAGCTAGGCTTCAACAGTATGGAAACTGAGAACTTCCAAATGTACAAGCTGAGTGTAAAAAAAGCAGAGGAGGGATAGATAAAATAAAGAGCCAACACCTGCTGGATCATAGAAAAAGCAAGGGAATTCCAGGTAAACATATTATTTCTACTTATTGACTAGGCTAAAGTCTTTGACTGCTTGGATAATGACAAACTGAAAAATTATTAAAGAGATGGGAATACCAGATTACCTTACCTGCCTCCTGAGAAATCTGTATGCAAATTAAGAAGTAACAGTTAGAACTGGACATGTTACAATGAACTGGTCCAAAAATTGGAAAGAAATATGTTAAGATTTTAAATCGTCACCCTGCTTATTTAACTTATATTCAGAGTACATCATGTGAAATTCTGGGCTGGATGAAGCACAAGCTTGAATCAAGATTCCAGTTTGTGCTTCATCCAGCCCAGCATTTTGCATGATGTACTCTGCATATAACTTAAATAAACAGGGTGAGAATATACAGCCTTGATGTACTCCTTACCTGATTTTGAACCACTCTGTCTTTCCATGTCTGGTTCTAACTGTTGCTTTCTGACCTGCATACAGATTTCCTAGGAGGCAGGTCAGGTGGTCTGGTATTTCCATTTCTTTAAGAATTTTCCATAGTATTTTTTGTGATCCACAATCAAAGGCTTTGTCACAGTCAATAAAGCAGAAGTAGATGTTTTTCTGAAACTCTTACTTTTTCTATGATCTATTGGATGTTGGTGTTTTCATCTCTGGTTCCTCTGACTTTCTTAATTCCAGCTGGAAGTTCTCACTTCATGTACTGTTGAAACCTCATTTGGCAAATTTTAAGCATTACTTTTCTAGCATGTGAGATGAGTGCAATTGTGCAGTAGTTGCACAATTCTTTGGCATTGCCTTTCATTGGGATTGGAATAAAAGCTGACCTTTTCCCGTCCTGTGGCTGCTGCTGAGTTTTCCAAATTTCCCAGTATTTTGAGCACAGCACTTTAAAAGCATCATCTTTTAGGATTTGAAACAGCCCAGCTGGGATTCTATTATCTCTGCTAGCTTCGCTTGCAGTGATGCTTTCTAAGCCCCACTTGACTTCACACCCTAGGATATCTGGATGTGTAGGTGTGGTAATATATAACAAACCTCCATATTTCCTCTCAATTTTCTTTGTAAACTATTAAAAAAATCAAATCTTAAGAAAAGAGAGTAAAGATTTTGCTTGTGTTTGTTTATTGTCTTTCCTTCAGAATTAGAATTTAAGTAATTTAGAAAATTCATTCTTTACTAGTCATTGGTCAAAAACATTTCGACCTCACCAGTAGCCTTACAACTAAAGAAATACTGAGGACTTTATTCTCATGAATTCAGGAGACACTGACTTCTCAACTAAAATTCTCAAATTACTAATTGCTTTAAAAAAGTTATGGTGAAGGAGGAATGCTATCCCAGGTTTCAGGAAAGCAAAGTGACAAATATTAGTGTATAACAGAGGTGGTGGGGAGCCAGAGGGTGGGAAAGAAAATATATTTAAATTAATCTTTCATGGACTTCTTGGTAGCTCTGGTACCAGGTAAAGAATCTGGCTGCAATGCAGGAGACCCTAGTTCCATTCCTGGGTCAGGAAGATATGCTGGAGAAGGGATAGGCTACCCACTCCTATTACGGCCTAGAGAATTCCATGGACTGTATAATACATGGGGTTGCAAAGAATCAGACATGACTCAGTGACTTTCAGTTTAATCTTTAATATTTTCTGAGATTAATTTAATATTTGGTAAAACCTGAATATTAATGAGCCTTCCTCATTAGTTTTTATAAACACACGAGAGACCTCAGCTATATTCTTATTGCTTTAGGATATACTTAGTCAACCATCCTTCCAGCAGTTTATCACTGCCCACTACCATTCTTTATTATTCTGACTCTTTCAATAGCTACTCAAATAATTACAATTGTATGTAAATGATTACATTCCATAAGTTTTTTTTTTTTTTTTTGAGGTAATGATATATTTATCACTTTGATTCGTGGCTTTCAATATATGTAGGTATATGTCCAAACACATCAAATTATATTTATTATATATGTAAGTTTTTGCAAATCAATTATATCTAAATAAGCTATTAATTTTATAATAAAATATGTGTAGAAGTTGTTAGCAGTAAAGAATCATGATACTGAAGATATATTTCTTTTAAAATTCATAATCAATGTAGACCTCAGAAATATTCAGAGCTCTAGTAATCAGAATTTAGTAATGCACCCATAAGTCATGGTGGATCTGGATATTTTGCTGTCTGAATTCCCTATTTCTAAACACTTATGCACTAGCCTTTTTTTCCAATGCCGTTTCCTATAACTTGCCCCACTTTATTCCATTAACTTTCACCAAGTGTCTACTATGTGCCAGGTGCTTGTGACTTAGCAGAGAACAAGAAGGCCTTGTGCCTACCCTCTCAGTTCAATCATTCCACTCAGTTCTCCAAACATTCCATGCCCATTCTGTCTCCTATTTCTCAATCACTTAAAGACAGAAAGTTCATACTCACAGGAGAGAAAGTGAATGGTCTTTGTAAATAATAAAGCAGCATAATAAATTCTGAAGACTGGAGCATAGGCTCCAACTCCAAACACTAGAAGTTATTTTCAGTTCAGTCACTCAGTCATGTCCTACTCTTTGGGACCCCATGGACTGCAGCACACCAAGCTTCCCTGTCCATCACCAACTCTTGGAGCTTATTCAAACTCATGTCCATCAGGTCAGTGATGCCATCCAACCATTTCATCCTCTGTTGCCCCCCTTCTCCTCCTGCCTTCCATCTTTCCCACCATCAGGATTTTTCCAAATGGATCATTTCTTTGCATCAAATGGCCAAAGTTTTGGAGTTTTAGCTTCAGCATCAGTCTTTCCAATGAATATTCAGGACTGATTTCCTTTAGAATGGACTCGTTGGATCTCCTTGCAGTCCGAGGGACTATCAAGAGTCTTCTCCAACACCACAGTTCAAAAGCATCAATTCTTTGGTGCTCAGCTTTCTTTATAGTCCAAATCTCACATCCATACATGTCTACTGGAAAAATCACAGCTCTGACTAGACAGACCTTTGTTGGCAAAGTAATGTTTCTCCTTTTTAAAATGCTGTCTAAGTTGATCATAGATTTTCTTCCAAGGACCAAGAGTCTTTTAATTTCATGGCTGCAGTCACAATTTGCAGTGATTTTGGAGTCCCCCAAAATAAAGTCTCTCACTCTTTCCATTGTTCCCCCATCTATTTGCCATGAAGTGATGGGACCAGCAAAGAGTCAGACACGACTGAGCAACTGAACTAAACTGAACTGAACTGAACTGAACTGATGGGTCCAGATCTTAGTTTTCTGAATGTTGAATTTTAAGCCATCATTTTCACTCTCCTCTTTCACTTACTTCAAGAGGCTTTTTAGTTCCTCTTCACTTTCTGCCATAAGGGTGGTGTCATCTGCATACCTGATTGCATACCTGCAATCTTGATTTCAGCTTGTGCTTCATCCAGCTTGGCATTTCGCATGATGTACTCTGCATATAAGTTAAATAAGCAAGGTGACAATATACAGCCTTGATGTACTCCTTTCCCAGTCTGTTTTCTTTATCTAGATAAAAAGAATTAAGTCATTCCCCTCATCCTCCCCAGCACCCTTCATATCTGATCACACATATAAACATTTTAGTTCTTAATAACTTAGACTTTAGAATCAGAAACCCTCTAGTCATGCTATAAGTTTGAACATCTTATTTAACAGTCTAAGTCTCAATTTTCTTTCTTTTCTTTTTCTTGTTTTGGTGTATTTCCTTCATTTTAAAATTTGTATTGATTTATAGTTGTTATTAAATGCTGCATTAATATATATGTATATAGATTTTATATGTTCTTTTACATTTTGGTTTATTAACATATAAAGAATATAATTTTCTGTGCTATACTGTAAGAACTAGTTGTTTATCCATTGCATGTACAGTAACATATCTTCTAAACCCAAACTCCCACTTCATCCCTCCCCTAATCACCTCCCCCTTGGCAACCACAGCATGTTCTCCATGTCCCTAAATCTGTTTGTGAGATAGGCTCATTTGTGTCATATTTGAGATTCCACAAATAACTGATGTCATTTGATATTTGTCTTTCTATTTTCTTACTTCAATTATTATGATACTCTCTAGTTGAATCTATGTTGCTGCAAATGACATCATTTTGTTCTTTTTTATGGCTAAGGGGTATCCCATTGTGTATATATATTACTTTTCTTTATCCATTCATCTTTTGAATGACTTTTAGGTTATTTCCACATCAAGGCTATTGTGAATAGTGTTGTTGCGAACATAGGTGTTCATGTATCTTTTTGAATTATAGTTTTGTCTCTATATATGTCCAGGAGTGAGATTGTTGGATCATATTATAATTCTATTTTTAGCTTTCTGTGGGATCTTCACACTGTTTACCATGGCAGCTGCACCACCTTACATTTCTACCATATTCTCTACAGGACTTGTTATTTGTAGACTTTTTAATAATGGTCATTTTACTCTGTGCAAGGTGGTACGTCACTGTAGTTTTGATTTGCATCTCTGTAATAATCAGCAGTGTTGAGCATCTTTGTGCCTATTGTCAATATGTATTTCTTCGTTGGAGAAATATCAGTTTAGGGCTTCTTCCCATTTTTCAATTGAGTTTTTGTTGTTGTTTAGTTGCATGAGCTTTTTGCATATTTTGGAAATTAAGTCCTATTTTTTGCATCATTTGCAAATATTTTCTCCCATTCTGTAGGTTGCTTTTCATTTTGTTTATGATTTTCTTTGCTGTGAAAAATATTGTTTGTCGATTGGTGGTGGTGATTTAGTCACTAAGTCATGTCCAATTCTTGTGACCCCATGGACTGTACACTGCCAGGCTCCTCTGTCCATGGGATTCTCTAGGCAAGAATACTGGAGTGGGTTGTCATTTTCTTCTCCAGGAGATCTTCCCAACCCAAGAATCAAACCCAGGTCTCCTTCATTGCAGCCAGATTCTTTATCGATTGAGCTATGAGTAAAACCCATAGCTTGTTGATTAGGTTCCCATTTGTTTATTTTTGGTTTTATTTCTATTGTCTTGGAAGACTGATGTAAGAAAACATTGGTATAATTTATGTCAGAGAATGTTTTGCCTATGATCTCTTCTAGGAATTTTATGCTGCTATGTCTTATGTTTAAGTCTTTAAGCTATTTTGAATTTATTTTTGTTCATTGTGTGAGAGTGTGTTGTAAATTCATTGATCTATATGTCCAACATTCCCAACACTACTTGCTGAAGATACTATCTTTTTTCTCATTGTATATCTTTTGTCAAAGATTAATTGACCATAGGCATGTGGGTTTATTTCTGTATTCTCTCTTATTCGATTGATCCAGGTGTCTGTTTTTTTCTGTCTATGCTGTTTTGATTACTATAGCTTTGTACTATTGTCTGAAGTTAGGGAAATCTGTGCCTGCTGCTTTGTTCTTTTTCTTCAGGATTGCTTTGGCAATTCTGGATCTTTTATGATTCCATATAAATTTTAAGATTCTATGTTCTAGTTTGTTCTAGTTCTCTGGAAAATGTCATGGGTAATTTGATAGGGATTGCATTAAACTTGCAAATTGATTTGGCTAGTACAGCCATTGTAACAATGTTAGTTCCTCATTCCAGGAGCATGGAACATCTTCCCATTTCTTTGAGTCATCTTCAATTTCACTGTTTTATAGTTCTCAGTGGATAAGTCTTTCATTTTCTTGGTCAAGTTTATTCCCAAGTATTTATTATTTTGAATGTAATTTTAAAGTGTATTATTTTTTATATTTACTTTCTGATATTTTATTGTTAGTGTAAAGAAATATAACCAATTTCTAGATGTGAATCTTGTATTCTGCTACTTTGCTGAATTTGTATATTAGTTCTGTTTTGTGTGTGTGTGTGTGTGGAATTTTTAGGGTTTTCTATATATACTTATCATCTGTATATAATGACAAAATTTCCTCTTTCCTTCCAGTTTGGTTACCTTTTATTTCTTTTTTCTTGATTGATTGCTGTAGTTAGGACTTCCAAAACTATGTTCAATAGAAGAGAGGAGAGTTCCAGATTTTAGCAGGAAGACTTTCATCTTTTCATCATTGAATATTGTATTAGCTGATTGTCATAAATAGATTTTATGTTGGGATATGTTTCCTCCATACCCATTTTCATAAGGGTTTTCATGATTGTTGGTTAAATATTATCAGATGCTTGTTCTAAATTTATTGAGATGATCACACATTTTTTATCTTTTCTTTAGTCTGTGTTGCATAAGTTGAACCATCCATGTGAATTTTGGATGAACCCCATTTAGTCATGGTATATGAAATTTTGTATGCATTATTGGATTCAATTTGCTAATGTTTTGTTGAGAATGATTTTGCATCTATAGTCATCAAAGATATTGGCCTGTAGCTTTATGTTTTTGTTTTTTAATATAAATTTATTTATTTTAATTGGAGGCTAATTACTTTACAATATTGTATTCGTTTTGCCATACATTGACATGAATCCACCACGGGTGTACATGTGTTCCCCATCCTGAACACCCATCCCACCTCCTCCCCATCCCATCCCTCTGTGTGTGTGTGTTGTTGTTTTTTGTTTGTTTGTTTGTTTGTTTGTTTTTATGTTGTCTTTGTCTGATTTTGGTATCATGTTGATAGTGGTTTTCTAGAATGTCTTTGGGAATGTATCTTCCTCTTCAATCTTTTGCAAGAACTTGAGAAGGGTTGGAAGAAGCCCTTCTTTTTATATTTGTTAGGATTTGTCTGTGAAACCATCTGGATCTGGGCTTTTGTTTGTAATGGGTTATTTTATTATAAATGCTATTTCACTTCTAGTTATCTATCTGTTCAAATTATCTATTTCTTCTCTAGTCAATTAAAAATTTTTTTTAATTTATTTTTTTAATTTTTATTTTTACTTTATTTTACTTTACAATACTCTAGTCAATTTTGATGAACTCTATATTTCTAGAAACTAGTCCATTCCCTCTAGATTGTCAAATTTGTCATATAATTTTTCAAAATATTCCCCTATGTTTTTTCTATTTCTACATATTGAGTGTCATATCTCATTTTTCACTTCTTACTTTGTTTACTTGGGGCTCTCTCTTCTTCTTGGTGGGCATGACAAGATGTTTGTTAATTTTGTTGACATTTTCAAAAGTTTTATTGATTTTAAACTGTTTTTAATCATTATTTTAATTATTTCCTCTCTGATCTCTATTATTCCCTTCTTCTGCTTACTTTACATTTGTTTTTTCTTCTTTTCCAAACTCTTAATTGCTAGGTTATTTTTTGAGGCTTTTCTTGTTTTATGAGAAATATCTGGGTCATTATGAAATTTCCTCTTAAGAACTGCTTTTGCTTGCATCATATAGATTTTATGTAATTGTATTTTCAGTGTCATTTCTTTCAACTTACTTTTAAATTTTCTATTTGATTCCATCATTAATCCATTTTTTTAGAAATCAGTTTTTTTTCCTCATTTTTGTTTCCTGTGGTTGATTTTTATTAATGCTTTTGTGATACTGTGGTTAGAAAAGATGCTGAAATAATTTCTATACTCTTAAATTTCCTGAGATTCATTTTTGTTTTGTACCCTAATATATTGTCAATCCTAGAGAATGTCTCAAATGCACTTGAAAAGAATAGGTCTTCTTTTCTTTCTTTTTTTTTTTTTTTTGAATGCATTATTGTGAAAATTGCAATTAAGCATAACTGTTCTATTTTATCACTTAAGATCTCTATTGTCTTGTGGAATTTTCTCTAAAAGATCAACATGAATGAGGTGTTAAAACCTATTATTATTATTATATTCCTGTCAATTCCACTCTTGTTTGTTTGTTTGTTGTTTTGTGTGTGTGTGTGTGTGTGTTCCACTACTATATTAGGAGGTGATGGAATTTTAGCAGAGCTATCTCAAATCCTAAATGATGATGCTATTAAAGTGCCACACTCAATATGCCAGCAAATTTGGAAAACTCACCAAAGGCCACAAGACTGGAAAAGATCAGTTTTCATTCTAATCCCAAAGAAAGGCAATGCCAAAGAATGCTCAAACTACCACACAATTGCACTCATTTCACACACTAGCAAAGTAATGTGCAAAATTTACCAAGCAAGTCTTCAACAGTATGTGAAACAAGAACTTCCAGATGTTTAAGCTGGATGTAGAAAAAGTAGAAGAATCAGAGATCAAATCACCAACATCTGTTGGATCATAGTAAAAGCAAGAGAGTTCCAGAAAAACATCTACTGCTGCTTTATTGACTATGCCAAAGGCTTTTACTGTGCAGATCACAACAAACTGTGGAAAATTCTTTAAGAGGTAGGAATACCAGAACACCTTACCTACCTTCTGAGAAATCTGTGTGCGGGTCAAGAAAGAACAGCTAGAAGCAGACATGGAACAACAGGCTGGGTCCAAATTGGGAAGGGAATACATCAAGGATATATGTTTTCACCCTATTTACTTAACTTATATGGAGAGTACATCCTGTGAAATATCAGGCTGGATAAAGCACAGCTGGAATCAAGATAGCTGGGAGAAATATCAATAACATCAGATATGCAGAGGACACCACCCTTATGACAGAAAGGGAAGAGGAACTAAAGAACCTCTTGATGAAAGTGAAAGAGGAGAGTGAAAAAGTTGGCTTAAAACTGAACATTCAAAAAGCTAAGATCATGGCATGCAGTCCCATCACTTCCTGGCAATTAAATGGGGAAACAATGGAAACAGTGACAGAAGTTATCTTCTTGAGATCCACAGTCATTGCAGATGGTGACTGCAGCTATGAAATTAAAAGACCCTTGCTCTTTGGAAGAAAAGCTATGACCAACCTAGGCAGCATTTTAAAAAGCAAGGACATTTATTTGCCAACAAAATCCAGCTAGTCAAAGCTATGGTTTTTTTCAGTTCAGTTGCTCAGTCATGTCTGACTCTTTGTGACCCCATGGACGGCAGCACACCAAGCTTCCCTGTCCATCACCAACTCCTGGAGCTTGCTCAAACTCATGAGCATTGAGTCAGTGATACCATCCTACCATCGCATTCTCTGTCATCCCCTTCTCCTGCCACTTTCAATCTTTTCCAACATCAGCATCTTTTCTATTGTGTCAGTTCTTCACATCAGTTGGCCAAAGTACTGGAGTTTCAGCTTCAGCATCAGCCCTTCAAGTGAATACTTAGGACTGATTTCCTTTAGAATGGACTGGTTGGATCTCTGTGGTGTCCAAGGGAAGCTCAAGAGTGTTCAACACCACAGTTCAATTCTTTGGTGCTCAGTTTTCTCTACATTCCAACTCTCACATCCATATTACTGGAAAAACCATAGCTTTGACTACACAGATCTTTGTTGGCAAAGTAATGTCTCTGCTTTTTAATATGATGTCTAGGTTGGTCATAACTTTTCTTGCAAGGAGCAAGCATCTTTTAATTTCATGACTGCAGTCACCATCTTCAGTGATTTTGGAGCCCCCCAACATAAAATCTCTTTGTTTCAATTGTTTCCCCATCTATTTGCCATGAAGTGGCAAATGCCATGGTCTTATTTTTCTGAGTGCTGAGTTTTAAGCCAACTTTCCAGTAGTCATGTATGGATGTGTATGGTTGTGAGAGTTGGACCATAAAGAAAGCTGAGCACCAAAGAATTGATGTTTTTGAACTGTGGTGTTTGAGAATTCTCTTGAGAGTCCCTTGGACTGCAAGAAGATCAAACCAGTCAATCCTAAAGGAAATTAACCCTGATTATTCGTTGAAAGGACTGATGCTGAAACTAAAGATTTGACCACCTGCTATAAAGAGCTGACTCATTGGAAATGCCCCTGATGCTGGGAAAGATTGAAGGCAGGAGGAGAAGGGGACGAAAGACGATGAGATGGTTAGATGGCATCACTGACTCGATGGTACTGAGTTAGAGCAAGCTCCGGGGGTTTGTAATGGACAGGGATGTCTGGTGTACTGCCGTCCATAGTGTCACAAAGAGTCAGACAGGACTGAGCGACTGAACTGAACTGATACTGATGAGTGTAGAATTCTTTTCCTGTATTGATCCTTTTATCATTAGATTGTGTCCTTTATCTTTCTTTATTGCCTTTGTTTTAAAGTCTATTTTGTCTGATATGAGGGTTTCAATCACCCCTTTCTTGTTATTTCCATTTGTATGATGTATCTTCTTCCATTCCCTCACTTTCAATCTATGTGTGCAGTTTGCTCTAAAGTGGGTCTTTTGTAGGCAGCATATAGTAGGTTCTTTTTTTTTTCCCATTCAGTCTGCCACTGTATGTGTTTTGATTGGATTATTTAGTCCACTGACATTTAAGGTAATTATTAACAAATATGTATTTATTATAATTTTAAATGTTGTTTTCCATTTGATACTGTATTTCTTCTTTGTTACTTCATTTTCCTTTTTCTTGTTATGGCTTATTTCCTTCCATTATATGCTTCTGTTGTCTCTAAATTTAGTTCTTATGAATGTATTGCATTTTTTTTGATTTGTTGTTACTCTGTTTTTTTTTTTTTTTTTTAAGTATCTTAACCTCTTCCTATATCTACTTGCTTTAGTCTGATAGTCACTGAGGCTCAAGCACATTCTTAATAAAGGGTAGGGGGAACTTTACATTTTCTTATTTTCCTCCGCCACATTTTATAATTTTGACATCCTTTTTTTAATATAAATTTATTTTTACATCTTCATGTTTATCCTTTTGCTGTTCATCATGGATATTATTGTTTTCACAAAAATGTTTTGATTTTTTTAAATCTGTCTGCTGGCTTATTTAAATAATTACAGCTGTGATTTCCTCTTTCCTTCTGTTTTTTGCTTCTTTCCTATTTAGAGAAGAATTTTTTTCAATATCTTCTTTAGGATACACTTAGCATTGCTTTGTTCTTTTGATTTTTGATTGTCTGAGAAATTCTTTATCTCTTCTTATATTGTAAATGATAATCTTGCTGCTTAGAGTATTGTCAGTTGCATAATTTTCTTTTTAGGGATTTGAATATACGTTGTCACTCCCATCTGGTCTGCAATGTCTCTGGAAAGACATAAGCTGATAACCTTAATAAAGGGGTCTCTTGTAATTAACTCTTTTTCTTTATCCTTGCTGCCTTTAGAATCCTCTGTTTAATTTTTTGCCTTTTAATTATGTTTTGGTGGAGGTCTGCTTAGCTTCATCTTGTTTGGGACCCTTTGTGATTACTGTACCTGGATTTTTGTTTCTTCTTTAGTTTTGGGGAGTTTTCAGCCATAATTTCTTCAAATATATTTTTGATCCCCTTTTCTCTTTCTTTCCCTTCTGGAATCCCTATTATGTGCAGATTGGAATGCTTTATATTATCCCATAGGTGTCATATTACTTCACTTTTTTATTTGGTTTCCTTCATTTGACTTTCTGTCTGCTGTTCTGATTGGGTGATTTCCATTATTCTATCATCCAGATCACTTATTCATTCTTCTTCATTATTCATTCCACAATTCATTGCCTTTACTTCAACTTTGCTCTCAGCAAATGAACTTTCTAATTTTCCTTGGCTCCTCTTAATAGTTTCTAGTTTGTTTTTACAGTACTCTGTATTTCTGTTGATAGTCTTTCTTAATTTCTTTAGTATTTTCATTATCTCTGTTTTGAATTGCTGTCTATTAGACTGAAAAGGTCTTGTTCATTGTTCTTTCAGGGGAATTTTCTCGATCTTTTAATTGGGAATGATTTCTTCACTTCTTTGTTATACTTATATTTCTCTTATTTTGTGTTTAAGAGAAACCATGATCTACTGTGGCCTTGGAGGGCTGTTTATATGTGGGAGCATCCCTGTGTGGATTGTGCGGGTTTAATATATTTTGTGCAAAGGCTGTTATAGTATGGATGTCTGCTGCCTCTTACCGCAGTGTGTGCTGTACATTACACCCTTGATAGGGAGTGTGGAGATGCAGCAACAGTGCCTGCTCCCAAGGCTCTAGGCAGGGATGGTGGCTTGTGTGAAACCCTAGGGCCCACAGTGGAACAGAGGTAGCCTGAGAGTTTTTCTGGAAATTGTGATGAAGGTGGCACCTGGTCTCCACTCCTAGATCTCAAGTAGGCAGAGTCCTGTCACCTGGGAGTCCATGCAGGGAAAAAGGTTGCAATGGTGGTTCCTTCCCCTCCACTCACACACCTCACAAAAAATGGTGTCTGGCCTTTTAGGTGGGCTCAGGCTTTCTCTGTATATACCCTCAGTTGAGGTCATACCAGACTCCAGCCCCTTAATTCCTGTTTAATTCTTGCACAGCCAGCCCTGATCTTCTCTTCTTGTCTGATCTCTGAAGTTTGAGCTTGAGCACCTAGCCCCCACCCATAGTAGGGAATGCACACCCCAGGCTGGCTAGCACTGGGCTCTGGCACTGACTATTTGTGCAGACTTCTCTCCACTCTGGCTGCTGCAAACAAGTTGTTACACTCTCCTCTGGGAAATAAAAGCTTCCCCTCTGTCTTGGCTGCTCTCCCACCAGTGTGAGGACTTCTCAGGGTGCAGGAATATTTCCTTTTTCACAACTCCCTTCCAGGGGTACAAGTCCCATCCTGATTCCTTTCTATCTTTCTTTTTTCTTTTGTTCTACCCTGTTATGTGGAGATTTTCTTGCTTTTTCAAAAGACTGAGGCTTTCTGCCAGCATTCAGCAGATATTCTATGAGAGTCATTCCACCTATTGATTTATTTTTGCTGTGTCTGTGAGAGGAGGTGAGTCTCACAGATACATCAGTGAGGGAAGGATAGAGTGGGATGAATGGAGAGAGTAGCATTGAAACATATACATTACTGTGTGTAAGATGGATAGCCACTGGAAAGTTTCTCTGTGATGCAGGAAGCTTAAACCCATTGCTCTCTAACTGCCTAAAGGGGTGGGATAGGGTGGGATTTGAGAGGGAGTTTCAAGAGAAAGGGGACATTTGTATGCCTGTGGCTGATTCGTGTTGATGTATGGCAAAAAAAAAAAAAACAAAAACAAAAAACAAAAAACAGCACAATATTGTAAAGCAATTATCCTCCAATTAGAAATAAAGAATTTTTTAAGTTTTTTTTTTGTTTGTTTGTTTGTTTGTCTTTTACTTTTAGTATAGCAGTTCTCAGTAGTAAATCAAGGTACATAGTCAAATAAACACTGGACAGAAAAATGCAGTATGGGGAAAATGTGAGAAAAATCCAAAAAAAAATTACCAAGTAGCTTCTATAACTTTGGTTTTAGATTGATGAGTGAATGCTCTGCAGTTTAAAAGAGAGGATCTGCATATATAAATATATGTTGCATATATAAATATATGTGTTTCATATATATATATATATATATATCTCCAAACATCCTCCCTGTCTTAGAGTTATAACTTAATAATTAACAACATAGATTTTAGAGTTAGGCAAGAATTTTTCAATTTTTTTTCAACTAATGTATTTTTTTTTTTTTTTTGGAAAGAAAGTTAAAAGAAAGTGAAGTCACTCAGTCGTGTCTGACTCTTTGCAAACCCATGGACTGTAGTCTACCAGGCTCCTCTATCCGTGGGATTCTCCAGGCAAATATACTGGAGTGGGTTGCCATTTCCTTCTTCACGGGATCTTCCCCACCCAGGTATCAAACCCAGGTCTCCCGCATTTCAGGCAGACGCTTTACCCTTTGAGCCACCAGGAAAGCATTTTGTTTGAAAAAGGTTTTTAAATCACCCTTTCCCCCAAATACTAGAACATTATTTCTCTGAAATGTATTCTTTTTAAGATTGACTTCTTAACTAGTTAGATAAGATGTCAATTCTGCTACAGATAATCCTCAAAAATTACTACTTCACTTTAATGAGTTTAGTTTCTTTATTGATTAAAAAAATAATGATGCTTTCAAAATGTGGTGTTGAAGACTTCTGAGAGCCAACTTAGAAAAGACCCTGATGCTGGGAAAGATCAAAGGCAAGAGGAGAAGAGGATGACAGGGGATGAGATGTTTGGATAGCCTTACCGACTCGATGGACATGAGTTTGAGGAAACTCTGTGAGTTGGTGATGGACAGGGAAGTCTGGCATGCTGCAGTCTATGGGGTCACAAAGAGCTGGACACAACTGAGCAACTGAACAACTTTGTACAGAAGTAAAATAATCAGGGTGACAATATACAGCCTTGATATACTGCTTCACCAATTTTGAACCAGTGCATTTTCCCATGTCCGGTTCTAGCTGTTGCTTATTGACCTGCATGCATTTTTCTTAGGCGACAGGTAAGGTGCTCTAGTATTCCCAACTTTTAAAGAATTTTCCAGTTTGTTGTGTTCCATACAGTCAAAGACTTTTACATAGCCAATGACTCAAAAGTGTATATCTATATCTATATCTATATCTATATCTATCTATATATATATATATTTAATTCCCTTGCTTTTTCTATGATCCAACAGGTGTTGGCAATTTCAGTTCTGGTTCCTCTGCATTTTCTAAATCCAAGTTGTACATTTGGAATTTCTCAGTTCATGTACTACTGAAACCTAGCTTGAAGGATTTTGAGCATTACTTTGTTAGCGTGTGAAATGAGCACAGTTGTAAGGTACTCAAACACTCTTTGGAATTGCCTTTCTTTGAGAATGGAATGAAAACTGACCCATTCCGGTCCTGTGGCCCCTGCTGAAATTTCCAAATTTGCTGGCATATTGTGTGCAGCCATTTTAACAACCTCATCTTTTAGGAATGAAATAGCTCAGTTGGAATTTCATCTCCTTCACTAGTTTTGTTGGTAGTAAGTGTTCCTGCTGCTGCTGCTGCTGCTAAGTCGCTTCAGTCGTGTCCAACTCTGTGAGACCCCAAAGATGGCAGCCCACCAGGCTCCCCCATCCCTGGGATTCTCTGGGCAAGAACACTTGAGTGGGTTGTCATTTCCTTCTCCAGTGCATGAAAGTGAAAAGTGAAAGTGAAGTCACTCAGTTGTGTCCGACTCTTTGTGAACCCATGGACTGCAGCCTACCAGGCTCCTCCGCCCATGGGATTTTCCAGGCAAGAGTACTGGAGTGGGGTGCCATTGCCTTCTCCAAGTAATGGTTTCTAGGACCCACTTAACTTCATACTCCAGAATGTCTGGCTCTAGGTGAAGGACCATGCTATTGTGGTTAACCAGGTCATTAAGAACTTTTTTGTATAGTTCTGTGTATTTTTGCTACCTATTCTTGATCTCTTCTGTTTCTATTAGTTCCTTGCCATTTCTGTCCTTTATTGTGCCCATTTTTGCATGAGATGTTCCCTTGGTATTTCCAATTTTCTTGAAGAGATCTTTAATTGTTCCCATTCTATTGTTTTCCTCTATTTCTTTGCATTGTTCACTTAAGGCTTTCCATATCTCTCCGTGCTATTCTCTGGAACACTGCATTAAGTTGAGTGTTTCTTTCCCTTTCCCCTTTGCTTTTTGCTTCTCTTCTTAGCTCTCTTTAAGGCTTCCCCCAGACAAGCATTTTATCTTGTTGATTTTTTTTTTTTTTTTTTACCCTTGAGGATGGTTTGGTCACAAACTCCTATTTTTAACTTAAGATAATAAATCATATTAATAAGCTTCTTATTAAGTTTAACCATCTTCACCTACCCTGATAATGCATAATTAGTCATATTTATCAGTATTTAATTAGGTAGAGAAAGTAAATACATTTTGTTAATGTTTTACTTAATACTTTAATTCTATACTCATGAGTGGCTCTGGTTTATACTTCTTTGTTCATGACTAAATAGTTAAGCATATTTTTCTATGTTCTCTAAAAATGTTCCAGTATAACTTAAAGTTTTGCTAGTTTAATTTTGACTCTAAAAATTATCAGCAAATACTCTTGTTAATTGTACATTAGCCAAGTTAATAATTCATTAAGTCACCAAGTTTTTAAAGCACAATCAAAACTATCAGAAATAAAGTTAGTACTAATATTTACCAAAGTGTTTCAACCTTTCTTAATGACTAAAAAAAAAAAAAAAAAAAAACTTCAATATTTTCCAAGAATCTTTCATTGAAAGGATCCCGATACAAAACAGATGGCACACTTAAATTATTATAATTTATTGAAATTTTCTTTGCAAATGGCTTATAAAAAGCCTAAGAATGTGGTATTGAGGAACCACATGGAATAAAGATCCCCAGGACCAGTAGCAGAGGACTATTTCCACCTACAAGAATCAAAAGGATGAGGAAGGGGAAGAGCCAGGAGAAAGTCATGTAAAAGATGCCACCTAGTGAAGTCTGTGTGTTAACAGACTCAATCAGCTTGAAGTAATCCCTCAAGGAAGGCAGCTAGAGGCAGGAGAGCACAGAAGCTGCTGGTGTATTCTATAGGGGTCAGCTTCCTGAGATAGCAGAGCAGAAATGGAGATGAAGCACATTTACGAACAGACAACGGAAGATATTCTGCACATCTTTCCAAGGGGTCAGGGACTTCCTGTGCTATGCTTTTTGTTGTACCCACTCTAGTATTCTTGCCTGGAGAATCCCATGGATGGAGGAGCTTGGTGAGCTACAGTCCACGGGTCGCAAAGAGTCGGATACGACTGAGCGACTTCACTTTCACTGCTTACAGTACTGCCATAACTATTTTTGGAATAAATACATGAACAATTAAATTATAAGAAATATTTAGTGGACATTAGCTTAAAACTAAAATTTTAAAAAGCATTCTTACCTGCAAATATTTTCCGTTTACCCTCCATATAATTACTTGATTTGTTAAAGCATTGATATGAAAATGTCTAACCCAATAAATTCTTTGTATCTATGTAAACACAAATTAATAAAAATTTGCTTTTGAAAGTACTGCATCAGGTGCTTTCTTAACAGATCTCTAATTAATTGAATCTCTCTCATAACGTTCTCCCTTGTCCCTGGAAACACATACTCTGTTGCTTACGACACATGCAATGGCCAATGGACTGTACCACTCCTGCTTCCCCAGTGGAATCTGAATTCACCAAGAGCCTGATACTTGCTTGCAAATCTTGTTGTACTTGTCAATATATTATTTAATTAAAATGTATGTAAACAGATGATATGTAATACAAAAGAGGAGGTTTTTTATGAAAATTAAGTTGCATGCGGGGAAAAGATAATGAAACTGAGTCACAAAAAATGGTGTTGGTTTGGGTGTAGGAAAGTAATGAAAATCCTGACATCTTCATGTAAGTATTGCTTTTCAAAACCAATACAGAATTGTAAAGTAAAATAAAAAAAAATAAATAAAAATATATTTTTTAAGTGTTTGCTTCATTTTTAATAGATTTAAGTTAAAGATCACTGATAATATAGACAGGGTATGATTTATGCCACAGAGATGACATTGAAATTCATCATAAAACAACATTCAAAGAAAGTTGAATGTTGAAAACATTCCAACAAAACCTTCTAACTGAATGGTTACAAATAAAAGAAAACTAAAAATAAAACTAAAAAATATTATACATATAAACTTTATTATAATCCCTTATTTAATATGAATTTCTAGTTATGTAGTTAAGAAATATTCTATTAAAGTTGCATTTTTACATAAAATGAATCGGAAAAGCACTATTTGTCATGAAATTGCACATGACTGTATTTATTTTCATATCCATGCTTATTGATTCAAAACATATTTACTAAGTACCTAATATATTCGCACCATAGTATAGCCAATGAATAGTCATGAATAAAACAAATAAGTTTTGCCTCCTCTCTAAAACTTGCTTGCTAATAGGAAGGAGCATAAAATATTCATAAACACATACATATATACTTGCATACATGCATATATAAACAAATAAGCAATGAAAGGAAAGACAGAGGCAAGGAAGGAAAAATAACATAATCTCAAATATAGAAATGTTATATAATAAAGTAGAATAAAGGGAGTAGGATCTCTCTTAATGGAAGTAATCTCTGAAAATATTTATGGTACATTATAAAAGAATGAAGTTTTTCACTATGTGAGCATATATTATAGAAAACGACCTGAGCATTGACTATTTTACAGAAGGATACAAGCATAGACTGTAATAGAGAAGAACCCATTAAAATAGGCAGTAGGGGATCCAAATTCAACCAATAGGTCAATTATCAATTTGGAAGCAGTTGGGAGCATTCAGAAAAGAAATGTGAGTGTGATTGTGAGGACAAAACCCTGATTATTGTGAGTTAAGGAAAGAATAGATAATGAAGAAGAAAGAGTGAGTAAAGTTCATTCTAATGAGAATTTTATTGTCAATATGGAAATAACACCCTCATTCTTCCACTCACTCAGTTGGGAAAATGTGAAGAAGAGGGAATTGAAAACTTTTCCATAAATGGAAGCAACTTCCCCTTTCAAGCCAGCAGGTGCTGAGAAGAAAAGTGCAATCACAAACTGAGTCAGTGAACACTGACTCTGCCACATTGCTTTCTCATTTCTCTTTTAAGTCCTTGAAGGTGTTAACTGTGAAAAGGCTTGACTTCACATAAAATTCAGAAGTGAGAGGAAGCAAAACCAATTGAATTTTAAAGTAAAGCTTCAATTAATGAGCATCAGTGATTTACTTTTCTATATAAGGATCTAAAACTATGTATACAAATAAACATCATATCATTCGATGTGAACAGCACACATTTCATAGGTATATAGTTTTACATTACATTTCATATAGCATATAGTTTGTATATAGTCATCATACTATAATGGCATATGATGTCTACTAAAATAAAGATTTATAAAGCTATTCTGATTTGTGTTATTCTGAGAAAAAAAATCTCCAAATGGTCATTCTGGCCTATTCCCCTGGAAAAATACAAGTTGGTTTTATAATATGGTGGACTTTCCTTCAGAGGTCTATAAAATTTGATCAAATCAGATCATAAGACAAATTATAATAAAAATGGATGGCATCATCTTTTCCCAACTGTATGGAATATTGCTTAAGTGGAATCCACTGTAATTTTTCTACTGTCTCAGAATTTTCCAACTGTCTCATAATTTTCCAGTAGAAAAAAATGCCCTGTTATATTTTACAGTGACAGATATCTTTTATTTCAGGGTATGTGCTTCACTTGACATACCTAGAATAAAATAAATCATGACTATATATTTAGTTATCCTCCACAGTTGTTTGTTTGTTTTTTTTCCCCCTTCAACCAAGACACATTTTATCATGGTTTTAAAAAAGAGCTTACTGGGTCATCCCCACGTGTCAGCCCCAAGCGTGTCATATCCTGCATCAGACATAGACTGGCATTTTGATTCTTACATGATATTATTTGTGGGGAGGGGGGTGGGAGGGGGGTTCATGTTTGGGAACGCATGTACACCTGTGGTGGATTCATGTCAATCTATGCCAAAACCAATACAGAATTGTAAAGTAAAAATTAAAAATAAATAAATTAAAAAAAAAAATAAAATAGAAAATAAAAAAGAGCTTAGACCCAGAGGGATGGTACAGGGAGGGAGGAGGGGGGGGGTTCAGGATGGGGAACACGTGTATACCTGTGGCAGATTCATGTTGATATATGGCAAAACCAATACAATATTGTAAAGTAATTAACCTCCAATTAAAATAAATAAATTTATATTTTAAAAATAAATTAATTTAAAAAATAAAAATAAATTTTAAAAAGAGGTTAAAAGATCCAATTTAAATCCAGTTTAGAAAGCTTAGTCACTTTAAATAGACATACAGATAAAAAGGAAAGAAAATTTCTGGGTTTTCAATCATATGAAATCATAAATGACTTTGAGACCAGAAAAATTAAAATAATTGCACAAACATGTTAATGATATCTAGATAACATCCCAGGAATGATGGATAATAACACATTATTTATGAGTAAATACTTTCCTCTGAATATTAAATATATTAGATTGGAATACAAGAGCAAATAGTTCTGTCAAACTTTCAAAAATTCTCTTTGTTTTAGCATAATCGCACATAGTATTATTAGTTAAGTACACTGGTTATATCAACAATAAAATAAATCAAATTATTTTCAGAATAGGGAGCACAAAACATCATAGTATTGTTCAGAAATATTTCAAATCATAAATATGATCACATCAGGAACAGAAATATGCAGTTTTATTAGAGTGTGAAGGTCATGAGGAGCCATTTATCTAGAGGAAAACAACTTAGCATCATGGGAAGTTACAGGTTCTGGAGAGAGGCAGGGTTTGGTATGGCCTGGAGACAGGCCATATCATTGTATAGCAGTTTGGATTCCCTCAGAAGAAGACTCTAAAGTAGGAATTTGTGTGTAAGGAGTTTATTTGGGAGCTAGAAGTTCACTTGCAAAGATGTAAGAAAGTATTAGAGTAGGAATAGGAGACACTAATTAACCCAGCAGTTATAGATTGTGGCTGGAGATTATTCTCTAGGGATAGTTTTGGGTACTGGTGCAAAACATGTACCTAAAATTCTCCTAACCAGAAAGAAAGAAGCTGGAGTGTTTAGTGAGGGCCACTGGTCAAAGATTATCTTTAGGGATGTTAATTTCCCAGTACTTACGGCTAGTATCTTGGTTAAAATAAAAATTCTATAAAGCATAGATGTAGATATTTACAGTTGGATGTATGAGATCACATTGGCAGGCCCTGCTGTGAAAGGCAGGCACTGAAAGCATTCTTCTAGAGGGAACTTGAACATGCACTGAGCTTCTCTGGGCCTTATATTCTCCACTTACGGAACAGAGGTTGTGATATCTTCCTCTGTCATACACTACTATGATAATTTAATGATATAATGGAAAACAACTTCCACTCAATAAATGTTACTTATCTCACCTCCGCTTGCCTCCAAGATCCTTTCCACAGGATCTTACAGCACAGATATTTTGTGCTATAACTATTGAATTCTTCTCAGCCTTAGATTCCAGCCTTAGATTACAGTAGACGTTTTAACCGCCGTTTTCCTCTATTGATGCAAAAGAAACATCAAATTAAGATTTAAATAAAGTAATATTATATGAAGTATTGTGATTTTTGAATTTATATTATTGTTGAATTGTACAGCTGATAAGTCATGTTCAACTCTGTAACTACATGGACTGCAACTCACCAGGCTTCCCTGTCCTTCACTCTCTCCCAGAGTTTGCTTAAACTGATGTCCACTGACTCGGTGATGCCATCAAATTATCTCATTCAGTCTCGTCCCCTTCTTTTCCTGCCTTCAATCTTTCCCAGCATCAGGTCTTTTCCAATGAATCGGCTCTTCCCAACAGGTGGGTAAAGTATTGGAGCTTCAACATCAGTCCTTCAAAGAAATGCTCAGGGTTGATTTCCTCTAGAATTGACTGGCTTGATCTCCTTACTGTTCAAGGTACTCTCAACAGTCTTCTCCAGCACCACAGTTTTGAGGCGTCAACTCTTTTGTGCTCAGTCATCTTTATGATCCAACTCTCATATCCATACATGACTATTGGGTAACCCATATTTTTTACTATATGGACCTTTGTTAGCAAAGTGATGTCTCTGCTTTTTTATATACTGTTGAGGCTTGTCATGGCTTTTCTTCCAAGTAGCAGGCATCTTTTAATTTCATCGTTTAGTCACCACCCACAGTGATTTTTGAGCCCAAGAAAATAAAGTCTGTCACTGCTTTCATTGTTTGCCTATTTGCCATGAAGTAATAGGACCAGATGCCATGATCTTAGTTTTTTGAATGTTAAATTTTAAGTCAGCTTTTTCACTCTTTCACCTCTATCAAGAACCTCTACATTTTCTTCATCAAGTTTCTCTACACTACACTACACTACACTACACATTAGGGTGGTATAATCTGCATATATGTGGTTGTTGATATTTCTCCCAGAAATCTTGATTTTATCTTGTGATTCATCCAGTCCAGGATTTCACATGATGTACTCTGCATATAAATGAAATAAGCAGTGTGACAGTATACAACCTTGATGTACTCCTTTCCCAATTTTGAACCAGTCCATTGTTACATCTCCAGTTCTGTTTCTTCTTGACCTGCATTCAGGTTTCTCAGGAAGCAGAAAAGGTGGCCTGTTACTCCCATCTCTTTAAGAATTTTCCACAGTTTGTTGGGATACATACAAAGGCTTCCATGTAGTCAATGAAGCAGAAGTGTATGTTTTTCTGGAATTACCTTTCTTTTCCTATGATCCAAAGATGTTGGTGATTTGATATCTGGTTCCTCTGCCTTCTCTAAACCCAGCTTTAACATTTAGAAATTCTCGACCCACATACTGCTGTAGCATAGCTTGAAGGATTTAGAGCACTACTTTGTTAGCAGGTAAAATGAGCTTAATTGTACAGTAGTTTGAATATTCTTTGGCATTGGCCTTCCTTGGGATTGGAGTGAAAACTGTCCTTTTCCAGTCCTGTGGCCGCTGCTGAGTTTTCCATATCGTCTGGCATATTGAATGCAGCACATTCACAGCATCATCTTTTAGGATTTTCAGTAACTCAGCTGGAATTCCATCGCCTCCCTTAGCTTTGTTTGTAGTAATGCTTCCTAAGGCCCACTTGACTTCATACTCCAAGATGTTTGGCTCTAGGTTAGTAACAACACCATTGTGGCTATTCAGGTCACTAAGACCTTTTTTGCGCACTTCTGTGTATTTTGCCACCTATTCTTAATCTCTTCTGATTCTGTTAGGTTCATACTGTTTCTGTCCTTTATTGTACCCATCTTTGCATGAAATGTTTGCTTGGTATTTCTAATTTTCTTGAAGAAATCTATAGTCTTTCCCAGTCTGTTGTTTTTCTCTATTTATTTGCACTGTTCACTTAAGAAGGCTTTCTTATCTCTCCTTGCTATTATCTGGAACTCTACATTCAGTTGGGCATTTCTTTTCCTTTCTCCCTTGCCTTTCACTTTTCTTTTTCCCTCAGATAATTGTAACGCCTCCTTAGACAACCATTTTTCCTTCTTGCATTACTTTTTCTTGCTGATGGCTTTGTTTACCACCTCTAGTATAATGTTATTAACTTCTGCCCATAGGTCTTCAGGCACTCTATCAGTTCTAATCTCTTTCATCTATTTGTCACTTCCACTGTGGTGTTGGAGAAGACTCTTTTTTTTTTTAATTTTTATTTTTTTTAATTTTTTATTTTACTTTACAATTCTGTATTGGTTTTGCCATACATTGACATGAATCCACCACGGGTGTACATGCGCTCCCAAACATGAACCCCACTCCCACCCTCCTCCCCACAACATCTCCCTGGGTCACCGCCGTATACCAGCCCCAAGCTTGCCGTATCCTGCATCGGACATAGACTGGCAGTTTGATTTTTACATGATATTATACATGTTTCAATGCCATTCTCCCAAATCATCTCACCCTCTCCCTCTCCCTCTGAGTCCAAAAGTCCACTGTACACATCTGTGTCTTTTTTGCTGTCCTACATACAGGGTCATCATTGCCATCTTTCTAAATTCCATACATATGTGTTAGTAGACTCTTGAGAGTCCCTTGGACTGCAAGGAGATCCAACCAGTCCATCCTAAAGCAGATCAGTCCTGGGCGTTCATTGGAAGGACTGATGTTGAAGCTGAAACTCCAATACTTTGCCTACCTGATGTGAAGAGATGACTCACTGGAAAAGACCCTGATGCTAGGAAAGATTAAGGGCAGGAGGAGGGGGGACGACAGAGGATAAGATGGTTGGATGACATCACTGACTCAATGGACATGGGTTTGAGTGGACTCCGGGAGTTGGTGATGGACAGGGAGGCCGGGCTGCAGTTCATGGGATCGCAAAGAGTCAGACATGACTGAGTGACTGAATTGAACTGAACTGAACTATATAATCATAAAGGATATGATTTAGGTCATACCTGAATGACCTAGTAATTTTCCCTGCTTTCTCAATTTAAGCCTAAATTTTGCAATAAAGAGCCACACTCAGGTCCAGATTTTGTTTTTGCTGACTGTGTAGAGCTTCTCCATCTTTGGCTGCAAAAATATAATCAATCTGTCTTTGATGTTGACCACCTGGTGATGCCCACATGTAGAGTCATCTTTTGTGTTGTTGGAAGAGTGTTTGGTATGGTAAGTGTGTTCTCTTGACAAAATTCTGTTAGCCTTTGCCCTGCTTCATTTTGTACTCCAAGGCCTAACTTGCTTTTTACTCCATACTCTACATTTCTGTATTAAATATAGGATTATTTCATTTATTCCCACAAAATCATTAATTTTGTTTACTAATATTGCCTTTAATATCAAAATATAAGATTATGATTTGCCTATCAATTTTCTCTCCATTTGTATTTGTTTTCTGTAAATTTTGTATTGCTCCTACTTCTCCATTGTTATTTTTCTCACTGAGTTTGATTAAATTACCTTTACTGATTCTATCACTGATTTCTTCACTCTTTTAAAAGAATTTAAATCAGCTAGTTAAGTCAGAAACATCTTATATGTTTTAATTTTCAAAACTAATATCAGTGGTAGATATCCAAGTGAATAAAGTACCCATTACTACTCTAACTTTTTTTCTGTGTCATGGTTACTTCTTGGACATCACTATGTCATCATCTATGTCACATAGTGACATAGAACTATAGATAATGCTTAACTGAGGAGAAAGTTAAATAGTCTTGAAACATAGTTTCACTAGGAATAGATCTGTACAACCTTGGAGCACTTTCTGAAAACCAAGTTTTTTATTTCCCAATTTTGAGAAGTCACTGAAGTGTTGAATCAAATTAGTTACACTTTTTGATTCATAGTGAAAAACTTGTTTTATGATGTATCATAAATATTTTAGATATTATATATGGGATTTTAAAATATGCTGTATTGCAAAAAGATAAATACAATTCAATAATACTGCCATCATTGGTATGCTGCTGCTGCTGCTGCTGCTAAGTCACATCAGTCATATCCAACTCTCTGCGACCCCATAGATGGCAGCCCACCAGGCTCCCCTTTCCCTGGGATTCTGTAGGCAAGAACACTGGAGTAGGTTGCCATTTCCTTCTCCAATGCATGGAAGTGAAAAGTGAAAGGGAAGTTGCTCAGTCATGTCTGACTCTTAGTGACCCCATGGACTGCAGCCTACTAGGTTCTTTCATCCATTAGATTTTCCAGGCAAGAGTACTGGAGTGGGTCGCCATTGCCTTCTCTGATCATCAGTATGAACAGTATTTTAATCAAAATAAATTTGAAATGCAAAAAAAAAAAGAAGTGCAAGTTGCAAGAATTTCAAATTTTTATTAGAGAATATTTAAATAAGAGTGGTCACACCTCTATGGGAGAACACAGATATACATTGACACACTTTTTGGCACTCTATTATCTCGGCATCATCAAAAATTCATAAATACTATAGACCAATGAAACAAGATAGAAAGCCCAGAAATACAGTCATGCACCTATGGGTATCTTATTTTTGACAAAGGAGGCAAGAACATGCAATGCGACAGAGACAGCCTCTTCAAAAAATGGAGCTGGGAAAACTGGGTAGTTACATGTAAAAAAATGAATTTAGAACACTTCCTAACATTATACACAAAGATAAACTCAAAATGGATTAAAGACCTAAATTAAGACAAGAAACTATAAAACTCTTAGAGGAAAACATAGGCAGAACACTTGATGACATAAATCAAAGCAAGATCCTCTATGGCCCACATCCTAGAGTAATGGAAATAAAAACTAAAGTAAACAAGTGGGACCTGATTAAACTTAAAAGCTTTTACACAACAAAGGAAACTATAAACAAGGTGAAAAGACCACCCTTGGAATGGGAGAAAATAATAGCAAATGAAACAACTGGCAAAGACTTAATTTTCCAAAATATACAAGCAGCTCATACAACTCAATAACAGAAAAACAAACAACCCAATCAAAATGTGGGGAAAAGACCTAAATAGACATTTCTCCTAAGAAGACATACAAATGGTTAACAAATACATGAAAAGATGCTCAACATCGCTCATTTTAGAGGAATGTAAATTAAAACTACAATGAGATATCACCTCTCACCAGTCAGAATGATCATCATCAAAAGTCTACAAATAAATTCTTTTTGTGAAGTGTGGAGGAAAGGGAACTGTCTTGCGTTGTTGGTGGGAATGTAAATTGATACAGTCACTCTGGATGATGGTATGGAGACTCCTTAAAAAACTAAGAATAAAACCACCATATATCCCAGCGATCCAACTCCTAGGCGTATAACGTGAGGAAACCAAAATTGAAAGAGTCACATGTATCCCATTGTCCATTGCAGCACTATTTACAATAGTTAGGACATGGGAGCAACCTAGATGTCCATTGACAGATGAATGGATAAATAAATAGTGGTACATATACACAATGGAACATTACTCAGCCATAAAAAGGAACACATTTGAGTCAATTCTAATGAGGTGGATGGATCTACATCTTGTTATACAGAGTGAAGTAAGTCAGAAAGAAAAAGATGAATATCATATTCTTACACATATATATGGAATCTAGGAAAATGATAATGAATAATTTATTTACAGGGCAGCAGTGGAGAAACAGACATAGAGAATAGACTTATGGACACGTGGAGAGGGAAAGAGAGGGTGAGATGTATGGGAAGAGTAACATGGAAGCTTACACTACCATATGTAAAACATATAGACAATGTTAATTTGCTATATGGCTCAGGAAACTCAAACAAGGGCTCTGTGTCAACCTAGAGGGGTGGGATGGGGGAGGGAAATGGGAGGGAGGTTCAAAAGGGAAGGGATATGTGTATACCTATGGCTGATTCATGTTGAGGTTTGACAGAAGACAAAATTTTGTAAAGCTATTATCATTCAATTAAATATAAATAAATTAATTTTTTAAATTCAGAAATATTAGTCATAGTAACAGGATGGTAAATGACAGCAGATGGCATGATCTTCTACTCTCTTGAATCTTCATATATTTGTCTTTATGGTTGTTAGTTTTGTCATATGTTCTAACAAAGAGTTTACCTTGTACTCCTGTCAATTAGTTTTACTAAGTTAAAAGCTATCATCTGTCAGCACTAATCTTGAGTGAGTCCTGAGGGCTCCCTAACATACCCAACAAAAAAGCTAGTCCACTAAAAAGAAATGGCACTGAATCAATAAATCAGTTGGAAAAGGGGGGAAAAAAAGAGATTCAGCAGGAAATGAATTGTGGTCCCCCAAAAAAGTCGAGTTTTTTTGTGTCAGAGATTTTAGGTTTAATTTTGTCAACAAACCAAGAACATATTCTACAGATTATTTCCCTTTCACTTCATGACCATGTATAAACATGAAATATATGCTCATGGTAATCAATTAATTTCTTATTTTATTTCAAGAAGCATTTTGAAGACTCAATTTTTCAGCATAATATATTTTAAAAGTTGTAGTTTCCTACACTAATATGTACTCAGTTAATTATTATTGAATAAACTTATAAACAGATAGTTTCATTTACATTTGAAAACTATTACTGATAAATCCCAAGAAAAGCAATCCAACTTTCCACATTTTAAATAATGATAATTTGAAAATCATGTTGAAAAAATAAATAAATAAATAAATAAAAATCATGGCAAATAAATGGGGAAACAATAGACACAGTGAGAGACTAATTTGGGGGGCTCCAAAATCACTGCAGATGGTAACTGCAGACATGAAAGAAAAAGATGCCTGCTCCTTGAAAGAAAAGCTATGACCAGCCTAGATAGCATGTTAAAAAGCAGACATTATTTTGCCAACAAATGTCCATCTAATCAAAGCTATGGAAAATTGATGGAGCACTGGAAAATTAATGCGTTTGAACTGTGGTGTTGGAGAAGACTCTTGAGAGTCCCTTGGACTGCAAGGAGATCCAACCATTCCATCCTAAAGGAAATCAGTCCTGAATATTCATTGGAAGGACTGATGCTGAAGCTGAAGCTCCAATACTTTTGGCACCTGATGTGCAGAAGTGACTCATTAGAAAAGCCCCTGGTGCTGGGAAAGGTTGAAAGTGGGAAAAGAGGGAACGACATAGGATGAGATGGTTAGATTGCATCACTGACTCAATGGACATGAGTTTGAGCAAGCTCTGGGAGTTGGTGATGGACAGGCAAGCCTGGTGTGCTGAAGTCCATGGTTTTGCAAAGAGTTGAACAATACTGAGTGACTGATCTGAACTGAACCGAAAAATCTTTAGCACACAGTATTAAAATTAAGGCTAAGTATGGTTCCTTTTTAAATAGCAATTCCATAAAATCTCCAGGTGCATTACATTGTTTGACTGATTACTGATACTTTTTCAGTAGCTAATTAATTATTAATTGTTTAATAGCTGATGCTCATTTAATAGTCTACCCAGATAGCTCAGTGGTAAAGAATCTGACTGCCAATGCAGGAGCCTCCAGAGACATGGATTTGATCCCTGGGTCAGGAACATCCCCTGGAGAAAACAATGGTGCCCCACTCCAGTATTCTTGGGGAGATAATCCCAGGGACAGAGGAGCCTGGCAGCCTACAGTCCATGAGGTCGCAAAGAGACAAGAATGAGGAACTGAGGATGCAGTAGTTCAATGCTAACCCAAAATTAATACAAATCTCTTTTTTATTTCTTGTAAAGCTAATTCAGAACACTATATAATCATGTGCATATGGGCAATACATTACAAATAAATATATGGATGCATGTATTTAATAAAACTTTAGTGAACTGGGTGTTACTGATGAAGGCTTCCTCCATTATAGTACGGTCTTTACTCTAACTTCTTTCATCTTTAATGCTCCTAAGAAATATACTCAGAAATTTCCCTTTCCTTTTTTTTCTAACTGAATCCCCACCTTCTCTATCTCAAGTTACCAAATTCTGACTATTTCTTTTCAAAAATAGATATAAAAATAGCACTTCTTTCATGAAGCTTTTTCTTTTCATGTGGTTAGAATTAATCTCACTATCCTTTGAATCCCTCAGTCTTTTAGTCATCATTTCTGTTATCATATCTATAATAAACAGGTCCATATTCATATGTCTCTCACTAATATGTAAACTCATTTAAGAGCAAAGGTTGACTTTTTTTTTTTTTTTTGTATGTTTCATAAGGTAGAAGGGGGGTTCAGGATTGGGAACTCATGTACATCCATGGTGGATTCATGTTGATGTATGGCAAAACAAATACAGTATTGTAAAGTAAAATAAAGTAAAATTTTTTTAAAAATCTAAAATATACTATAAAAAATAAAGTCTATTTTATCTGAAAAAAAAATGCTTTGTTCTATTTTACTTTGTTTTATTAAAATGCAGTTGATTGGGACTTCCGTGGTGGTCCAGTGGTTAAGACTTCACTTTCCAATGCAAGGGTTTGAAGGTTTGACCTCTGGCTAGGGAGCTAAGAAACCATATACCTCACGGCCAAAAATCAAAACATCAAACAATATTGCAATACATTCAATAAAGAATTTAAAAAATGTATTGACTATGTTTTCTAAGGGTATTCCTGTTAATATTTTACATTTTCAGTGCTTCAATTTCCAGTTCTAGTATTTGCTATATAATTAAAAAATAAAGATTAAATATCACAAAAAATGGATCATATTTTAAAAATAACAAAATACAGTTGATTTACAATACTGTGGTGTTTTTTTTTTTTTTTCTGATCAACTTTGAATCACCTAGGCATTTAGCATGTGTCCAGATCCATGCAAACATTCCAGAAATGCTGATTTAATTTTGATATTAATTTAAAATCCCTTTCAATATTTAGCAAACTAACTAAACTACTAGGTGTGTAAAAATGTTTATTTAATTAATTGTTTCTCAAGGAGTTAGCTAAACTCTATAACATAGGTCATCTACATTGCTTGGTTTCAGTGTGTATGGTTAATAATGCTACTAAGGATTATTTTCATAATGCTTTAAGTTCAAGTTGTCTCATTTTAGACACTGTAATTTTAATTTTAAAAAATTGATTCAGGTTTCCTGAGAACAAAAGAAAAGCCTGAAGAGCGCATTTATTTTGGGGATTAATCATTGAACCATATCACACTATGATGAGGTATTTGTTTCTGTGGCATGAATGCAACTGCATCCTTGGTTCAATATATGCTCATCAGTCAGTTCAGTTCAGTCACTCAGTCATGTATGACTCTTTGCAACCCCATGAACTGCAGCACACCAGGCCTCCCTGTCCATCACCAACTCCTGGAGTTCACTCAGACTCACATTCATCGAGTCAGTGATGCCATCCAGCCATCTCATCCTCTGTCGGCCCCTTCTCCTCCTGCCCCCAACCCCTCCCAGCATCAAAGTCTTTTCCAATGAGTCAACTCTTCTCATGAGGTGGCCAAAGTACCAGAGATTAAGCTTTAGCATCATTCCCTCCAAAGAAATCCCAGGGCTGATCTCCTTCAGAATGGACTGGTTGGATCTCCTTGCAGTCCAAGGGACTCTCAAGAGTCTTCTCCAACACCACAGTTCAAAAGCATCAATTCTTCAGTGCTCAGCCTTCTTCACAGTCCAACTGTCACATCCATACATGACCACAGGAAAAACCATAGCCTTGACTAGACGGACCTTAGTCAGCAAACCTCATAGAATAAGATTAAAGCAGATAACTAGGCATTTCATGTAATATGCAAAGAATCTTTATTCCTGAGAGTGTGAAGTTTAAAAAATATTCTATAGTTCCTCTTTGGCTTTCAATAACTCTCTACTTCCTTGATTACATGAGTGTAGTTCTGAATTTCCAGGTTTTTAATGTAGTTTTTTTAGTTGAAAACAATTCATAAGGAAATAATTTTTAATAATACACTGGATATTGCTGATGTATTAATTTGACTGCCACCAGCATTATTCACTTAATAAACAGTTATTTATCCACTGTTCTAGGTGTTGGTTGATGAAGAAATGCAGCAGCAAAGGGGAAAAAAAGAAACAAAACTCCTGCTTTCATGGAGTTTCTTTCTGCATGTCAGAGAGTGGTCTCTCATAAGAACAGAGAAGGGTAAGAGGACAAAGACTGTCCGAGTCAAGGCACGATCATGTTCAATTTTGGTAGCTCATCTGATAAGATGGCATTGAAGTAAAACCTTGAAGGAAGGAATGGAGAAAATTGTGGAGATACAATGTATGTAAAGGTTGAGACAAGGGTAATTCCCAAAGAGATAGCAGCTATGCAATGACTGTTGTAGAAGTCGATTGACATATCTATAAGATAGCAATGTGATCTTTATGGCTAGAATGCTACAAGTGGAAGGTGGAAAATGACAGAATAAAAGATGAGAGCACCTACAAGAGAACGAGACCTCTTAAAGTGGTCTCTTACAGGACATTTATTTCTTTCTGAACAATATAAAAAGATACTGCAAAATTCTAAACTGAGGAGTAGCAAACCTAACATCTCATATTTCTGTGTGGAGGATATTCTGTATAGCAAAGATAGAAGCAAAAAATTTTAGAAGACTGTTGGAACTTATAAGCTGAGAAATTAATGTGGCTTGGTTGGAGATGACAGTAATGGAGGTGGTTAGAAATGGCAAGATGCTGAATATATTTTTGAGGTATTTAAAATATTTTTCCTTGCTGGCTTGTATTTAGAGTGTGAATGAAAGTCAAGAGCAACTGAAGGTATTTTGAATTGCACCAGTGGTAGAATGAAATAGACATTACTAAATCAAGAAGTGGGGAAAGAACAAAAGTGTATGACTAGAGTTTAGAAGTAGATGAGAGTCATCAACATAGTTACGGTACAGAATCCTTTGAGACTGAATAAAATCTCCAAGGAAGTTAGAGAAAATAGAGAAGACCAGCTGTCCAAGAACTGAGTGTGGGAGATTATAATATTTAGAGCTTGGCAATATGGGAAGAATGGAGAAAAGGAGGCAAAAGTGGTCTGAGAGGAGGAGAAAAAGCTAACTTAAGAAAAGGAGTCAACAACTGATCAACCTTATCAGATGTTGTGGATAACTTGGGGGGCTTTTCTGGTGGCTCAGTGGTAAAGCATCTGCCTGCAATGCAGGAGATGCTGCAGGTTCGATCTCTGGGTCGGGAAGATCTCCTGGAGAAGGCATGGCAAGCCAATAAAGTATTCTTTCCTGGACAATCCCATGGACAGAGGAACCTGGTGGGCTGTAGTCCATAGTGTTGCAAAAGTCGGGCATGACTGAGCACACACTCATGGATAACTTGAATAAAACAAGGAAATATTATTGGCAATTGGTTAGATACAGTGTAAGCCATTAGGTAATACAAAAGGAGCAGTTTTATGGAGGGTAGAGAGGAAAACCTCATTGGAAGGAATTCAAAGGACAGGGAGGAGATAAAGTGGATATAGAAAATAGTGATAGCTTTCAAGGTGTTTTGTAAAAAACAAACAAACAAAAACCAAGAAGGTTGTGGGGTGGGCAGAGAACTAGAGTAGCAGGTCATTCAATTGGATATATAGTCAACAGATTAGCTTTTGTTTTGTTTTAATATCACTCATAAATATTAGAATATTTTTATACAGTGATGGCCATTATCCAACTCAGGGAAAATGTTACCAGACATTTGGCCCTGCCCAAAACATCCATATGACACTTATTTTATAAATCATTTGGTTTAAGTCAAAAGGTTTCTTAAATTTGATCCTGCCCATAAACATTTGGTGGCTCATGCCAAAAGGTCTTTAAGATGCTGTCCTATCTAAAATGTCATTGAGCATACTTGGTCCATGACAAATGGTTTTAAAAGAACCAAATATTAATGATCTTTTGAAATAGACCAAAGGCCTTCATGAATGTTTTTAAAGGGATCAAATATGATCAAATATCAAGGATCTTTTGGCATGGACTAAATGTCTTACGTGCATTTGGGCAGGACCAAATGGTCTGCAAGTCAAGGAAACTAATGATAATGCAGAAAAAAAATTAGAGAATAATTTCAGGATCAAGTTTCTTGAGGAAGTGGACCTCTGAATTCAAAGTTCACTCAGAAGAATTTACCATAGGCAAAACAAATAATCCAGCCATCAAAATAAGAAGGAAGACAGAGTTCCAGATGTAAGTGTATTAGACTTAGAGGTATAAGCACATCCAAGTTTTTCCTGTTTGTTTCTCCTCCTGTTGCTTTTCTTTCTTTCTTTTTTCCTTTCTCTTAAACCAATGAGATTTGAGACCAGGTCACCAGTTGAGAGTTTTAGCCAAGATGTATTTGAGGTTTCACGACATGCAGGATTGTAGTTGTCTAAATAAGTGGTCAAGTGAAAGAATTAGAGATAAATCTTCAGAGAGTGAAATAAAGGTGTAGGAGGTCAGATAGAGATGATTTTTTTCCCAGTTGATAGTGGAATCAAGGCCCACAGCCCTGCAGCAAAGGCAAAGGGGTTACAGGCTGGTAGTAAAGTTCTAATGGTAGTATCCTAAACAGACCATTCTCTGCTGTGCCTTTTCTCCCTTGTGCTAACACACTTCAGTCGTGTCCAACTCTGTGTAACCCTATAGTCTGTAGCCTGCTAGGTTCCTCTATCCATGGGGTTTTCCAGGCAAAAATATTGAAGTGGGTTGCCATTTCCTTCTCCAGGGGAACTTCCTGACCCAGGGATTGAACCGATGCCTCTTACGCCTCCTGTATTGGCAGGTGGGTTCTTTATCACTAGTGCCACCTTGGAAAAGCTGTTTCTCTGGAATTCAGGTACACACTATGATTTACTCAGTACTCTTCCACTATATGACTTCTACTTTTTATGATAACCAGAATTGGTTTCTATTATTTGCAAATAATAACCCTATGTTAACTGGCAAATATTAGTTGGAGCTACTCAAGAATTGTGGCAAATATCTAGGGACCCAGAAGAAATTCTATCATAAATTAATAAACTATAATTATTGTTTACAAAGTTTACTTAAACCAATTAACAGGACATCTTTTTCAGCTGGATGATTCCCTATCACAGTCTGTTTAAAATTGTCTCTAAAGTTATAATATAACAAGGACATAGGGTGATATATTTAGGAATTTAACCATCACTGTCAGGTATGAAATGACATTTTAATCAAATCCACCAAGAGTACTTTGTAACTAGATCAAGGTAGAAACATATTTTCCTCTAATGAGCTGTATCATGCAAACCACTCCCAAAGGACACACGAGTGGTAGAAGTATTAGCTATTACTGTAAAAGGGAACTCTTGAAAGTTGAATCACTTGTAGTTTAAAATTGAGAAAACTGAGGAGGGTAAATATGATTCAAGCCCACAACTATAACATATCCAGGAATAATAACATTTTCTGAAGACTAGATTGACCTTTAGTTAACCCACAAAACTGTTCCCTATATAGATTATCTGTCACTGGCTCATAGATCACATGTTTATTGTTCAGGACAGTCCAGATTCTTTAAGTTTTATCACTGTCCTCCATATTTCCTCTTACACATGAAGAATTTAGAGGGTCTAAATCGTTCTATACCACTTATGTCAAAGTGCATCTCCAGACAGACTCTGGAAACTAGAAACACACAGAATTCTTTATTATATTTTTTCATCCAATTTAAGAGTTTGAAAAAATGTGATTTTTCTATAAAGATATATTTTATTTAAAATTACATAAGCACACACTCCACTTTAGTATTCAGTAAGGATAGTGTTATCAGCTGCTTTTAGTAAAAATCATTTGGTTTTAATCATTGCTCTTAAATTATTCTTGAGTGAACATCTTCTTTCAGTCTTTTCCATGAGGACTATAAGAGCCTTTTTCATCCCATCATTTTCTTTTTTCACTTACCTTCCAATCTTTTTATTTAATTTGCTATCTAATTTTTAAAATGCTTATTTTGACAGGAAGGACATTTTCATTCAAATTGAAATTAGTAGAACATTAATTTGACTTTAATAATAAAACTTTCTTTCATTTTTCTAAGCAAGATCCTCATAGAAAAAGAGAAAAGTGAGCCCAGGCAAAATCATAAAGTGAAATGTAATTTGACTCTAACTTGAGGTCAACACTCTCTGTGACTCCTCCATTGTTGGTGGTTTGGGAACTACCATTATTATACTAAACTGAAGCTTGATCCTCTCAGAGCATTGTCTCATATTCCCAAATTAAGATATATCTTTCTCTATCCCATTCTCACCCATAAGGTTATAATTTCAAGTGACTCATTAAGGTAATAATAATTGTCAACATTGCCTGAGTCCTTTATCTTATGTCTGATACTATTCTTAGTGTTTTACATGAATCAACTTGCTTAAAGTTAAAAAAATACCCTGTGAGTTAGGTACTATTATTCCTAGTTTACCCATGATGACCATGTGTTCTGATTTACAAAAATGAATGCACGAAAAGAAAAAAAAAAAAAAAAACTATGATGATTTAAAAGTATAGTGTTTCAAATATTAATACTATTTGTGAATTTAAATAGTAGTGTGAATAAATAGTGGTGTGAATAAATAAGAATAACACATGAGTTTTACTGTCTCATCTCTTTTTGCTAAAAACATGAAGAGGATTTTAAAAAGAGTTAAAATGAAGTTTCCGTTATGACATTTTTTAGAGAAATAGCCATCATAGCCTTTCTCTGAGTCACTTATAAATATATATTAATTGTTTTCCAATCTTCTGTTGTCAAAAAAAGTCAAGTGTTCAAATGCTCTGTTCAGACTTAATTGCACTTCCAAAGTTCTTTCTGTATAGGGTTTATGTAGTTTTCAAATAGGCTGATATGGAAGAAAAATTTACTTTCTAGCCAGTATTTTTCTCTAAAAGAGGTCATCTTTCTTTAATTCTCTGAAGATAAAGCCTAAGAAAACTATATTTGGCCAGGCCAATTCAAATGGCAGACCAGAGAGGAAGCTGTAAAACACAGTCTGACAGGGTTGCCAAGACTCATTTTAGTTCTGTGTACCTCCTTCCTCCCCACCTGACTCATGACAAAGAAAATCCACAGGAAACCAGATGGAGAAAAAAGTGCTATGGTCTCTGATCATTTGATCTATTCTGTATCAGACTAAGTTAAATTTGATTTTTTACACCTTTACTGAAACCTTTATCAACAAAATGGTTTCTATATTTCTAACCTATATTTGATTCTGGCAAGCGGTACCTGATTTTAGCTATTCCCATGATGTAATCTCGTTTTGACTATAAAAAATGGAAAGATAAAAATGGTTTATATTTTTTTTCTAAAGCTACATCTGTTGAGCACAAAATATAAAAAGAATCAGCTGCTTCATATGATCATATTTAGACAAATATTTTTAAAGGACATAAAAATGAGTGTTTTGTGTTTATATTTTTCCTTTATTCTCTAAATTCGTTTGCTGAATAATAGCAAACAATCAAAATAAAATGGCTAACTTGTTCTTTTTCTTTAAACTAACCTGAGAAATGAACTATTCACATGAATACAGAAACAGTTATTGTATAGAATGAATCATTTTCACAAAAAAAACTCCTTAAATAATATAGATCTGGGCATCTTATCATGGATAGGTAGGGGCATATTATTTTTAGTGCATTCAGTTCAGTTCAGTTCAGTCACTCAGTTGTGTCCAAATCTCTGCGACCCCATGAATCACAGCACGCCAGGCCTCCGTGTCCATCACCATCTCCCGGAGTTCACTCAGACTCACGTCCATAGAGTCAGTGATGCCATCTAGCCATCTCATCCTCTGTCGGCCCCTTCTCCTCCTGCCCCCAATCCCTTCCAGCATCAGAGTCTTTTCCAATGAGTCATCTTCGCATGAGGTGGCCAAAGTACTGGAGCTTCAGCTTTAGCATCATTCCTTCCAAAGAAATCCCAGGGTTGATCTCTTTCAGAATGGACTGGTTGGATCTCCTGGCAGTGCAAGAGACCCTCAAGAGTCTTCTCCAACACCACCATTCAAACACATCAATTCTTCAGCGCTCAGCCTTCTTCACAGTCCAACTTTCACATCCATACATGACCACAGGTAAAACCATAGCCTTGACTGACGGACCTTAGTGGGCAAAGTAATGTCTCTGTTTTGAATATACTATCTAGCTTGGTCATAACTTTTCTTCCAAGGAGTAAGCGTCTTTTAATTTCATGGCTGCAGTCACCATCTGCAGTGATTTTGGAGCCCAAAAATAAAGTCTGACACCGTTTCCACTGTTTCGCCATCTATTTCCCATGAAGTGATGGGACCAGATGCCATGATATTTGTTTTCTGAATGTTGAGCTTTAAGCCAACTTTTTCACTCTCCTCTTTCACTTTCATCAAGAGGCTTTTAAGCTCCTCTTCACTTTCTGCCATAAGGGTGGTGTCATCTGCATATCTGAGGTTATTGATATTTCTCCTGGCAATCTTGATTCCAGCTTGTGTTTCTTCCAGTCCAGCGTTTCTCATGATGTACTCTGCATAGAAGTTAAGTAAGCAGGGTGACAATATACAGCCTTGATGTAATCCTTCTCCTATTTGGAACCAGTCTGTTGTTCCATGTCCAGTTCTAACTTTTGCTTCCTGACCTGCATACAGATTTCTCAAGAGGCAGGTCAGGTGGCCTGGTATTCCCATCTCTTTCAGAATTTTCCACAGTTGATTGTGATCCACACAGTCAAAGGCTTTGGCATAGTCAATAAAGCAGAAATAGATGTTTTTCTGGAATTCTCTTGCTTCTTCCATGATCCAGAGGATGTTGGCAATTTGATCTCTGGTTCCTCTGCCTTTTCTAAAACCAGCTTGAACATCAGGGAGTTCACGGTTCACATATTGCTGAAGTCTGGCTTGGAGGATTTTGAGCATTACTTTACTAGCATGTGAGATGCGTGTAATTGTGCAGTAGTTTGAGCATTCTTTTGCATCGCCTTTCTTTGGCATTGAAATGAAAACTGATCTTTTCCAGTCCTGTGGCCACTGCTGGTTTTCCAAACTTGCTGGCATATTGAGTGCAGCACTTTCACAGCATTATCTTTCAGGATTTGAAACAGCTCAACTGGAATTCCATCACCTCCACTAGCTTTGTTCATAGTGATGCTTTCTAAGGCCCACTTGACTTCACATTCCAAATTGTCTGGCTCTAGATTAGTGATCACATCATCATGATTATCTGGGTCGTGAAGATGTTTTTTGTACAGTTCTTCCATGTATTCTTGCCTCCTCTTCTTAATATCTTCTGCTTCTGTTAGGTCCAGACCATTTCTGTCCTTTATCTAGCCCATCTTTGCATGAAATGTTCCCTTGGTATCTCTAGTTTTCTTGAAGAGATCTCTAGTCTTTCCCATTCTGTTGTTTTCTTCTATTTTTTTGCATTGATCACTGAAGAAGGCTTTCTTATCTCTTCTTGCTATTCTTTGGAACTCTGCATTCAGATGCTTATATCTTTCCTTTTCTCCTTTGCTCTTCACCTCTCTTCTTTTCACAGCTATTTGTAAGGCCTCCCCAGACAGCCATTTTGCTTTCTTTGCATTTCTTTTCCATGGGAAAGTTCTTGATCCCTGTCTCCTGTACAATGTCACGAACCTCATTCCATAGTTCATCAGGCACTCTATCTATCAGATCTATTTCCTTAAATCTATTTCTCACTTCCACTGTATAGTCATAAGGGATTTGATTTAGGTCATACCTGGATTGTCTGGCAGTTTTCCTTACTTTCTTCAATTTAAGTCTGAATTTGGCAATAAGGAGTTCATGATCTGAGCCACAGTCAGCTCCCGGTCTTGTTTTTGTTTAGTGCATTAGCTATGATCTAAGTGAAGGCTTTAGATAACATTAAATATCACGCTTTTTTTCCCCCCTTTAAGAGGTTCAAACACAGTAATAGAGACATTTTTAAATGTAACATTACAAAGAAAATCTCAACATTTTTAAGGTAATATTAAAAAAATAAAAACTTATAGCAATGATACTATGCTATAAAGATAGCTTCAGTTAAGTTCAGTTCAGTCGCTCAGTCTTGTCTGATTCTTTGCAACCCCATGAATCGCAGCATGCCAGTCCTCCCTGTCCATCACCAACTCCCAGAGTTCATTTAGACTCACGTCCATCGAGTCAGTGATGCCATCCAGCCATCTCATCCTCTGTCGGCCCCTTCTCCTCCTGCCACCAATTCCTCTCAGCATCAGAGTCTTTTCCAATGAGTCAACTCTTCGCATGAGGTGGCCAAAGTACTGGAGTTTCAGCTTCAGCATCATTCCCTCCAAAGAAATCCCAGGGCTGATCTCCTTCAGAATGGACTGGTTGGATCTCCTTGCAGTCCAAGGGACTCTCAAGAGTCTTCTCCAACACCACAGTTCAAAAGCATGAATTCTTCAGCACTCAGCTTTCTTCACAGTCCAACTCTCACGTCCATACATGACCACAGGAAAAACCATAGCCTTGACTAGACGGACCTTAGTGGGCAAAGTAATGTCTCTGCTTTTGAATATACTATCTTGGTTGGTCATAACTTTTCTTCCACAGAGTAAGCGTCTTTTAATTTCATGGCTGCAGTCACCATCTGCAGTGATTTTGGAGCCCCAAAAAATAAAGTCTGGCACTGTTTCCACTGTTTCCCCATCTATCTCCCATGAAATAATGGGACCAGATGCCATGATCTTTGTTTTCTGAATGTTGAGCTTTAAGCCAACTTTTTCACTCTCCTCTTTCACTTTCATCAAGAGGCTTTTTAGCTCCTCTTCACTTTCTGTCATAAGGGTGGTGTCATCTGCATATCTGAGGTTAATGATATTTCTCCTGGTAATCTTGATTCCAGCTTGTGCTTCTTCCAGCCCAGCGTTTCTCATGATGTACTCTGCATAGAAGTTAAATAAGCAGGGTGACAATATACAGCCTTGACATACTCCCTTTCCTATTTGGAACCAGTCTGTTGTTCCATGTCCAGTTCTAACTGTTGCTTCCTGACCTGCATATAGGTTTCTCAATAGGCAGGTCAGGTGCTCTTAGATGTAGCATTTTAAATTCAATACCCTTGAGTACTTCAAGAAGAAAGAAATGAAACAGAAAAGAAAAATAATTCTAATGCCAGATTTGCTAGTTTCCAAAAAGTTATCGTTTCTCTTGACTTGTGTTTTTTTTCAAAGCCACATTGTCAAGTCTGGATGAAATGCTCATGTATTATTTGCCTAATGTCTAGGAATAAATGTTGATTTTTAATTATTCTATAAAAATAATATGTGAAGCTATGGATGCCTTATCTTTGACAAAGTAAGCAAGAATATACAATAGAGCAAAGACAATCTCTTTAACAGGTAGTGCTGGGAAAACTGGTCAACCACCAGGAAAGAATGAAACTAGAACACTTTCTAACACCATATACAAAAATAAACACAAAATGGTTTAAAGATCTAAATGTATGACCAGAAACTATAAAACTGCTAGAGGAAACATAGGCAAAACACTCTCTGACATAAATCACAGCAGGATCCTCTATGACCCATCTCCCACAATAATGGAAATAAAAGCAAAAATAAGCAAATGGGACCTAATTAAACTTAACAGCTTTTGCAAAACGAAGGAAACTATAAGCAAGGTGAAAAGACAGTCTTCAGAATGGTAGAAAATAATAGCAAATGAAGCAACTGACAAAGAATTAATCTCAAAAATATACAGGCAGCTCATGCAGCTCAAAAACCAGAAAAATAAATGACCCAATCAAAAAATGGGCCAAAGAGCTAAACAGACATTTCTCCAAAGAAGACATACAGATGGCCAACAACCACATGAAAAGATGCTCAACATCACTAATTATCAGAGAAGTGCAAATCAAAACTACAATTAGGTACCATTTCATGTGGGTCAGAAGGAGTATCAAAAATTCTACAAACAAGTGCTGGAGAGGGTGTGGAGAAAAGGGAACCCTCTTTCACTGTTGGTGGGAATGCAAACTAGTACAGCCACTTTTGAGAACAGTGTGGAGATTCCTTAAAACACTGGAAATAGAACTGCCATACTACCCAGCAATTCCACTGCTGGGTATATACACTGAGGAAACCAGAATTGAAAGAGACATGTGTACCCCAGTGTTCATCACAGCACTGTTTATAATAGCCAGGACATGGAAGCAACCTAGATGTCCATCAGCAGATGAATGGATAAGAAAGCTGTGGTAAATATACACAATGGAATATTGCTCACTATTAAAAAGAATGCATTTGAATCAGTTCTAATGAGATGGATGAAAATGGAGCCTATTTACAGAGTGAAGTAAGTAAAAAAGAAAAACATCAATACAGTATATTAATGCATATATATGGAATTTGGAAAGATGGTAACAATGACCATATTTGTGAGACAGCAAAAGAGACACAGATGTAAAGAACAGACTTTTAGACTCTGTGGGAAAGGTGAGGGTGGGATGATTTGAGAGAATAGCATTGAAATATGTATATTATTATATGTGAAATAGTTCACCAGTCCAAGTTTGACACATGAAACAGGGCACTCAAAGTCGGTGCACTCAGACAACCCTGAGGGATGGGATGGGGAGGGAGGTGGGAGGGGGTTCATGATGGGGGACACATGTACACCCGTGACTGATTCATGCCAATGAATGGCAAAAACCACTACAATATTGTAAAGTAATTAGCCTCTAATTAAAATAAATAAATTTAAAAAGTAATGTGTGAAATCATTATATCTTAAAAGTCTAATCATGTGGAGGCAAAGTTTGATTCCATAGTTTGGTGGTAGAAAGAAATCTTTATGAAGTAGCCCTTCAATAGATATACATATTTAATTTATAAGACAACCTTCCTTATGAAGTTTCGTTTCCCTGGTGGCTCAGATTGTAAAGCATCTGCCTGCAATGTGGGAGACCTGGGTTCAATCCCTGGGTTGGGAAGACCCCCCAGAGAAGGAAATGGCAACCCACTCCAGTATTCTTGCATGGAAAATCAGATGGATAGAGGACCTTGGTAGGCTACAGTCCATAGTGTTGAAAACAGTTGGAAACAACTGAGAGACTTCACTTTCTTTCTTTCTTTTCCTTAGTAAAGGAGTTTAAATAACCTAAGAATAATGTATAAAGACAGTCGTGTTTGTTATCTTTTTACTGTTTGTAGTATCACCTTACATCCTGAAAATAGATATTTCTCTTTTCCAAATGTACCTTCCATTTTTCTACACTAATTTTCCACAAATGTGCAGAGCTTCTCTCCCTCCCATTTTTGAAATGCGCAGAAATAAATCTATTCTCCTTTATTCTATCACAAAATATCTTATTTAAAACTTCTTATTTTTCTAAGAGAACTGCTTTTCAAATTGAGAAGCAATTCATGGGCTTCTCAGGTGGAGCAGTGGTAGAGGAATCCGCCTGTCAATGAAAGAGATGCAGGAGAACCGAGTTTGATTCCTGCCTGAAAAACCCCATGGACAGAGGAGCCTGGCAAGCTATAGTCGATGAGGTCACAAAGAGTAAAACACTATTGAGCACACATGCTAAATTATAAATTAAATTTTGGGTAGGGAGTGTTGGACAGGATTTTTATGTATGTGCACTCATGCATTTTCATGCTGCTGTTTTTCTCTGTAACATTATTCTTATTAAAAAGAGCTGTGGTCTCTAATCTGTTTGTATATTATATACATCCATGGAGTTTATTTAAATGACATATACTCATCCCACAAAAACTTAAGAATCTCTGGGCATGAAGTCCTGGTGTTGCTACTTTTATTTATTTTTTTTTAATTTATTTTTTATTTTACTTTACAATTCTGTATTGGTTTTGCCATACATTGACATGAATCCACCATGGGTGTACATGCGTTCCCAAACATGAACCCCCCTCCCACCCCCCTCTCCACAACATCTCTCTGGGTCATCCCCACGTACCAGCCCCAAGCGTGCCATATCCTGCATCAGACATAGACTGGCAATAAATTGCCTGCCTCCTCACCCAGGGAATAATAAGTGCAGACAGATTTGACAATAACTGACCTAGAAACATCAAGATGATTATAAGTGAAACCACTGATCTGATTGTCACTTCTATGTTTGTCTCTAAATCACAGTTAAGTGAGATCAAATCCAGTTTGTTAGGATTTGTAATAACAAATCAGCATCACAATTTAAGTGCCCGTTAATTTAAACATTCCTGTATGATGGACTACTTCAGTTCAGTCAGTTCAGTTGCTCAGTCGTATCCGACTCTTTGTGAACCATGAACCACAGCACGCCAGGCCTCCCTGTCCATCACTAACTCCCGGAGTACACCCAAACCCATGTGCATCGAGTCAGTGATGCCATCCAACCATCTCATCTTCTGTTGTCCCCTTCTCCTCCTGCCCTCAATCTTTCCCAGCATCAGGGTCTTTTTCAATGAGTCAGCTCTTCGCATCAGGTGGCCAAAGTATTGGAGTTTCAGCTTCAACATCCAATGAACACTTCCAGTGAGTCCTTCCAATGAACACTCAGGACTGATCTCCTTTAGGAAAAACTGGTTGGGTCTCCTTGCAGTCCAAGGGACTCTCAAGAGTCTTCTCCAACACCATAGTTCAAAAGCATCAATTCTTTGGTGCTCAGCTTTCTTTATAGTCCAACTCTCACATCCATACATGACCACTGGAAAAGCCATAGCCTTAACTAGACAGACCTTTGTTGGCAAAGTAATGTCTCTACTTTTTAATAAACTGTCTAGGTTTGTCATAACTTTCCTTCCAAGGAGTAAGCATCTTTTTTTTGATATAAATTTATTTATTTTAATTGGAGGCTAATTACTTTACTTTATTGTATTGGTATTGCCATATATCAACATGAATCCACCACGGGTGTACACGTGTTCCTCATCCTGAACCCTCCTCCCACCTCCCTCCCCATACCATCTCTCTGGGTCATCCCAATGCACCAACCCCGAGTATCCTGTATCATGCATCGAACCTGGGCTGGTGATTCGTTTCACATATGATATTATACATGTTTCAATGTCATTAATTTCATGGCTGCAATCACCATCTGCAGTGATTTTGGAGCCCAGAAAAATAAAGTCAGCCACTGTTTCTACTGTTTCCCCATCTATTTGCCATGAAGTTATGGGACCAGATGCCATGATCTTAGTTTTCTGAATGTTGAGCTTTAAGCCAACTTTTTCATTCTCCTCTTTCACTTTCATCAAGAGGCTCTTTAGTTCTTCTTCACATTCTGCCATAAGAGTGGTGTCATCTGCATATCTGAGGTTATTGATATTGCTCCAGCCATCTTGATTCCAGCTTGTGCTTTCTCCAGCCCAGCATTTCTGATGATGTACTCTGCATATAAGTTAAATACGCATGGTGACAATATACAGCCTTGACATACTCCTTTTCCTATTTGGAACCAGTCTGTTGTTTCATGTCCAGTTCTAACTGTTGCTTCCTGACCTGCATACAGATTTCTGAAGAGGCAGGTCAGGTGGTCTGGTATTCCCATCTCTTTCAGAATTTTCCACACTTTATTGTGATCCACACAGTCAAAGGCTTTGGCACTATACATCAATAAATATGTGAAATCATAGAGAAGGAAATAATTTGTTATGATTCTTGCCTTTATTTCCTCTAATTAATTCTCATTATAATCTATATATATTCATGCATACATCTGAAGAAATAAATATATTATGACATTATAGATTATATTTCATTATAATTAATTATATTTCTCTTTTTTTCTCTTTTTGTTTGAGTGACTTACAAAAAATAAAAATCATATAAGCCTTAGAAAAGTCTACCTTAGGACAGTGGCTCTTTAATATAATAAAAAAATAATTCTTCATAGATTTTTATTATTAGTACTCTATACCAGTGTTGCTAAAGCTATCATGCTTTCTGGTTTATAACCAAAAGTAAGCACAATTGTGGTGTTGGAGAAGACTCTTGAGAGTCCCTTGGACTGCAAGGATCCAACCAGTCCATTCTAAAGGAGATTAGTCCTGGGTGTTCATTGGAAGAACTGATACTAAAGCTGAAACTCCAATATTTTGGCCACCTCATGTGAAGAGTTGACTCATTGGAAAAGATCCTGATGCTGGGAGGGATTGGGAGCAGGAGGAGAAGGGGACAGCGGAGGATGAGATTGCTGGATGGCATCACCGACTCAATGGACATGAATTTGAGTAAACTCTGGGAGTTGGTGATGAACAGGGAGGCCTGGCGTGCTGCAATTCATGGGGTCGCAAAGAGTTGGACATGTCTGAGCAACTGAACTGAAGCACAAATTATATGAAGTAAAAAACATTGCTAAGGTTTTAAGATCTGATTCACCAGAAAAACCCTCACTCAAACTCTCAGTCACCACACAATTCCTCCCTTCCGCCAGCTCTGTCTATTCTTCTCTCACACACATTACACACACATACACACATGTTTGATTTTATTTCTTTGACTCTCTGTCTTTCTACTTGGTATTTCTGTGCCAGTATATTTGTATTTCTGTTCCAATATAAAAAAAAAATATCTCCTCTTTTTACAATATTTATATTTCTTTTACTTCAATTGACATAACTTAGGATTGTCTAGAGGAAAAATAGCTATCAAGAATCAAAACAGTGGATGGGGAGAGTATATAACTGTTTCCAAGCATTTTAGCTTCACTCACAACATCAGTAAGTCAAGTAAAATTGATGTATCTCTATTTTTTCATCTCTTAATTGAAGTTAAAATTAAATATTCCCTGCTTATCTTATAGAAATTGTGGTAAGAGCAAATGATATAATTTTGTTGTGAATATCAATGTGTTGGTGAATTTTTAGTTGTAATTCAAATTTTGAAAAGAGGATTAATAATAAAGGTAACCTAAGTTCTGATTTCATTACTCCTTGAGTATATGTTTATATGTGTGAACAATAAGAGCAATTCACTTTTTTAAATCACCCATAGTTCATACCTTTAGTAGTTAGAGGTTTACATTAAATTTACATGTAACTGGGGACATAACCCCACCCCCAACAAAACTGAGCGAACTCAAGAGATTACAGTAGAACAAAGTCAGTTAGGACTTGCTTGTAATAAGGGAAAAGGTGGCAAGCTTATAATTTTATAAGAAACACTAAGTAGAGCTTACACGCAGAAGCAGATGGTGCCATACTAAGTGGCTAAAATCTGAAACATCTGCTCTTCATAATATAGTATGATAAAGCTAAAAAAGTAAGGTGGTTAGAAAAAAGATATGCATACTGTGCTGTATATATAAATATAAATGTTATATATATATATTATATATATATATATATGGTCCTACTATCAGTCGCTTCAGTCTTGTCTGACTGTTTACAACCCTATATCATGTAGCCCACCAGGCTTCTCTGTCCATTGGATTTTCCAGGCAAGAACACTGGAGTGAGTTGCCATTTCCTTCTCCAGGGGATCTTCCTGACTCAGAGATTGAACCTGCATCTCCTGTACGGCAGGCAGATTCTCTACCACTGAGTCACTTGGGAAGCCCTACATACATATACATACATATATATATATATATATATATACACACATATACGTATATATATACATGTGTATATATATATATGCTGTGCCTAGTCACTCAGTTGTGTCCGACTCTGTGCAACCCCATGGTTTCTAGCCCTCCAAGCTTCTCTGTCCATGGAGATTCTCTAGGCAAGAATACTGGGGTGGGTTGTCATGCCCTCCTCCAGGGTATCTTCCCAATGTAGGGATCAAATCCAGGTCTCCTGCATTGCAGGCAGATTCTTTACCAACTGAGCTACTAGGGAAGCAAGATTATATATATATATATTACACATATCTTTGATATATTTATTAAATTCAGAATCTGAATAAATTGATAAGAAATCATGCATTCCAGTCCCACATGAACAAAGATTTTAAAAATATTTCATTAGAGAAGATATATTATCAATAAACACATAGAAAGCCACATAACATCATTTGTCATTGGGAAAGTGAAAATTAAAAACACAACATGATGCTATTGCACACCTGTTAGAATAGCTTTAATTTAAAGACTTGATAATGATAAGTGTTAATCCAGCCATGAAGTCACGATAATTTTCTTACATTGGGAGACATATAAAATTTCCAACCACTTTGGTAAAAAGTTTTGCAGTTTCCAATAAAGTTGAATATGCACTTACTATATAACACAGAAATTGCAATCTTCATTTTTATCCAAGTGATATGAAAAGGCACATAAAGATATGCACAGTGATGTGTACAGCACTTTTATATCCAATGCTACTTTCTATCCCAACACATTGCCAGAAATACAATGTTATTTTTCCCTCGCTAAGTTGTGTCTAAATCTTTGTGACTTCATAGACTGTAGCATGTCAGGCTCCTCTGTCTTCCACCACCTCTCAAAGCATGCCCAAATCCATGTCCATTGCATAAGTGATGCTATCTAATCATCCTATGCCATCACTTTCTCCTTTTGCCCTCAAACTTTCCAGCATTAGGGTCTTTTCCAGTGAATCAGCTATTTGCATCAGGTGGCCAAAGTATCCGAAGTTCAGCTTCAACATCAGTCCTTCCAATGAATATTCAGGATTGATTTCCTTTAGGATTGACTGATTTGATCTCTTTGCTGTTCAAGGGACTCTCAAGAGTCTGCTCCATCACCACGGTTCCGAAATATTAACTCTTTGTCACTCAGCCTGCTTTTTGGTCAACTCTCACATCCACTACATGACTACTGGAAAAGCCATGGTTTTGAATATATGGACCTTTCTCAGCAAAATGATGCCTCTCTTTTTTAATATGCTGTCTAGGTTTACCATTGTTTTTCTTCCAAGAAGCATGCATCTTTTCATTTCATGGCTGCAATGACCATTTTCAGTGACTTTGGAACCCATGAAAGTAAAGTCTGTCACTGTTTCCATTTTTTTTCCATCTATTTACCATGAAGTGATGGGACCAGATGCCGTGGTCTTCATTTTTTGAATGTTGAATTTTAAGCCAGCTTTTTCACTCTCTTCTTTCACCTTCATCAAGAGGCCCTTTAAGTTCCTCTCCACTTTCTGCCATTAGAGTGGTATCATCTGCATATCTGAGGTTATTGATATTTCTTCTAGCTGTCTTGATTCCAGCCCAGCATTTCACATGATGTACTGTGTGTATAAGTTTAATCAGGGTGGCAATATGCAACCTGTACTCTATTCTCAATTTTGAACCATTCCATTGGTTCATGTTTGGTTCAAACTGTTATTTCTTGACCTGTGTATGGGTTTCTCTGGAGACAGGTAAGGTGGTCTAGTATTTATAGTATTCTTTTCTCTTTAAGTAGTTTCCACAAAGACTTTAGTGTAGTCAATGTAGCAGAAGTAGATGTTTTTCCAGGAAATCCCTTGCTTTCTCCATGATACAATAAATGCTGGCAATTTGATGTTTGCCACTTGGAAAGCCAGTTTATACTTCTGGAAGTTCTTGATTCACATATGCTAAAGCCAAGCTTGAAGGATTTTGAGCATAATATTGCTAGTATATGAAATGAGCACACCTTTGCAGGTTTTGTTGCTGTTGTTGCTCAGTTGCCAAGTTGTGTCGACTCTACAACCTCATGGACTGCAGCATGCCAGGCTCTCCTGTCCTTTACTAGTTCCCAGAGTCTGTTCCAATTTATGGCCATTGAGTTGGTGGTGCTATATTATCATCTCATCCTCGGCTACCCTCTTCTCCTTTTATCTTCAATCTTTCCCAGCATTATGGTATTTTCCAGTGAGTTGGCTCTTTGCATGAGGTGGCCAGAGCATTGGAATTTCAGCTTCAGCATCAGTCCTTCCAATGAATATTCAGGGTTGATTTCTTTTAGGATTGACTGGTTTGATATCCTTGCAGTCCAGGGGATTCTTGGGAGTCTTCTCCAGTGCCACAATTAGAAAGCATCATTTCTTCAGTGCTCAGCCTTCTTTAGTTTCAACCTTCATTGGCATTGGCTTTCTGTGGGATTGGAATGAAAATTGACCTTTTCCAGTTCTCTGACTACTGCTGAATTTTCCAAATTTGCTGACATATTGAGTACAGCACTTAATAGAAACAATTTTTAATATTTTAAATGGATCATCTAGAATTCCATCACTTCCACTATCTTTGCTTGTAGCAGTGCTTCTTAAGGCTCACTTAACATCACATTCCAAGATGTCTGGCTCTAGATGAGTGACCACACCACCATGGTTATCCAAGCCATTAAAACCTTTTATGTATACTTATTCCATGTATTCTTACCACCTCTTCTTAGTTTCTTCTTCTTCTGTTAGGACCTTACTATTTCTGTCCTTTATTGCACCCATCCTTGCATGAAATGATCCCATGATATCTCCAATTTTCTTAAAGAAATCTCTAGTCCTAACCATTCTATCGTTTCACTCTATTTTTGGCATTGTTCATTTCAAAAAGCTTTCTTATCTGTACTTGCTATTCTGTGGAACTCTGCGTTCAGTTAGGTATATTTTTCCCTTTCTCTCTTGCCTTTCACTTCTCTTCTTTCTTAGGGTTTTTGTAAAGCCTCTTCAGCAACTTTTTTGCCTTCTTGCATTTCTTTTTCTTTGGAATAATGTTGGTCACTGCCTCCTGCACAATGCCATGAACCTCTGTTCATAGTTCTTCAGGCATTCTGTCTACCACATCTAATCCCTTAAATCTATTCATCACCTCCACTGTATAATCATAAAGTATTTGATGTCAATCATATGGATGTTAAAGTTGGACTGTGAAGAAAGCTAAGCACCGAAGAATTGATGCTTTTGAACTGTGATGTTGGAGAAGACTCTTGAGAGTCCCTTGGACTGCAAGGAGATCCAACCAGTCCATTCTTTTATATATATATATATATATATATATATATATTTAATTGGAAGCTAATTACTTTACAATATTGTATTGGTTTTGCCATATATCAACATGAATCCACCATGGATGTACATGAATCACCAGTCCAGGTTTGATGCATGATACAGGATGCTCGGGGCTGGTGCACTGGGATGACCCAGAGGGATGGTATGGGGACGGAAGTGGGAGGGGGTTCAGGATGGGGAACACGTGTACAACCAGTCCATTCTAAAGGAGATCAGTCCTGGGTGTTCTTTGAAAGGACTGATGCTAAAGCTGAAACTCCAATACTTTGGCCTCCTCATTGACTCATTGGAAAAGAACCTGATTCTGGGAGGGATTGAGGGCAGGAGGAGAAGGGGATGACAGAGGATGAGATGGTTGGATGGCATCACTGACTCGATGGACGTGATTCTCAGTAAACTCTGGGAGTTGGTGATGGACAGGGAGGCCTGGCGTGCTGCGATTCATGGGGTCACAAAGAGTCGTACATGACTGAGAGACTGAACTGAACTGAAATGATACCTGAATGGCATAGTGATTTCCCTTCTTTCTTCAATTTAATCTTGAAATTTGAAATAAAGGAGCCATGATTTGAGCTATAGTCAACTCTTAAGTCCTGTTTTACTACTGTATAGAACTTTTGCATCTTTGGCTCCTTCGTGGATCTTAGCCTTGTCATGGAGAAGGGGTTTGCATAATCTAATGAAGCTATGAGCCTTACCATGCAAGGCCACTCAAGCTGGATAATCATATTGAAGATTTCTGACAAAACATGGTCCACTGGAGGAGGAAATGGTAACCCACTTCAGTATTTTTGTCTAAAGAATCCCATGGACAGTATGAAAAGGCAAAAATATATGACCCTTGAAAATGAGCCCCCTAGTTTGGAAGGAGACCAATATGCCATGGGGGAAGAGTGGAGCACAATTACTAATAGCTACAGAAAGAATGAAGAGTCTGGACTAATCAGAAATGAGACTCAGTTGTGGATTCTTCTAGTGGAGAATATAAATTCCGATGCTGTAAGGAACAGTATTGAGTAGTAATCTGGAATGTTAGGTCTATAAATAGAAGTAAATTGGAAGTGGTCAAGCAGGAGATTGCAAGAGTGAACATTGACGTCTTATGAATCAGTGAACTAAAATGGATGAAAATGGGCAAATTTAGTTCAGATGACTATTTTATCTACTGCTGTGGGCAAGAACCCCTTAGAAGAAATGGAGTAGCCCTCATAGCCAACAAAAGAGTCCAAAATGCAGTATTTGACTGTAATCTCAAAAATGATAGAATGATTTCAGTTCGTTTCCAAGACAATCCATTCAACATGACAGTAATCCTGGTATATGCCCCAACCACTGATTCTGAAGAAGCTGAAGTTGAATGAAACATAGTCGATTTGATAAACAGCTATTGAATAAAAAGAAAATACTTTAGTTAGATAGGTCTTACAGAGCAGACTATCGAAATTTTTTAAGAACACCAAATTATTTTTCAAAATATAAGCTCTCGTGTTAGCACTACTGAAGCTTGGATGCTGGAAGGGTTTGCCATGCCTCCTCATTTATGAAATTTGTGAACACAAAGTGAAGTAAGAAATATTAAAACTCTATTTTTTTCTTTTCTTAAATATTCTTTATTTTTTAAATTATGAAAGTATGATAACACATTTTAATTTTTAGAGCTGGATATTGAAAAACTTTAAATTTTTCATCTCGACTTTTATAAAGAAATTTTTATGACATTTAATAATCTGATTGAAAGTTGATTCCTCTTTTAGTTTCAAATAAAAATACATCCCACTAGTTTCAGGAAAAAATGGTCATTCCTGAACGTGTGGGCGCCCTCACACTGTCACATATTTTCTGCATATTGTCACAAGTTGCAAATCATTGGACAGATTTACACATCTTTTCATCATTTAGTAAAATTAATCATTCAAAAATGCATGATTAGTTACCCATTTAAAAAAGAATGATTAGCTATAAAGTAATTGGATGATAAACTACACATTAAAAATAATTTCTAGCAATGCAAATGAAAATAAACAAGAGGAAGAATTGATGCTTTTTGTCCTAAAATTAAACTTTTGTCAAATTATGATTTGAAAACAATAACTGTCTAAAAACTCTATAAAGTTAACCTAAAATATTTAGGAAGCCACTGGAAATATAAATTTACACTCACTATCATTGATTATGTTCCATTAATTTATAAAGTTTATTCATTTAAAATATTGTTCATTTCTTTTATAGATTTTATATTTTTATATTTATAACATATGCAGTATGATAGCATAGTATAATTTTTACATTAGTGGTACTAAGATGGCTGAAAGATAAACACATTAGGATAGTGTGTAAGAGTTTTTTTATTGATAGAGTTAAAAGCTTTCAGACCTCTGAGAAAAAATTGATAGTAATAGTTAATATTTACTGGGCTTGTACTATATGAAGCTTTACAATATTTTCTCTATGTTTATAATCCTTAAGGATTTCTATAAATATTATCATTCTATTTTTAAAATATATAAAATGTGATGAACCATAATCACACATATCAGTTAGATAAGTTATACATTATAATGATGAAACTAATATTCATTAATGCAATACCTAAGAAAAATAATATTACACATAACCTTTAAGTCACCATTATGTTCCTTTCTTACCCTCAGATCCCAGAGATGATCACCATCATGAAATTAAGTGTTGATAAGTCCTGTGCCACCTTTAAAACACATATATGCTTATTTTTAATTACTGTATTTAATTTTGTGTGCTAAGCATGCTATGCATAGTCCCCTGTGACTTGCTTTCATTTAAGATTATGTTCCCACAATCATTTCATAAATATATAACTCATTTATTTAGTGCTATATAATACTGTGATTGTATCTACCAACAGGGATTTCTTCCCAATTTTTTTCTGTTTCCATTTTTTCAATTACATTCAGTGCATGAACATTTTTTGGTATGTAAATATGACAGCAAATTTATGTTCCACTTCTGGTAAAGGAGTGAACAGAGAGTAATATGCATGTTCAAATTTACAACATAATACCAAAGTATTTCAGAGTTGGTTAGACTGATTTACACACTAACTGTGGTTCTCACAATGATGCTAATTTCAGATTTCTTTCAGGACTAACAAACTTTAGTATCCTTTCATGTATTTTTCATTTCTTTACCATAAAATTTTTAATAGAGTCTTATTAACTTTTAAATTTCTATTACATCAGATTATTGCTGATATTGTTTCTCTTTCTCTCTCTCATTTTGGAATGCATTTCAATTTCACCTGTTTCAATCTTTAGCTGTATTATTTTCTTCTAATTTCTTTGATTTTATGATACTATATTGGTCTTCCCAGGAGGTTCAGTGGTAGCGAATCCAGCTGCCAATGCAGGAGATGTGTATTCGATCCCTGGCTCAGGAAGAAACCCTGGAGGAGGAAGCGGCAACCCACTCCAGAATTCTTGCAAGGAAAATCTTATGGACATAGGAGCCTTGCGGGCTCCAGTCCATTGTGTCCCAAAGAGCTGGACAGGACTTAGCAACTGAGCAATGCCAGGAAAGTTCTCAATGGGTACAGGGCTCTTTAAGGGTAGTGAAAATGATCTGGAACTAGAGAGAGGAGTGGTTATACAACATGGTGAATACACTGAATGTTATTTGGCTGCTAACTTTTAAATGATTAATTTTTGTTATCTAGATTTCATGTAAAAAATTAATTTTGACTATTAGCCTATTAATTTTTAATCTTTATGTTTTCTAACAGAGTCATTAGAGACATATCTATATCAATATCTATATTCTGCTTTTGTTGTATCATCTCAGTTTTCAATGTATTACTTTTGGTATAATAAAGTTCTAAGTATTTTCAAAACTTCTATTATGACTTATTATTTGACCAATGTATTTAACCACTGGAACATCCACTATTAAAATACTCTGTCATTTGCATGCAGTAGATCTTTATTTCATGAAAAAATACTACAAGATAAGTATTATTTTCCTTATACAGAGGCCTACCTACAATAAACCTCCCATCTATAGTTGTTTAAAACCAGAAATTTTACCCCATGAAATCCCAAAGTTTGATTGTACACACATATAGAAATTATTGAAATACTTACATGAAAAGGGACATTATTGTGCAACTAAAATCCTGTTTTGAGGGAATTTACATTTTCCTGGCATAAAACTATCGTCCCACTATCTTAATATAAATGTAAATGTTCTCAAAGATACCTAGGAAATATCTCTCAGCTATCTTCTTAGAGTTACTGAATTAACCTTTAATCTAAACGAGATTAAAATGTATCAAATATAGTGTAGATGTTTAATAAATATGCATTGAATTCATTAAGTAAAGGAGACCAACAGAAATAATTTCTTACTCTGAAAACTGAACATTGATTATTCAGGATTAACCACTAAAACATAAGACCCTTAACAACAAATATAAAAGCAAAATTTAAAAATACCTTAATTTCTTTCTTTCTCCTGTATTTATATTTTAAAAGACAAATTTTATTTTGTTTTCTTGATAGGAGGGATCATGGATTTTAGGATTCCTCACGATGATATTGAAAAGAATTTATTAGTCTTTGATTCTCACCAAAAGATCCTTTGCTACCAATGTTGTACTTGACTATGATTAAAGATAGTTTGATACAAAGACTATGACTAAAGATAGTTTGATACAAAATTTGTCTTTACATGTACTCCTTCTGATTGTTGGTTCCTTCAGTGCAAATTTTATTTACCAGATCATTAATCTCAGTGGGAGCAGTGCAAACATTTAGAGCAGAAATAGGGTAAGTAATTGAACAATTGAATTTTTTTATCCATAAGAAGTTTCTAAAAGTATTGGTGTTAGCTCTAGATGTGATTATGACTCATTCCTCCTCAAAGCTAATATTGATATTGAATTGTTCATTGAATGAAAAATGTATAAATTCTATATTAAGTCAACTCAAATTACACAAAGAAGAGAATCACAAAGTTGATTTACTAAATAGGTAAATTGAAAGCACTGTAGGTAAATTAGATAATATCTATTCAGAAAAAAAAATATTTTTAAAGTTATGGAAAAATTTGGCTAAGTATCATTCATAACCAGGTATATAATTTCATTTATTTATTTATTTGTATACACATATTTGCTTATTCAGTGATAAGTATATTTCTCCAATAGAAAATCAAAACTATTGTGAAAATTTATTTGAGAAATCAATTTTAATTTATAATCTGTAATTAAAGTTTTCTATCTATAAAATAATGTTAAGTAATGACTAATAATGATTTTGTTTCTAGCATAAATCAATACGAAACACAGTTACTATATTAAGTCACTGTGCTAAACACTGCATTGCTCAATCCTTATATTCATTTACAGAAAGAACAAAAAATTACTCCTTACCTGGAAATAATTTTTTTCAATACAGTCTACATTTTTCAGGGCCTCAGTTTTGGCAAACTTGTTTGTTTGAAAGCACATAATGTGGAACCATTTTTTGTTATTACTTTCTCATGATTCATTTGCTTTTTCCAGTTTTTGAAAACATCTGCAACACTACCAAAAGACAACATATATATTGTTGAATTTAATTTCACAGCCATGCACTTACAAAAGCAACTTTCTGGAATAACTGTGTCTAAAAATTAGCCCCAAATGAAAAGAACATATATATGGAATTTAAAAAGATGGTAATGATAACCCTGTATGCGAGACAGCAAAAGAGATACAGACAGACGTATAGAACGGACTTTTGGACTCTGTGGGAGAGGGAGAGGGTGGAATGATTTGGGAGAATGGCATTGAAACATGTATACTATCAGGTAAGAAAAGAATCACCAGTCTATGTTCGATGCAAGATACAGGATGCTTGGGGCTGGTGCATGGGGATGATCCAGAGAGATGATATGGGGTGGGAGGTGGGAGGGGGGTTCAAGATTGGGAACTTATGTACACCCATGGCTGATTCATGTCAATGTATGGCAAAACCAATACGGTATTGTAAAGCAAAATAAAGTTAAAATAAAAATTATAAAAAAAGAAAAAAAATGTAATCAGGTGAATATAATTTATTTGTATAAAATCATGGTGTGGGGCTAGTCTTATTTTAAAAAGAAAAAAAATCAGGAAATGTGTATTTAAAGTTGAGTCCTAAATGTGGAGCTCTCTTAGATTTTCTTTATTTGGGGTCTGCATTTCAAGAAACTCAGCTTTCTGCCTCTAGAATATCTTCTGGTGGAGACTGGCCACCAACCAACATTCACACCAACATCTTATTGTCAACAAGACGTGCATAGTAAACCCAGTACCCAAAACCATCTGCCACTTGAATTTCCATCCATATTTACATTTCTGTGAAACATGTTTTCCTTCACCTTAAAAAATTCCCTGAGATTTTTTTATTTCCTAATAAATCCCTTCCAATTCTAAAACAGAAATTTCAAATTTCTGCCATTCATTCTTTTGTCATTTGCTAAATTTATAATCAGTATTGATCAGGTTGTGTTTTTAAAAAAATTGTGTATATAGAAAAACTTAAAAAAAAAAGAAAAGAACATGAAAATGTATCAACGTTAAGTTTTTAAAAATACCTTAGAAAGGATGATCACACCAAATGCCTCCTTCAGTTTACAGATAAAGAAACTTGACTCATCTATATCATGTTTTGGTATAGACAAAGTTTGTAAAATCTTATGCCATACTCATCCTGTGGCAACAGAAGTTTACTTCTTTTTCTTAGAATGCCCTGGTTTATACTTAGGAAGTATTTCCCCATGATAATCACAAACATTTAAAATGTGGAGCCTGACTGGAAAGAAAAGCACAATAGCTAGATATAATTTTGTTACTACATCATAGAATTATATATGCACACACATATATACATAAATATAAACAGCTGATAGATGATAGATAGCTGATATATAGATAGATAGCTTTAACCGAGATAAAAGTTTCTTGGAAACAGTTTAGGTTTCCTGGGTCTTGTTGTTAAGCCTTGTAAGTAGGAAGCAGAGTGTTTCCTCTAGAATTAATTTGCCTTCTTACTGAGCCAAGACCCTTTGGAGCTTTCTACTTGATGCCCCATGAATATGAGGTTCCACTCTAAGTGGTGGGAACAGGTATTTTTACAGAACCTCTGGGCAAGTCGGTATTGCTTCTTTTAATCCTTTCAGGTGCTTGCTGTGCTGGTCCCAGGTCATTTCCTTACACAGAGCACTAGTCAGAATTCTGCAGAAGACTCAGGAGGTGCTCTGCAGATTGCTGAAGTTCCCTCCCTGCACAGCTACCCCCTCTCCGCTGTACCCTATACTCTAAAATCCTACAGCAGAAAGGAGGTGATCTGGTCTCTCCATCCTCACTGCTTCTTCTCCTCAGCTCAGGAGACCACCAGGGTCCAACAAGTTTCTGTCTCCTGACTCTGTGGCCTAGAAACTTTCTGGCAGAGACCTGGGACAATCCTAGAGCATGTGTCATTTGTTTCTTGTTTCTTAGGGATTACTATCCTTTGTTGTCTAATGTCTAATGTTTAGAAAACTATGGCTTCATATATTTCACATTTTTTTTTAGTTGTTTCTCATGGAAGGGTAAATCTGATCCCTGACTTCATTTTATGTAGAAGTCATTCAGACTTTTTAACTCTTCTTATTCTTACAAGTGAATAGCTCAATACTGAAAATTTTACTAAAAAACTCTTTTGTGCCAGATTCTGGGAAATGACAATGAGAACAGCACAATACCTTGCCTTAAGAAACATGGAGTTCATTGTGTAGAAGACACATGAGTAGTTCCTAACAATATCATATGCTCAGTGCTGTAAAATAAGCGTATACAAAGCTCAATGGGAACATAATATGCGTTGTTCTCTTTAGAAGGTAAATTACTTATATACTTTTGGATTCAGGCCTTTAACAGAGCCTCTTACACACTTGTTACTGAATAAATGTTGGAGCATGTAACAAATTCAGAGGTTTCCCTCCTGGTAAGCCTTATGATATAACATATGGTATATAACCGATTCTTCAGTTTGCTGAATCTAATTTGTATGTTCAAATAAACCACACATTGTAAAGTATATCTGCATAACTCCATGACTGTGTTGATATTGTAAGCAATAAAAGTACATTTTGTAGAAAACAAAATTACATACTAATCTTTTGTCCCTCTTTAAATTAAAATTTTAGGATTTATCTTTTTACTTATTTTTGGAAACCTTTCAAAGCTTTTGGGCTTCTCTTATGCCTCAGATGGTGAAGAATATTGCCTGCAGTGCAGAAGACCCAGGTTTGATCAATGGATCAGGAAGATGCCTTGGAGAAGGAACTGGCAATCCACTCCAATATTCTTGCCTAGAGAATTTCATGGACAGAAGAGTCTGGTGGGCTACTGTCCATGGGGTTTCAAAGAGTCGAACACAACTGAATGACTACGCTTCCAAAGCTTTTAAACTGTAGTTTTCAATTTGAGAGATACAGTGAGTTACCGGTTGTGATTAATCATTGAGACTGAATTAATGAATGTGTGTGTGTGGTCAGTCATGTCCACAGTAATGTTCAGGAGGTTGAATCAGGCCTTCACTAAGTAAATTACATTTTTTGCTAGTACCAAAGCTGGAGAAGGCAATGGCACCCCACTCCAGTACTCTTGCCTGGAAAATCCCATGGGCGGAGGAGCCTGGAAGGGTGCAGTCCATGGGGTCGCAAAGAGTCGGACACGACTGAGTGACTTCACTTTCACTTTTCACTTTCATGCATTGGAGAAGGAAATGGCAACCCACTCCAGTGTTCTTGCCTGGAGAATCGCAGAGACAGGGGAGCCTGGTAGGCTGCGGTCTTATGGGGTAGCACAGAATCGGACACGACTGAAGCGACTTAGCAGCAGCAGCAGCAAGCTGCTTAACAGAAGGAGGTGGGCTTGCCAGATCAAGACTCACATTCAGGAGTCCCCAGGTCAACAATCATCTGAGAGCAGCACAGAATCACAGCTTAAAGACAGTTTATGTGAAATTTCCAAAGAGAGTCAAAGAAAATCAATCCCATTTGGATGGAAGAAGCAAGGAAACCAAAGAAGCTGTATGAACAACTTGTAAGGAATGTGCCAAATCTATGTTCCTGCATCATCAGCAACTGTATCGATTAAAAGGTCAGGCTTGACTTACAATGTGAAAGTGGGAAGTGAAAACAATACAATGACTGCTCCTAGGTTAATGGTTAGTGCCTAGTAAATGACTAATCATATATTTATTGGGTTAACCGTGTGAAAATATATAAAGAAAAAGAAATGAAAAGTTCAGAAAAGTATTTCAAAGGTTTTATTTTGAAGTAATAAGGATAGAATTTTTTCTACCTTTTTTCCTGTATTTTTCAAGCTTTCAATGTTTCCATTGAAAGAATTTGTTCTACAAAAATATACATTGTATCTCAAAATATATATGAACTCATTTCCCAAATAAAGGAGAGAATGCTAGAACTAAACAAATAAATGCTATCAAGGTTATGGTTTTTCCAGTGGTCATGTATGAATGTGAGAGTTGGAGAGTGAAGAAAACCGAGCACCGAAGAATTGATGCTTTTGAACTGTGGTGTTGGAGAAGACTCTTGAGAATCCTTTGGACTGCCAGGAGATCCAACCAGTCCATTCTAAAGGAGATCAGTCCTGGATGTTCATTGGAAGGAATGATGCTAAAGTTGAAACTCCAATACTTTGGCCACCTGATGCAAAGAGTTGACTCATTGGAAAAGACCCTGATGCTGGGAGGGATTGGGGTCAGGAGGAGATGGGGAAAACAGAGTATGAGATGGCTGGATGGCATCACCAACGCAATGGACATGACTTTGAGTAAACTCCAGGAGTTGTTGATGGACATGGAGGCCTGACGTGCTGTGATTCATGGGGTCGCAAAGAGTCAGACACGACTGAGCAACTGAAATGAACTGAACTGAATGATGCATTATGTTAGAATAAAAACAATTTTTAAGTAAGAAAGAATTCTAAGGATAAAACCATAAATTGCATTTTATTGAAGATATACTGTGTGCTCATCATGATCCCAAGCACTTGACATTATTAATATCACTTATTCTCTATCCATACTTGAAGGTAGGGTTAAGTACCATGGTTCACAGATGTGAATTTATAGATTCTAAGACTTCAATTTGCCCAAGTCATGCAGCCAATAAGCTGTAGAGACAAGGTTTAAGCCTATGCTTTTCAGGAAGAAGTCTCCATAATAATATTTTATCTAATCAACACTAGTTTATTTATAGAAAGACCAGTTTAAGTTTTAACAGTTTCTCAATTCTCTGTGGTTTCTTCCAAACAAGGCACACACCAAGGTCCTCATATGATTTTCCTTTGTGATTCAAAAACTCATATAAATTGATGATTAGAGGCCTTAAGCAGTTTCATTCTGGGTTCTAAGTTGCATTGCTTTTAAGGTTTTAGGGGTATTTAACTTCAAAGACTTCTAATGCAGATCACTGTGGTCTAATAAAGTATTGGTTGTACTCTTAAAGTCCTTTGAGCATCCTTTTGAAGCTGAATTTCATTCCTTTATGCTTTAACAATAAAAATTGATTTTCTGTTTCTATATATTATTTTTTAATATTTTGTTATGTCAGTGCATTGAGTTTTTGAAGTGCTGCTTTATCACTATATTTTTCTGAGACATTTGAAATTTTGTTCACTTAAAACCACTCATTGAAAAATGTCTGTAATGTCATTGGGAGACATCAATGAAAGGTCAATTAACTATTTCCCAAACTCAGTAACTGGAAGAATTTATTTATTTGTGAGTAATGTGACCAAAGTTATACATTTGAACTTTTTATACTATAAAGTAAATAATATCTGTATTTTCACTATAATTGTGAAGACCATGGGTTTCAAAATGAATCATACAGACTTGTGTCCAAATTTGTTTTATAGTTTACAAACCAAGTGGCTTTAGGCAGTAGACTGAGGGCAATGGCATTGCCTTCTATATTAACTATTTTAGGCATTAATTGAGCTAATACATTTACAGTGATTAGCAAACTCCTGACACCTAAGCTCAGTCAAGGATCGCATTTTTATCCTTATTATTACTGTCATTATTTTTGTTGTTGACTGATATTTTATATATTTTCTCCTCACATGCCATGGCATGAAATAGAGGCTTAAAACTAAAATTACTGTCTGCTGCCCCACTTGTATATCTTCCTCTCACATGCGATAAGTGACTTCAAAGCATGGCCGCTTTCCTGGACCTAGCGAGTCGATTGTATTGGACACAATTAGTTTACTTTAAATGCTGAGGAAATGGCCTTCCTGCCTGGGAATGTGGAACAAGGAAGAGGGTATCTCTCTCCTGTGTCAGGAGAACAAAAATGTCAGAGTTTTAGGGAAAAGTGTTGGGCCAGTCATCTAAACATTAGCAAATGCCTTGAGTATGTGCAAAAGGGACAGTCAAATGCACGGGCTGGCCACACTAACATAACAATGATAGGCAATTCATGACAGCCCAGAGAAAATCACAGCCTGCAGGTTGAAATCAGTACTAAAGGAAAAAAATCCATGCATGAATTAGTACTAAGCAAAACACAGAACCAGTCAGGAGAGATTATATAATGTAATTAACTTAACAATGACCAACTAGAGCTTTCAGAGTAAAAGTGTGTGTGTGTGTGTGTATCTTTATACAAACATATATGTGCCACACTATATAAATATATATGGAGAGAGAGAGAGCTCCTCAACTGTTCACCACAATCTTGTCATATATGCGTTGAGTAATCGCTTTGAAATGGAAAACACAAGCTTTGTGAGAACAGCAGGTATTGTGCAGCCTCCCAAGTGAAGTGTGAGAACCAGGATTTAAACTTATTTCTCAGGCTTCAGACCATCATCATCACTGGAAAACAGATGAACAATGAGCAAGCAGCTGGGGTACGGAAGGACCCTGAAACATTTCTAAGGGGGAAGGAGATCAAAATAACAGTGTCGACTCTAGTGAGCATAAGACAAAACAGAGACTGTGCTTATAATCATAGGCCAGTACTACCTGACTCCAGGTCCTCCTGTAGAAAAATTGATCAGGAAATGCATGGTTCTCAGCTAAAACTCCAATACTTTGGCCATCTGATGTGAACAGCGGACTCAACAGAAAAGACCCTGATGCAGGGAAAAAATTGAAGGCAGAGGAGAAGAGGAGGTCAGAGGATGAGCTGGTTGGATGGCATCACTGATTCAATGACCATGAACTTGGGGATATTCTGGGAGGTGCTGAGACACAGGGAAACCTGGCATACTGTAGTCCATGGGGTTGTGAATAGTTGGATTACTTGGTGACTGAACAACAATAGCCTAATGAGACCCAGCACTCTGTACCACATCACATATTTCTTATAACATCTTTCTTTTCCTGTGCCAAAATAAAATTACTAGATAGCATATTCTAACTACCCACTTCATTTTTTCAAAGAAAAGAAACATTATGCTCTTATTGCAACTTCACTTGGAGGACTGTTGATGAAACTGAATCTCAAATACTTTGGCCACCTGATAGGAAGAGCCAAATTCAAACCCCAGCTCTTGAGTTCACGTTCTTATGATCTTGGGCTAGTTGTTTTACCTTTCCTAAGGTTCTTCATTGAGAAATGAGAATAATGAAGAATTTGAGAATCTCACAGAATTTTTGTGATGGCTAATTAAAATAAAACATAGTGATTGGCACAATGACCACACATTATGATTGCTTACTAAATTATTTTTTCTATACTTGCATATAATTAACTATTATAACATCTGACAATAAAATATTGAAAATAGCTTTGGTTAGTGTGAAGAGGTAAGCTGGATATAGAGTGTTTGGAGTCTCTTCCTAGCTTGGGCTGGTGGAGTAGTCTGCCATGAAGAAGGGACATTTGAGACAAAGTAACAGGATCATCAATTTAAGTTAAGAAGTTACAGCAAGTCAAGTTTGTCTATGTCCCATAATTTTAAAAAACCCATATGATTGGCATAACTTCCTACTCATATGTCTGCTTCTCTTCAAGAAGGAAAATTGGTTTCATAATGCAGCTTCTGTTTTTTTTTTTTTTTGTTACTTTCATGAAGTTCAAGAATCAAGAATCAATATAGTGAAATTGAGATTTCTATTGAATGGGAAAGAATGCTAATTTTCAAAGGAATGAGAAAAGAAGTCTGTTATATTCATCCTAAAGACAATTATAAAATAAAACAACAAATTTTAAAGCACATTTTGTCAGGTTATTTTGAAGGCTTTGGCAGCTTAAATGTAATTAGATATTTCCTTGTGTCTATATGCATGTCCATGGTTTATAGATTTTACACATCTACTCCTGCTGTTTCTGGAAATAACTGTTTACTTCAAAATGCATTCTAATCCCCTATCAAAATGCTTTAGTTTAAGAAACTTCATGAAAGTAACAAAAAAAAAACAGAAGCTGCATTATGAAACCAATTTTCCTTCTCTTCAAGAACAGTGTGAAGATTCCTTTAAAAATTGCAAATAGAACTGCCTTATGACCCAGCAATCCCACTGCTGGGCATACACACGGAGGAAACCAGAATTGAAAGAGACACATGTACCCCAATGTTCATCGCAGCACTGTTTATAATAGCCAGGACATGGAAACAACCTAGATGTCCATCAGCAGATGAATGGATAAGAAAGCAGTGGTACATATACACAATGGAGTATTACTCAGCCATTAAAAAGAATACATTTGAATCAGTTCTGATGAGATGGATGAAACTGGAGCCGATTATACAGAGTGAAGTAAGCCAGAAAGAAAAACACCAATACAGTATACTAACACATATATATGGAATTTAGAAAGATGGCAATGATGACCCTGTATGCAGGACAGCAAAAAAGACACAGATGTGTATAGCGGACTTTTGGACTCAGAGGGAGAGGGAGAGGGTGAGATGATTTGGGAGAATGGCATTGAAACATGTATAATATCATGTAAGAATCAAATCACCAGTCTATGTCCGATGCAGGATACGGCATGCTTGGGGCTGGTACACGGGGATGACCCAGAGAGATGTTGTGGGGAGGGGGGGTGGGAGGGGGGTTCATGTTTGGGAACGCATGTACACCCGTGGTGGATTCATGTCAATGTATGGCAAAACCAATACAGAATTGTAAAGTAAAATTAAAAAAATTTAAAAAAAAAGAAATTTCCATTATTCCTTTTATCTTAGGGTTTCATTGTAAAATCATTAATAGATACAATAAGAAGTTACTTCAGATGTTAAAACAGACAACTAAACTAGGAAATAATGAAGAGACAAATGAAATAGTCATATCTGAATAGGTCAAGCTTAATTTTTTAAATGAACTTTAATAGAATAGTCAGTATATGATAAAATTATTTCCATTTTATTATAATATTAAAATGGTCGTGATCCTAAAACTTCATTGTATTGTTGTTTTAACATATAAAAATGTAAGCAATCTATCTATAAAATGGGAAAGTAACATTCTAGTTAAATAAGTTATACAGAAAATATTTTTTTTTTGAAAAAATACTCCCCAATAACCCATATTCGAAGTAATACAGCCACCTTAGTTCATTCACAAGAGTGAAGGGTAGTTTGTGGGGTTAAGAAGGCAGGATTGTAAGTTTTTGGAGTGTCGCAAAGATGATTGTAGAAAGAAGACAAGTTATGCACTGATATCCTGGGAGTTTATAATTAAACAAAGCATACATCCTATTCAACAACACAACAGACCATAAAAATTAATTTTTCAATTTCAGTAACTTATTGTTTTATAATCAAAGTATAGCTATGGATGCAAGATAAATGATTATTCTGTGTCCTACAGCAGCAGACATATAAAACTTACGTTTTTACTTTTTTTTTGTATAATATAACATTATATATGATTGTATGTGGAACCTGTAAATATACCAATTGTATATTATCAGTAAAAAAGCAAAGTCCCACATTACCATGTTTGCCTCAGGCTAAGGCATGAAGTCGGAGAAGGCAATGGCAACCCACTCCAGTGTTCTTACCTGGAGAATCCCAGGGACAGAGGAGCCTGGTGGGCTGCCATCTATGGGGTCGCAGAGTCAGACACGACTGACGCAATTTAGGAGCATCAGCAGCAGCAAGCATGAAGTAAGATATATTGAGTTCAATTAAGCTTTATGGCTTAATAAAGCTTAACAAATAAGACAGTGTTTCTGCCTACTTGGTGCTTCTTTTGCCCAACATTTGAAAACAGGAAGACAAATTATAAAAAGCATTTAGGAAGAGAAATAGATTGAATCATAAGATACACTTCTTTTGAACTAAGAGCAGTATAAAATGAAAATTAAAACTATTTAACAACTAGTATTTTTCCTTATTATAGTGTGATGTGTGATTATTTGGCATTTCTTTCACAGACTTTTTTCATGTATGTGAATTGATGACAAATCAAATTTATAATGATCTTCAAATCTATCTTCAAAAGTACTATGTGCTTCCTAAATTACTGAATTAACATCTTCAAAATGTCTTAAAAGACATTTTGAGAAAGATGTCATAAGAAGAACAGAAGTGCATCTTAATATATACAACGAAAATCTTATATATGCAGATGATTCCACTCTAATGGCAGAGAGCAGAGAGGAACTAAAGAGTCTTGATGAGGGTGAAGGAGTAGAGTGAAAGAGCTGGGTTAAGGCTACCCATAAAAAGAAAAAAAAGTTAAGATCATGGCATCTGGCCCCTTTATTGCATGGAAAATAGAAGCAAAATTGGGAAAATGTGGAAATAGTGACAGATTTCCTCTTCCTGGGCTCCAAAATCACTGCAGATGGTGCCTGCAGCTATGAAAGCTGAAGATGATGGTTTCTTGGCAGGAAAGCAATGACAAACCTAGAGAGTATGTTGAAAAGCAGAGATATTACTCTGCCAACAAAGGTCCATGTAGTCAAGACTATGGTCTTCCCAGTGGTCATGTATGGTTGTGAGAGCTGGACCATAAAGAAGGCAGAATGCCAAAGAATTGACACTTTCAAACAGTGATGATAGGGAAAACTCCTGAAAAGTCCCCTGAACAGGAAGGAGATTAAGCCAGTCAATCTTAAAGGAGATCAACCCTGAATATTCACTGATAGGACTGATGTTGAAACTGAAGCTCCAATATTTTGGTCATCTGATATGAACAGGCAGCTCATTGGAAAAGTCTCTGATGCTGGAAGAGATTCAGGGCAGGAGGAGAAGAGGGAGTCAGAGGATGAGATGGCTGGATGGCATCACTGATGCAACGAAGATGAATGTGGGAGAAGTCCAGGAGACAGTGAGGGACAAGAAGGCCTAGTGTGCTGCAGTCCATGGGGTCGCGAAATGTCACAACACGACTGGGTGACTGAACAGCAGGAACATATGCATTATGTACTTTAAAGCTGAAAGAGCCACATAAAATCTAAGAATATTATAAAAATAAGGTTTTAAACCCAGAGATCAAGTCCACCTCGATTGTGCTCATCAACTGTGCGGGAAACCTAGAAAATGTGTAGTTTCTCATTACAATGAAATGTATTTTATCTTTTATACTTCTGCTGCCAGGAGTGATACATTTTATACAACTGATTCTTAGAGCTACAAAGGAATTGTAACATTACACAAAGGAAACAAGCTTTTTCATTTAGAAGAATGAAATTTCTTTCACACTATTAGTTCAAACACACAATACACATACAAAGGGATCTTGGCTACCTCTTTGGTTATAGAACTTGGAAACAGGAATTTGCTGTCTCAGTTTGCCTTTAATTTTGACTAACTGCTCAGTCCAGGAGAACTCAATTAACAAATCTGGGTCTCGGTGTTTTCCATGGAGAAGAAAGCACTTTTTAAAAAACTTACACAAAAGTCTTTTTTGCACTTCCTTATTTATATTAATTTTTGAGTGTACTTTGGATATTTTTAGACAATTTCTTGGAACTTATCAAAATATTAATTATCAGAATTAAATCTAGATTTCAACAAATCAGTAACATCCCAAGACTTCCTTTAGTTTATGACTTTTTTATCCTGTCTAAGGAGGATAGCTTACAAAAAGTAGTCCTAGGATGAAGGAGAATGGTAGAAAGTGATCAAGCAGCAGTATTTAATGAGATTTGTTAAGTGAATAAAAATCCATCCTATAGTCATCAAAATTTTTTGACTGCTTAGTAGAATAAGATTAGGTTCACAAAAGTTGTGAAGAATATTTGGAGCATGAATTAAAATAGCGAGATAGACTGAAGAAATAATGTCGCTGAATAATCTAGGCAAATGGATCTGTCTGTAATGAATCAGCCTACAATGCAGGAGACCTGGGTTCGATTCCTGGCTTAAGAAGATCCCCTGAAAAAGGAAATGGCAACTCACTCTAGTATCCTTGCCTGGGAAATCCCATGGACAGAGGCGCCTGGTGGATTACAGTCCATGGGGTTGCAAAAGTCTGACACGACTTAGTGACTAAACCACCAGCAAGTGAGGATGATGTCAAACTAGAACAGGAAGAGAAGAGGATCATATGGGTGAGGAGTTCCCTCTTTTCAACAGACACATGGTAAAGCAATAATTAGTTAGCCTCAAGCTCAAAAGAATTTTCTGTTCCACCATTTATTATAAAATATAATATATACTACAGTACCTTTTCAAATAATCTGCATGTCACATTGTAAAATTGTTTTGCTAGAGACTTTCCTTCATAACCTGGCTCTGAATCTGGTTGGAATTTTTCATTATTACTTTAAGAAACCAAAGGAATAGGAAAGACAATTTATCTATAACTGTAAATCTCAGCAATGAAGAAAGTCCCATCAGTTACCACTGTCCCTAACACATGCTCAATGAACCTCTCAAGTTGTGTTTCTCCTGCTCTTGTATTGCTTGCATTATCGAATCTTACTTGTGGTCACATCTCCAACAATGATATTGTACAGGACCCAGGAAAATGACCACTGGATAAATCTGAAATATCAGTTCCTCTCTTTGACCCACACTAACACAGATTACCACATTAATCATTCAAGTCAGCATTCAGAGGCCAGCACTCCTACTGCCCTGGAGCCCTGGCCACAGAACCCTAAACTTACTTTGGCCTGAAGGAGAGTGATCTGTCAAATTCCAGCCTGCCATAATCCTGTCAGACTGAGGCTCCTGGATCACTACAATTTTCAACCCTTCAGAATTGAGAAGCTAGTTCTTAAAAAAAAAAAAAAAAAAGAAAGAAAGAAAAAGAAATGCTCAAAAAGATCTCTCCACAAAAATGTATTGAGTTCACCTTGTTTATCTCCCAATTAAATTCTGCCATATTTTTCTTCATTTTTTAAAAAAGATCTGATTTTACAGTTATCATGAACAAATGAGGCCCCAGAATTCCTAAGACTCCAATCTTATTTTCCAGACTAAATACTGGTGCCGTGACAGACTTCCTTAGTATCTGACCCTCACATATGCTAATTTGTCTTTATAATTCCCCTCTAAAAACTAATAAATTACAACAACCTTATTATTCTGTTGAAACGTTATAACCCCCTGTGTCTAATGGATCTTTGGGTTCTGATTGGTAAAGATGAAATGAAAAGCTCCCTTTACCTTTTAAGTCTACTAGAAATGTTTCTGTGAATACTCAAATTGGACTTCTACATTCTCTGTGAACTACCTAAAGCTAATGACTCAACAACAACAAAAATTATTGAGTCTCAATACTGTGTCTTGGATTGTTTGAGGCACTGAGAGCTAGAAATGTGAATAAGATACAGACTCTGACCTGAAATACACATGGAAAGCAGTATACAGAGCTACAAATATATCAGTGAGAACCAACTATTGGGTTCAGAGAGTAGATACCCAATCTCTGTGTTCATGGAAGTCTCTTGGAGAATACCCAATCTCTGTGTTCATGGAAGTCTCTTGGAGAAAATTACAAAATGAGTTGAATCTGAAATAATGAGTAGAAGAAAAAACATTGGCAGCAGAAAAGACAGCATGATTATCAATGATATAGCAAGGAACAGCAGGGAAGCTGTGGAAATCTCTATATGGTATTACTGGGACACAAAATGTGAGGGAGGGTAGTAAGTGATAGGACAAGACTAAATCAGAAAGAGCAACAATATTATGCTAGGGCATCAACTGCTATGACAACTTCAAGAGCCAAAAAAAAATAAAAGGATAGAAATTTCACTTGGTAGAGTTCCATGGCTTAACAGGTTGTCTGTGGCCTCAAAACTGTCTGTTGATAACTGTACGTCTTGGTGAGACAAAACTTAAGCCATAATTTTAAATCTATTATTTCTATATTTGCTTTTATAGTTATCAAATTTGTTGTATGATAATTGATCTGCTAATAGTAATTACAGTGGGTTATAATCTCCCTAAAGGCTGGTAGCCTGCAGTCCATGGGGTCACAGAGAGTCGGACACGACTGAGGGACTTCACCTTCACTTTTCACTTTCCTGCATTGGAGAAGGAAATGGCAACCCCCTCCGGTGTTCTTGCCTGGAGAATCCCAGGGACAGGGGGAGCCTGGTGGGCTGCCGTCTCTGAGGTCGCACAGAGTCGGACATGACTGAAGTGACTTAGCAGCAGCAAAGGCTTAAAGCAAGGTTGTATTAAGTGAACATTTTATGCAATCTGTTTTTCTCAGGAATACATGACAAACCACAAGAATCCTGAAAGCCGGTCTTACAATATGCTTCTAGTTCTCCAGGAAATTCTTCCAGCTCTTTGGGCTATGAGCATACTTGTAAATTTCTGAGACAAATGTTTATAAATTGCTAATTGCTTATGACTATGTTCTGGAAATACAAGCTCCAGCAGATATTGGGCCAAACATATATAAAAGCTTACCAAATACTTGAAATAATAATATGCAAAAGAAGAAAGGCCTCCATGCTAAATTAGCATAGTGTTATGAACTGTAATGGGCCAAAAACAAACAAAATTCAAGCAGTAGCAGAATGAAAAAAAAGTTTCCCCTCATGACACTTCATGTGCCTAAGGATCAGAACATCACTCTGATGCATTATTCATTATGTTAATACAGCTGGAGAATCAATCTTGGATTTACTCTTTCTCATAAAATATTAAATCTTCAACTTAGAACTTAAGATCTGTATTTACATTCGTTCTGTATATTCATCATCATTTATTATATGCCAATTGGAACCTCCCTCTGGTCCATCCAGTTTTTTACTTACCTATGCCCATTCATCTAAAATATACATGCAACACACACACATAAACATATACACACACATACATACACAACAATACTAATTCCTTTCACTTTGATATATTGCATGTTTCATAATCTTCTTGTATTCATTTGTTTAATCAAGTGGTACAAATATGAAAGGTCTAATTGAGACTTCCTTTTCTGTAAGCATTTGAAATTCTTTATATTATAGAAAAAAAATAAGACATCTTGGGTTCCATCATTTTCATCTATGAATTTGCCCTATTTTATGTTCTGGGGATGTTATTTTAAACTATATGATCTATTTTTCCCTTTCTATAACAGGAGGCTAACAGTATTGATTCATGGGAAGAATATGTTGAACACTGATTTCGTAAATGATGGAGAATCTGCTTTCCACTGGGATTGCAACCTGGAAAATGTAGAATAAATGTTAGATGAATAAAAATGTACTATCTGATTAAAAAATGGTATTTATTCATTTAATAAGCATGTACTGAGGGTGCCTGTTCTATGCCAGGTACTGTGCTAAACGCTAGGATATGATTTCTGCCTTAAAAATTATTCACTTATTTTGGATCATTCAGTTAAAAAAAAAGTATGTTATTTATAAATATATGTGTATAAAAGAGAGATTTGTAATATGAATGAGCTTTTTAAAATTATAGTATTTTAAATTCTGATTCATAGATGCCTAGAATGAATATAAATTGAATATTCAAGGAGGAAAATAATCAGAGGGTAATACAGCTTACTTTTGATTAAAATTGTTTTACTAAGGAACTGTCTATTATTGTTTGCCATAAGCTATCAACTATTAGAAATTGCAAGTCAACTTAAATCTCCGCTATTGCCCTGTTCTCCCTACTTCACCCTATTCCAAATGGCTACTAGGAATAACATCAAGGAATCTTCTTCCTAGTGGAGCATGAAATTAAAGCTCAGCACACTGAAACAGGCAGTGGGTCTCTTTGTTTGCTAAGGGCCAATCTGTGAAGTCAATAAAGAATGCAATAGGAGAAAGTAATTCTCTAGAAAAATGTTTAAGTTTTGATATCAGGAGAGCCTAATGATAGGGAAAGGCAATCAAGGGTAATCAGAGTAAAGCCTTGAGAGTTTGAGTAGGGTACTAGAGGGCAGATGGAAAAAAAAAAAAAAAAAACAGGAAATTTACTTACCTTTGTTTATATAATTTCTAAATAATAAAAATGAACTCTTTTCAGAAAAAAAAAAAAAGCCTTTTACATGAAATCTCTGTTTGTTCTGGTCATAGAGAAATCTCTTCTCTCTAATAGCCCATGGCAATTAGGACTTTAAACTTTTGATATTTGTGTATAACAGCATGATACCATTTACCATTTTCTCTTTATTTTTAAATTCAAGTTTACAGTAATAGAGAATTGTTTTATAAACTATTAATATTCACTGAGCTCTCATCTTAGGCCCTGTTCTAATCACTTTATGCACACATATTCATTCAATTTCTACAACAGCACTATAAAATAGGCATTCAGTTATCCTTATTTTATCAAAGTGGACGTTAGGTACAAGAGGATGAAATAAGCAGTCTACAGTCACACATCTAGTATATGATCAAACCACTATTTAAACCAAGGCAATCAAATGTCAATGTAGTTCAGTGATAAAGAATCCACCTGAGAGTGGGGTGATTTCAGAGAATAGCAATGAATATGCACATATTACCATATTTAAAATAGATGACCAGTGCAAATTCAATGCATGAAGCAGGACACCCAAAACTGGTGCTCAGGGAAAACACAGAGGGATGTGTTGGGGAAGGATGCAAGGGCAGGGTGTTCAGAGTGGGAAAACATGCATTCTTCTGGCTGATTAATATCCATGTATGACAAAAACCATCATAATATTATAAAATAATTATCCTACAATTAAAATAAACATGTATATTTTTAATCTGCCTGATCAGGACTGATTTCCTTTAGAATGGACTGTTTGGATCTCCTTGCAGTCCAAGGGACTCTCAAAAAAATAAATTAATTAAAAAAAAAAAAAGAATTTGCCTGAAACGCAGGATTGGGTTGTTCAGTCCCTCAGCCATGTCCAACTCTTTGCGACCCCATGGACTGCAGCATGCCAGGCTTCCCTGTCCTGATCTCCTGGAGTTTGCTCAAACTTATGTCCATTAAGTCGGTAATACCATCCAACCATCTCAACCTTTGGCATCCCCTTCTCCTACAGCCTTCATCTTTGCCAGCATCAGGATCTTTTCCGATGAGTTGGCTGTTCACATCAGGTGGCCAGATATTGGAGCTTCAGCTTCAGCATCAGTCCTTCCAATGAATATTCAGGGTTTATTTCCTTTAGGAAAGACTGGTTTGATCTCCTTGCCGTTCAAGGGATTCTCAAAAGCCTTCTCCAACACCACAGTTAAAAAGCATCAATTCTTCAATGCTCAGTCTTCTTTACAGTCCAACTGTCACATCCATACATGACTACTGGAAAAACCATAGCTTTGACTAGATGGGCTTTTGTTTGCAAAGTATTGTCTCTGCTTTTTAATATGCTATCTAGGTTTGTCATAACTTTTCTTCCAAGGAGCAAGCTTCTTTTAATTTCATGACTGCAGTCACCATCTGCAGAGATTTAGAAACCCAAGAAAATAATATCTGTCACTGTTTCTATTGTTTTCCCATCTGTTTGCCATTAAGTTATGGGACCAGATGCCATGATATTCATTTTATGATAGTTGAGTTTTAAGCCAGGTTTTCACTCCCCTATTTCACCTTTATCAAGGGGCTCTTTAAATTACTCTTCATTTTTTGCCATAAGTGTGGTATCATCTGCATATTTGAAGTTCTTGATATATCTCCCAGCAATCTTGATTCCACCTTGTGCTTCCTCTAGCCTGGCATTTCTCGTAACATACTCTGTGTATAAACGAATTGCCAGTCTATGTTCGATACAGGATATAGGATGCTTGGAGCTGGTACATGGGGATAATCCAGAGAGATGATGTGGGGTGGGAGGGGGGTTCAGGATTGGGAACTCATGTACACCCGTGGTGAATTCATGTCAATGTATGGCAAAACCAATACAGTATTGTAAAGTAAAATAAAGTAAAAATAAAAATTTAAAAAATTAAAAATTAAAAAATTAAATAAGGTGGACGACAATATATAGCATAAATATATATGTAGATTCTAGTCTCTTTTATCATGCCCTAGCATAAAATATATACAAATTTGTTATTATGTTAAAACTTATACATACTTATGCACATAAACTTTTACAAACCATAAGCAGCACCATTCCCAGTCAAGAAAAACATACACAAATGTAAAGATGCAGTATTAAATCACAACTGCATAAAATCACTCTAGTACATATGATTCTACAGAAATAATTTCATAATATCCTCTTATTGCTTTTGTGGTTAGCTCAAGTGTTATATCTGCTTAAAATGCCATGTGATGCCATGAATATTTCATCTCTCTGGTAAGTTGCATATAACAGTAAAAAGTGATCTCTTATGATTCTTGTATATTTTTCATGTATTCAGTTCAATTCACCAATAATAGTGAATAATAATATGGATAGCAAGTGCCACCAGTGATGTTGGAAGGGTTCCCAAGAAGCAGAGAAAAGGCACGGCATGATAAGAAAATGTTAAATTGCTTGATATGTATTATAGATTGAGATCTGCAGCTGCAGTGGCCCACTACTTCGAGATAAATTCATTGTTTAAATAAAAGAGGAAGAAATAAATAAAAGAAAAACAGTTGACGCAGCTACACAATCTGGTGTGAAAACCTTGCATTTTTTGTAAAATAACTTTTATCTTATATTAAAAATGCAGATTTTGGCAGAATTAACATAAGAAAGGCATACCTATAGACTTATATGATTAAAAAAAAATAAACCCATTACATGAAAACTTAGACCAAAGGAAGGAGAAGAATCTAAAGCTGGAGAACTAAATGCCAGAAAAGGATAGTTTGATAATTTAGAAAGACATTTGTTTTTAAAAATGTCAAGAAAATAGGAAAAGCAGCTTCTGTTGACCAAGAGTCAACAGACAAGTTCTCAGATGCCATTAAGCAAATCATTAAGGAGAATCGATATCTTCCTGACAAGGCCTTTTTTTTTTTTTTTTTTCTGCTAAAGGATAATTGCTTTACAGAATTTTTCTGTTTTCTGTAAAACCTCAACATGAATCAGCCATGGGTATACAAATATCCCCTCCCTTTTGAAACTCTGTCCCATCTCCCTCCCCATGCCACCCCTCTGTTTTCACTCAAACAGAGCACCTGTTTGAGCTTCCTGAGCCATACAGCAAATTCCCATTGGCTATCTATTTTGCATATGGTAATGTAACTTTCTATACAACTCACCCTCTCCTCCACTCTCCCCATGTCCATAAGTCTATTCTCTACATCTGTTTCTCCATTGTTGTCCTGTGAATAAATTATTCAGTACCATTTTTCTAGATTCTGTATATATGTGTCAGAATACGGTATTTATCTTTCTCTTTCTGACTCACTTCACTCTGTATAATAGATCCTAGGTTCATCCACCTCATCTGAACTGACTCAAATGTGTTCTTTTTTATGGCCTAGTAATATTCCATTGTGCATATGTACCACAATTTCTTTATCCATTCATCTGTCGATGGACATCTAGGTTGCTTCCACGTTCCAGCTATTGTAAAATATGACCCAGCAATCCCACCCCAGGCATACACCCTGAGGAAACCAAAATTTAAGAAGACACATGTATCCCATCATTCACTGAAGCACTATTTACAAAAGCTGAACAAGTTTTAATAAAGATAAGTTTCCTATTTGGAAAAAAAATGCTACAGAGGACATTTATTAGTAAGAAAGAGGAGTGAGCACTAGGATTTAAGGCAAGGAGGTAAGGCTAACTCTATTGTTTTCTGAAAATGTAGTTGGGTTCTGATCAGAACTGCCTTTATCCATAAAGCTGCTAACACTTGAATGTTGAAGGGAAATTATACTCACAAGCTGCCTGTCTTCTGGTTGCACAATAAGAAGACCTGGACAACCAGAACCCTTTTTCTGTATTGCTTCCATTGATTCTTTGTCCCTGAAGTTAGGAAGCATTTGCCTAGTAAAGCACTGCCTTTTAAAGTTCTTTTAACATTGGACAATACCCCTCATCACCCAGAAACCCAAGGATTCAATACCAAAGGCATTTAAGTGGTCTACTTGCCCCCAAACGTAATGTCCCTAATTCAGACTCTAGAACAGGGGGCTGCAAGAACTTTTAAGGCTTATTGTACACAGTACTCTATGGAAAGGACTGTCAACACAATAGAAAAGCAACCTATAGAAAATTGTGAACATTTGGAACGATTACACCAGTGAATAGGCCATTGTTGTTATAGAAAATACCATTAAAGCCATCGGATTCAAGATAGCATATTTCTGTTGGAGAAAACTGGGTCCAGATGTTGTCCAAGACTTCACATGATGTATTACAGAGCTAATTAAGCAAATCATGCAAGACCTTGTGGATATGGCAAAAAAGAGTAGGAAATGAAGGATTTCAAGATATGGATCTTAGAAAAATTCAAGAGATAATGAACACCACATTTAGTCATGTCATTTAATTGTGTCCATCTCTTTTGAACCCATGGACTGTTGCCTGCCAGGCTCATCTGTCCATGGGATTTTCCAGGCAAGAATACTGGAGCAGGTTGCTATTTCCTCATCTATGGGATCGTCCTGTAGGGATTGCACCTACATCTCCTGTGTCTCCTGCATTAGCAGGCAGTTTCTTTACCACTGAGCATCTGAGAAGCACAAAATACCACACTAGAGGGATTAACAGGGGACGACATGATGGAGATGAGTTTCTTTCAAACCAGATGAAGAGGTAGAAACACAGCAGAAGCAGTTCCAGAAAACAAATTGACATTAGACAGTTTGACAGAAGGGTTCTGATGATTCAAAACTGCATTTGAGGTCTTTTAAAACATGGACCCTGGTATGATACGAGCACACAAAGTACAGAAAGTGGTGAAAGAAAGATTGGTATTGTATGGAAATATTTCTAGAAAAATGAAAAAGCAAAAATGTCAGACAGAAATTACAATGTATTTCTCATAAATTTACACCAAATGTGCCTGTGTCTCCTGCCTCCCCTTCCACTTCCTGCACGTCTCCCTTTCTACCACCTTGAAACAGCAAGACCACCATTTCTTTCTGTTTCTCCTCCTCAGTGAAGTCAAGGTGAAGATATTTATGATGATTCACTTCAACTTAATGAATAGTAAATAATCATCATTAGGATCTGATGGCAGAGCATTACACAGTCAGTAAAAACTACACCTGGAGCTGACGGTGGCTCAGGTCATGAGCTCCTTATTGAAAAATCTAGGCTTAAATTGAAGAACATAGGGAAAGTCAGTAGGTCATTCAGTAAAACCTAACTAAAATCCCATTCAATTATCAAGTGACAGTAACAAATAGATCCTAGGGATTAGAAATGATAGACAGAGTGCCTAAAGAACTATGGACAGAGGTTCATAACACTGTACAGGAGGCAGTGACCAAAACCATCCCAAAGAAAAATAAATGTAGGAAGGCAAAATGGTTGTCTGAGGAGGCTTTACAAATAGCTAAGTAAAGAGGAGTGAAAGGTAAGGGAGAAAGGGAAATATATATCCAATTGAATGCTGAGTTTTAGATAACAGCAAGGCAGAAAAGAATGCCTTTCTAAATTACCAATGGAAAAAAATAGAGTAAAAAAACAGACTGGGAAAAACTAGATTTCTCTTCAATAAAAATGGAGCTGTCAAGGGACTATTTCATGCAGGTATGGGTACTATAAAGGACAGAAAGTGTAAGGACATAACAGAAGCAGAAGAGATTAAGAAGAGGTGGCAAGAATACACAGAACTATTAACTATGGTCTAAATGATCTAGATAACCATGATAGTGTGGTCGCTCACCTAGAGCCAGACATCCTAGAGTGTGAAGTTAAGTAGGTCTTATAAAGCATTAATATGAACAAAGCTAGTGGACATGACATAATTCCAGCTGAGCAATTTAAAATCCTAAAAGACAATGCAGTTAAAGTGCTACACTCATTATATCAGTAAACTTGGAAAACTCAGCAATAGCCACAGAATTGGAAAAGGTCAGTTTTCATTTCAATCCCAAAGAAAGGCAATTGCAAAGAATTTTGCAACTACTGTACGAATTGTGCTTCTTTTACATGCTAGTAAGTTTATGCTTAAAATTCTCCAAGCTAGCCTTGAACATGAACCAGAAACTTCCAGATGTACAAGCTGAGTTTCAGGGAGCAGAGGAACCAGAGATCAAATTGAAAACATTTGTTGGATCATAGAGAAAGCAAAGGAATTCCAGAGAAACATCTAATTCTGCTTCATTGATTATGCTAACACCTTTGACTGGGTGTATCATAAAAACTGTGAAAAATTCTTAACTGTGAGTACCAGACCACCTTACCTATCACCTGAGAAACTTGTATAAGGGTCAAGAAGCAACAAACCCAGACGTGGAACAACTGACTGGTTCAAAATTGGGAAGTTTTGCCACCTTGCTTATTTAAGTTATATGCTGAGTACATCATGTGAAATGCCAGGTTGGATGAATCGCAAGCTGGAATCAAGTTTGCCAGGAGAAATATCAACAACCTCAGAAATGCAGATAATACCACTTTAATGGTAGAAAGTGAAGAGGAACTAAGGTGCCTCTAATTAAGAGGAGAGTAAAAAGCTAGCTTAAAACTTGGCATTAAAAATATATATATATATATCTTGGCATCTGGCCCCATCACTTCGTAACAAATAGAAGGGGGAAAAGTGGAAGTAGTGACAGATTTTATTTTCTTGGGCTCCAAAATCACTGTGGCTGGTCACTACAGTCATGAAATTTAAAGATGATTGCTACTTGGAAGAAAAAATATGACCAAACTAGACAGCATATTAAAAATCAGAGACATCACTTTTCCAACAAGGTTCCATATTATCATTCTTCCAGTAGAAGAATGTGAGAGTTGGACCATAAAGAAGGCTGAACACTGAAGAATTGGTGCTGTGGTGCAGGAGAAGACTCTTGAGAATCCCTTGGACTGCAAGGAGATCAATCCTGAACCCAGTTAATCCTAAATTAAATCGACTCTGAATATTCATTGGAAGGACTATTGTTGAATCTGAAGCTCCGAGATACTTTGGCTACCTGACACCAAGGGCTGACTCACTGGAAAAGACCCTGATGCTGAGTAGGCCTGAAGGCAAAAGGAGAACGAGGTGACAGAAGATGAAACGGTTAGGCAGCATCACTGACTCTTTGCTTTACTTTGCCTTCTTGCAAATTTTTTTCTTTGGGATGGTTTTGATCACAGTCTCCTGTGTGATGTTACAAATCTCTATCCATAATTCTCCAGGCACTAGTCCATTCTTTCAGATCTAGTCCATTGAATCCATTTGTCACTTCCACTATATAATCATAAGGTGTTTGACTTAGGTCATACCTGATTGGCATAGTGGTTTTCCCTACTATCTTCAACTTAAGCCTGAATTTTGCAATAAGGAGCTCATGATCTGAGCCATGGTCAGCTCTAGGTCTTGATTTTACTGACTGTATAGAATGTCTCCTTCTTTGGCTGCAAAGAACATAGTCAATCCTATTTCAGTATTGACCATCTGGTGATGTTCATGTGTAGAGTGGGCTCTTGGGTTGTTGGAAAATGGTATTTTTATAACCAGTGTGTTCTCTAGACAAAACTCTGTTAGCCTTTGTTATGCTTCAATTTATACTCAAAGACCAAACTTGCCTGTTATTCCAGGTATCTCTTAAATTCCTACTTTTGCATCTGTCCCTTAGGATGAAAAGGACATCTTTTTTTGGAGTTCATTCTGGAATGTTTTGTAGGTCTTTATAGAACTGGTCAACTTCAGCTTTTTTGGCATCAATGGTTGGGGCATAAATTTGGATTACTGTGATGTTGAATAGTTTGCCTAGGAAACAAATTGAGATCATTCTGTCACTTTTAAGATTGCACTCAAGTACTGCATATCTGACTTTTGTCGACCATGAGGGCTACTCCTTTTCTTCTAAGAGATACTTGCCTACAGTAGTAGATATAATCTTTATCTGAATTAAATTCTCACATTCCCATCCATTTTAGTGCACTGATCGATTACTAAGATGGCTGTGATCATTCTTGACCTCTGCTGCTTGACCACATCTAATTACCTTGATTCATGTATGTAACATTCCAGGTTTCTGTGCAATATTGCTCTTTACAGCACCAGACTTTACTTTCACCACCAGACACATTCATAACCAGGCATCATTTCTGCTTTGGCCCAGCTGCTTTTTTTGTTTCTGAAGCTAGTAGTTATTGCCCTCCACTCTTCCCCAGCAGCATACTGGACACCTTGCTACCAGGGGGTCTCATCTTCCAGTATCGTATCTTTTGCATTTTCTTACTATTCATGGAGTTCTTGCAAAGAATACTAGAGTGGTTTGCCATTCCCTCCTCCAGTGGGCCACATTTTGTTAGAACTTTTCACTCTGATCTGTCCATTTTGGATGACCCTTCATGGTATGGCTCATAGCTTCTTTGAATTATGCAAGCCCCTCCCCATGACAAGTCTGTGATCCATAAAGATAATTCTTTTTATACATCTTTAAAGAGTGAATTTTGAAATAATATTCACAAAGTGCTAAGAGGTTATTTCTTGGTGATGAGATTTCTTTATTACTATTATTTTTTGGCCTGTGTGTATTCATTGGTTCTCTGTTCCCAATATTCACTATTGTAAGCATGTTTCACTGAGAATGTATTAATTGATTTATTTCATTTTAAGGAAAAATTATATAGTGCTTACTATATTCCAAGCATCATTCTAAGTGACTTACAAATATTAACTCTATGTTTATATCTATAATATAAATATTATTATTATACACATTTCTTAGACATGTGATATACAATAGATACAATAGATATATAATATACAAATGAGGGACAGAGAGGCTATGTATCTTGCTCAAGGTCACACATATAGAAAGTGGCAGAATCAGGATTTAAACCCAGGCATCTGGCTCCAAAGACTATATTTCTACCAGTTATATAGAACTTATTTAAATAAATTATTTCAATAAAGTCTTTAGTTTTAAAAAGTGATGAAAAAGGCTATAATTGGAAAAGTCAGCATTTTAAAATTCTGATGAAAAGAATTATAGTATTAATCAGTCATCTCCAATGCCTTGTGACAATTTTTATTTCCCTTGATGTAGCCTTTGTGAATAACAGTTACTATAAATTCTAAAGAACTGCCAAGTTTAACCCCAATTGGTTAGTGGTAATTCCTTGATAAAAAGTTGATATGTGGTTTGGGAAGTACTAAAGCAACTAAATAACCAGATGTATCCTGATGAAAGAGAAGTAGTCCTATATTCTGGAGATATCTACATATACAAATTGATTTGACTCAATTCTGATAAAATAATTAGTTTTTAAACTTGTTTGAATTTAATTTTTTGCCTGAGTGTGGCATAATGATTGAATGGTTGCATTTTTTCCATTAGCTGTTTTAATGTAGATACCACCTCATATAGCAGGGAAGAAAGCTGCTTTGACACATCATCAATCAGTTATTATCTATTGAATTTTCACTAAATGCAGAGTATTACACTGCACTAATTTCACCAGTGATTTCAGATCTTAAAACAGGAATATGCTCAGTGATGAAGATACTGACAAAATTGAGAATTATTATACAAATAGTACAAAATCTTTATCTTTTGAAATATTTTAAAAAGACTTCTTTATGTTTTTGTGCTAATTGAAAATATACTGTAAAAACTGATATTTCCTGACTGTTTTACTTCTGAATTAGCTAGTGATTTTCTTAATTAATTAGTTTATTAGCTTTCAGTTGGCAATAATGTATACCTTATTCTATGGAGTATTAAAAATGCTACAAAGAACGAAATGAAGTTCATTCCATGTCAGCTTTGACATGGGAACTATGTCTGATAGTATTTGAGAGCTTTTGAATTTTGTTTACATTTAGAAAGCTCATAAGTTAATCAAAATATACTTTAGAACTTGAAAATAGAACTGACTGACTGACTGAGTGAATAGAAAAAAAAGAAACCTTGTCTAAATCAACATCTCTCTTTCTGTCTTGTATATAAATTGGAAATGCAATGACCAGGTTTGTTATTGATATCCACGAGATGAAAACACAATATCAATTTCAAACATTTATGAATGACTCCTGTTTATATCAGTGGCAGTTGTCTTTGCAAGTTTAATCCTGAAAAAATAAAAATACAAACAAAAAAGTAGCTTAATAGTGATGGTACCAAACTTAAACACTTGATGTTCAAAGCAGCCCCGAGATACCCTGAATCCAGAAGTTTCAGTCAAATATATCCAAAATGAACATTTTTTAAGAAGCAATGAGTTAAAATGGGAACCATTGTTATGAAAACTATAAATGAGAGAGTAAGCAAGAATCTAGAACACTGAATCAGGATAAGAGTGAAACGTATACAGATTAGGATTGATCAAGAGAGGTCTAGATACATTACACAGTTACACTGAAGCATTAGTTATCCAAAGCTTGGTTTAAGGTTTATTCATTATAGAATGCATGATTTCACAGATGTAGGGTTGATATACACATCTAAACCTTCCTTCCATGCTTCTTTGTCCTGGAGCCTGACTCAAATCACACAAATGTAAAACTTGTATGCAAGTATTATATGAAACTACTTGCATTTGACTAAAGAACCAAGTTGTTTCATCCTTTTATGCATGTTCTATCTTCCCAGTTAAAATTCTCTACCTTATCTGTCTGGAAAATTGCTAGCCGTTTTTAAACTGTGTAAGTGCTGCTTTGTAAACTCTCTGAAAACTCCATACTCCTGAATTTGAGAGGCTCCTTTCCTTCTTTATGCACCCACTGTAACTAGCATATACTTTTTTTTATTATTATCATAACTGCTAGATCATATTTAGAATTATCTATATTCTGTCTCCTCTATCATGCTCTGAAGTCTTAAATATTATATATCTACATCATTTACCTCCACATTCCAAGTGCCTGAAACGTTAGTTGGCAAATAAGTCATTTAATATGTGAGAGAAGAATGATTAGTAAATTTAGTAAAATCTCTGGTGAATCTCTATTAAAAATTAAATAAAAGGGAAAGTTGTTCATCATCAATAGCCTGAACCAATCTCTTTTACATAACTTAATAAATAAATGATTCTGTATTTTAATAGTAGAGTGGAGTAAAAATTTTATTTTTACTATATAATGCAGAGTTTTGCATAAATATGTGGTTCAGTGTGAGTGCTTTGCTCAGGCCTAAGATCGTGGCAGACACGGTATTGAGGGCCCAGGATTCTGAGCCAGAAGCCTCTGTCTTAGTAGCATTTGTGCCAGAGCTTCTTCCACACCGAGCCAGGCCTTGGGCACCGGATGCCATACCACAGTGACTCTAACTTTGGAGGAGAGAATGGGCCACTGGGGACTGTGAGCTCAGGGTTGTGAGGCAAACTCCCCAAGGAAAGTAATGAAGGAAGGGCCTTGGCACAGGGGCATCCAGGTGTTTCTCATCCCAGGACCCCTCTGCCACTCACAGAGCTCAAGATACTCTATAGTTTCAGGCTCTCTCTGGACAGGGGTTGTGGCTGCAGGTCCACAGCCTTGTACTGCCACTCTCTGAGCCCTCCTGACCCGGAACAGCCTAGCCCATCCTCTCTATGCCCCTGTATCAGGATGGGCAATTACTCCCCAAAAACTGGGAATCACATATCGCACCCTACCAGTTGAAACTGCATCTTGTTTGCCTTCTAGAAAACTTCATGCTTCATTCACCCCAACCAAGCCAGACCTCCTCCCTGGGACAACTTCCATGATCACCAAATTTTAGAAAAACCCCTGGTGAGGTAGATTGGCTAAGAGGGTCATTTCCCTCTACACAGGATGCTAACAGATGGGCTCTGTCAGAAGTAGAGGAATGCCCTGAGGCTGCTTTTCATTGCAAATGTTCCAAGAACAAGCAGAGACAGTCTCTGGAGTGAATTTTAGATGCTGCATCTGCTCTGGAGGATGTTTGTGAGTACTTGGTGTGTCTCTTCGTTGTATTTTTGTCTTCATGTGAATAAAGGAAAAAAAAAAAAAGGATGACTAAATGCATTCTTCAGTGACTTTCTGAGAAACAGTGTATGGAGGCTAAATGTTTGGAAGTTTTCTTCCCTAAAAAATCACATTAGTTTATCCTCACTCACATTTAATTCATAGTTTTCAAAAGGAGCTATATGTAATAGCCTGTGATATACCATAATAGAAATATTCCAATATTTTGACCACATGATGCAGAGAGCCAACTCAATGGAAAAGACCCTGATGCTGGGAAAGGCTGAAGGCAAAAGGAGAAGGGGCTGGCAGAGGATGAGTTGATTAGATAACTTCATTAATTCAGTAGACATGAATTTGAGCAAACTCTGGGAGAGAGTGGAGGACAAAGAATCTTAGAGTGCTGGAGTCAATGGAGTCACAGAGTTAGGACTCAGTGACTAAACAACAACAGAATGAAAAATAATGTATATATAGTGTATATTAGCAGCCTCTCGAAAAACCTCTCAGTCTTCCTCATAAACTTTTTATTTGAGTTCTTTATTTCTCTTCTGTACATATTGGTGTTTTGTGTTTTTTTTTTTTTTTTTTTTTTAGTTTTAAAAGCATATTTTTTGTTTCTGATACTTCTACTTATTGCTTTTAGCAGCTTAATGTTCTTATTTTAGAGTCAAAATACCCTTTCTTATTTCTCTGAATAAATGATGAGTGCTCTGTTTTTTCATATCAAGGCCTTTCTTTTTTCTTGCTATATATTCTAATTTAGGTAGTTAAACATTTTGTACAAGCGTAGGGCTTCTGAATAATGGGCTGCAGTGAAAGTTAGTAGTGTTGTATCAATTATTTGGGAACAAATAGGCACACAATAATCTTGCTCCCAGAGTTATCTAGTTCCACCAATTTATAAACCTTTGTAAATTTCTGCAGTGCAAATTAGGATATATCTCCATTTCTTCATTGGGATTAAACTTCCTCTGATTTGCTACACTACTGACCATTCATTTTTTAGCTTTCTAGATACAAAATGCTGCTGTTTTTCTTTTAAAGAGTATAGTATGAATTTGGAGTAAAGAATATCTTTATAATGTACAAACCTAACAAACAATGATTAGCAAAGTAATCAAAGTCAGCATCAATCAGTTCAGTTCAGCTTCAGTTGCTCAGTTGTGTCTGACTCTTTGTGACCCCAGACCTATTTGGACTGCAGTATGCCAGACTTCCCTGTCCATCACCAACTCATGAAGCCTACTCAAACTCATGTCCATTGAGCCGGTGATGCCATGCAACCATCTTCTCTTCTGTCAGCCCCTTCTATTCCTGCCTTCAATTTTTCCCAACATCAGGATCTTTTCCAATGAATCAGCTCTTCACATCAGGTGGCCAAAGTATTGGTTTTTCAGCTTCAGCATCAGTCCTTCCAATGAATATTTAGGACTGATTTCCTTTAAGATGGACTGGTTGGATTACATTTCAGTCCAAGGGACTCTCAAGAGTCTTCTCCAACACCACAGTTCAAAAGCGTCAATTCTTCAGCGTTCACCTTTCTTCATAGTTCAACTCTTACATCCATATGTGACTACTGGAAAAACCAGAGCTTTGACTAGACCTTTGTTGGCAACATAATGCCTCTGCTTTTTAATATGCTGTCTAGGTTTGTCATAACTTTTCTTCCAAGGAGCAAATGTCTTTTAATTTCATGGCTGTGGTCACCATCTGCAGTGATTTTGGAGACCAAGAAAATACAGTCTTTCCCTGTTTCCACTGTTTCCCCAACAATTTGCCATGAAGTGATGAGACCAGATGCCATGGTTTTAGTTTTACGAATGTTGAGTTTTAAACCTGCTTTTTCACTCTACTCATTCACTTTCATCAAGAGATTCTTCAGTTCCTCTTTGTTTTCTGCCATAAGAGTGCTGTCATCTCCATATCTGAGGTTACTGATATTAATTTCTCAGTCAATTGATATCTTGATTCCTGCTTATACTTCATCTAGCACAACATCTCACATAATGTACTCTGCATATAAGTTAAATAAGCAGGGTGTCAATATACAGCCTCAACATACTCCTTTCCCAGTTTGGAACCAGTCCATTAGTTTTAGTCATGTTGACAATGTACATGCTTATATAATATGAAAATGACACTTGACCCCTCTGATATTCTTCTCCAAAACTCAAACCCCAGTCCTGTCAGAAAGCAACACTAGACAAATACCAATTGCTTTCACCAGTGTTCTTCACAATTGTCAAAATCGATAAAAACAACAAAAGCTTGAAAAACTGTTACAGTCAAGAACAGCTTGAGGAGACATGATTACTAAATGTAATGCATTATCCTAGATGGACTAGAAAAGAGACATTAAGCAAAAATTAATGAGATCTAAATTAAGCATGGATTTCAACTAATGACAATGAGTTAATATTAGTTTCTTACTTGTAATAATGTACCATACTAATGTAAGATGTTAATGACAGAGGAAGTTGGGTATGGGGCATATGTCAGTCTATGTACAATCTTTGTAAGTTTTTGGTAAATCTAAAACTGTTCTAATAAAGTGTATTTTTAAATTTCAGTATCATTCTTCTTTGTCCTTTCTTTACTTGTGATTTTCTATAATAAAAAGTTTTACATTGCTGTCATTACTGTTCTTATGTAGAAACATCTAAAAATCAATTTTAATTTATCTGCTCTATGAATCTGTGATGACTCCATGACTATCACTGGATATCCTTAAATGCAAGCACAACATCTTTCCATGAATGAAAATGGAGAGAGAGAGTGAATCAGCATAATGAAAAGAGTCATAGTCCATGGATAGTTCACACACAGGACATGGTAAACCTAGAGTAGTATGTTGTAAATTAAGTAATGAGAAATCTGCAAACTGGAAAGCTAACCAGAAGTTACTATGTGAAACAGAAATACACAGAAATTTTTTGAAAAGAGTCAAAGAAAGAATCTTGGAGAATGATAGTAAATCTTGGACAGGCATTTAATAGAGTTTCAATAGGATTCAGGGTCAGAGTGACCTTGCTTACTTAGTGTGCTGAAGTCCATCATCCTTAAGTCAGAATAGCTATGGTAGTAAACTTTCTTGAAGTCACAACTTTGTCTTCTATTTCATTTATATAATCTCTTGATACTGAGTTTGCAGCAACATGGATATATTAAAAATCCTTGTTTGAATGATAAATGACAACTGCTCCTAGAATTAAGAATGTACTTTGTATTTGTTCTTCCCTGAAGTGCAGTTAAATTCACTCAGTCATGTCTGACTCTTTGAGACCCCAGGGACTGTATCGCCTGTCAGGCTCCTCTGTGCATAGAATTCTCTGGCCAGAGTACTGGAGTGGGTACCCATTCCCTGTTCCCTTCTCCAGGGGATCTTCCTAACCCAGAGATCAAACCCAGGTCTCTCACATTACAGGTGGATTGTTCACCATCTGAGCCCCCAGAGAAGCCCAAGAATATGGGAGTCGGTAGCCTATCCTTTCTGCCAGGGATACTCCCAACTCAGGAATTGAACTGGGGTCTCCTGCATTGCAGGTGGATTCTTTACCAACTGAGCTACCAGAGAAGCTCAGTTCTTCTGCTCTAGGACTTAGTTAAACATCCTGACTTCACAGTTCTTGCTGGGTGCACTTCCATCCAGTAAAAGGACATATTCACCAATTACTTTTGAAAGAATTTCCTTAGTGACAATTAAAAGTTGATTGTCTTACTAAAATATAATTAAAAATTATTTCTGCAAAAACAGTGCTAAATAGTGTACTTTGAGTGACTTGATAGATAAGCCTAAAATAGCCAGTAGTGCTACAATGCAATAGCAGTTTCAAATAGTTTCCATCTGAAAACAAATCCCAACATTCTAGCATGACCCTGGCCAGAATTCCAAATAATAAATCAGTTGGTACTACTTCACTATAATAAAGTTTCTTAAAGGAGCATTCTAAATTTAACTTTTTGTTATTGCATTCCTCTGTTCCAGATTCAGTTTCACAGTTTCATGAGGCACTTGGTTGTGTCACACCCTTTGATTTCTGTCAGTTCCCCATCTCACCTAGTTCTTTCCTTTGTTCTATGTGTGTGTGTGTTAGCTGCTTAGTCACATTCGACTCTTTGCAACCCCATGGACTGTAGTCCCCCAGGCTCCTCTGTCCATGGAACTCTTCAGACAACATTACTGGAGTGAGTAGCCATTCCCTTCTCCAAAGGATCTTCCCCACTCAGGGATCAAACCCAGGTCTTCTGCATTGCAGGCAGATTTTTTACTGAGTCATCATGGAAGCCCCTTGCTTTATACATATTCACACATATATCTCATATCAAGACCGTTTGTTTCCTATGGATCAATCCATCATTTTACATGTACCAGGTAATTCTTTCTACTTATATTCAATTCTAAATTCCTATTTTCTTCATCTGAAGGATATGAATTAGCTGTCTCAACAGAGGTTAAGGTCTTGACTGATCAAAAATAAAACTTTCAGAGTTTACAACAATAAAAGTCTTATAGAATATAGGATTATATTTGAAATCTATATGATTATATTTGAAAATAAGTAGAAAAAAGAGAGACTTTTCTTAAGCATATGATCTATTTAAAACTTGGCAAGTTATAAAGCTATATGAGTCTTAATAAGCTGTAACACTGTGTGCAGGTACTGAGTTCAAACTCACTGTGTATATGCTCTGCCCTAGGCTATGGTTAAACTTTCTAATCCCCTGCTTTTCTCTAAGGAAATGTATACCTTAACATGCAATAATTCAGGAAAATTCCTAGATCAAAAAGAAAACGGTATTATATATGTTTGTCCAATTGATCCTGGCTGAGGGCACTTTCATGGGGTCACAAAGAGTCGGACACAACTGAGCAACTGAACTGAGAGCACTTTGCGAAAGAAGACATTTTAAAAGATAATTTTTCAGGCATTAAAATTTATTAAGTGGGGTGGAATTCTGATCATATTTCTTTTATGCCACTTACTAAACTATCCTCAGAATCTTTAATCCCAAATCACACCAGCTTTTGAATTCTTAAAATCAGTTGCTACCAAGAGTTCAACCAGATTCTGGTCTCTAACAAAAGTTCTCAAAGGAATGTTGTTGAGTCACCAAGTTGTGTCTGACTATTTGTGACCCCATGGATCATAGCCCACTGGACTCTTCCATCTATGGAGTTCTCCCAGCAAGAATACTGGAGTGGATTGTCATTTCCTTCTCCATGAAGGAATAGTAAGGAAGAAATTGCACTTTGAGCTTTAGTTCTAATCTCATCTTTAAGGATTATTAGGAGTTGAGTCATTATATTCCCTATCTGTGCTCAGAGACACGTCTGTTTCTCATCATCTAGAATTGCTTCCATTGAAACTGAGGGTTCAGAACTGCCCACAAAGAAGAAATAGGTCATCCTCAGCAAATGCAAAGACTTAAAATATGGCAGAATTTTAACCAGAACAACAAGAAAAAAAGTTATTGGCCACGTTCTCATTAAGAGACAGCTCTCAGGAGTGATTTCCTAAATCCAGAATATATTTTATATCACCTTTATTCAAAATAAGTAAGTCCTATGACTTTCAAAGTATCTGACTGATAGACTGGTAAGTTCTGCATGTGAGGCTTCAGAGGTCTTAACAAAGACAACATGTGTTATTGGCAGCTATTATTTAGAGTGTGAGTATGTAAGGTTAAAAACAATATCTCAATATGAGGACAATGTTAGGAAGCTCAAGAAGAGGGTAAGTCAAGTCTTAGATGGGCCTAGTGTCAACTCTACAACATTTGCCTTCCATATATAATGACATTTAATACTCAGAACAATCGCAAGAGATAAGTACCACTGTAGCCAGTTTGCAGTTGTGAAAACAGTTTTGGAAAAGCTAAATAGCAATTTATGAATCAGTATAGTTGATTTCCATGATTCACAGTATTAAGAGTTATGTTCTATAAAGTTACTGTGACCACTGAACTAACCCTTGCTACTAGGGGAAATAGAGTTTTATTCCTAAAAGCCTCAAGTCACAACATTTTTGTCAACTGATTTATATATAACATGGTTTTATATGAATTTTTATTTAAAAACATCTTAAAAACATATTATTGGCTCATTAACTTTGAATTTACGACCAATAGTACACGAACTATACCTTAAGTAACACATTTGTTTTCTGTGTAAGATACATGACAGCCTAGAGAACTATCTTAGGGCCTAAAAAATAAGGTGCTCAACAAAAAGCTCAAGATGAAAAAAATAGACCAGACTAAATAGACCAGAAAATGGACATTTGATTACAGTATGAGATGAAACGAGAAAGCAGAGTGTCACCTTGTTCCACCTCAGCTGGGATCATACTTTTCAGAAAACTCAATTTTTCACCACCCTGCATATGTCTACAGAAGACCTAAAAGTATGGTGAATATTGATTTTAAGGTTGCAAATACCTTTTAGCAAGTAGGCATATTCACAAATAGTGAAGTTGGCTGTATTTAATATCAGTTTTCTGTTCTCCAGCTTATTTTTCCCTTGACTTTAAAAGTAATCCTCTCATGCAGAAAAATTAAGCCATACAGAAAGTATTGTTATGAAATTTTTTAATCAATAAAATTCCATCACCAGAAATCAATGATGCCATTATGTATATAATGGAGGTCACCATTAACCCCAACATATATATAAGTTGTTGTTTTTCAGTCACTAAGTAATATCCAACTCTGTGACCCCTTGGACTGCAGTGTGCCAGGCTTCCCTGTCCTTCTCTATTTCCCAAAGCTTGCTCAAACTCATGTTCATTGAGTCAGTGATGCTATCCAACCGTCTCATCCTCTGTCACCCCCTTCTCATCCTGCCTCAGTCTTCTCTGGTATATACATATATATGTGCACTTGTGTGCTAAGTTGCCTTAGCTGTGTCCATCGCTTTGTGACTCTATGGACTGTAGCCTACAAGGCTCCTCTGTCCATGGGAATTCCTCAGGCAAAAAGACTGCAGTGGGTTGCCATATTCTCCTCTATAGTATCTTCCTGACTCAGGGATCAAACCTGTGTCTCTTACATCTCCTACACTGGCAGGTGGGTTCTTTACCACTAGCGCCACCTAGGAAGCCCATGTTTATATATTACATAATGCTTTTAAATCCACCCTTAAATGGCAGAGTAGAAGGGCATGAACTCATCTTCTTCTCTGAAAATTCCAAAATTACAACTCATTGCTGAACAACTATTGAGAAGAGAATGTTGGATCCCACCAAAAAAAGATACCCCACATCCAAGAACAATGGAGAAGCCCCAGAAAGATGATGTGAAGGGTGAAATCATGTTTAGAATCAAACCCCATACTGGCCAGAGATGATTGGAGGGCTCAAATGAAACCTTGTGCACACCAGGACCCAGGAGAAAGGAGCAGTAATCCCACAAGAGATTGACCCAGACTTATCTGTGAGTGTCCAGGAGTCTCCAGCAGAGGCATAGGTCAGTGGTGGCCTGCTACAGGGTGGGGGACACTGAGTGAGGCAGTGCATGCAAGGCACCTTTTGAAGGAGGCTGACATTATCTTCATTACTTCCACCATAGTTTAGTCTCAGGTAAGACAACAGGGATGAGACACAGCCGTTCCCATCAACAGAAAATCAGATTCAAGTTTTACTGAGCATGGCCCCGCCAATCAGAACAAGATGCAATTTCCCCCTCTGGCAGTTCTTCCATTAAGGAAGCTTCCATATGCCTTGTATCCTTATCAGACAGAGGGCAGACAGATTGAAAACCACAGTCATGGAAAACCAATCAAACTGATCACATGGACCACAGCCTTGTCTAACTCAATTAAACTATGAGCCATGCCATGTAGGCCCACCCAAGATGGACGGGTCATGGTGGAGAGTTCTGACTAAACGTGGTCCACTGGAGAAGGCAATGGCAAACCACTTCAGTATTCCTGCCTTGAGAATCCCATGAACATTATGAAAAGGCAAAAAGATATGATGCTGAAAGATGAATTTCCCAGGTTGGGAGGTGCCCAATATGCTACAGGAGGAGAGTGGAGAAATAACACCAGAAAGAATGAAGGGATGGAACTAAAGTGAAAACAATGCCAGTTTGTGGATGTGACTGGTGATGAAAGGAAAGTCTGATGTTGTAAATAACAATACTGCATAGAAACTTGGAGTGTTAGGTCCATGAATCAAGGTAAATTGGAAGTGGTCAAACAGGACATGGCAAGAGTGAATATTGATGTTTTAGGAATCAGTGAACTAAAATATGCTGGAATGGGCAAATTTAACTCAGATAACCATTATATCTACCTCTGTGGTCAAGAATCCCTTAGGAGAAATAGAGTAGCCATTATAGTCAACAAAAGAGTTTGAAATGCAGTACCTCGGTACAATCTCAAAAGTGATAGAATGATTTCTGTTCATTTCCAAGGCAAACCATTCAATATCACAGTAATCCAAGTCTATGCTCCAACCAAAAATGCCAAAGAAGCTGAAGCTGAATGGTTCTATGAAGACCTACAAGTCCTTCTAGAACTAACACCGAAAAAAGATGTCCTTTTCATCATAGGGGACAGGAATGCAAAAGTAGGAAATCAAGAGATACCTTCAGTAACAGGCAAATTTGGCCTTGGAGTACAAAATGAAACAAGACAAAGGCTGACAGAGTTTTGCCAAGAGAATGTACTCGTCATGGCAAACACATTCTTCCAACAACACAAGAAACGACTCTACACATGGACATCACCAGATAGTCAATACCAAAATAAGACTGATTACATTCTTTGCAGCAAAAGATGGAGAAACACTACAGAGTCAGCAAAAACAAGACTGAGAGCTAGCTGTGGCTCAGATCATGAACTCCTTATTGCCAAATGCAGACTTAAATTGAAGAAAGTAGAGAAAGCCACTATACTATTCAGGTATGACCTAAATCAAATTCCTTACTATTGTATAGTGGAAGTGACAAATAGATTCTGATAGACAGAGTGCCTGAAGAACTATGGACGCAGGTTCCTTGACATTGTATAGGAGGCAGTGATCAAGACCATCCCCATGAAAAAGAAATGCAAAAAACCAAAAGTGCTGCCTGAGAAGGCCTTACAAAGAGCTGGGAAAAGAAGAGAAGCTAAAGGCAAAGGAAAAAAACAAAAGATATACCCATTTGAATACTGAGTTTCAAAGAATAGCACAGAGACATAGAAAGCCTTCTTCAGTGATCAACGCCAAGAATAGAGGAAAACAATAGAATGGGAAAGACTAGAGATCTCTTTAAGAAAATTAGAGATACCAAGAGAACATATGCAAAGATGGGCACAATAAAAGACAGAAACAGTATGGACCTAACAGAAGCAGAAGATATTAAGAAGAGGTGGCAAGAATACACAGAAGAACGATACAAAAAAGATCTTCATAACAGATAATGACGATGGTGTGATCACTCACCTAGAGTCAGACATCCTGGAATGCAAAGTCAAATGGGTCTTAGGAAGCATCTATACCAACAAAGCTAGTGGAGATGATGACTTTCTAGTTGAGTTATTCCAAATCCTAAGAGATGATGCTGTGAAAATGATGCATTCAATCTGCCAACAAATTTGGAAAACTCAGCAGTGGCCACAGGATTGGAAAAGGTCAATTCTCATTCCAATCCCAAAGAAAGGCTATGCCAAAGAATGTTCAAACTACCGCACAATTGCATTCATCTCACACACTAGCAAAGTAATTCTCAAAATTCTCCAAACCAGGCTTCAACAGTATGTAAACTGTGAACTTCCAGATGTTCAAGTCGGATTTAGAAAGGTCAGAGGAGCCAGAGTTCAAATTGCCAACATCTGTTGGATCATCAAAAAAGCAAGAGAGTTCCAGAAAAACATCAATTTCTGCTACATTGACTATGTCAAAGCCTTTGACTGTGTGGCTCACAACAAACTGGAAAATTGTTCAAGAGATGGGAATACTAGACCACCTTACCTACCTCCTTAGAAATCTATATACAGGTCAAGAAGCAAAAATTAGACCTGGACATGGAACAACAGACTGGTTCCAAATAGAGAAAGGTGTACATCAAGGCTGTATATTGCCACCCCACTTATTTAAGTTATATGCAGAGTATATCATGTGAGATGCCAGGCTGGATGAAGCACAAGCACAAATCAAGATTTCCAGGAGAAATATTAATAACCTCAGATGCTCAGATGACACCACCCTATGGCAGAAAGCAAAGAAGAACTAAAGAGCCTCCTGATGAAAGTGAAAGAGGAGAGTGAAAAAGTTGCCTTAAAACTCAACATTCAGAAAATTAACATCATGTTATCCGGCCCCATCACTTCATGACAAATAGATGGGGAAATAATGGAAACAGTGACAGACTTTATTTTTTTTTGGTCTCCAAAATCACTGCAGAAGGTGACTGCAGTCTTGACATTAGAAGACACTTGCTCCTTGGAAGAAAAGCTGTGACCAACCTAGACAGCATATTAAAAAGCAGAGACATTACTTTGCCAGCAAAGGTCCGTCTAGTCAAGGCTATTGTTTTTCCAGTAGCCATTTATGGATGTGAGAGTTGGCCTATAAAGAAACTGAGCATTGAAGAATTGATGCTTTTGAACTATGGTGTTGGAGAAGACTCTTGAAATTCTCTTGGACAGCAAGGAGATCAAACCAGTCAATCCTAAAGGAAATCATTCCTGAATATTCATTGGAAGGACTGATGCTGAAACTGAAACACCAATACATTGACCACCTGATGCAAAGAACTGACTCATTGGAAAAGCCCCTGACGGTGAGAAAGATTGAGTGCAGGAGGAGAAGAGGATGACACAAGTTGAGATGGCTAGATGGCATCACCAAATGGATGAACATGACTTTTAGCAAGCTTCAAGTTTGTCAATGGACAAGAAAGCCTGGCGTGCTGCAGTCCATGTGGTTGCAAAGAGTCTGACACACTGAGTGACTGAACTGAAAGCTTTTAAAAACATCATTCTGGTTTAAGAATTGTGGAAAAATAATTATTGCAGAGCTGTTTTCCTTATGTATTGAGTATAGCTATCTATTGTCATTTAGTCTCCTAGTGATGAACATAAAGACTATTCTAAATATCTGTTATTAACACTGCTGAAAACTCTCATCTGTCTCTGTATGTTTATTTTTGCAAAAAATTCCACAAAGCACAAATTATACTTACATGCCTAATATATTGCATTCAAGAAATGGTTTCCCTATTTTAAGCCAGGTTCTATCTATTGTTCTTTGTGCAACAGTGTCAGCTTCCTTGTTTGTTTTGATGCTAAGACTTCATAACTAAGTGGACAATATATTCAGTAACCATGGGAAGAAATATAATTATCTGACACAATTCACATGACCAAATGTCTATATGTGATACAGTACTAAAACAGTAAGCACTGGAAGAATTGAAAGAATCTACACGCTTAAAGAACCCATATTGATGGATTGCAGAAGGTGTCAGTGGTGGCAGCACACATTGTAAATGTCTCCAAAAATGGAAAAGGGAACCAAAATTCCATGAGCATAAACAACGAAATTAGGGGAAAAGGTATCAAAATTCAAGCAGATTCTCAGCTATAAGACCTGAAAGTTATTAATATTTGTATGGGTAAAAAACAGGAACTCAAACAAGCAGCTTGACGGACCTGAAATGGAAGAAATCAAAAATACCAACATGTCTTCACTGGAAAGCATCCCTGGTCAATTTGAGAAAGGCAACTGAAAAGGGAGGAACGTCCCCCACTCCAATAGCAGATGAGTGCAGGGGACCCAAAATAAGGCCATATGATGAAAAGAGGTCTGCTAGCTTTTATGAAACTTAAAAACTGACTTTGTCACTTCCTTTCCAAAATAGGACTTAACAATGAGGAAAACCTACTGAGAGTGGATTCAAAATTTAGCAAGTTAAGGTCACAGGGAAAAGGAGGAAAGGAAGGTCCACAGAAAAGGAGGAAAACAGAAGTGAAACAGGACTCTGATTTTCACAAAGTAGTCATATTCTGAACGATGGAGGAGAGAGAGAGTGTGTGTGTGTGTTCTGGTATATACTGTAGTAGCCTGATATGTGGGTGCTTCCCACCTGGCTCAGTGGTAAAGAATCCACCTGCCAAAGTAGGAGATGAGGGTTCAATCCCTGCATCAGAAAGGTATCCTGGAGAAGGAATGGCAGCCCACTCCAGTATTCTTGCATGGGAAATCCTGTGGATACAGAAACCTGAATGGCACAGTTCATGGGGTCACCAAAAAGTCGAACATGACTTAGTGCCTAAACAACAACTATAATAATAATCAGTAAACTACAGAGGTTGTGGAAAACTGTACTGATATAACACCCTGTAGATAAAGAACCAGATGGAGACTTAAGGATATATTAGATTGAAATTTTAAAATGGAAAAGTTAAAGTGCAGTGTCTATGAGTGTATGCCTGGATTTAATATACACAGACACACACGCACGCAGACATATGCACGCACACATGAAAGTGATTATTATAAAAGTCAGGATACCGTTTATGTATGGGGATGAAAAAAGGTAAAATCTAGGATGGATCACAGGAAGGGAGCTTCTAGAGTGACTGACAAAGTTTTATTTTTTGACTAATTAGTTTCACCATACATTCACTTCAAACCACTTACAATAAATGGTTTTAAAAGGGGGCTATTTCTTCCAGTGCTGTGCTGTGCTTATCCACACAGTCTGGTCTGACTCTTTGTGATCCCATGGATTGTAGCCCTCCAGGTTCCTCTGTCCATGGAGATTCTCTAGGGAGGAATACTGGAGTGTATTGCCATGCCCTCCTCCAGGAAATCTTCCCAACCCAGGTATCGAACCCAGGTCTTCCGAATTGCAGGCGGATTCTTTACCAACTGAGCTACCAGGGAAGCCCATTTCTTCAAACCATATGACTAATTACCTAAAAGATCTGGAAAAGAACATGAAGAATTATGAATATCGACCTAATATCTGTTGCAATTACATACTTTTAATACAGAATGCAGTCATTGATTTAAACCATTTAGCCTTACAAGATGCCAGAACAATTAAATGAATTGTAAAAACTTCCACCGAAGATGGCATTTTATCCAATCTTGCCAAATAGTGATCTAACCAAATCTCATTAAATTAATTATATTTTGCTGAATTGAATTAATTAATTATTATTTGGACTTCCCAGGTGACTCTGAGGTTAAGAATCTTCCTGCCAATGCAGGAGACTTTGGAGACACTGGTTTGATCCCTGGGTTGGGAAGATTCCCTAGAGGAGGAAACGGTAACCCACCCCAGTATTATTGCTTGGAGAATCCCATGGACAGAGGAGCCTGGCAGGTTACTACTGTTCATAGCATTGCAAAGAGTTGGACATGACTGAGCACACACACACATGCATGACATATTTAAGACAGAGATTCAAAAGCTTGACTAAACTTCCTTTAATAACATTGTCTGTTTTTTTTTGAAGTGAAAAACACAAAGATATGACAGGAATTAATATCACAGTACATCTAAAACTTGATAACATGCAAAAAGACCCTATTAAGGGAATTCTCACAAAGATCATCCAATAAATGTATTCTTAATCTATACTTCTTCAACTCTGTTTATCTAAAGTAGACAAGGCTGATACGGTTGTCATCCTCGAACTCTGCAGAGAATATTTCATGGTGATTTATTACACAGGATTATATTTTGAGGAATTAATTATAATTATATTGAGTTCAGTTCAGTTCAGCCACTCAGTCATGTCCAACTCTTTGCGACCCCATGGACTGCAGCACTCCAGGCCTCCCTGTCCATCACTCTAACTCCCGGAGTTTACTCAAACTCATGTCCATTGAGTCAGTGATGCCATCCAACCATCCCATCCTCTGTCGTCCCTGTCTCCTCTTGCCTTCAATCATTCCCAGCATTAGAGTCTTTTCAAATGAGTCAACTCTTTGCATTAGGTGGACAAAGTATTGGAGTTTCAGCTTCAACATCAGTCCTGCCAATGAACATTCAGGACTGATTTCCTTTAGGATGGACTGGTTAGATCTCTTTCCAGTTCAAGGGACTCTCAAGTCTTTTCCAACACCACAGTTCAAAAGCATCAATTCTTCAGCGCTCAGCTTTCTTTATAGTCCAACTTTCACATTCACACATGACCACTGGAAAAACCATACTCTTGACTAGAGGGACCTTTGTTGGCAAAGTAATATCTCTGCTTTTTAATATGCTGTCTAGGTTGGTCATAACTTCTCTTCCAAGGAGTAAACATCTTTTTATTTCATGGTTGCAATAATTTTGGAGTCAAAAAAAAAAAAAAGGTCTGCCACTGTTTCCACTGTTTCTCCATCTATTTGCCATGAAGTGATGGGATCAGATGCCATGATCTTTGTTTTCTGAATGTTGAGCTTTAAGCCAACTCTTTCACTTTCATCAAGAGGCTCTTTAGTTCTTCCTCACTTTCTGCCATAAGGGTGGTGTCATCTGCATATCTGAGGTTATTGATATTTTTCCCAGCAATCTTGATTCCAGCTTGTGCTTTATCCAGCCCAGCACTTCTCATGATGTATTAAGAAAATTTATATTAATTATATTAAGAAGAATTAATGTGTTTGCTTCCTTTTCATTCCTCCACTCCTCACCATCTTCATTCCCACCTGCTGGAGTCCCAGTGGCAGACAGTCATGCAACCTGAAGCTTAAAGTTGTGTTTTGTAGGACTGGGTGAGAGCAGAGAGGCAATCAACTAAAATAGCAAGGAGAGTCCTACTTGAGGACAAATTAACTTGTAGAATCTTGCAAGTTTCTCCAGTGGTCTCAGCCTGCAAAACAGTATAAAGCAATTTGCACAATTCTGAGCTCTCCATAATCTAGGACTTTATTTTATTTTGGAGATTTTATATTATTTAGTCCACATTTTTTTCTAAATTTCTATTCATTATGCCTTGCTATGCTTCCTATTCTTGGATAGCATAAATTCATTCTTGTCTTATTGCTTTGACTTTTAAATAGCTTGCCACCACTTAGTTATTGTTTATTCATATTGTGATTACTTAGCTCTGCTTCTTTTAAGTCACTCTCATTATTGCCTTAATCATGGCAGTTGTGCTTCTATGAATCACTATCCTACAAATGTCAACACTTGTAGTAAAGTACTGGATCTCAGGGATAATTATTGTTTGGCATTTATATTATTATTATTTTTAACTTATATAGGCTCTTTATTCATCTGAAACTTTATTCACAACAAGCATTTTTTTTCTGGTCATTCTTGCGAAACATTAAAAAAAAAGCATTGTATAAAGAAATGCAAGAGATTTCATGCATCATCTTACTTTATTTCTTAATTTTCAGATGTGGAAACAGAGTCCAACAAAGTTTGACTGAATTACCCAAAGGATCTTGTCTGTAGCAGAGTTAAAATTAAGCAACAGTTTTCTTGACTTGGCCAGCACAAATTAATTTTGAAAAAAGGCAAAATATAAATGCATTAATAAATAAAATTTTAAAAATATGATTCATAATCAAGAGTAAAAGCTGTACAATTGTAGGTGCTGCTTGCTGAATAAGACTTATTAAAATACATCCTCTGAGGTCAGTAACAACTGACCTAAAGTTTGTTGATAGGCTTGATAGACAAGTTCACCCAGATACAGATTCATACCTATAACAAGTCTCAGGATGGGACAGGGCAGTATGGAGAATTGCTCACTTTAAGGATAGCAAGACAAAGTTCCTTCTGTTGTCCCATACACTCTGTTCTGTGTTCATCTCTTTATGGTTGCCTTCCTACTAAAGAGATGTCTAGGTTTTCTCCAGTTTTCAAATCTTACATTGTAAATGAGTTTTTTCACGTCTTCAATATGTTATTCAAAAGTGCTTGCTACCTGCTTTCCTTGTTAACTTTGAGAGGAATTTTCTTTCCTTCTTCATGCAATTTTCTACAATGTTTTCCTAGGAGGCAGGCATTTATTTAAAAATAAAAATTACTGAAAGGGCAAATTTCTCATTGAAGCTCAAGTTTCAAGCAATTTCTCATGGGACAAAATATGATGCCATCATCCTTTGAAGTATAACACTTAAAATTTTACTTGATTGAAACAGCTAAAGGAAAATGTCTGGTTAATTATTGCATTTCATTATGTAGCAAGCAAAAGAATACTATAAATGTCACTTTTTAAATTTGGATATTAGATAAATTATACTTTATGAAAAAGTAAAATAGGTGCAGTTCACAAATTATATAATTACAGGTAAAATATCTGATTCACTTGTATCATTTTGGTGTGCTGAAAGCTAAGACATTAACTAGGTAATTAAGATTGTCATTTACTAGGTATCTATCGTGCAACTTTTGCAAGTTCTATGAATCTGCAAGAGATATGCTACTGCCAAGTCACTTCAGTCGTGTCTGACTCTGTGCGACCCCATAGACGGCAGCCCATCAGGCTCCCTCATCCCTGGGATTCTCCAGACAAGAGCACTGGAGTGGGTTGCCATTTCCTTCTCCAATGTAGGAAAGTGAAAAGTGAAAGTGAAGTCGCTCAGTCGTGTCCGACCCTCAGCGACCCCATGGACTACAGCCTTCCAGGCTCCTCCGTCCATGGGATTTTCCAGGCAAGAGTACTGGAGTGGGTTGCCATTGCCTTCTCCGAATAATTTATGACCTACAGGTATTTATAATCTAATTAGGAAGCCACATAACTGAAATAATTAAAGAGAAACTAAGCAGTAAGGTAACAAATTCAATCTGGTTTTGTCGAGTGGAATAGTCCAAAGTGGGAAAGATGTGAGCTATGTCCTGATGTAGGATGGGATTTAGATAATTAGGAAGGATGAAGTAGGCATGCCAGAAAAGGAAGATTCTACAGGAAAAAAAAAAAAAAAAGATAATAATAATAACAAGAAGGGTAAATAAGTTGTTCTATGTTAGATATAATGGCATGCCCTACTCAACTGAAGCTATATTCAGTAGAATAGTGAAGAATTATTAATGCCCTTGAAAGCATGCTGACGACTTAGAGAATTCCAGGCATCTTTGTATCCCCTGGCACCAGGCTGCTCAGTAAATACTCACTGAGTTAAATGATCGAAGAGGTACATTAGTCCTTCTCATTCATTTACAAAAAATGAAACTGAAGGTCAGAGAGACCAGGATATTTGAACAAGATGTCACTGGTAGTGGACTGCACACACTCACCACTACTTCTTAACTCCACAACAGAAAATTCCGGATGGCAGAAGTCATGTTTAAGTTTACCCACCCAGCATCCACCAGATGCTTCTAAAGTTTCTGTTGAAGACCATATGTAGGTAGGAAAAGTCAAATCTCTTTGGAAGCTCTTGTTCAAATGGAAGTGAAAGTGAAGTCGCTCAGTCGTTTCCAACTCTTTGTGACCCCACAGACTGTAGCCCACCAGGCTTCATCCGTCCATGGGATTTTCCAGGCAAGAGTACTGGAGTGGGTTGCCATTGCCTTCTCCAGAGGATCTTCCCAACCCAGGGATCAAACCCGGGTCTACCCGCATTGTAGGCAGACACTTTACCATCTGAGCCACCAGGGAAGCCTTAAAATGGAAGGGATGTTTTTCAAATGAGATGTGACTCTGAGTTAATTTTCCACATGATCTACAATACAAAGAGGCTGAGACTAATAAAACTGAGGATTCAAGCTTCACTACCATCTTTTCTTACAAGAAAAAGAGAAAAAACACTTCCGCTAAACTCATGTATGTTAAGTGGTGGAATGACAGGGTGAAAGTCATCCGGACAGAATTTGGAGGGGAGTCTTTCATTGTAAATCTTTATTTATATGCCTTCTCAAGAAAATTTAAATGCATCAGTGCAAATTGGAAAATGCCCTTTAATCATTTGCTAATTGTTCCATATCCCTCCAGACATCAAGCTTTCAAAACTCTAGCTGAATGTGACAAAGGCATTAGTTCCCAGATTTCTTGATATTTCCACTACGTGTATCAGGCTGATGAACTGAATTTCTCAATTTATAGCCACATTTTTTTTCATAATGTAGGATGCATCCATTTGTCTCAACATAAATATCATGTTCCTACTTCTATTTAAAATTAATAAAGCTTGTATACACCCGTGGTGGATTCATGTCAATGTATGGCAAAACCAATACAGTATTGTAAAGTAAAATAAAGTAAAAATAAAATTTAAAAATAAATAAATAAATAAAATTAATAGCTTCTTTAAGTTAACTATATTTTTGTTGCACTACTATTTTGTTTGTGGCTTTCTCTATTTCAGCCTTACTAAAATTAATGAATTAATACTGAAACAAATGAAACTATAACATACTGAAACTTGACAACATCCACATACTATCTGTTGCTAAATGGTCCTTTCTATGTTTAGTTTTGTCCTCTTTTATTCTGATTTGCTGTATCCACAGTGCTAGAACTGGAAGATACTCAGAGCTACTTGTTGAATGAATAATTGAGTGCTATCTTCTTAAAAAGTAAAGAAAAAAGAATGCTTAAAACAGGATAGAAACTGTAACATCAAAAAAAAAAAACCCTGATATATTTCATTCAGTGGGTAACAAGAGAACTAATTTGCTACATACATTAAACACTTACATGTCTACTGTTTCTTATAGACTTTCCAATATCTTTATCATCCAGGGAAAGCAGGTACTTCATTAGCCAAATGAATTTATTGACTTATCTAAAGGTTACATATTCAGTAAATAAAAGTGTTCAAACTCTTGACTCTGAGTTTATTGTCCTATCTACTATAAAATGCTACACTCTGAATTATTTTGGATTTCACAGACATCACAGTAATAATTTGTCCAGTTATTCAGTATTTTGTCTTTAGAAGAATTAATTGATATGAAAGCTAGCAGCTTCTGGATTGTGACCTGCTGGAGGAGAGAGTCATTGGAGTTCTGAACACTTTTTAATAAAAAGTACAAACAAGATTTAGCAAGAAGGGCCATGAGTCAAAAACATTAGTAAAATATTTCCACAACTATTTTGGTTCATTTATTTTTCCCTATAAGAAATGCAAGCCTTTGTTTATTTAAAGATATGCAACTTTCCATTTATTAATATCCTTTTTAGTCAGACCACATAATGCAGTCAGGCAATATTAGATAAAACATCTGCAGAGCAGACTTGCTTTCCATGACTGATGTTGTTCCACAGAGATATGTCATAAGCAATATAGCTGCTGGAAACTCAAATAGCGCATAAATAAGATATATCCATGGGAAGTTTTGAAAAACCTTAAAATAATTCTCCTGTATTTTTAGTTTCCTAAGCTTATAATCAAGGCATCGTATTTGTCTTACTATTACAAAGTTGTGCATCCTCTACCAAGATGGTTTGCATGGAGCCAGATGCTCTGCACTGAGAAAATATCAAGAAAATAATGAATTGGAAGTGACAAGTGCCTTCAGCCAAAAGTCCAAAGGGAATTGTCACCTTGAAATTATATGTAGCAGAAGGAGCCAAAGAGAAAAATGAAATGGCAAAAGTGCCAGTGTTAATCCAGAAATTAATCTCAGGGGTGTGTTAGGCCAGGTTAATTGAACCAACAATGGTCTTTCTTTCATTTTGAATCAAAGCATGTTCAAAAGGAGAGGGGAAGCCAAAATATCCTCAACTAGATTAGGGAAAACAGGGCAGCTGAATCAAGAAAGCATAATCAAGAAATATTTGAGAAAGTGATATGTATTTATTGGGGAAGATATATAAATGTAGCTTCATCACTTGAGTTTACAAATTAAAACTGATAGCACTTAACCTGGGAAAAGAAAACCATCAAAAACAAAGTACTGATTCAGAGACATTAAGCAACAAGCAGTTTAAACACTCTGTGCATAAATAAAATTCCTTTCTGCCTTCCAAAAACTTACAGTCTAAAAAATATAATAGCAATATTAGAAACAATAACCCCTATCATTATTGGTGCCATTTCTCGAGCTAGTGCTAACTAATATGCCAGGGGCTCGTTTGGTGGCTCAATGGTAAAAGAATCTTCCTGCGATGGAAGAGATGCAGGAAACACAGGTTCAATCATTGGGCCTGGAAGATTGCTTGGAGGAGGAAATGACAAACTACGATAGTATTCTTGCCTGGAAAATTCCATGAACAGAGAAGCCTGATGGGCTGCAGTCCAAGGGGTCACAAATAGTCAAACACGACTAACCAACTGAGTGTGAAAATAATATGCCAAGTACTTTACAGGCAGTATCTCTCCCGATCTTCACAATCTAAAATGTTACTATTGTCTCCATTTTAATGTTGGATAACCTGAAGCTTAGAGATAATAACCTGCCCCAGTTCCATAACTAGTAATAGGTGAGTGGATGAACAAAAATAACACTCCAAAGCCTGTGGGCTCTTCCTCTGTATTCAGTTCAGTTCAGTTGCTCAGTCATGTCCAACTATTCGTGACCCCATGAACTGAAGCACACCAGGCCTCCCTGTCCATCACCAACTCCCGGAGTTCACTCAAACTCATGTGCATCGAGTTGGTGATGCCTTCCAGCCATCTCATCCTCTGTCGTCCCCTTCTCCTCCTGCCCCCAATCCCTCCCAGCATCAGGGTCTTTACCAATGAGTTAACTCTTTGCATGAGGTGGCCAAAGTATTGGAGTTTCAGCCTCAGCATCAGTCCTACTGTGTCCTAAATTAGCCACATGTAAAATGCTTCCCTGGTGGCTTAGATGATAAAGAACCTGCCTGGCAAAGCAATAGAGATAAGAAACACAGGTTCAGTCCCTGGGTTGGGAAAATCCCCTGGAGGATGACATGGCAACCCACTCCTATAATCTTGCTTGGAAAGTCCCATGGATAGAGGAGCCCAGTGGGCTACAGTCCATAGCATCGCAAAGAGTCAGACATGACTGAAGTAACTTAGCACGAATGCAGGCAGAATGAATGATAAGAAGCATATTATTAGTCCTAGATGGAATTGGACAGTGAAGACAAGATAATGATTATACCACATACACATAAAAAAAAGAATAACCAAGATATTTATTTTTAAAAGCACAATGATTGCATAGAGAAGAGATAGCTAGCATACACATTCAACCTCAACTTTAAGTGCATAATTTGAAGTTTCAAGAAATGTAAAATGAAGAATTTGACTCTATTGTCTCTTAATGTCAGGTGCAACGACTGCAGAGAACTAAGATTCACTGGAGGAGAAAATACCAAGCCACTCCAGTATTTGTGCCTGGAGAATTCCATTGACAGAGGAGTCTGGTGGGCTATAGTCTATGGGGTTGCAAAGAGTTGGACACAAGTAACAAGCTGGAGTGACTAATGCACATGCACACACACACACACACACACAAAAAGTCTTAATACAGTCACCTAGTGTTTGATAGCTACAAAGGGATGTTAAGATAATCTTATTAATAAAATTCTTATTAATGTCTTTTTATTTATAAATCTCCATAGGATTAGGCAATGAGAAAAACTCTAATTCTAAATTAAATGTAAGCATAATTTGTTACAAATGGACATGGGACAAATGACTGGTTGAAAACAGAAAGGACTGCAACAAGGCTGCATACTGTCACCCTGATTATTTAAAGTATATGAAGAGTCTAACATGTGAAATGCTGCATTGGATGAATCACAAGCTCAAGTCAAGATTTGTGTGTTTAATCAGTGATGCTGGGAAAGATTGAAGGCAAAAGGAGAAGGGGACTGAAGAGGATGAAATTTAGATAGCATTACCAACTCAGTGGACGTGAATTTGAGCAAGCTCCAGGAGATAGTGGTGGCCAGAGAAGCCTGACATGCTAAAGTCCATGGGATCACAAAGAGTCAGGCATGACTTAGTGATTGAACAGCAAGAGCAAATAATTTGTTCTCGAATGGCAATACATGTGAGATACACCATTAATTACAATAGTCAATAGCTATTTGAATAAATATAAAGCAATCGTGGGAATGCTTAAAGAGCCATAAATGGAAAAGAAGAAACAGTAGTTCATCAGTAAAGCCTCCAAAATAAACTCTATTGGAACAGCATATGTGAAAATAAGATATATTTTTATTAAGGAGAAAACACAAGTAGGTAATAACCCTCATATTTATTGTTCAATACACTTGCATGTGCATGAGAAGTCACTTCAGTCATGTCTAACTCTCTGCAACACCATGGACTGTAGTCCTCTGGGCTCCTTTGTCCATGGGATTCTCCAGGCAAGAATACTGGAGTGGTTTGCCGTGCCCTTCTCTAGGGGATCTTCCAGACCCAGAGGTCAAACCCGCATCTCTTATGTCTCTTGCATTGGAAGGTGGGTTCTTTACAACTAGCGCCACCTGAGAATTAATACTTTTTCTTTGCAAGCTCTCTATCAGACTGTTAGTTAGTTAGTTAGTTCAGTTGCTCAGTCGTGTCCAACTCTCTGCGACCCCATGAATCGCAGCACGCCAGGCCTCCCTGTCCATCACCATCTCCTGGAGTTCATTCAGACTCATGTCCATCGAGTCCGTGATGCCATCTAGCCATCTCATCCTCTGTCGTCCCCTTCTCCTCCTGCCCCCAATCCCTCCCAGATTCAGAGTGTTTTCCATGAGTCAACTCTTTGCATGAGGTGGCCAAAGTACTGGAGCTTCAGCTTTAGCAGGTATGACCTAAATCAAATCCCTTATGATTATACAGTGGAAGTGAGAAATAGATTTAAGGGCCTAGATCAGACTGTTACAATAGGTAAATCATCTCATTTGAGGGATGAAGAAAGTGAGCTTTAGGGATACTAAGTGATTTTACAAAGATGAGACAGCCACTGATGGTTGGCATGGTATTTTAGCTGGTTTTTTTTTTTTTTCTTTCTTTCTTTTTTTTTTTTTTTTAATTAAAGCTGATTGCCCTCAATTTAAAAGAGAAGGAGAAAGTAAAAGGAAACAGATATAACAGTTCTATTTTTAGTTTAATGAGACTATCTGTTGAAATTGTGGAAATATAAAAAGTACGTCAAAAGACTCTGTTTTGCTGGGTAACTCTGCTTTGAATCATATACGTACCTGAGAGTCATATGAAGCTGCCATACTTGCTTCATTGGTGTTAAAAACATCATTTTGTACAAAAATCATTTGGCATTTCTACAGACTCCTATATTTGTCTAACTCCTCATCCTGAAGGTCACCTTAGTACACAGAGAAAGAGTTTATCACCTTTTTTGACAAAATAAATTCTTCTTTTCCATCTGCCACTAGGGTGGAGTAGGAAATGTATTCATTCCTAGAATCTTAAACTGATGTAAAGCAGATTTCTGCTGCTTTTTGTGGGGAGGAGACTGCAGTATAGGAAGAAAGAATTGAAATCCTCTCTATCCCCTACCCTACACTTATATAAAATATAGATTGGTTGCACTGAGGAAGAGTAGAAGACTTGCCTGCTCTCTGGACTCTGGACTCTGGACTGAGTGAAAGATAGAGATTACTGGCATTTCAAGAAGAGCAAGAATGCTGAAAAAATTCTCTCCCTGGAGTATACATGCAAATAGCCTACCCAAGACTAAGGCAAGAGCAGAATAACTAAGAAACACCTCTGCCCCTACAATGTGACTTCAATTGACTGTGAAGTGTTAGTAATATATCTTGGGAAGAGTGACAGGAGTATTGCACAGATATAAAGAATCTGATGAAATAGGAAGATAGAATAAAAACACTGAGAGAAAACCTGTAGCATCCTGGATCTCACACGTAGCTCAAGACAGCTAAAAGTCACTCTAGGTGGTATTTGAAAACTGTAATGTCCTTAATGTAGCTAAAGCAACAACAAGCCAAATTCAGTTCAAATTAAAAAAAAAAAAAAAATGAGCCAGTCCTTCAGTCTGGCAGGAAAAGAGGCATGTTCAGAAAAGACATTATTGACATCAATTCTCTATTATTCTGACATGTTCAGAATTCAATCAAAAAATTGTAATACACAAGACACAAGAAAAATACCTCTGTTATTAAGAGATAAAGTAGTCATCAGAATTAGGCTAGAATTTCTGATTCAGAACGTGGGTCAGGAATTTGATCCAAATGTGATCAGACAGGTAGATACTTTAAGGTTATGTTAAAAGATCTAAGGAAAATATGAACAACATGGGTGAATAAGTGGAAATTTCATCAGAGAGAAGCAAACAATAAAAAAAAGGAAATGCTAGAGATGAATAAAACAATATCAGAAAAATGACTATGGTGGGATTATTGTTAACAACATACTGTACACATGAGATTGAGGAAACGGCAACCTTTCTAGCAAGATTCTAGTAAGATTGCTAGATGGAGAGATTCTAGCATTCTTGGCTAGAAAATCCCATCCGTTCAGTTCAGTTCAGTCACTCAGTCGTGTCCGACTCTTTGCGACCCCATGAATCGCAGCACGCCAGGCCTCCCTGTCCATCACCAACTCCTGGAGTTCACTCAGACTCACATCCATCGAGTCAGTGATGCCATCCAGCCACTTCATCCTCAGTCGTCCCCTTCTCCTCCTGCCCCCAATCCCTCCCAGCATCAGAGTCTTTTCCAATGAGTCAACTCTTCGCATGAGGTGGCCAAAGTACTGGAGTTTCATTCCTTCCAAAGAACACCCAGGAGTGATCTCCTTTAGAATTAACTGGTTGAATGTCCTTGCAGTCCAAGGTACTCTCAAGAGTCTTCTCCAACACCACAGTTCAAAAACATCAATTCTTCGGCGCTCAGCTTTCTTCACAATCCAACTCTCGCATCCATATATGACCACTGGAAAAACAGCCTTGACTAGATGGACCTTTGTTGGCAAAGTAATGTCTCTGCTTTTCAATATGCTATCTAGGTTGGTCATAACTTTTCTTTTTTTAATATAAATTTATTTATTTTAATTGGAGGTTAATTACTTTAAAATATTGTATTGGTTTTGCCATACATCAACATGAATCCACCACAGGTATACACGTGTTCCCCATCCTGAACCCCCATCCCTCCTCCCTCCCCATACCATCCCTCTGGATCATCCCAGTGTACCAACCCCAAGCATCCTGTATCATGCATCAAACCTGGACTGGTAATTCATTTCATATATGACATTATACACGTTTAAATGCCATTCTCCCAAATCATCCCACCCTCTCCCTCTCCCACAGAGTCCAAAAGTCTGTTCTATACATCTGTGTCTCTTTTGCTGTCTCACATACAGGGTTATTGTTACCATCTTTCTAAATTCCATATATATGTGTTAGTATGCTGTATTGGTGTTTTTCTTTCTGGTTTACTTCACTCTGTATAATTGCCTTTAGTTTCATCGACCTCATTAGAACTGATTCAAATGTATTCTTTTTAATGGCTGAGTCATACTCCATTGTGTATATGTACCACTGCTTTCTTATCCATTCATCTGCTGATGGACATCTAGGTTTCTTCCATGTCCCGCCTATTATAAACAGTGCTGCGATGAACATTGGGGTACATGTGTCTCTTTCAATTCTGGTTTCCTCGGTGTGTATGCCCAGCAGTGGGATTGCTGGGTCATAAGGCAGTTCTAGTTCCAGTTTTTAAAGGAATCTCCACACTGTTCTCCATAGTGGCTGTACTAGTTTTCATTCCCACCAACAGTGTAAGAGGGTTCCCTTTTCTCCACACCCTCTCCAGCATTTATTGCTTGTAGACTTTTGGATAACAGCCATTCTGACTGGGCTTGAAATAGTACCTCATTGTGGTCTTGATTTGCATTTATCTGATAATGAGTGATGTTGAGCACCTTTTCCTGTGTTTGTTAGCCATCTGTATGTCTTCTTTGGAGAAGTGTCTATTTAGTTCTTTGGCCCATTTTTTGATTGGGTCATTTATTTTTCTGGAATTGAGCTGCAGGAGTTGCTTGTATATTTTTGAGATTTGTTGTTTGTCAGTTGCTTCATTTGTTATTATTTTCTCCCATTCGGAAGGCTGTCTTTTCACCTTGCTTATAGTTTCCTTTGTTGTGCAGAAGCTTTTAAGTTTAATTAGGTCCCATTTGTTTATTTTTGCTTTTGTTTCCATATTCTTGGAGGTGGGTCATAGAGGATCATGCTGTGATGTATGTCGAGAGTGTTTTGCCTATGTTCTCCTCTTATAGTTTCTAGTCTTACATTTAGGTCTTTAATCCATTTTGATTTTATTTTTGAGTATGGTGTTAGAAAGTGTTCTAGTTTCATTATTTTACAAGTGGTTGACCTGTTTTCCCAGCACCACTTGTTAAAGAGGTTGTCTTTAATCCATTGTATATTCTTGCCTCCTTTGTCAAAAAGAAGGTGTCCATAGGTGTGTGGATTTATCTCTGGGCTTTCTATTTTGTTCCATTGATCTATATTTCTGTCTTTGTGCCAGTACCACACTGTATTGATGACTGTGGCTTTCTAATACAGCCTGAAGTCAGGCAGGTTGATTCCTCCAGTTCTATTCTTCTTTCTCAAGATTGCTTTGGCTATTCGAGGTTTTTTGTATTTCCATACAAACTGTTAAATTATTTGTTCATTATTTGTTCTAGCTCTGTGAAAAATACCGTTGGTAACTTGATAAGGATTGCATTGAATCTATAGATTGCTTTGGGTAGTATACTCATTTTCACTATATTGATTCTTCCAATCCATGAACATGGTATATTTCTCCATCTATTAACGTCCTCTTAGATTTCTTTCACCAGTGTTTTATAGTTTTCTATAAATAGGACTTTAGTTTCTTTAGGTAGATATATTCCTAAGTATTTTATTCTTTTCATTGCAATGGTAAATGGAATTGTTTCCTTAATTTCTCTTTCTATTTTCTCATTATTAGTGTATAGGAATGCAAGGGATTTCTGTGTGTTAATTTTATACCCTGCAACTTTACTATATTCATTGATTAGCTCTAGTAATTTTCTGGTGGAGTCTTTAGGGTTTTCTATGTAGAGGATCATGTCATCCGCAAAAATGAAAGTTTTACTTCTTCTTTTCCAATTTGGATTCCTTTTATTTCTTTTTCTGCTCTGATTGCTGTGGCCAAAACTTCCAAAACTATCTTGTATGTAATGGTGAAAGTGGGCAACCTTTCACCATTACATACAAAGTCAGTCTTGTTCCTGACTTTAGGGGGAATGCTTTCAATTTCTCACCATTGAGGATAATGTTTTCTGTGGGTTTGTCATATATAGCTTTTATTATGTTAAGGTATGTTCCTTCTATTCCTGCTTTCTGGAGAGTTTTTATCATAAATGGATGTTGAATTTTGTCAAAGTCTTTCTCTGCATCTATTGAGATAATCATATGGCTTTTATTTTTCAATTTGTTAATGTAGCGTATTACATTGATTCATTTGCGGGTATTGAAGAATCCTTGCTCCCTTGCATAAAGCCCATTTGGTCATGGTGTATGATCTTTTTAATGTGTTGTTGGATTCTGATTGCTAGAATTTTGTTAAGGATTTTTGCATCTATGTTCATCAGTGATATTGGCCTGCAGTTTTCTTTTTTTGTGGCATCTTTGTCAGGTTTTGGTATTAGGGTGATGATGGCCTCATAGAATGAGTTTGGAAGTTTACCTTCCTCTGCAATTTTCTGGAAGAGTTTCAGTAGGATAGGTAAGCGTCTTTTAATTTCATGGCTGCAATCACCATCTGCAGTGATTTTGGAGCCCCAAAAAATAAAGTCTGAAACTGTTTCCACTGTTTCCCCATCTATTTCCCATGAAGTGATGGGACCAGATGCCATGATCTTTGTTTTCTGAATGTTGAGCTTTAAGCCAACTTTTTCACTCTCCTCTTTCACTTTCATCAAGAGGCGTTTAGTTCCTCTTCACTTTCTGCCATAAGGGTGGTGTCATCTGCATATCTGAAGTTATTGATATTTCTCCTGACAATCTTGATTCCAGCTTGTGTTTCTTCCAGTCCAGCATTTCTCATGATGTACTCTGCATAGAAGTTAAATAAACAGGGTGACAATATACAGCTCTGATGTACTCCTTTTCCTGTTTGGAACCAGTCTGTTGTTCCATGTCCAGTTCTAACTGTTGCTTCCTGACCTGCATATAGGTTTCTCAAGAGGCAGGTTGGGTCATCTGGTATGCCTATCTCTTTTAGAATTTTCTACAGTTTCTTGTGATCCACACAGTCTAAGGCTTTGGCATAGTCAATAAAGTAGAAATAGATGTTTTTCTGGAACTCTCTTCCTTTTTCCATGATCCAGCAGATGTTGGCAATTTAATCTCTGGTTCCTCTGTCTTTTCTAAAACCAGCTTGAACATCTGGAAGTTCACGGTTCACATATTGCTGAAGCCTGGCTTGGAGAATTTTGAGCATTACTTTACTAGCATGTGAGATGAGTGCAATTATGTGGTAGTTTGAGCATTCTTTGGCATTGCCTTTCTTTGGGATTGGAATGAAAACTGACATTTTCCAGTCCTGTGGCCACTGCTGAGTTTTCCAAATTTGATGGCATGTTGAGTACAGCACTTTTACAGCATCATTTTTCAGGATTTGAAATAGCTTCACTGGAATTCCATCACCTCCACTAGCTTTGTTCATAGTGATGCTTTCTAAGGCCCACTTGACTTCACATTCCAGGATGTCTGGCTCTATATGAGTGATCACACCATCATGATTATCTGGGTCATGAAATTCTTTTTTGTACAGTTCTTCTGTGTATTCTTGCCACCTCTTCTTAATATCTTCTACTTCTGTTAGGTCCATACCATTTCTGTCCTTTATTGAGCCCATCTTTGCATGAAATGTTCCCTTGGTATCTCTAATTTTCTTGAAGAGCTCTCTAGTCTTTCCCATTCTGTTGTTTTCCTCTATTTCTTTGCATTGATCACTGAAGAAGGCTTTCTTATCTTTTCTGGCTATTCTTTGGAACTCTGCATCAGATGCTTATATCTTTTCTTTTCACCTTTGTTTTTCACTTCTCTTCTTTTCATAGCTATTTGTAAGACCTCCTCAGACAGCCATTTTGCTTTTTTGCATTTCTTTTCCATGGGGATATTCTTGATCCCTGTCTCCTGTACAATGTCACGAACCTCATCCATAGTTCATCAGGCACCTATCATACCTAATCCCTTAAATCTATTTCTCACTTCCACTCTATGGTCATAAGGGATTTGATTTAGGTCATACCTGAATGGTCTAGTGGTTTTCCCTACTTTCTTCAATTTAAGTCTGAATTTGGCAATAAGGAATTCATGATCTGAGCTACAGTCAGCTCCTGGTCTTGTTTTTTGCTGACTGTATAGAGCTTCTCCATCTTTGGCTGCAAAGAAGATAATCAATCAGATTTCGGTGTTGACCATCTGGTGATGTCCATGTATAGCATCTTCTCTTGTGTTGCTGGAAGAGGGTGTTTGCTATGACCAGTGAATTCTCTTGGCAAAACTCTATTAGTATTTGCCCTGCCTCATTTCATATTCCAAGGCCAAATTTGTTTGTTACTCCAGGTGTTTCTTGACTTCCTACTTTTGCATTCCAGTCCCCTATAATAAAAAGGACATCTTTTTTGGGTGTTAGTTCTAAAAGGTCTTGTAGGTCTTCATAGAACCATTCAATTTCAGCTTCTTCTGTGTTACTGGTTGGGGCATAGACTTGGATTACTGTGATATTGAATGGTTTGCCTTGGAGACGAACAGAGATCATTCTGTCATTTTTGAGATAGCAACCAAGTACTGCATTTCAAACTCTTTTGTTGACCATGATGGCTACTTCATTTCTTCTAAGGGATTCCCGCCTGCAGTAGTAGACATAATGGTCATCTGAGTTAAAATCAGCCATTCCAGTCAATTTTATTTGGCTGATTCCTAGAATGTCGATGTTCACTCTTGCCATCTCTTGTTTGACCACTTCCAATTTGCCTTGATTCATGGACCTGACATTCCAGGTTCCTATGCAATATTGCTCTTTACAGCATCAGACCTTGCTTCTATCACCAGTCACATCCACAACTGGGTGTTGTTTTTGCTTTGGCTCCATCCCTTCTTTCTTTCTGGCGTTATTTCTCCACTGATCTCCAGTAGCATATTGGGCACCTACTGACCTGGGGAGTGCCTCTTTCAGTATCCTATCTTCTTGCCTTTTCATACTGTTCATGGGGTTCTCAAGGCAAGAATACTGAAGTGGTTTGCCATTCCCTTCTCCAGCAGACCACATTCTGTCAGACTTCTCCACCATGACCCACCCATCTTGGGTGGCCCCATGGGCATGGCTTAGTTTCATTGAGTTAGACAAGACTATGGTCCTAGTGTGATTAGACTGACTAGTTTTCTGTGTGTATGGTTTCAGTGTGTCTTCCCTCTGATGCCCTCTTGCAACACCTACCATCTTACTTGGATTTCTCTTACCTTGGACATGGGGTATCACTTCATGGCAACTCCAGCAAAGTGCAGCTGCTGCTCCTTACCTTGGATGAGGGGTATCTCCTCACTGCCAGCCCTCCTGACCTTGAACATGGAATAGCTCCTCTAGGCCCTCCTGCACCTCCACAGCCACCACTCCTTGGACTTGGGGTTGCTCCTCCCAGCTGCTGCCCCTGGCCTCAGACCTGGGGTAGCTCCCATGGACAGAGGGAAAAAAAAAAAAAAGGTCAGACACAGTCTTTGGGATGACAAAGTGTCAGACAGGATTGAGTGACTGAGCATGCAAGCACACAAGAAAAGAAAGATTTTACAATCAGTAAAATAAATCAATAAAGATTGTGTACACTTATAGCAAAAGGAAAAGATGAAAAGAAAATTTCAAAACAGAATAGAGGATCTGAGATTTTAGAACATTATCAATCTAATATATGAGTATTTGATGTCCCAGAAAAATGTGACAACATAGAACATCAAATATGGGACAAAATACATATTTGAAGAGATAAAGTCCCATTTTTTGCTAAATTTAAGAGAACAAAGATTTAAATAGCTTAGATAAATTCATAGGAAGAATGTAAAGAAAAATGTAGGTGTATTATATTTAATAGTTAAAATCAGAATGAAAATAATTTTTTGATGGCAGCTGAGTAAAAATATATATGCATATTACATAGAGGGAAGCAAACGTAACAACTTCAGCTAACTTCTCATCAGGAAAAATAAAATCAAGAAGTCAATGAAATGACATCTTTGATATGTTGAAGTTTTAAAAACAAAAACAAGCTCTTAGGATTCTACCAGTTAAAAAATCCTTCAAAAATTAAGGTAGAATAGAAACATATTTAGAAATGCAAATTCAAAGCTAATTCATCTTTCATAAAACTTCAAGACAAGAAATACTAAAATAAATTCTCTAGGTTGAAGCAAAATGTTATCAAAAAGAAAGTATTCTACTTTTAACCTATGAAGTTTCATAGTTAAAGAATGGTACTTATTAAAACAACAACACAACTTATAGTTGACTCTTGCTTTTTTAATGTCAATTATGTATTAAATATTTTTGTTTTAAAAAAGTTTAAATGTTTTACAAAATTTTAAAGTTAGTTTACAGTTATTGATACAATTATTGCAAATTATTGGTTATAGTTTCTGTGTTCTACAACACATCCTTGGGCCTATCTTAAACCAAAAATGTCTGCTCCTCCCACTCCTCCACTCTTATAGTACCTTTCCTACCACTTCCCCGTGGTAATGACTAGTTCATTCTCTATATTTATGAATCAGCTTTTTTCTTTTTAATTCACTAGTTTGTTGTATATTTTAGATTCCACATATATCATATTTATCTTTCTCTGTCTGAATTATTTCATTGACATAATGCCCTCCAAGTCCATCCATGTTGCTATAAATGGCAAAATTTCATTGTTTTTATCTGGCTGAGTAGTGTTCAATTGTATATATGTACCATATCTTCATTATCCATTCATCTGTTGACAGACACTTAGATTGCTTCTATATCTTGGCAAATTTAACTAATAATGCTGTGAACATGGGGGTGCATCCTTTTGAACAAGTGTTTTCATTTTCTCCAGATAGTCATTTTTTCCTGATATCTACCTGAGTGGAATTTCTAAGTCATTTATTAGTTCAATTTTTAGCTTTTAGACAAACACCCAGGCTGCTGTCCACAGTGGCTATACAAATAAATATATATAATAAATATTATGTATATCATAATTTTGTATATTATAATATATAATATTATATTATCTATCATGATTATAATTGTATAATTTACATAATATATTATATCTTATAATTTTATTATATATTATATATATGTGATATATTATATATATTATTATAATATTATATAGTGATATAATTAACATATAATATATTATATTATATCATATATTATAAATGTTTTATATATATGAAATATACAATATGATATTATATTTTCTATATAATATAATATGATATATATATCATATACTATATATAATATAATAAAGTATATATAATATATATTTTATATATGATATAATATGTTCATTATTATATTATATTAAATTATATGTAATTTTATATAATATATAACAATCTATAATATAACCATTGAATAATATAATGATATTAAAATAATACATAATATTATATATGATAACAATATAATATTATGACATAATATAATGTATTCAATTATAATATATAGTGTATATAATGTTATGATATTATAATATAATACAATATATTTAATAAGTTATATAATTATATTATATATGATAACCTTATAATAATATATTGTTATATATTATATTTATATATTGTTTATATCATATATATATAAATTACATATTGCATTATATGATATTTTACATTCATTATACATTATATTGTTACATTATATTATATTAAATTATATTACATTAATTATATTATATAATATATAGTTTGTATATAAATATATTCATGAAGATATATATTAAATAATTATAATATTATATAATAAAATATATTTAATAGTTAATTCAAGTATTATATATTATAACCTTATAATAATATATGTATTGTATTCATATATTATTTGTTTATATTATATATATGAATTACATATTACATTATATTATATATTGTATTTATTATATATTATATTGTTACATTACATTATATTATATTTTTATATATGGTGTATATAAATATATGGATGAATATATATATACTATATATATGATTTATAGTATTATATGATTATATATACATATAATTATATATTATATTATAATCATGTATATATTATAATATAACATGTTTATTATATTATATAATATATTATTAAATACAATATCATAATTTATATATAAATAATATTATAATTATAATCTATTGTATTATAATTATATAAGTAAATTTTATATTTTATTATTATATTATATAATTACATCATTTCATATTTTATTATAGTATGTTATAATATATAGTATATATTAATATATTATATAGTATAATATTGTATAATATATGTATTATATGCATATATATACATTTATATTACACATATTATATACATATATATTTATATTAATCTCTTGTGTTCGTATCGTTGGCAAATATTTTTCCCTCTTGGTAGGTTGTCTTTTGTTTTGTTGATGGTTTCCTTTCTTATGCCAAAGTGCTTAAATTTAATTAGGTCCTGTTTGTTTATTTTTGCTTTTATTTCTTTTACCTTAGGGAACAAACCCAAAAAGAAATCTTATATCCTGCAAAACTAACTTTTAAAAAATAAAGAATATATAGACTAAATAAAGACATTTCCAAATGAACAAGAGAGTTTATTGTTAGCAGGCAACAAGATTCCGAAAACTACTTACATTGTTCTTCATCCTGCCTATGTCGCCAATTGTCTTGCTGTATTTCACTGTGCACAGTGTTCATTGAACCCTTGGTAGACAAGGTGCGAGTCAAGAGGCTGGAAGAAGACTCAAGGAGCATAGGAAGTAGGAACTCCACACAGGTTTATTCTCTCTTGGCTGATGCAGCAGCGTCGCAGCAGCCATGCTATATTCTCCCTTCTTGTGGGTGACCCAATGAACTTAGCTGTGAAGAGCAGCAGTAATGCCGCCACTTTCTTAGGTGGAGCCCATACAGGTGTCCTGCACAGAGCAACCCGTGACCCAAAAATACCTCATGATGTGCGTGCTCAGCGCTGTAAGTGACCTCAGCTGTTACACAGTTATTATTTACACAGTGTGGGGCGAGAAAACCTGAACACACCATCTTGGCTAATTTGCTCTCCCCACACTCCACCCCTTCAGGGTCTCTCACCTCACATTCTATGTGCAGTCCATCGTCTGTGATATTCCCTTGGTGAGTAACACTGACCCATGGATTTACATCTTGCAACATTGCAACAGCAGTATCTACAACAATACAGTTACATTGACAACACATAACAAAACCCAGTTAGGTATCACCAGGAACTCATGTTGCAGTCCTTGCCCTTATGGGGCTTGAAGAGTCACCCACTGCATGTGGAGTGCCTTTATCTTCCATGGCCAAGTCCAGTCCACCGCCTGTCCTTGTGAAATTTCATGAAAGCTCCCACAGGGGCAACTTCACCCCTGTGGGATTTCTCACCAAGGACCTGCAAAACCCCCCACAGGTGTGGGGCCCACCGCTTCAAAGAGTGGACTTTTTGGCATTCACAGATCACCCACATGATTGCAAATTCTTTCACATGTCCTAAATCTGCAAGAGAATCAGAACTTAGTAGCATATCATGGGACACAGCCTTTATACACTGTTGTAGTAAATCTACATCACAGGAAGTAGCCTTTACAGTACATTGTTCTAAATCTTCAAGGAAGGACACAGCTTTTACAGCACACTGTTCTACATGAGGCCTCCGGTCCCTGCTTGGGCTCTTTAGGAGGTCACCTTGATCTGAGCCCTATTCAAATTAGAAAAAGGCATCGTCAAAAGGATCATCCTAGGGCACCATGTAATCTTTTAACTGAACTGCCTGTATCTCTTGCTGTGGGTGCTGCCCAAGCTTGGTAAACTGCTGCTCTGGTCTCAGTTGCTTCCACAGGTCTAGGAGCAGAGCACTGGGCTATCTATCAGTTTTATTTCTGCCTACTCTTGCTGCTAGCAAACTAGCCCACATTTGCATTCTCATCATCTAGACGGGGTCTTTACCAGCTCATGCCACCTTTGGGGTCTTCACACTTCTAATCCCCTTTGACTGCCACCCTCTCTCTGCTTCTTCTAAACTAGCCACCATCAAGGTCACCTCATAGATGGGGTGCTCCACATAGGGTGCAAGAATAGCAATCAGAGATCCAAAAGCAGTAGCAGGGCATTGTTCAAAATGGCATCTAGAATGTTGCCAGTAAAACGCTCATCACTTGGGCCTCAGGTATTTGGGTTAAATATCGACTGTTTCATGCCTAGCTCTCTCATTTCCTGGGTCAACTCACCATAAGTATGTTGCTTCCTCACAGTATCTGGGAGCTCTCTGGCATTGGACCACATGGTGAGGATGGCAGCATTAATCTGTTCCATGAGGGTGTGTGATTGGTTAGGTGCAAACTGCATGGGTCACCTAGTTTTCTGCAACCTTTGTCCCAACGAGGAGTGAGTAGTTATAGATGCCAGTAGTTCTACTTTGTTGCCAGAAAACAGGATACTGTCCACCTCTGTGTCCCAAATTCGCAAGAGCAATGCTGCCAAGGGTTCCCCTTGCTTTGCTGAAATTGCTTACACAAGTTGACCTACTCCACTGGAATATATGGTTGATATGTCATGATCTCAGTCACATGACAGGGGGCCCCTTGAGGATGGCCTCCCTGGACCATAGGCTGCTCATGTTTCACTTTCTGATGCACAACATACCTCTCTGCCAAGCAGGGACCTGAGATCTCACAATGTGCATCATCACCATCACTTCCTACCTCTCCATTAGAGATGCTGGGTCCTTCAGGACCACAGGGTTCCTATTTATTTGGGTGTTTCTTTTTTGCCTTGCTTAATCAGCTAAAGATTTATCAATCAACTTTGTTTGTCTTTTCAAAAAACCAGCATCTTCCAAGCATCTCTGCACACTGTCTACTGGTGCAGCATCACAAACGGTGCTATTCATATTTACCTTCAAGGGAGTCAGGAAAATCCACTCCATGGTGCCAGCGGCAGTCCCTGCCACCTTGTTCAGCAAATGAGAGCGCACAGCCTGTAACACCTTTTCAACACTATTGGTGAGCCATCTACCGCTTCCCAGTCTTCCACTGGAGCCCACACCAAGAAGATTGCAGCCACCTGTACCATATGCTATATGGCGGCCACCGGCTTCCTCCATCAGTGGCACCTCAGGCTCCCCGACCTGCTGGGTATCCTGCCGGCAAGGCCAGTTGTATTGCTCTTCATCTTGTCTGTGTCACCAGCTGTCCAGCTGTATCTCATTGTGCACACTGTTCGCTGAATCCATGGTAGACAAGGTGCAAGCTATGAAGATGGAAGACTTGAGGAGCCATAGAGATGACAGCCAAGTTTCTTCTCTCTTGGCTGATGCAGCAGCCATAGCGTAACCTAACAAAACGCAACCTCCCTCCTGACTGACACAGAAGCCATAGCGGTGTTCTCTCCTGGCTGACGCAGCACCCGTAGCAGCACCCACCCTGTATTCTGTCCTCTCATGGGTGACCCATAGACACAGCTGTGACAGGCAGCAACACTGCCTCTCTTTAGATGGAGGCCATATATGCACAAAGCAACCCACGATCAAGAGAGTGCATTGTGGCACGTGTGTTCAGTGCTACAAACGATCTCAGCTCTTGCTGCTGCTAAGTCGCTTCAGTCGTGTCCGACTCTGTGCGACCCCATAGACGGCAGCCCACCAGGATCCTCCGTCCCTGGGATTCTCCAGGCAAGAACATTGGAGTGGGTTGCCATTTCCTTTTCCAGTGCATGAAAGTGAAAAGTGAAAGTGAAGTCACTCAGTTACGTCCGGCTCTTCGCAACCTCATGGATGGCAGCCTACCAGGGTCCTCCATCCATGGAATTTTCCAGGCAAGAGTACTGGAGTGGGTTGCCATTGCTTTCTCTGCAGCTGTTACATAGTCATTATTTACAAAACAAAGGGCGAGAGAGCCTGAATACACCATCTTGGCTAATTTGCTCTCTCCCTACACTGCTAAAGTTCTTCAGCCTGAAAGCAAGTGACCTAAACAGTAACCTAAATCCATATTAAAAAAAAAAAAAGTGAAAATAAGTAGGTAGGTAATTACAAAATATAGTATAATTTCATATTTGTTCTCTTCTTAACTGATTTAAAATTATTTAAAGTAATATGTATACAATTGTATTATAAGGCCCATCACAGAAGTAATATATGTGACAGTAGCAACACAAAGTGGGGAGGCGAGAGTAAGCTTCTGAGTAAGGAAATGATACAAGGTGGCAAGTAGAATCCACAGGAAGAAATTAAATAAGAGAACTAGAAACGGTATATAAGACATTAAATTTATAAATATGCACATGCTTTGTTTTCTCTATAAACTGCTTTAAAAGATAAAATTTTGGAAAGTAATAATTATAAAAAGAATTTTAAGTGTTTACCATATAGAAGTGCAATATTAATATTATTGCTAATATTAATTTTGTTTGATATTTTACCATTTAAATTTTTAATAATTATGATTATTTAATTATTTTTCATATTAACAGTATTAATATAAAGAGATTTGCGGGAGTGGAAAAGTTCAGAACTAAAATTTATATATTTAACTATAACTGAGAGAATATAAGTTTGAAGCCAATTCCAGTGGTTCAGATGTTTATTGTTAGACCTAACTAAATCACTAAAAAATAATTCAAAGCTATAATAAAAGGTTTCTAACCTAAATTGGACTTCTCCAGTGGCTCAATGGTAACGAATCTACCTGCAATGAAGGAAACTTGTCAGGAGCCATCTTCTGCCATGGATTGAAACCCTGGGTAGGGAAGCTCCTTTGATGAACAAAATGGCCAACACACCCCAGTATTCTTGCCTGGGAAAACCCATGAACAAAGGACATGGGGTCTCAAAAGTTGGAAATGATTGTGCAATTAAACAGCAACAACAACAAAAAACTGTGTTACCCTCTAAGATAAATTAAAAAATTACTTTAGAGAATCAGTCCTTTTACTTGGAATTCTGAGAGCCAAGATACATTGAATTTATGTTCTAATATACAAAGCGTAGAAAAGGTTGTGTCTAACTAGCATGATAAAACTATTGTGAGAGAACTTTTTTTGGAATATCTTAAAATATGACTAATATTATCAACAAAACACTATTATACTGTGTACATAAAACTGAGTAATTTTGGACTGAATGTTGTAAAATATGTTGGCCATTTGGTTTAATTGATTCATCTGATTTTGTATTGCATTCAGAGGCTTTTTGTTTTAAAGTCCAGTAAATATTTTTCACTTGTATGCCAAATGGCTAGCTAGGTGAAAAAAATATATATATTCCTTGAATATCATCTATTAACTTTTAGCATAATTAGAAGCATGAAACAAAATGAATAAGTCAAATTTATTTCTGAAAGAAGGCTAATGTTGAATTTTTTTTCCTTACCTTTGGATTTTCATATTATTTTGATTATGTAAATTCATTAATTTGAATGTTCTATTGTATAAGATTGTTTCTTATAATGTCTGTGTTTCCTTGAATAAAATAAACATTTTAGCATTATATGTAGCACTTGAGATTTTTTTATGACTTATAAAGGGCTTCACTGTGGCACAGCTAATAAAGAATCTGTCTGCATGCGGCAGACCTGGCTTCGATCACTGGGTTGGGAAGATCCCCTGGAGAATAGAAAGGCTACCCACTCCAATATTCTTGCCTGGAGAATCCCATGGACAGAGGAGCCTGGCAGGCTACAGGCTCACAGTCAGACACAACTTAGTGACTAAACCACTAATAAATTATGAATATCTTATTCTGATATGACTTTATATCAATTTTTATTTTAATTTTATTATTTTATGTCCTATGATCAGAAGTAATGATATAGAAAGAAGAATAATTCTCCATTTCCTTATGTAGTTTGAATTTAGTCATAAAAATATTTTTGCTTTGATTATATAAAAATTAATTCATTGTCTTCCTCAGTTGCATCTTTATGTGAATAAATAAATAAACAAAGATGTGGAATGTGATATCCACATGTGTTATTAACATCTAGGCAGCAACTGAGCATATGAAAGAGAGAAATATTTTTGATACACATAAAACTCACAGGACTTTAACTGTGAATTTTGTTTCTGAAATGAAATAATCCCTATCCCATGAAAATTATATTGATACAAATTTTTAAAATATCTGAATTAAACACAATATTGCTCTCAAGTTGTATTACTCTCAAATGGATTTTATTCAGTTAGTAGATAAATATGATTCCTTGGAGTAAAATGAGATGATATATAATTCACAGAAATCACCCTAAAGATAAAGCTATTGCAAAACTACAGCTTTTTCCTGTTAATTATAGTATTTTCCTCTAATTCTCTCTATATACACATATATAAACATATATATAACATGTAAGTGAACTCCCGGAGTTGGTGATGGAGAGGGAGGCCTGGCGTGCTGCAATTCATGGGTTCACAAAGAGTTGGACACGACTGAGCAACTGAACTGAACTGAACTGAAACATATATAAAATATATATAATATATAAATATATAAACATATAATAAACATATATATAAACATGTAAACATACATATATATTTATATAAACATATATATACATGCATATATGTATATATAAACAAAAACAACAACAAGTATATCACTTTAGTTCTTGCTGTTTATTCACTAGGTCATGTTAAACACTTTTGGGACCCCATGGACTATAGCCACCAGTCTTCTCTGTCCATGGGATTTCCCAGGTAAGAATATTGGAGTGGGTTGCCATTTCCTTCTCCAGAGGATCTTCCCAACCCAGAGATCGAACTTGGATCTCCTACATTGGCAGGTGTTTTTTTACCACTGAGCTCTATGCAATATAGTAGGTGCTAATAATAAAACAATACAAGAAATAGACATAAACCCAACATTCCAAAACCTTAAAGGTTAGCACATTCTACTAAATTGAATTTTGAAGGACCTTCTGAGATATGGACATGTGACAACATGACTGAGGTTTTAATAAATACATCAAAGTATAGAAGAGGTGTTTGCCTCTATGTAACATGCATTTAGTCCAAAGAGGAAGCGAAAATTCACTTGCCCCTATCCTTCTGAAAATTTTTAGAATTTATTATATGTTCTTTTAAATCTCTTTTAAATTTAACCCTTGGAGATAAATTTGACTTTATAAGTAAGTAATAAACAGTAGAAATTTAAAAATATTTTTAGCAACAAAATAGCAAAGTTAAGCATATTTAAGTTAGAACTGGTTAAAAATAGCATTCTCACTATTTGTACCCTGGAGAACAAGGTTATTATATTCTTGAGCATCTATTCCATGGTCTCTGACCAGTTTAGGAATTTTATTTTCTCTAAGCTCAACTTGCCCTCTACAGAATAAATTGGAACGATTTTATATGCAAACTGTAGTTTCACAGAATGTCATATTCTGTCAGAATGAGTGTACTTATAATTTGATTACTTACTCTATCAATATGATAACATATTGAATAAGAACTGAACAGATTAGAACAAAAGGGCTTTTATAAAAGTAATGCTTAATTTTCTTTATTGTAGTAATTTACAAAGGAGTCAACATAACTTTGAGTTTTATCAGAATTCTTCCTGCGACCTTTAATTAAATGATAGTTGCCATGTTAAAGGGTAATGACCTAAATAAAATCAACCTAGATTTGAATGTTCACTGTATCACTTACTACTTGTGTGACACTGAGCACCTTTTCCTTAATCCTCTCATGACTCAGCTTTCTCATTCATAAAATGATCACAATCATACCTATGAATTTTTTTTTGGATTAAAAGAAAAGTTATATAAAATATTTGAATAGAATATGCCTTATTCAATCAAAATTAAACTGAAGAAAGTAGGGAAAACCACTAGACCACTGAGGTATGACCTAAATCAAATCCCTTATGATTGTGCAGTGGAAGTGACCAAAAGAGTCAAGGGATTAGATCTAATAGACAAAGTGCCTGAAGAACTATGGATGGAGGTTCGTGACATTGTACAGGAGACAGGATCAAGACTATCCCCAAGAAAAAGAAATGCAAAAAAACAAAAGTGCTGCCTGAGGAGGCCTTACAAATAGCTGTGAAAAGAAGAGAAGTGAAAAGCAAAGGAGAAAAGGAAATATATACCCATTTGAATGCAGAGTTCCAAAGAATAGCAAGGAGAGATAAGACAGCCTTCCTCAGTGATCAGTGCAAAGAATTAGAGGAAAACAATAGAATGAGAAAGACTAGAGATCTCTTCAAGAAAACTAGAGATATCAAGGGAACATTTCAAGCAAAGATGAGCTCAATAAAGAATAGAAATGGTATGGACCTAACAGAAGCAGAAGATATTAAGAAGAGGTGGCAGGAATACAAAGAACTATACAAAAAAGATCTTCATGACCCAGATAATCACGATGGTATGATCATTCACCTAGAGCCAGACATCCTGTAATGTATAGTCAAGATGGCCTTAGGAAACATCACTACAAACAAAGTTAGCGGAGGTGATGGAATTCCAGTTGAGCTGTTTCAAATCCAAAAAGATGATGCTGTTGAAGTGCTGCACTCAGTATGCCAACAAATTTGGAAAACTCAGCAGTGGCCACAGGACTGGAAAAGATCAGTTTTCATTCCAATCCCGAAGAAAAACAATGCAAAAGAGTGTTCATACTACCACACAATTGTACTCATCTTACACATTAGGAAAGTAGTGGTCAAAATTATCCAGTACAGGCTTCAGTAATATGTGAACTGTGAATTTCAGATGTTCAAGCTAGATTTTGAAATGGCAGAGGAACCAGACCAAATTGCCAATATCTGTTGGATCATAAAAAAGCAACAGAGTTCCAGATAAACATCTACTTCTGCTTTATTAACTTAGCCAAAGCCTTTGTGTGGATCACAATAAACTGAAAACTTTTTAAGGGATGAGAATACCAGACCACCTTACCTGCCTCCTAAGATATCTGTATACAGGTCAAGAAGTATCAGAACCAGACATGGTACACAGACAGGATCCAAATTGGGAAAGGAGTTTGTTAAGGCTTTATAAAGTCACCCTGCTTATTTAACTTACATGCAGAGTATATCATGTGAAATTCCAGGCTGGATGAAGCATAAACTAGAATCAAGACTGCAGGGAGAAAAGTCAATTACCTCAGATACTCAGATGACACCACCTTTATGGCAGAAAGAGAAGAAGAACTAAAGAACCTCTTGATGAAAGTGAAAGAACAGAGTGAAAAAAAAGTAAGCTTAAAACTCAACATTGAAAAAACTAAAACCACGGCATCTGGTCCCATGACTTCATGGGAAATAGATGGAACAAAGGAAACAGTGACAGACTTTATTTTGGGGACTCCAAAATTACTGCAGATGTTGACTGCAACCATGGAATTAAAAGACACTTACTCCTTGGAAGAAAAGTTATTATCAACCTAGACAACATATTGAAAAGCAGAGACATTACTTTGCCAGCAAAGGTCTGTCTAGTCAAGGCTATGTTTTTTCCAGTAGTCATGTATGGATGTGAGAGTTGGACTGCAAAGAAGGCTGAGCACCGAAGAATTGATGATTTTGAACTGTGGTGTTGGAGAAGACTCTTGAGAGTCCCTTGGACTGCAAGGAGATCCAACCAGTCCATTCTGAAGGAGATCAGTCCTGGGTGTTCTTTGGAAGGAATGATGCTAAAGCTGAAACTCCAGTACTTTGGCCACCTTATGCAAAGAGTTGACTCATTGGAAAAGACTCTGATGCTGGGAGGGATTGGGGGCAGGAGGAGAAGGGGACGACCCAGGATGAGATGGCTGGAGGGCATCACTGGCTCGATGGACATGAGTTTGAGTGAACTCCGGGAGATGGTGATTGACAGGGAGGCCTGGCGTGCTGAGATTTATGGGGTCGCAAAGAGTCGGACACAACTGAGTGACTGAACTGAACTGAACTGAGCACTGAAGAATTGGTGCTTTTGAATTGTGTTATCATAGACGACTCTTGAGAGTCCTTGGACTGCAAGGAGATCAAACCAGTCAATTCTAAAGGAAATCATTCTTGAGTATTCATTGGAAGGATTAATGCTGAAGCTGAAACTCCAATACTTTGGCCACTGATGCAAGGAACTGACTCATTGGAAAAGACCATGAAGGTGGGAAAGATTGAAGGCAGGAGGAGATGGGGATGACAGAGGATGAGATGGTTGGAAGGTATTACTGACTTGATGGACCTGAGTTTGAGCAAGACCCGGGAGTTGGTGATGGACAGGGCAGCTAGGACTGCTGCAGTCTTTGGGGTTGCAAAGAGTTCGACAGGACTGAGTGACTGAACCAAACTGAAATAATAATAATATCTCACCTCTTTGAGCAAAAGTCCCTTTTCTGTGTGTTTTTCGATATCAAATTTTTTAGGTGAATACCTTTTTTTCACCTCTCCATTTTTTCCCATTTCCCTCCAACACGGCTTCTATTCCCATTGCTAAGAACATTGTGCAGATCCATGTCATCCAAAACTTTTTATTGCCAAAGCCGTAAGACTCTTGTACATCCCTTTTTCCAATCTTATTTCTTAATTTCTACTTATCAATACACAGAATATTTTTCCTTAGACCTTTTTAATCAGTCATCAGCATGATATCTACATTCTCAATCTCCTCTCTAAAATTTCAATCACCTTAAAGCATTAATTAAACCCAGTCTGTTAGTCACAACCCTTCTTCCTTTAGGCCTCTCATAAAAATAACTACTCTCTCACTCCCCTCTCATTTCTGATCTGGATTATCATAGGTGTCCATTTTTTCTTTATTTGAATTGGTAGTTATATATGTAAAGCCCTTTAACACAATTGATTTGCTTTTCCAACTGCTTACAGTGGTTTAAAAAAAATTGCTAGAAGATGTTGTAATCCAGAGGATAAAATTATGCTACAAATATCGCAGCCTGAAATTCTAAGATTTGAAAGCCCTATAATTTTTCTGAAAGCTTTGTATACATGATATGCAGCATGGTATCATAATACAAAAAATTAATGTGTTATACAATTGTGCCTTTTGTTATCATTATGTTGTTTTTTCTTTGGTTTTAAATTTATTTAAACAGCCCTAACCCTTTTATGGTTTCCCAAGTGCTGAACCCAAGGTACTTTTATAGAATCATACCTAACCTCAATCCCTGGGTCATATATTTACTGATAACACCAATGAGGTTCATGGTTACATGTGATTGACTTGTCACTCTTTTTGTAGTGACTTTGTTGTATATTCACTAAAAAACAAAGATGACAGAGTCTCAATCCCTGTTCTCAGGTTAGGAAACATAATTATACAGAAGTTCCCTTAAATAAACCTACACTTAACAAGCTAACTCTCCATTCCTTTAAACATAACTACTAATGTTTATCCATCTGCAATGAAGGAAACTGGGGTTTGATCCATGAGTTGGAAAGATCTCCTGGAGAAGGAAATGGCAATCTGCTCCACTATTCTTGCTTGGAAAATCCCATAGACTGAGGAGCTTGGCAGGCTACGGTCCATGGGGTGGCAAGAGTTGGACACAGCTTGGCACTAAACCACCACTAATGTCTATAACATTGTGAAAGGTTGTGGTTAGTAGACTGATCTTGTAATTCTTTTTTTTTAACTTATTTATTTTAATTGGAGGTTAATTACTTTACAATATTTTATTGGTTTTGCCATACATCAACATGAATCCGCAAGGACTAATAGCATCAGTTACATCTGAAAATGTTAAAAATGCTGTGACTTACCAAATCAGAATATGCTTTTTAACAATATTCCCATGCAACTTCTAAGCAGGCTGAATTTGAGCAGCACTGCTTTAGTATACCCACTTACATATGCTCCTTCTAGCTGGGTTGTATGCTCACCAAATGTCAGTTGTGTTTCATCCATATGCACAACTACTTACACTAATTGATGTATGTGTCTGTTCTTGTAATGCAAAATGATAAAATGAGAACAAAGAGAAAGATAGTGTTTTTATGAACTAAGCTGAATACTTTGTCAAGATTCAAAAACTGTGAATTGCTACTATTATTGCCATCGGATAACTTTTAGACAAACAACAATTAAAGAACAGAAGAAAATATACTATCTGGAAGGATTCTGAATTGTTTCAAATGCACTTTTAAGTCCAGACTTTAATGTAAATATGCCAATACAAGAAATCACAGATGTTGCAGGAAACACAACATGAAACTCTGGCTTAGATCAATATTGGTAAACAAATTGTATCTGTATAGTTCAAGTAATCATGGGTCACAGCCCTGTCATGGTGAAGGACCTTGCCTAACACAGTGAAGCTATGAGCCATGCCATGCAGGGCCACCAAAGATGGATGAGCCATAGTAAAGAGTTCTGACCAAAAAAAAAAAAAAAAGAGTTTGATCTGTGAGTTGGAAAAATCCCCTGGAGAAGAAGGAAGAATAGCCACTCTGGTATTCTTGCCTGGAGTAACCCATGGACAGTATGAAAAGTCAAAAAGACATGACCTTAGAAAATGAGCCCCCCAGGTCATAAGGTATCCAATATGCTACTGGGGAGGAGCAGAGGGCACTTGCTAATAGCTCCATAAGAATGAAGTGGCTGGGCCAAATTGGAAGGGATGCTCAGCTGTGAATGTGTCTGATGGGTGAAAGTAAAATCCCACACAGTGAAAAAACAATATTGCATAGGAATCTGGAAGTTTAGGTCCATAAATCAGGGTAAATTGGATGTGGTCAAGCAGGAGATGGCAAAAGTGAACATCTACATCTCAGGAATCAGTGAACCAAAACAGACAGGAATCAGTTCAGTTCAGTTCAGTTCAGTCTCTCAGTCATGTCCGACTCTTTGCAACCCCATGAACTGCAGCATGCCAGGCCTCCCTGTCCATCAACAACTCCCTGAGTTCACTCAAACTCATGTCCATCGAGTTGGTGATGCCCTCCAGCCATCTCATTCTCTGTCGTCCCCTTCTCCTCCTGCCTCCAATCACCCCCCTCCCAGCGTCAGAATCTTTTCCAATGAGTCAACTCTTTGAGGTGGCCAAAGTATGCTAATCAGTGAGCCCAAACAGAAAGGAATAGGCACATTTAATTCAGATGATATTTATATCTACTATGGAGGGCAAGAATCCCTTAAAATAAATGGAGTAGTCCTCATAGTCAACAAAAGAGTCTGAACTGCAATACTGGGGTTCAGTCTCAATAAGACAGAATAAACTAAATTCATTCCCTTGGAGACAGAAATGGCAACCCCTTCCAGTACTCTTCCCTGGAGAATTCCATGGACAGAGGAGCCAGACAGGCTATAGTCCATAGGATCACAAAGAGTTGGACATGACTTTGCAACTAACTTTCACTTCACTTCATTTCCAAGGAAAACATTTCCACATCACACTAATCCAAGTCTATACCACACTTACTGATGCCAAAGAAGCTGAATTTGACCATTTCTATAAAGACCTAAAACACCTTCTAAAAACAGTTTCTTTTTCATTATAGTTATTTCTTTACAGGGGTGGTTGTTCAGTTGATGGTCATGTCCTGCCCTTTCAATCGCATGGACTACAGCACTCCGTGCTTCACTGTCCTTCACTATCTTCTGGAGTTTGCTCAGATTCATGTTCATTGAGTCAGTGATGCCATTCAACCAACCATCATTTGTCACCCCTTCCTCTCTGATCCTCAGTCTTCCCTAGCATCAAGGTCTTTTCCATTGAGTCAGCTCTTCCCAGGTGGCCAATTGAACATTGACATCATAGGAATCAGTGAACTAACATGGACAGAAATGGATGATTTAATTCAAATAGATTCAAGGAATTATATCTGGTAGACAGAGTGTAAACTATGGATGGAGGTTTGTCACATTGTACATGAGGCAGTGACCAAAACCACTCAAAGAAAAAGAAATGCAAGACAAAATGATTGTCTAAGGAGGCTTTACAAATAGATGAGGAGAGAAGAGAAACAAAAGGCAATGGAAAAAGGGAATAATATACCTAATTTGATGCAAATTTCCAAAGAATAGCAAGGGAAGATAAGAAGGCTTTCCTAAGTGAGCAATGCAAAGAAATAGAGGAAAACAACAGGATGGGAAAGACTAGATATCTCTTCAAGAAAATTGGAGATATCAAGGGAACATTTCATATAAGGCTGGGCAAAAGAAAGTTCAAAAATGGTAAGGATCTACAAAAAGTAGAAGAAATTAAGAAGAGGTGGCAAGAATACACAAAAGACCTATACAGGAAAGGTTGTAATGACACAGATAGCCATATTGTGGTCATTCATCTAGAGCCAGACATCCTGGAGTGTGAAGTCAAGTGGGCCTTAGGAAGCATTATTGTGAACAAGCTTGTGGAAGTGTAACAATTTCAGCTGAGCTATTTAAAATCCTGAAAGATGATGTTGTCAAAATACTGCACTCAGTATGTCAGCAAATTTGGAAAATTCGGCAGTGGCCACAGGCTTGGAAAAGGTCAGTTTTCATTCTAATACTAAAGAAGGGCATTGCCAAAGATTCTTCTAGCTACCATACTATTACACTCATTTCACATGCTATTAATAGCAAGATTATGAGTAGGAAGCAGCAACACAATCCACTATTCTTGCCTGGAGAATCCCATCGACAGAGGAGCCTGACAGGCTACAGTCCATGGGGTCGCAAAGAATCAGGCATGACTGAATGACTGAGCATATGCTTAAAATCCTTCAAGCTCGGCTTCAGCAGTATGTGAACTGAGAACTTCCAGATGTACAAGCTGGGTTTAGAAGAGGCAGAGGAACCAGAGATCAAATTGCCAACATTCATTGGATCATGGAGAAAGGAAGGGAGTTTCAGAAAAATATCTATTTCTGCTTTATTGACTATTGTAAAAACCTTGACTCTGTGGATCACAAGAAACTGTGGGAGACAACTTACAATAAAAATTTTCTTTTCCCTAGGGAAATTTTCCCAACTTATTTAGTTCATTCTGAGGCATTTGTTCCCATTTCTACCCTACCAGCTCTACTCTCCAGTTAACTGAGTAGTTTTATTCTTGAAGTGTATTACTCATGCATGCAAACAAAAAGTATGTAAAATCTCTGGACTATTTCTTGCACCTGGAATGCCATTTTCTTTGTGATATATTGAGAAGAATATTTTCTAAAAATTAATTTAGCCACATATAGACAAGGTCCAATTATTTGCAGTGACACCTAAACAGTTTGGCCATTGCTTTCAGTACCACAATGAAACAGCCTCAAAATGAACAACCTCACCCTTCACTACAGGCTCCAAAATCCTTATGTCACTACAAATGCCTTTCTAGAATCTCTCTCACTAGCTATTATCTTTTCAAAAGATTGGTTTTTTTCATTGATAATCAATCAATGGATTTTATCCATTGATAACAATAATCATATAATCATCTTTTTATTGTGTGTATTCAGTTCAGTTGCTCAGTCGTGTCCCACTCTTTGTGACACCATGAATCGCAGCACACCAGGCCTCCCTGTCGATCATCAACTCCCGGAATTCACTCAGACTCACGTCCATCGAGTCAGTGATGCCATCCAGCCATCTCATCCTCTGTCGGCCCCTTCTCCTCCCGCCCCCAATCCCTCCCAGCATCAGAGTCTTTTCCAATGAGTCAACACTTCGCATGAGGTGGCCAAAGTACTGGAGTTTCAGCTTTAGCATCATTCCTTCTGAAGAAATCCCAGAGCTGATCTCCTTCAGAATGGACTGGTTGGATCTCCTTGCAGTCCAAGGGACTCTCAAGAGTTTTCTCCAACACCACAGTTCAAAAGCATCAATTGTTTGGCGCTCAGCCTTCTTTGCAGTCCAACTGTCACATCCATACATGACCACTGGAAAAACCACAGCCTTGACTAGACGGACCCTTGTTGGCAAAGTAATGTTTCTGCTCTTGAATATGCTGTCTAAGTTGGTCATAACCTTTCTTCCAAGGAGTAAGCATCTTTTAATTTCATGGTTGCAGTCACCATCTGCTGTGATTTTGGAGCCCAGAAAAATAAAGTCTGACACTGTTTCGCCATATATTTCCCATGAAATGATGGGACCGGATGTCATGATCTTCGTTTTCTGAATGTTGAGCTTTAAGCCAACCTTTTCACTCTCCACTTTCACTTTCATCAAGAGGCGTTTTAGTTCCTCTTCACTTTCTGCCATAAGGGTGGTGTCATCTGCATATCTGAGGTTATTGATATTTCTCCCGGCAATCTTGATTTCAGCTTGTGCTTCTACCAGCCCAGCGTTTCTCATGATGTACTCTGCATAAAAGTTAAATAATTAGGATGACAATATACAGCCTTGACATACTCCTTTTCCTATTTGGAACCAGTCTGTTGTTCCATGTCTAGTTCTAACTGTTGCTTCCTGACCTGCATATAGGTTTCTTGAGAGTCAGGTCAGGTGGTTTGGTATTCCCATCTTTTGAAGAATTTTTCCACAGTTTATTGTGATCCACACAGTCAAAGGCTTTGGCATAGTCAATAAGGCAGAAATAGATATTTTTCTGGAACTCTCTTGATTTTTTGATGATCCAGTGAATGTTGGCCATTTGATTTCTGGTTCCTCTGCCTTTTCAAAAACCAGCTTGAACATTGGAAGTTCACAGTTCACGTATTGCTAAAGCCTAGCTTGGAGAAATTTGAGCATTAATTTACTAGCGTGCGAGATGAGTGCAATTGTGAAATAGTTTGAGCATTCTTTGGCATTGCCTTACTTTGGGATTGGAATGAAAACTGACCTTTTCCAGTCCTGTGGCCACTGCTGAGTTTTCCAAATTTGCTGGCATGTTGAGTGTAACACTTACACAGCATCATCTTTCAGGATTTGAAAGAGCTCAACTGGAATTCCATCACCTCCACTAGCTTTGTTCATAGAGATGCTTTCTAAGGCCCACTTGACTTCACATTCCAGGATGTCTGGCTCTAGGTGAGTGATCACACCATCATGATTATCTTGGTCTTGAAGATCTTTTTTGTATACTGATTAGGAAAGGAAGATATTTATTTCAATTAAACCAAATTTCTAAATGATTTAAGAACTAAGCAATATAATTCATGATTCTAAGAATTTTAAGAAATTAATAAAATAAAATTAAACTTTCTATTTCTTAAGCTTTAAAAAAAAATACTAGAAAGACTGAGTCAACTTATCCTTCTGCAAAATGCCCTGCTGGGTTATGTTATGCTTATAATTCTATGACTACTTGAGCACATATTGCTCTCATGCACTCTTTGAATCCATTCTTTCCTTGAAACTTAAGAGTCCAATGGTTCCTCCATGTAACTGCTTTGTCTATTTTCTATTTGCAGTGTCAAAGCAGATAAATGGTTGTATCTACCTCCAGTTCTGATAATTATAGAACCAGGAAATGAATCAACTCAAAAGCAGTATTCTGTTAGGAGTATGTTAGTTATAGTTAACAAATTAAATCATAAATATACGCTCAGGTGGTTTATGAAGAAATGAAGCAATATTATAGGAGTGCCCTGGACTGACAGACCTCAGTGTGCTTCCAGGTCTAATAAAAGTACAGTGTTAACCAGGACAAAGAAATATCTTCAACCTTCCAAATATCAACAATAGTAGAGGAAGTCACAAAGAGGTATTTGAGGATTAAATGTGTAGTTCCAGGCACACATTGTAGATTCCAAATAAATAATACTTATTGTTGTGATTTTATTTATTCCTTTTAACTGTTTAGTGATTTAATATTCCTATTTCTCCTCTTTTACTTTAATCTTAATCTCTTGGAAGAAGATAAAGAAAGAAGAGGTTGATTTCTGTCTCTCTACCATAGAGTCAGGAGCCTAGTATATTTCCAGTATGTATCTCAGCTCTATTTATTATTCATGTTTCCTCCTTTCATTGATTTATAAAATATTTGAGCACCTGTTAAATAGTTAGCCTTGTGCTTGTTTCCATCTTCCTTGCCATAAAACAGAGACATTTTTTCTGTAGCATATTTCCTCAACACTAGCACAATGAAGTAAGTTCCTGAAAAGAAAAATCCATTATCCACTCCACTTATGAATACATACACTACTACAGACAAGGTTTACCTTAGAATGAGTGCAATCCACTGAATATATATGTAATTTAAATGCATGTACTCTAGGGAACACTCATATTTTCTTAACTCCTAAAAGCTATAAGCAACAGCTACATGTACAGCATTTGGCAAAAATGTAGTAACAAATGAGAATACAAATATTACTGACAATTAAAATTTTCAGTAGAACCCAAGGTAGATTTGGTTATTGTCAAGAATGCCAAAACACATAATGCAAGTTTTTTATTTCTATTTTTAAGCAGTCAGAAGGTTAGAATAATACATATATCACAAATTAAACATATATCACAGATTAAGCAACAAACAGTAACCATAAGGTTAATATGAATCAACATAACTATTTCTCATTTAAATTAAAACTTCTTTACAACTTAATTTTTTTTTTTTTTTGACACTCAGGACCTTTCTTTTTCTTTTTTTTTTACTTTATTTTACGTTACAATACTGTATTGGTTTTGCCATACATCAGCATGAATCCACTACGGGTGTTCATGATTTCCCAATCCTGAACCCCCCTCCCACCCTTCTCCCCATACCATCTCTCTGAGTCATCCCAGTGCACCAGCCCCAAGCATCCTGTATGCTGCATTAGAACCTAGACTGGCAATTCGTTTCTTACGTGATATACATGTTTCAATTCCGTTCTCCCAAATCATCCCACCCTCGCCCTCTCCCACAGAGTCCAAAAGTCTCTTCTATACATCTGTGTCTCTTTTGCTGTCTCATATACATGGTTATCATTACCATCTTTCTAAATTCCGTATATATGTGTCAGTATACTGTATTGGTGTTTTTCTTTCTGGCTTACTTCACTCTGTATAATAGGCTCCAGTTTCATCCACCTCATTAGAACTGATTCAAATGTATTCTTTTTAATGGCTGAGTAATACTCCATTGTGTATATGTACCACTGCTTTCTTATCCATTCATCTGCTGATGGACATCTAGGTTATTTCTATGTCCTGGCTATTATAAACAGTGCTGCGATGAACATTGGGGTACATGTGTCTCTTTCAATTCTGGTTTCCTCAGTGTGTATGCCCAGCAGTGGGATTGCTGGGTCATAAGGCACTTCTGTTTGCAATTTTTTAAGGAATCTCCACACTATTCTTCATAGTGGCTGTACTAGTTTGCATTCCCACCAACAGTGTAAGAGGGTTCCCTTTTCTCCACACCCTATCCAGCATTCATTTCTTGTAGACTTTTGGATTGCAGCCATCCTGACTGGTGTGAAGTGGTACCTCATTGTGGTCTTGATTTGCATTTTTCTGATAATGAGTGATGTTGAGCATCTTCTCATGTGTTTATTAGCCATCTGTATGCAGCTCAATTCCAGAAAAATAAACGACCCAATCATAAAATGGGCCAAAAAACTAAATAGACATTTCTCCAAAGAATACAACTTAAAATTTAAGAATTTAAGTTCAACAGGATAAAATTGGCAAAAGCATAAAATGAATTTGTATACTGAATAAAAGTAAATTCATGAAGATTCACAAGCAATTCACAATCAAAGAAATTATATTGGATTTAAGAAACAATGCTAAACCATAATTTGTTCTCATTGTTTTTCTTTTATATTGTTATTAATATGGTTATTAAAGTCAGTAAATATTTTACAATTAAGCTCCACACTTGAGTCTGCACATTCTCTACTTGATAAAAAATCATTAAATGAAAATACACTGCCAAAATTCTTAGCAATTTAAGTGCAGATTAAATCAATATAATAACTTAGAAGATTTTGCCCTTGGAAGGAGCGCGCGTTCATGCAGCTGCTCAGGATCTTCATTTTGTTTATTCAATCTCTAGCAGTATAACTATACTCAAGGCATTACTAGCAATCTCCATTTTCAAGTGTGAAGGAGCCCAGAGCAAAGAAATATAACCAAAAGATGAATGTACTTGAAAAATTAAGTGTTGGTATATAGTTTCATTCTAAACCTAAAAATATGAAATTCAATTGTTGAACTAAATAGGAAGTGCTTTTATATATGCCAATAATTTATTCATGTAACTAGCACTGAATGAACATGGTTAGAGTTTAAAAAGTATATTTTAGCCATAAAGGAATTTTTTAAAAATATTCTATTGAATAATCCCCAAAGATAAATGCATTATTCTAGGAACTTGTTTTCAGTCTACAGCTTTTCCTACAATAAAAATAAACACCAAAGAAGAAATAGCACTACAAAGGGAAATTCCAAACATTAAGTAGGAACTGAAATGTGTTTTGAAATAATTTTTAGTGACATCACCATTTTAATATATATCACATTTATGGAATAGCAGTATTACTAGATAGAAGCTTATTTTTTTCATTTTTATTTTTTATTATAAATATATTTATTTTAATTGGAGACTAATTACTTTGAAGGATAATTGCTATACAATATTGTGTTGGTTTCTACTATCAGTTCAGTTCAGTTGCTCAGTCTGTCCGACTCTTTGCGGCCCCATGAATCACAGCACACCAGGCCTCCCTGTCCATCACCAACTTCCAGCGTTCACTCAGACTCACGTCCATTGAGTCAGCGATGCCATCCAGCCATCTCATCCTCTGTTGTCCCCTTCTCCTCCTGCCACCAATCCCTCCCAGCATCAGAATCTTTTCCAATGAGTCAACTCTTCTCATGAGGTGGCCAAAGTACTGGAGTTTCAGCTTTAGCATCATTCCTTCCAAAGAAATTCCAGGGTTGATCTCCTTTAGAATATACTGGTTGGATCTCCTTACAGTCCAAGGGACTCTCAAGAGTCTTCTCCAACACCACAGTTCAAAAGCATCAATTCTTCGGTGCTCAGCCTTCTTCACAGTCCAACTCACATCCATACATCATGACCACAGGAAAAACCATAGCCTTGACTAGACGGACCTTAGTCGGCAAAGTAATGTCTCTGCTTTTGAATATACTATCTAGGTTGGTCATAACGTTTCTTCCAAGGAGTAAGCGTCTTTTAATTTCATGGCTGCAGTCACCATATACATCAACATGAATCAACCATAGGTTTACATATGCCCCCTCCCTCTTGTAAGCATATAAGTTCAGGACATTGTTATAATTAATTTAGTCAACCTATAGTGTTGAACACTTATTAATATCCAGGCCTTTGAGCCAGAAATGTTTTGGGAATATAGAAATGAATATAGCACTCACTTCCTATGGTGTGGTGAGTGTGGGCACATGTGTAAACAACGAATAAATGTACAGAGAGGCTAGACACACATACAGACATGGGCATGAGTCATAAGAAGAAAGAAAAAAAAAAGTCCCTAATTGTGCCTTAGAAAAAGTCAAGGTTCTCTATCTGACTTATTTCAGTTAGCACAATACCCTCCAGATCCATCTATGTTATTGCAAATAGCAAAACTTCATTCTTCTTATGGAAAAGTATTATTCCATTCTATACTGATATGCCACATCTTCTTTATCCATTCATCAGTTGATAGACAAGATAGAGGTATGCTATTAAGAAGTACACACTACTACATATAAAATGAATAATATACAAGGATGCAATATACAGCCAATATTTTATAATAACTTTAATTGAGTATAATCTATAAAATATTGAATCACTATGTTGTACATCTGAAACTAATATAATATTGTAAATTATATGTTAATTTTAAAAATAATAAAAAATAAAATTAAAAAGTCAAAATACTTTTGAAAGAGTAAATAATTGTGCTGACAGGAGAAAAGAACAACAAAAAAATGAATTTCATTCTTGCTTCAGAATTATGAAGACGGTGAAATACTCCAGAAGCTCCTAAAGTCCATAGATCACCAGTGAGAGATGAGTACTCTAGGGAGATTAGACTCTCTTAGCTAACTGTAAGGGGAGTAAACAGAGGTAGTGACTCCTTTGTAAGTAGTCCACTCACAGCTGTGGGATCCACTTGTGGGTCTAGTCTATTGATTGGAAATATTTGACTAGCCATATGAAAATCCTGTAAGCCTGGGCAATTGTGCCTATGAGCTATGGACTTGACACATGGGTGAGTTCTGACTATGCAGGGTCAATAACTACTTTAATTTTCAGTAACCAAATTGACAAACTGTATTCTGGATTCTTACTTTGTCAGAACCAAGGCTGACTACTCTTTCTTCATCTTCATACCAAAGTGCTCACAAAGGGCATGTATTTTCCCAGACTTTTTCTAAATTAAAATCTCTCTCTCCACTTCTCGTAACTTCAGCAACCTTGCGAAACTCCCGGAGGTGTAAGACACTGAAACAGTCCTTGTTACAGTTATTTTCTCCCTGGGATTACAGAAAAGAGAGCCAAGTCATCAAATTCATGGCCACAAAACAAGTCAAAATGTTCTTGGAGAACTGACATTTAGGACAGAGGAAATGAGAGATATTTGGCCAAAAAAAAAAAAAAAAACTGGGCCAGGGCAGAATCCAAAGTCAGATTAACGTAATCAAAGCCAAAGAGAGACAGTACTGATAAAAAATAATGTAATTAGAAGAAAGAGTACAAGTATATATAAGGTAATAGCCACAGACTAAATCATGACCTTGTTGAAAAGTAGAACAAATGTTCCAACCTCTTAAAAAAACAGAGTTAAGACACTTTAAACATAATCTAGTTTTTGCTGGCTAATCTGCTAACAGTTGTGTTAATGGTGGATATTTTGCTTAGAAATAAGTATATGTTTGAACCATTACTAAATCTTGTTGCAGTAATTTCAAGCAAAAATGTAAGCAAATAATAAAGAAATTTTGAGATAAATTATACTTTTTCCATCCTTAATAAAGTTGTAGTTCTGAGTGTCAAGTTCCCCAATAGCTATTTAATCCATATAGGTCCCCATGAGAGGAGTAGAAGAATAGAGTATGCAGTAAACATTATCTAATGTTGATTTTAAATCACAAAAAATAAATATACTTACTAAGAGAAGAGCTAGAAATCTATATAAACCACATGAAAACTGTTTCCTCTCTTTGTTCTGTTTTCATCTGACCAAGGTTTGCCTCAAATGAATTTCTTTTCTTTTTTTTCAAATGACTTTCAATTGACAATGAATCTCAGCAGAAATGATCCTATTATATAAATAACAAACTAATGTATTTAGCTGTCAACGATGCACATAAGTCACTAGTTCCAGATAAATGAAATATAAATGTGGTCTCTTTAACATTCCATTTAATTTGTATGTCCAAGCAAACTAAGCTGTTACTTTAAAACAACACACTTCAAGAGTATTGAAAAAGAGCCTTAGAACTGTTATGTCTAGCTTTTAAAAAGTCATGCTATAACTACCACCTTATCTAGATGTGTGTTCATGAGAAATGCATACACAACCCATGCATCACACAAGATGACCAATGTAGTAGCTTCAGCAAACTCAACTCTTGATGTATGTCCTCGTTTAGGCTCATCAGAAGGTGTTTTATATTGGAAATTGAACTCACTCACTAAAGAATTAGTTTGGTTCAGAAATAGTATCCATTCCATGAGTTAAGAGGTCTAGGCCTGTGCTAAATGTGAAGAGAATGGAAATCCATGGACAAGTTCTATTGTAACATATTCTGATGTCACATCATAATCACAAACATTCCCATACACAACATTTTTACACAGAAAGAGGCTAGACAAAAGTAGCTACTTTACAGTACCTATTGTGTGTTTCTGGAAAATATTACCATCAAATTTTATTTTTTAAAGGAGATTGAACTTCTAAGCTCAGCAGGAAACTTATTTTCTCTCATCCAGTAAATTTATTTTCCAGAAATTAAGTTTAAATAAATCCATAAATTTATTTTCATCTCATCTCCCAGCAAAAGAAAATTCATCCATTACTCAGAACTGCAGAACCACCCAAAAAGGCCCTACTTCTGGTTCACCTTAAGTAGTTTATGAATATAGTAAGCTCTGTTTCCATTCATATCTGATGACTGATGACTTTATCCATCTGAAATAAATCAGAGATTTTAGTCAAATTATTCAGTTGACCAGAAAATCAACACAGTAAAGGTTAGTTCTAGATAAGGAATAAGTAAGAGCATCATTTGTGAGCTTTAATGTTACCTTCCTGGTTGCTCAAGAGAAGTACACATTGGAAGCTGTAATTCCAGAACAATGTCCCTGAGCCAAACCACAGATTTCTTCCCACTATGTCTGGTGTAATGGGAAAAAAGCAGATTTCCACGGCAGGACTTTAAAAAAGGGTGCTTCATTAATTCTTCATTGAACCACGTTACTACTTAGAACACATCAAAGAATTTTCATTTTTAATAGCACTCAAGTGAAAGAACAAACTAGAATTACAACTGGTCAATGTCCCATTTATTTTCCCCCCAAGGTCATAAATGTATGGGATGAATGGACATTGTGTGGAAATTTGTAAAGGAGCCATACATTACCTGACTGATTTTAGATAAAGTGAGATTACTTGCAGGAGAACGTTTACCAAGGCAGAGAAACCATAGGTAATGAAGGAGGGGATATTGGAGAAAGCTTACATTGAAAAAGGACAAAGATTATGGACAACACCTGGGTTGTCTGAGGAGACCATGACTCATGGCTAGGAAGAAAATAAAAATAGATTTTGAGTCACAGAGTTCTGCTTTGATTCCCGAGTAACTAATTGTTAAATTTTCCCAGATAATCACAATGGTGTAATCACTCATCTAGAGCCAGATATTCTGGAATGTGAAGTCAAGTGGGCCTTAGAAAGCATCACTATGAACAAAGTTACTGGTGATGGAATTCCAGTTGAGCTGTTTCAAATCCTGAAAGATGATGCTGTCAAAGTGCTGTACTCAATATGCCAGCAAATTTGGAAAACTCAGCAGGGCCACAGGACTGGAAAAGCTCAGTTTTCATTCCAATCTCAAAGAAAGGCAATGCCAAAGAATGCTCAAACTACCACACAATTGCTCTCATCTCACACACTAGTAAAGTAATGCTCAAAATTCTCCAAGCCAGGCTTCAGCAATACGTGAACCATGAACTTCCTGATGTTCAAGCTGATTTTAGAAAAAGCAGAGGAACCAGAGATCAAATTGCCAACATCCACTGGATCATGGTAAAAGCAAGAGAATTCCAGAAAATCATCTATTTCTGCTTTTTACTGACTATGCCAAAGCCTTTGACTGTGTGGATCAAAATAAACTGTGGAAAATTCTGAAAGAGACGGGGATACCAGACCACCTGACCTGCCTCTTGAGAAATCTGTATGCAGGTCAGGAAGCAACAGTTAGAACTGGACATGGAACAACAGACTGGTTCCAAATAGGAAAAGGAGTATGTCAAGGCTGTATATGGTCACCCTGCTTATTTAACTTCTATGCAGAGTACATCATGAGAAATGCTGGACTGGAAGAAACACAAGCTGGAATCAAGATTGCCAGGAGAAATATCAATAACCTCAGATATGCAGATGACACCACCCTTATGGCAGAAAGTGAAGAGGAACTAAAACGCCTCTTGATGAAAGTGAAAGTGGAGAGTGAAAAGGTTGGCTTAAAGCTCAACATTCAGAAAACAAAGATCATGGCATCCGGTCCCATCACTTCGTGGGAAATAGATGGGGAAACAGTGGAAATAGTGTCAGACTTTATTTTGGGGGGTTCTAAAATCACTGCAGATGGTGATTGCAGCCATGAAATTAAAAGACGCTTACTCCTTGGAAGGAAAGTTATGATCAACCTAGATAGAATATTCAAAAGCAGAGACATTATTTTTCTGACTAAGGTCCATCTAGTCAAGGCTGTGGTTTTTCCAGTGGTCATATATGGATGTGAGAGTTGGACTGCAAAGAAGGCTGAGCACTGAAGAATTGATGCTTTTGAACTGTGGTGTTGGAGAAGACTCTTGAGAGTCCCTTGGACTGCAAGGAGAGCCAATCAGTCCATTCTGAAGGAGATCAACTCTGGGATTTCTTTGGAAGGAATGATGCTAAAGCTGAAGCTCCAGTACTTTGGCCATCTCATGTGAAGAGTTGACTCATTGGAAAAGACTCTGATGCTGGGAGGGATTGGGTGCAGGAGGAGAAGGGGACGACAGAGGATGAGATGGCTGGATGACATCACTGACTCATTGGACGTGAGTCTGAGTGAACTCCGGGAGTTGGTGATGGACAGAGAGGCCTGGCATGCTGCGATTCACAGGGTCCAAAGAGTCAGACTCTACTGAGCAACTGAACTGAACTGAACATATGCTTAGTTCATCCAATAATTCAGTTCAGTCATTCAGTCGTGTATGATTCTTTGTGATCCCATGGACTGCAGCACGCCAGGCCTCCCTGTCCATCACCAGCTCCTGGAGTCCACCCAAACTCATCTCCATTGAGTCAGTTATGCTATCCAACCATCTCATCCTCTGTCGTCCCAATCTCCCACCTTCAATCTTTCCCAGCATCAAGGTCTTTTCAAATCAGTCAGCTCTTCACATCAATTTGGTTCAGTCCCTGAGTCGTGTCCGACTCTTTGCGACCCCGTGAATTGCAGCATGCCAGGTCTCCCTGTCCATCACGAACTCTGCATCAGGTGGCCAAATTATTGGTGTTTCAACCTCAGCATCAGTCCTTCCAATGAACTCTCAGAACCAATCTCCTTTAGGATGGACTGGTTGGATAGCTTTGCAGTCCAAGGGACTCTCAAGAGTCTTCAACACCACAGTTCAAAAGCATCTATCCCTCGGTGCTCAGCTTTCTTTATAGTCCAACTCTCACATCTATACATGACTACTAGAAAAACCATAGCCTTGACTAGGCAGACCTTTGTTGGCAAAGTAATGTCTGTGCTTTTTAATATGCTGTCTAGCTTAGTCATAACTTTCCTTCCTAGGAGTAAGTGTCTTTTAATTTCATGGCTGCAGTCACTTTCTGAAGTGATTTTGGAGCCCCAAAAAATGAAGTCTGCCAGTGTTTCCACTCTTTCCCCATCTATCTCCCATGAAGTGATGGGACCGATGCCATGATCTTAGTTTTCTGAATGTTGAGCTTTAAGCCAACCCTTTCACTCTCCTCTTTCACTTTCATCAAGAGGCTCTTTAGTTCTTCTTCACTTTATGCCATAAGGGTGGTGTTATCTGCATATCTGAGGTTATTGATATTTCTCCCTGCAGTCTTGATTCCAGCTTGTGCTTTTTCCAGCCCAGCGTTTCTCATGATGTACTCTGCATAGAAGTTAAATAAGCCAAATTGTCATCCAATAATCACCACTCAGTTTAACAAGAACCAGGATCTTTTGTTAACACAACTTTCTTTCTCTAATAGATAATTCTTTTCATATCTTCCTCTTGGGTAGATTACCTTACACAACCTTAACTACCTTACACAACAATTAACTACCTTGAGAAGAAAGAATAAAACCTCTACCAAGAGTGTCTAAAATAAGAACTACTACACCAAAGCTTAATGTCTTCCAGGGCTGTGCTATGGCCCAGAGATATAGGTTTTGTGAGGATAAAAAATTAGGGTGAAGTTCTAAAAAGTATAAACAAAAAATCAAAATCAAAAATGCAAAATTATGTATATGAATTAAATATATGCATTATATTCAGAAATTATATATATGTTTAGTAAAAAGATGACAACAAATAACCTATTTTAAAAGCTGACAAATATAGCAAAAATTCAAGGAAATAATATTTTATTAGTTGTCTAATACCCTCTATACTAGTCTCTTTCCTACAGTTTTCTGGCTGAACACTCTTAATGTTCTCTTCAAATAATGATGATATCATAATATAATTTTCTATAGAGAAAAAAGTTGATTCAGCTATTCTTCAGTATGCCTAATTGGAGATCAGCCCTGGGATTTCTTTGGAAGGAATGATGCTAAAGCTGAAACTCCTGTACTTTGGCCACCTCATGCAAAGAGTTGACTCATGGAAAAGACTCTGATGCTGGGAGGGATTGGGGGCAGGAGGAGAAGGGGACGACCGAGGATGAGATGGCTGGATGGCATCACTGACTCAATGGATGTGAGTCTGAGTGAACTCAGGGAGTTGGTGATGGACACGGAGGCCTGGCGTGCTGTGATTCATGGGGTCGCAAAGAGTCGGACACGACTGAGTGACTGAACTGGACTTATTGATGATTTAGAACCTTAACCTGAAACTAAGACATACAAGAATAATTCAAAAACATTTCAAATTGTTGCTGTTATGTATTGAACTGCATAATATGGAGTAAAATTACTCTTATGTTATACACATTGATTTATTGATGATTATGTTTGGGAGTTTTTTAACTAGACCCCTTGCTTCTTCAGATAATTTAATTGCATGGTGATTTTGCCTGTTTTCCCTAGAAGTACTAGACTTAATCATACACACACACACAAACACATACACCCCAAAGCTATGCCAAATATACTAAGAAGAAATTCTGTAGGTTTGCTTATAGAATTAGTAACTTCAAACAAAGATGAACACTTGTGTATAGAAAGGTATAATTTGCATACAGAATTTGCCACTTCACACAAATATATATTGGATATTTATAGAAGTGCAAGAGGTTTGTACTCTAGATACAAAATTATACTCTTTCAAAAATGCCCATGTAAAAACCATGATATTTATATTTTTAGCATATTTTATGCATTTAATTGAGTTACAATTGATCTATGATACCATACAAGATTCAGGTGTACAGTTCAGTTCAGTTAGTTCAGTCACTCAGTTGTGTCCGACTCTTTGTGATACCATGAATCGCAGCACACCAGGCCTCCCTGTCCTTCACCAACACCCGGAGTTCACTCAGACTCACATCCATCGAGTCAGCAATGCCATCCAGCCATCTCATCCTGGGTCATCCCCTTCTCCTCCTGCCCTCAATCCCTTCCAGCATCAGAGTCTTTTCCAATGAGTCAACTCTTCACATGAGGTGGCCAAAGTACTGGAGCTTCAGCTTTAGCATCATTCCTTCCAAAGAAATCCCAGGGCTGATCTCCTTCAGAATGGACTGGTTGGATCTCCTTGCAGTCCAAGGGACTCTCAAGAGTCTTCTCCAACACCACAGTTCAAAAGCATCAATTCTTCGGTGCTCAGCCTTCTTTGCAGTCCAACTCTCACATCCATACATGGCTACTGGAAAAACCATAGCCTTGACTAGATGGATCTTAGTCAAAGTAATGTCTCTGCTTTTGAATATGCTATTTAGGTTGGTCATAACTTTTCTTCCAAGGAGTAAGTGTCTTTTAATTTCATGGCTGCAATCACCATCTGCAGTTATTTTGGAGTCCAAAAAAATAAAGTCTGACAACATAGTGTTTAAAAATTTTTTAAGATTGTACTTTATTTATAGTATTATAAAATATCAACTATATTTCCTGTGCTGTAAAATATATTCTTGTAGCTTATTGATTTTTTCATAGTAATTGGTACCTCTTAATCCCCTAATTCTGTCTTTCACCTCTATCCTTCCCAACCTCACTGATACCTTCTAGTTTGTTCTCTACATTTGTGAGTTGTTTCTTTTTTGTTATATTTACTAGTTTATTTTATTTTCTAGATTTCACATATAAATATTAACATATAGTGCTTATCTTTCTCTGATTTACCTAACTAAACATAATACCCTCCAAGATCCTTCTTTTGTATAGCATCATATATATGTATTAACACATATCGTGTGTGTGTGTGTGTATATAGGTGTGCATATATATACACACATTCATTATCCATTTGTCTGCTGATAGACACGTGGGTTGCTTCCACACCTTCCACATGAGGAATAATGCTGGTAATAACATTGGAACTATGCATTTTTTTAAAGTAGTATTTTCATTTTCTTCAAATATATGCTTAGGACTGGCATCACTGCATCAGTTTATTTTTAGTTATTTGATGAACCTCCATATTGCTTTCCACAGTGGCTGCACATATTTACATTCCCACCAGCAGTGCACAAGTGTTCTCTTTACTCCACATTCTTGCACATATTTGTTATTTGTGTTTTTGATAGTAGCCACTCTGACAAGTGTGTGGTAATATCTCATTTTGGTTTTGATTTGCATTTCCCTGATGCTTAGAGATGTTGAGCTTCTTTTCATATACCTGTTGACCACTTGTGTATCTTTTGGGAAAATCATCTATTCAGACCTTCTGCCTAGTTTTTAAATAAGTTGTATATATATGTGTATATATATATATATATATATACATATATGTATGTATGTATATTGATTTGGATGAGATATTTATATATTTTGGATGTTAAACACATAACAGTCATATCATTTGCAAATACTTTCTCCCATTCATTAAGCTGTCATTTCATTTTGTTGATGGCTTCTATTGCTCTTCAGAAACTTTTAAGTTTAATTAGGCCTCATTTGTTTATTTTTGCTTTTGTTTCCTTTACCTCAATAAGAAGATAAATATTATATATATATATATATATATGTTTGGTTTAACTCTAAAAGAGTTCTGGCTATATATTGCTATAGGAATTTTATGGTTTCTGGTCTTACATTTAATTATTTAATCTATTTTGAGTTTATTTTTATATATGATTTAAGAAACTTTCTAATTTCATTCTTTTACATTTGGCTCTCCAGTTTTCCTGGGACCACTTATTGAAGAGAATGTGATTTCTCTATTGTATAGGTTTTCCTCCTTTGTCATAGATTAATTAACTATAAGTGCATAGGTCTATCTCTGGGCTATATGTTCAGTTCCATTCATCTATGTATTGGTTTTTTGTGCCCATACCATTTGTTTTGATTGCTGTAGCTTAGTAGTATAGTCTAAAGGCATGGAGCATGATAACTTCTGCTTTATTCTTTCTGAAGAATGTTCAGGCTATTCAGGATCTTTTGTGTTTCCATGCAAATTTAACTTTTTTCCTAGTTCTGTGAAAAAATGCCATTGATATTTTGATAGAGATTTTATTGAATATGTAGATTGCCTTGGGTAGTATGGTTTCCTTTTAACAAAATTATTTCTTCAATTCATGAACACAATTTTTCTCCCTAAATAAGTTTATTCCTAAGTATTTCTTACTTTTGATTTGATTGTAAAGGACACTGTTTCCTTTATTTTTCTCTCTGACAGTTCAGTTAGTGTGTAGAAATGTAACAAATCTATGTGTATTGATTTCATATTCTACAATTTCACTGAATCCATCAATGAGTTGTAACAGGTTTTTTTTTGGTGCCATCTTTATAATTTTCTGTATATTTCATCGTGTCATGTCCAGATCATGACAGTTTTACAGTTTCCTTTCCAATTCAAATTCCTTTTACTTCTTTCTCTTGCCTCATTGCTGTGGTTAGGATTTCCAATATTATGTTGAATTAAACTGGTGACAGCGGGTATCCTTATCTTGTTCCTGATTTTAGAGAAAACACTTTTGACTTTTCACCCTTGAGTTAGCTATGGGTTATAACATATAGCCTTTGTTATGTTGAGATATGTTCTCTCTATACCCACTTTCTGGAGAATTTTTATCATAAATGGATGTTGAATTTATGCAAGAGTTTTCCCTCTTCTACTGAGATGATTATACTTTTTTATTCTTTGACTTCTTAATACAGTGGATCACATTGAATAATTTTTGGATACTGAGACATACCTGTATTCCTGGGGTAAATTCCACTTGATCATGATGTATGACCCTTTTAATGTATTGTATTTGATTTGCTGATATTTTTTTCAGGATTTCTATGACTGTTTTACCAGTGATATTGCCCTGTAATTTATTTTTGTGTGTGTGATATCATGGTTTGATATCAAGGTGATGCTGGCCTTTTAGATTGAGTTTGGAAACTTTCTTTCCTCTGAAAATTAACTCTTCTCTTAATATTTGGTAGAATTCATATGTGATACTCTCTGATCTTGGACTTTTGTTTGGAGTTCCTTTATTATTGATTCAATTTCATTACCAGTGGTTGATCCTTTTATATTTTCTATTTTCCTCTTAGAAGATAGTGCATTTTAGAAATTTATGCATTTCTTATAGGGTGTCCATTTTATTGCAATATAGTCATTTGTAGTAATCTCTTATAATCATTTCAGTAGTGTCAGTTGTTACTTCTCCTTTTTTATTTATAATCATATTTATTTGGGCCCACTCTCTTTTTTGCTTTGATGAGTCTAGCTAAAGATTTATCAACTTTGTTTGTCTTTTAAGAGAACCAGATCTTAATTTTATTGACTTTTTCTATCTTTTATTTTTTTAGTCTCAGTTACTTCTGCTTCTGAGCTTTATGATTACTTGCCATCTACTAACTTTAGGTTTTGCTTTGTTATTTTTGTCTATGTGTAAAGTTAAGTGGTTTATTTGAGATTTTTCATGTTTGTTGAAGTAAATTTGTATTGCTATAAACTTCCCTTTGAAAACTACTTTTTCTATGTCCTAGATTTTGGGTTTTGTGTTTTCATTTTCATTTCTCTCCAGGTACTTTTTGATTTCCCCTTTGTCTTCTTCAGAAACTCATTGATGTAGCATATTATTTAGCTTCCATGTTGTTTCTGTTTCAGTTTTTTTTTTTTTTCCTTGTAGTTGATTTCTAGTCTTGTAGCATTGTACTCAGAAAAGATACTTGATGTGATTTCAATTTTCTTAAATTTGCCTAGGATTATTTTGTGACCTAGTATGTCATCTTTCCTGGAGAATGTTCCATATACACTAGAAAAAACTGTACATTCTTCTGGCTTTGGAAGGAATGTTTATATATATATTTATACACACACACATATATATATGCATTTACATTATATATATACTATATTTATATATATATATATACACACACAGTTTTGTCTAATGTGTCATTTAAAGTCACTGTTGCCTTATTTTTTTTTTCCTAGATGTTCTCTCCTTTGAAGTACATGGCTTGTTAATGTTCCCCACTGTTATTGTTTTACTGTTAATTTCTCAGATTTTGTCGGTTAAAATTTCTTTTATGTATTTAGATGTTCCTATGATAGCTGCATGTATATTTACAATTTTGTTATGTCTTCTTAGATTGATTCATTGATTGCTATGTAATGTCTTTATTTTTCTCTTATAACAGTCTAAAGTTGACTTTTTATGTTACAAGTATTGCTACACTGCCTTTCTTTCTGTTTCCATTTGCATGGAATATCTTTATTCAATCTCTTCATTTTCTCTCTGTATGTGTTTCTAGGTCTCAAGTGAGTGTCTTGTAAATAGTGTCTATACAGGTCTTTTTTTTCTTTTTCCCAGCCATTTTATGTCTTTTGATTGGAGTTTATATTTCAAGTAATATGTATCTACTTATTGCCATTTTGCTAAATGTTTTGGGATTTTATAGTTTTTTCCATGCTTCTTTCATCCTCTTCCTTTGTGACTTGATGATTATCTTTAATGTTATACTTGTATTCCTTTCTTGTTTGCATAAGTATTATAGATTTTCTTATTTTGTTCACCATGAAGTTTCTGATAGTTTTAAATTGTTGGTCTATTAATTTCAAATGCATTTCAAGAACCGTGTATTTATACTCTCCTCCTCTCATGATTTCTGTTTTTGACATTGTATTTTACATCTATTATCTCATAGCTACTTTTTGTGGATATCAATGATTTTACTTCTCTTGTCTTTTAACATTCTTACTTAGTTTGCATGTAGTTGATTTTTACCTTTATTATATATTTATTTTGACCCATGTATTTTTTTTCCTTTCATAAATTTCCTGTTCCTAGTTATGGCCTATTCTTATTTATTTATTTATTTATCTATTTATTTTTATTTTACTTTACAATACTGTATTTGTTTTGCCATACATTGACATGAATCCCCCATGGGTGTACTTTTAATATTTCTTGTAAAGTTGATTTTGTGGTCCTGAATCAACTTTTAGTGTACTTTTTCATTGCAGTTATTGTATTCTTCATCTTTGCTTGGTTGTTCTTTCTCTTTAAAAAAAAATTGCCTCAATAAAACTTTTTATCTTTCTGGGCGTCCTTGGTGGCTCAGGTGATAAAGTGTCTTCCTGCAATGCAGGGTTTGATCCCTGGGTCAGGAAGATCCCCTGGAGAAAGAAATGGCAACCACTCCACTCCTCTTGCCTGGAAATTTCCATGGGATAGATGTTATCTTGTTCAGGCTTGGTGGGCCTTCAAGAAGCTTGCCTGCTGGTGGGAGGGACTCTGTCCCTGTCCAGTTAGTTGCTTGGCCTGAGCTGTCCCAGTACTGGTACCTACAGGCTACTGGGAATTAGGGTAGCAATGTACCCTAAGGCTAATAAGCTAGAGGGAGGATTCCAGCAACCAGTGTCTGAATGCTGCAACAACCTCTGCAAATTGATGCTACCAAACTTTCAGTTTCCCAGGTGGTAAAAGAATCCACCTGCCTCTGCAGGAGATGCAGAAGACCTGAGTTCAACCTCTGGGTTGGGAAAATACCCTGGAAGAGGCAATGGCAACTCACTTTAGTATTCTTGCCCAGAGAAGTCCATGGACAGAGGAGCCTGGTGGGCTACAAAGTCTCATGATTTGGAGGTTTATCTTCTTGATGTGAGACCTCAGACTTGGCAACCCAATGTGGAGCTTAGTTCCCTCACTCCTTTGGGGAGACTTCTGCAACTGTAATTATTCTCTCATTTGTGGGTCACCCACCTGGAATTACAGGACTTGACTGTACAGTGACTCTACCCCTCCTACTCTCCTTATTGTATAATTCATATCTTTAGTTGTAGAAGATATTTTCGTGGAGGTTCCAATTTTTTTCTTTGAAAATCTCCTGTAAAATAGTTTTGGTGTGCCCATTAGAGGAGTTGAGCTCAGTGTCTTTTTATTCTTCCCTCTTGGCCAGTCTCCCTGTTATATTTATAAACACTGCTATATCAAGTACATGATTGCAAGTAGGAAATTTCCATTTGAGTAGTTAACAGTGAGCACTAAACTGTCCACATATATTTTACACATTTGAAGACTGGGAAAATTTTCTGTGGACCAGCTTCTAACACAAACATTTTTAAATCCTGTTTCTCTCCCACTGCAAATAAACTTCTGGTATTAAGTGTCATAAGGCATATTTATGTCAAGATACAGCTTCTGACTCTATGATTTATTATCACAAATCCAGCATGATATCAAGATGAGACTATTCCTACAATGAAAAACTACCTATAAGTTTTTCACAAAGTTACCATTCTGGTGCTCATTTCTTTTGTGTAGATCCTGCTTTCTATCTGATATCATTTTCCTTCTGCTGGAAGGATCTCCTTTAACATTTCTCATAGGGCAAATCTGCTAGGGACAAATTCTTTCACCTTTATACACCAAAAAAGTATTTTTAAAATCTGTATCTTAAAGATTTCACTGGGTAAAGAATTCTAGTTTGCAAGATTTTGTATTTCTTTTTTTCTCTTTTGTCATATTGTCACTCTGGCTTCTGGTTTCCACTGGTTGTCCTCAGCTTATATTTTACTCATTGTACAACTGAAAGAATTTTCCATAAGCCAGCTTCTGGGATATGGATTTCAAGCCATTTGTTTCTCTTCCATCATATATAAACTTTTGGTATTGAGTATCTTCTGTCATTTTTATCTTTATTCCTCTGTACATTGTGCAGTATGTCTTTCTTCTTGTGGCTGACTTTAAGATTTTCACTTTATGAATGGTTTACGGTAAGTTAAGCAATGTGTTTATTTTTCTTGTGCTTGAGTTTCTTTGCACTTGAATCCATGAGAATGTGCAGTGAATCAAATTTTCAGCTACTCTTTCTTCAAATATATATATATATATATATATTTTTTCTGGTCTTTCACTTCTGAGACTTCAGTTACATACATAATACCGCTTGAGGTTTCTTGGTAGCTCAGTGAGGCTTTCTCCTTTTTTGAGTACTTATATTTCTGTGTTTCATTTTGAATCATACCTATTGCTATATCTTCTAACTTATAATTTTTTGATCCTTTAAAATCTTCTATAACTATCCTTCAGTTCAGTTCAGTTCAGTTCAGTTGCTCAGTTGTGTCTGACTCTTTATGATCCCAGGTTCTGCAGCATACCTGGCCTCCTGCCCATCACCAACTCCAGGAGTTTACTCAAACTCATGTCCATTGAGTCCATGATGCCATCCAACTATCTCATCCTCTGTTGTCCCCTTCTCCTCCCACCTTCAATCTTTCCCAGTATTAAGGTCTTTTCAAATGAGTCAGCTCTTCACATCAGGTGGCCAAAGTATTGGAGTTTCAGCTTCAACATCAGTCCTTCCAGTGAATATTCAGGAATGATTTCCTTTAGATAGAGGGACTGGCTGTCCAAGGGACACTTGAGAGTCTTCTCCAACACCATAGTTCAAAAGCATCAATTCTTCAGTGCTCAGCTTTCTTTATAGTCCCACTCTCACATCCATACATGACTACTGGAAAAAACATAGCTTTGACTAGATGGACCTTTGTTGGCAAAGTAATGTCTCTGCTTTTTAATATGCTGTCTAGGTTGGTCATAACTTTTCTTCCAAGGAGTAAGCGTCTTTTAATTTCATGGCTGCAGTCACCATCTGCAGTGATTTTGGAGCCCCAAAAGATAAAGTTTGTCATTATTTCCTTTGTTTCCCCATTCCCCATGAAATGATGGGGCCAGATGCCATGATCTTAGTTTCTGAATGTTGAGTTTTAAGCCAACTTTTTCACTCACCTTTTTCACTTTCATCAAGAGGCATTTTAGTTCTTCTACACATAACTTTCCTTAACTCATCATTTTTATCTTCTTTCATTCCTGAAATATATTTATAGTTTTTTGAGTAGCTTTGTGACCTAATTTTATCATCTGTGTCATTTTTAATATGATTTAATTTTTCAGTTTTATTAAGATATATTTGTCATATGTCATTGTGTAAGTTTAAGATATACAGTAAATTTACTTGAATTATTTATATTGCTTATATTAATTATTGCTTATATTATTAATTATTAACAATTGCTTACCTATCACATTAAGTTTAATTAACATCCATAATCTCATATAGATATTAAAAAGAAAAAGAAAATTATTTTCCTTGTTATGAGACCTCAGGATCTATTCTCTTAACAACTTTCAAACATGCAATATGGCAATATTAACTATAGTCACCATGTTTTACATTATATCTGTAGTACTTAATTATTTTATAATTACAAGCTGGAATTTTTTTATCTTTTGATTGCCTTTATTTAATACTTCTTCCCACAACACCCCCACCTTTGGTAACCACAAATCTGATCTCTTTTTCTATAAGTATTTTTTTCTAGTTCCATATTTAAGTGAGATCACTTATTATTTGTTTTTTGTTTCATTTATTTCACTTAGCATAATGTCCTCAAGTTTCATCAAGTTGTCACAAATGGCAGAATTTCCTTCTTTTTTATGGCTGATATGTTATTACATCACAATTTTTATATCTATTTGTGTGCCAGTGGATATTTAGGTCATTTCCATGTCTTGGCTATCATAAATAATGGTGCTATGAACATGGGGTACAGATATCTCTTTAACATAGTGTTTCCTTCTGATATATACACAGAAGTGGAATTGTCAGATCATATTTTAATTTTTCTAATTAAAAATTTTAATTGAAAAGTAGAGAAATTTCTATATTGTTTTCCACAGTGATTGTACCAATTTGCCATCCTACCAACTATGCATAACAGTTCCCCTTTCTCCACATCCTTTCCAGCATTTGGTGTCACTTTTTTTTAATAGGTATGATAAATACAAGGTAGATTTGAGTCATTTTTTGATTTCCTCATTATTAATTATTTTCCTTTCCTTGCATGCCACTTAATTTTTCATTGGATGCTAGCTTTTATGAATTTTACTTTGTTATGCAAGATTTTTTCTGTATTCCTTTAAATATTCTTCAGCTTTGTAGTGAAATGAGGTTAGATGGAAATATTGTTTTATCAAGACTTCCTTTTAAGTCATTATGTTCAACCACCACAGCCTTTATTCCAGGGCTAATTTTGCTACACAGTTTGGACAGTATCTTTTGAGTACTCTAACTGACATCTTGTGCATTTCAAAGCTCCCTTCCCCCAAGGGCATCTTAGAGAACAGATAACAGAGCCAGGGATAATATAGCTCTCTTGGGGGGGGGGGGGGGGAGGGGAGGGGATTTGGGGAGGTAACTGAGGAGATATTTAAGAACCAAAATAAATGAATTTGAATTGCCACAAGTTCAGGAGATAAACTATGGAACACACTTGGCCATGCTTTTTAAATAGAGAATGGGCTCGTCTACCTTGAAGAACTACTATATATTGATATTCTAATAACACAACCTTGTTTCTTCTTACTAAAGTACTGGTGAAAGCCCCTTGGGCAAGATAAATCAAGCCTTAATCTACCCTGGGTTATTTTTTAGTTTGATTTAAGAGCTTCTACTGAGAGCTTACTATATGTCAAGTACTGTACTTAGTAGCTTTGATTACAAAGTGAATGATGTTTAGTCTCTCTCCTCATGAAGCTTATAATCTCTTTTCATTTAAATAATTAATGCATGTAAATATTATGACAGTGCTTGATTAATAAGTACTAAGTATCTGTAGGCAATAGCAATGGCAGCAAGACAAGCAATATTGGTAGTTATAGTATACGCTCAACTTCTGTTGATCTTCTCCTGTACTGCTTTTAACTAAATTGACAACACTGGGATTTTCTTTTTGTTTTATTTTACATATTCAAATATCAATTATTTACACAATTTTGTTCTACCAGTTTTTCCTCACAGTCATATTCAGAGATGGGCAATTATGCTCTGTTCCTTTTGGTAAAAAGAATAACTTCCTGGATTTTATCTGAGATGAAATACATTCCTGAATATCTGTCCTTAGGGAAAAATGGTGGTGGTGGTTTAGTCGATAAGTCGTGTCCAACTCTAGCGATCCCATGGACTGTAGCCTGCCAGGCTCCTCTGTCCATGGGATTCTCCAGGCAAGAATACTGGAGTGGGTTGCCATTTCCTTCTCCAGGAGGGAAAAATGGTAAATGAAATATAATCCAACATACTCCAATTGATTGAATCAGCTCAAGTGTACTGCAGTATTGGCAGCTCTCTCTTTTACTCTCTCTTATTCAAAACACTGAAAATCAGGGTGCTAACTCTTTCTTGATAATGAGTTCATGAATGTTCTTGATCATCCAGTTTCTCTTTCCCTTCTTCCAGTTATGTCTCCTTTTTCTATTACATCTTTTAACTCTTATAGGATTAAGGGTTATAATTACTATAACGCTTTCTTGACAGAGGCTTTTACTTACAATTTTTCACAAGTATTCTAAGGAGTAGACAACACGAATTCAGTTTATTCCAGGCCTTTAGGACTTTCACACTGAGATTGGCTAAATATTCTGTTAACTTAGAGAGTTACTCGCATCTAGTAAAGTTCTTTTTTATCTTATGTCCACTGTTTCATACAGAAGCCAAAATATAATGTATCTAAAAGAAAATGCATGGAAAGTCTTTTCCAAGATCCCATGGCAAGTTACATTATTGCTTATGAAACTTTGATGATGTAATTTGATTACTATTCAGAGACTAAAAAGTGATCTCTTAGATTACTTTAGAGAAAATATGAGCATCTCTCACCATTTAAATGCACGTGATTCTGAATTTGGATATAGCAAGTTTGGATTGTGAGGAAAACTATATGTCTCCTTGATTTTTTTCCTGTTTTAGAGAGCCAGAAACAAAACTTTGGTGAGTCCCTTTTCTCCACGGAATCTTATCTCAGAAACAGTAGCTAAAACTATTAGGGCCTTGAGACCAGATAACAAGGAATGCCTTTATCTCTATTTGGTGAAAAATCAGGAATGATGTTATCTTTTTCTGACACTATGATTTTCTAACATGCTAAAATGCTAAAATTGAAATTAAAGTTATAAACTATACCTTAGCAAAGCTATCTGTGATACATATACATATACATATATACATATTTATCTTAATAAAAAAGTGATTTTCAAGTTTTATTTTAATAATTTTCCAGTAGACATTAAATATATGACTTGATTTACATAGCTTTCCAACAGCCTTTTACTTTTACATTAGGGTCAACCTGCCTGCTGTCAGAGCTCATAAAATATTGTACAATCTCAAGTACCTGTGAGTCTACTGATTTAGTTGACTCTATAGCCCACAGTTATAGATGTTATTGCATATGCAAGGAGGTACTGTTTTTTTTTTTTTTTTTTGTCTCATCACCAGCTGGGAAATGATGTTTGAACAACAGACAAGAGAAACCACCTACAGTTTCTCTACAGAAGGAAATCTATCTTTGTCTTTTTTAGAGACTAACTATTAAGGCAGAGTCCTTCCCAGATGATGAGACACATATAAAACAGTAGAAATTACATTTTGTCAAAAAATTATCTTTGCTATTTTAATGGCCTTTACACACGTTTCTTTGCTTCCTGTCATGTATTTTATTATAAGATTGGGCCTACAAAAACACTAGTTTAGACACAATCTTCCTCAGAGAAGAGGACTTCATGGAGCTTGGGCTTCCAGCCTCTGTAGCCTAAGCCCTGCTATAATTCTGTGATGCTGTCTTCTCATTCTCTCAGCTTCACACATCCCACCTATAAATACTCTCTTCCATCCTTCCTGCTTGCTCCTGCTAGTTTGTACACCAAGTTTTTGTGTCCCCTTTTCTTAACAAGGACCTCAAACCCACTGATGCCATTAATGCTATTCTTTTACTATCCTTCATTCTTTCCCTGTCATTTGTTTCTCTCCTAATACAGCTTGCATTCTATCTCTAGTTTATCTCTATGTTGTTACATTAACTTGTCAAAACCCACCTCCTGGCTAAATCCAACTTTCCATTTAATCTTTGTTGCTCCAGGGCATCAGAAATATTGCAGAAAAACATAATCATGCTCATTGGTCTCACTTCAAATAGGAACCCAGCATGATACTAGATGAACACCAAGTGGGCCCTTAGTGCTATTTAGTAATCATGCTAGTAATTCAGTCAGTTTTCCACTCTCCATGATGACAATTAAATATCCTCGTATGTCTCCCAATACTTCATATGTCTCCTCCCCTGGCTTCACCCTTAAATAATAATCATATTTTTGAAATAGTAGCAATCAAAAGAGAAATTCTGCAAGATCCCCACATCCACATATCCACCCACAAAGATTTACACCTATTGTGCAGTCACTCCTTTTTCTGTAGAAAAGCACTCCATTTTCTAATCCAATGTTGATGACCATATCTCTGCAATGGATTTAAAATATCACTTTTTACACAATCAATCACTCCAAGAATTTGCTGTCATTTTCTCTGCATATTTAATTTCTTCCTTTTTCTACTGGATTATTCATATCAGTATACAATTGTAGTGTTAGTTCAACTATCTTAAAAATTAAAATTAAGCACATACTCAAATTTTTGACCTCATTTTCCTTGCAGCTGCCACTCGACTTCTTTATTCCACTTCACAGAAAACACCTTGAAAGAGTAGTCTGTACTGAATTCTCCAATTCTTCTCTCATTCTTTGTTTAACCTACTCCTACATGCAGGTCAGGAAGCAACAGTTAGAACTGGACATGAAACAACAGACTGGTTCCAAACAGGAAAAGGAGTATGTCAAGGCTATATATTGTCACCCTGCTTATTTAAATTATACACACGGTACATCATGAGAAACGCTGGGTTGGAAGAAGCACAAGCTGGAGTCAAGATTGGCGGGAGAAATATCAATAACCTCAGCTATGCAGATGACACCATCCTTATGGCAGAAAGTGAAGAGGAACTAAAAAGCCTGTTGATGAAAGTGAAGGAGGAGAGTGAAAAAATTGGCTTAAAGCTCAACATCCAGAAAACGAAGATCATGGCATCTGGTCCCATGACTTCATGGGAAATAGATGGGGAAACAATGGAACCAGTGTCAGACTTTATTTTGGGGGGTTCCAAAATCACTGCAGATGGTGATTGCAGCCATGAAATTAAAAGACGCCTACTCCTTGGAAGGAAAGTTATGACCAACTTAGATAGCATATTCAAAAGTGGAGACATTACTTTGCCAACAAAGGTCCGTATAGTCAAGGCTATGGTTTTTCCAGTAGCCATGTATGGATGTGAGAGTTGGACAATGAAGAAAGCTGATGCTTTTGAACTGTGGTGTTGAAGAAGACTCTTGAGAGTCCCTTGGACTGCAAGGAGATCCAACCAGTCCATTCTAAAGGAGATCAGCCCTGGGTGTTCATTGGAAGGACTGATGCTAAAGCTGAAACTCCAGCGCTTTGGCCACCTCATGTGAAGTGTTGACTCATTGGAAAATACTCTGATGCTCGGGGGATTGGGGACAGAAGGAGAAGCAGACAACAGAAGATGAGATGACTGAATGGCATCACCGACTCGATGGACATGAGTTTGAGTGAACTCTGGGAGTTGGTGATGGACAGGGAGGCCTGGCATGCTGCTATTCAAGGGGTCGCAGAGTCGGACATGACTAAGCAACTGAACTGAACTGATATCTCTCTAAAGGGCTTCCCAAGTGGCTCAGTGATAAAGAATCTGCCTGCCAATGCAGGAGCTATAAGAAACATGGGTTAAATCCCTGGGTCCAGAAGATGCCCTGAAGGAGAGCATGGAAACCCACTCCAGTATTTTTACCTGGAGAATCTCATGGACAGAGGAGACTGGTGAGTTACAGTCCATGAGGTTGCAAAGAGTCAAACACAACTGAATGACTGAGCATGTACTCACATATACCATTCTATAAATCAGCTTTTACCAAGTCATCAACCCTCTCCACATTGCCTAGAAAGATGAAGCTAAAGCTCCAATACTTTGGCCACCTGATGCAAAAAGCCAACTCATTGGAAAAGATCCTAATGCTGGAAAGGTTTAAAGGCAAAAAGAGGAAGGGAGTGGCAGAGGATGAGATGGTTAGATAGAATCACCAACACAATGGACATGAATTTGAGCAAACTTCAGGAGAGAGTGAAGGACAGGGAAGCCTGCTCTGCTGCAGTCCATGGTATCACAAAGAGTCAGACATGACTTATTGACTGAACCACAACAACAAATCTTACATCAGCATTTGACATAGTTGATTACTATATGCTTCTTGATATAAGTTCTATACTTGGCTCTCTTAATATTTTCTGCCTACATTGCTGGTTTCCTCTTTTAAGCTTCGCTTACTGGTTCTCCATAAACTTCACAACATCCAAATGTTAGACTTTCTAAGAGTAAGCCTATATATCTCTTTCCTTCTTTATTACCATCTTTGCCCTAGCTACATCATCAGACTCTTACAGGGTTATTGTCTTTCACAATTCCAGTGGTCATAATCATTATGACATTTCATGTGAATACTATTTTGAGGAACCTAAAGTAAGTGGTACTTCTTAAAAGTATACTGTGTGGAGGAACTGGTCTCATAATGCCACCTGTACCTTGACAATCCCCAAATGTATAACTTAAGCCTGGGTTCCCTGACCTCTAAATTCATTGTTTGCCCCAAACTTATTTACCACCTTCACCTAGATATCTAAGAAGTAACTCAAATTCTATAAGTAAAAATACAAAAAATTCTGATGGCACCTTATGCCTCTTCTCACCCCCAATTCCTACTCTAATGTAAAGAGCCTTCTTCATCACAGTAAATGGAAATTCCATTTATAGATGTTCAGGCAAGAGTATTGGTGTCATTCTTATTTATTTTTTAAAAATTTTTTAAGAACTTTTCTTAATTTATTTTTTTATTTTACTTTACAATACTGTATTGGTTTTGCCACACCTCTCCAGAGTCTTTCCAATATGCATCTAATCCAATCCACCCATAAATGTACCTTCTTTACCTTCTGCATATATTTACTTCTCACTCTACTGCATGCTACCAACATGGTCTGAAACACCCATCACCAAGATAATTATAATGGCTTCCTAACTAATTCTTTCCTTTCTCCCTTGCCTTCCTATAGTACATTTTATAAAGCAGATATATACATACATACATACATATATATACATATATATATATATATATATATATAATGTGTGTGTGTCAATAGATATCACTCTTTTGCTAAAATCCTTCAAAAGCTATCCAGTTTACTCAGTATTAAATCCAACAGCCTTACCAAACCCTTCAGAGCCATATGTATTCTTTACACCTACTACTTCTCTGACTTCATGTAAAACCACCCCCTTCCTCATCCATTTTCCCCCTATAGCCACCTTGGCTTTCTTGTTCTTCCTCAAAAAATCTCCACAAACTTCCTGTCCAAGGATATACCTATCTGAGATCTTCTTTATATAGTATGTTCTCCCCAGCAATCCACACAGTCCAATCCCCCTCCTCCTTTCAGAATTTGGTTCAAATGTCACATTGTCCTGTGGTCTTGCCTGATCCCTCTATACAAAATTGTAACACATGTCATCCAGCCTGCTCCCTGGAGCTCCTAGTTCCCAAATGGCCCCCATTATCCTGAATAATTTTTCTTCAAAGTTGTTGCATGTGTGGAACTAGAGAGAATGAATTATTTATCTCTCTTATATTTATACATGCTGGAATAACTAAATACACCAAAAATTAGCAGCATGAAATCACAAACATTTTATTATCTCATAAATTTTATAAAGTAAGAATCCAAGCATTGTTTTGGAGTCTCTGGCTCATTAGAGGCTATAATCAACTTTTTGGCAAGGACAATAATCATTTCAAGGCTTAACTGGAGGAGAAGCCACTTCTAAACACTGCTGTCTAGCCTCAGGTCCTCACTAGCCAGCTCCTTGCCACATGGGACTCTCTATAGCATAACTCACCACATGGCAGCTAGCTTCCCTGACATTGAGCAAAGAAGAGAATGAAAGAAAAGAAGCAAGATAGAAATCACAGTATTTTGGAAACCTAATCTCTGAAGTGACACCCCATCACTTTTGACGTGTTCTATCATTAGAAGCAAATCACTAAATCCAGTCCACACTTGAGGCTGAAAGAATTACATAAGCAGATAATTTCCAGGAGGTAGGGCTCATTGCAGACTGCCATTTTGCAAACTGCCCCTGTGGCTCAAACGGTAGAGAATCTGCCTGCAATGCGGGAGACCCAGGTTCAGAGCCTATGTTGGGAAGATCCCCTAGAGAAGAGTATGGCAACCCATGCCAGTATTCTTGCCTGGAGAATCTCATGGACAGAGAAGCCTGGAGGGCTACAGTCCATGGGGTCACAGAGAGTTGGAAAAAATGGAGCAACTGACACTTGCAGACTGCCTACCACATTCTCAGGACTTCCATTAATGGCTCAGCAGGAAAGAATCCACCTGCAGTGCAGGAGTCAGAGGAGATGCAGGTTCAATCCCTGGGTCAGGTAGATCCCCTGGAGTCGGGCATGTCAACCCACTCCGGTATTCTTGTCTGGAGAATCCTTAGACAGAGGAGACTGGAGGGCTTTAGTCCCTGGAGTCACAAAGAGTCAGACACAACTGAATCGACTTAACACCTCCACACCACATCCTCTACTAGAATACAAGGTTCATATTATTTTTGCTACCATATATCAGCATAGAACAATACCTGGATACAGAGTAGTCACCTGTTAATTATATGAACTAATGTATTACTCTCCCACTGCTTTCTTGCCTAGGCCTTCTGTTCCCACTAAAATGTAGCAATATTTTCTGTGATGTCTTAGATTTAGAATTTTATACATACCTTATGATATATACCCACTGATGGGCTTCCCAGGTGGTTCTAGTGGAAAGAATCCAGCTGTCTATGCAGGAGACATAAGAGACACAGTTCAGTCCCTGGGTCCAGAAGGTGCCCTGGAGGATGGCATGGCAACCCGCTCAAATATTCTTGCCTGGAGAATGTCATGGACAGAGAAAACTGCTAGGTTACAGTCCATAGTGTCACAAAGAGTCAGACATGACTGAAGCGACTTAGCATGCACACGTTCCCACTGAGTTTTCTCCTTCCAACCCTAGCATATTATGGCTCTGCCCAGCACTTAGATCTCAGGTCAGATGGTGAACCGCTACCCTCTCTGCCTCCTGCCCCTCCCCCCAATCCCTATGACTCCCTTTAGCTTCTAAGAGTTCATGTGGTGCTTATACTACTTAGCTTTGTGGTTACTTATATATATCTTATTCATTCACACTGTGAGCTTCACTGTAACAAATGTCATATATTCACCCAATATAAACTCAGCCAAGTTTGGTGCAGTATCTGTCTATATAGCTGTCATGCATACCTGGCAGAGTCCTTGCATACTGCAAGCACTTAACATATATTACTGGCAAATACTCTACTGGTTTCATTATCTGTTATTTCCAGTCCCAAATAAATGTTCATATATATTTGCAAAATAGCTGAATTCAAGTTCTTGAATCATTTATGAATGAACCGTTTGAGCCTCTGTTTTCCTTTTGACTCTAACATTTATATTGGTTAAATGCCATGACTTTAATTTTAGTTCTAAAATGGACTTTTCTGCCACTCTATGTATCTCCTGTGAAGTGGAAGAATGGTCAGAGAGAAAGGTAGAATAGGAAGAAAAATAGAGGCAAAGTAGAAATAAAATGGTTAGACAGCAAATATTCTTGGACCTTAGCTTTCCCAACAGTGAAAATGACAAAGCAGGCAGCAGTTGTATAGAAGAACTAGAGTAATTTCCTTTATGTTCTAAATTGCCCTATTCATAGATAGGCTCTTTGGAAGTTCTTCAAAGCAGCTGAAATTGCCTGGACCCACATTTTCTTTTAATTTTACCCACACATTCTTAAGCACAACAGCAAGGACGGCCCAAGCCAAACTAATCCAGTTGCTCATTAACTACATCATTTACAGAGACTAATTGCTCACTGGCCCTGTTTCTACCCAATATTGGCTTATGTAGAAAGAGTAATTCAAGCTTTGGAGTCCTCTCAGATATAGGGATTTGTTATCCAAAAGGACACTCTTCAGAACATATGATTAAAGACTATTCATGTAAGACAGAATAACAGGGATCATTTTCCTAATTTCACAAGATTCATTAGAAGAGAACAGTAATAAGAGGATGCTTTTTGATGACATGGGAAGAATTTGTAAAAAGTCAAGCCAAGGAGTTTATGAAGACATATCATAACTACCATATTTGCCATGTTGACCTAATGATCAACATATCATATTTCATTGGCCTAACTATGGCAGTTCAATAAAGCTTCTATCTAACACCTCTAAAGTTCAATAAATTCTCCTTTGCCTGAGTCTTAGAGAGTCAACACATGATACCTGAACACTGTTCATCTCAACATTTGATACAAATCCGAAGTTACAACCCAGCTAGCTTAGTGCCTATTCTCCAGAAGGATGGAAGCAAGAACAGATTTGAAGACACATTTTACGCCTCTTTGGATGCAAGTAGAATACCTTCTAGTGAAAAAGTTTTCTGGCTATTTTAGGGCAGTCAGGTTGTACTAAATATGTAAGACTGGGCTCAGAATCAAACCAAAAGTTAAAACACATTTGAGTATGATAATAGTTTTTATTAGAAGTCAAGCAAACAAGTTTTATACCTAAAAGAAGCATGTAACATTTTAGTCGCTTGATGTTTCCAAGGTCAATAAGCAGTGCCATATGGTGCATGGTGTCTGTGTGTGTGTGTGCATGTGTGTGCCCATAGGCACACAGGCCAGCATGCCTTAAAACAGCAAACTATGTTTGTCTCCTCTGATCCATCTGCTCTAACAGCAATAAAGAGTTTACAGAAGCTTAAAGTAATATGGACTGAAGGGTTGATTGGACTTTAGGTTAAAGCATTTGTCCAGTTTTGAAGGCTTTGCTAAAATGTTTCAGAGCTTCCCTCATTGTACTGAGCAGCATTTACCACAACTCCTGGCATATCACAGAGGGTGATTCTTACATGTATATGTATAAAATCAAATGGCCTTTCTGTTCACATGCTATATATTTTTGACTTATTTGTTTTTTTTTCAACCATCCAGAATAGTGAAAATACACAAAATGGTTTTAGTTTTGGTTTTGATTCATCTGGAGAGTCAATTACATGACTACAGTGGTCATGACATATAATAAGATAGTAATCCAAACTTTATCTGTCTATTGTGGAATCCTGTTCAATAACACAGAAATTAATTTACATTGCTCATCTCCAGGCTGTGGACTGCATAGGATGGGTGGGTACAGGATGGCTGTGATTTGGGGAAATGGAAATCATTTTCATGATAAAGGTGGATGAGTGTTTCTCTTGTCCTTGCTTTCTTTTGCCATTTTCTTTTTTCTTGAATGCTACTTACTCAGATCCATGCTCCAATCAGGTCTTTAAAATGCTTGTCTCTACTTTTCACAACAAGGTCATATGTTAGGCTAGGAAGAATTAGCTATTCGTGGTACTGATTAATTTTTAAATAAAACTTCAAAAAAGAGGCAACCAAATAAACTAATCTCTATTCGTATTTTCTATTTTAATTGAAGTATGATTGATTTAAAATGTTGTGTTAGTTCAGCTGCACTGCATTTCTATATGAAAGAGGAAAGTGAAAAAGTTGGCTTAAAGCTCAACTTCCAGAAAATGAAGATCATGGCATCTGGTCCCATGACTTCATGGGAAATAGATGGGGAAACAGTGGAAACAGTGTCAGACTTTATTTTGGGGGGTTCCAAAATCACTGCAGATGGTGACTGCAGCCATGAAATTAAAAGACGCTTACTCCTTGGAAGAAAAGTTATGACAAACATAGATAGCATATTCAAAAGCAGAGACATTACTTGCCAACTAAGGTCCATCTAGTCAAGGCGATGGTTTTTCCTGTGGTCATGTATGGATGCGAGAGTTGGACTGTGAAGAAGGTTGAGTGCCGAAGAATTGATGCTTTTGAACTGTGGAGTTGGAGAAGACTCTTGAGAGTCCCTTGGACTGCAAGGAGAGCCAATCAGTCCATTCTGAAGGAGATCAGCTCTGGGATTTCTTTGGAAGGAATGATGGTAAAGCTGAAACTCCAGTACTTTGGCCACCTCATGTGAAGAGTTGACTCATTTGGAAAAGACTCTGCTGCTGGGAGGGATTGGGGGCAGGAGGAGAAGGGGACGACCGAGGATGAGATGGCTGGATGGCATCACTGACTCAATGGACGTGAGTCTGAGTGAACTCCGGGAGTTGGTGATGGACATGGAGGCCTGGTGTGCTGCAATTCATGGAGTCGCAAAGATTCAGACACTACTGAGCGACTGAATCGAACTGATATAGATCTCACCTGCTGCCCATCTACTCTGTACATAGCAGTGTCTGTATGTCAATTCCTAAATCCCAATTCATCTCCTCTTTTTCCTCCTTGGTAACCACAAGCCTTCCTTCTATGACTGTGAGTCTATTTCTGCTTTGTAAATACATTCATTTGTATCATATTTTTAAGATTCCACATATGTGATGCCATATGATGTATATATATATTTTTTAATTTAGAAGATTTAGAACCTCTAAGATCTGTAAAGATCTATGTGAAGAAGAGAATTAAAGGAGACAAGACGATTTCAGTATTTTCTAGCTTATATCACCTCTCCCTAGAGAGGAAACTAATTTGCTCATGATATTCTCTTCTTATATATTAAAATACATTTTTAAATATTTAAATGTTAGTAATCTTGAAAAGTTATGTCTAACAGGAAAAATACCAGAAATATATCTATATATAACTATACATAGCTTTTGTTTTGGTGTGAGAAGAAAGAAAATCACCACAATTGAATACATAGTCTGGTGGGATGGATATTATAAGGTAGACAGGACAAGAGTTTGAATATTCTGGTTTGAGATGTCAGAGCAATATTACAAGTAGTTAGTAGAGTGAGTCTAGGTCCCAGGTATGATCATTAAAAAAGAAAAAAAGCAAGATCACCTTGAATCCTTATTAAACATGCCTAAAGAAACCTATGCCAACTTGATTTTATTTAGCTAGAGGTCTTTCCAACTCTACTGAGATTGCAAATTTTAGCAAGACTGGGGAGAAGGCAATGGCACCCCACTCCAGTACTCTTGCCTGGAAAATCCCAAGGACGGAGGAGCCCGGTAGGCTGCACTCCATGGGGCCGCTACGAGTCAGACACGACTGAGCGACTTCACTTTCACTTTTCGCTTTCATGCATTGGAGAAGGCAATGGCAACCCACTCCAGTGTTCTTGCCTGGAGAATCCCAGGGATGGCGGAGCCTGGCGGGCTGCCATCTCTGGGGTCTCACAGAGTCGGACATGACTGAAAAGACTTAGCAGCAGCAGCAGCAGCAGCAAGACTGGACAATAGAGTAAAGAGCCTATCAATTCCTGTCTTATACTATTAATGACATATTGTATGTCAGCTCAGTCACTCAGGCATGTCCGACTCTTTGTGACTCCATGGACTGCAGCACGCCAGGCTTCCCTGTCCATCACTTACTCCTGGAGCTTGCCCAAACTCATGTCCATCGAGTCTGTGATGCCATCCAACCATCTCATCCTCTCTTGTCCCCTTCTCCTCCTGCCTTCAATTTTTCCCAGCATCAGGGTCTTTTCGAATGAGTCAGTAAGTATTGGACTTCAGCTTCAGCATCAGTCTTTTCGATGAATATTCAGGACTGATTTCCTTTAGGATTGACTGGTCTGATCTCCTTGCAGTCAAGGGTCTCTCAAAGAGTCTTATCCAACACCACAGTTCAAAATTTCAATTCTTTGGCGCCCAGCCTTCTTTATGATCCAACTCTCACATCCACATATGACTACTGGAAAAACCATATCTTTAACTACAGACCATTGTTGGCAAAGTGATGTTTCTGGTTTTTAATATGCTATCTAGGTTTGTTATAGTTTTTCTTCCAAGGAACAAGTGTCTTTAATTTCTTGGCTGCAGTCAACATCTGCAGTGATTTCAAAGCCCAAGAAGATAAAGTCTGTCACTGCTTCTATTGTTTCCCCATCCATTTGCCATGAAGCGATGGGACCAGATGCCATGATGTTTTTGTTTTGAATGTTGAGTTTTAAGCCAGCTTTTCCGCTCTCCTCTTTCACTTTCATCAATAGGCCCTTTAGATCTTCTTCTCTCTCTGCCATAAGGTTGGTGTCATTTGCACATCTGAGGTTATTGATATTTCTCCTGTCCAACTTGATTCCAGCTTGTGCTACATGCAGCCTGGCATTTTGCATGATGTACTCGGCATATGAGTTAAATAAGCAGGGTGACAATATACAGCCTTGACATACTCCTTTCCCAATTTGGAAAAAGCCCATTGTTCCATGTACAATTCTAACTGTGGTTTCTTGACCTGCATACAGATTTCTCAGGAGGCAAGTAAGGTTGTCTGATATTCCCATCTCATTAAGAATTTTCCACAGTTTGTTGTGATCCACACAGTCAAAGCTTTAGCGTACTCAATGCAGCAGAAGTGGATGTTTTCTGGAATTATCTCACTTTTTCCATGTATATAATACATATTGTATACATTCAGTGAATTCTTGATCCAGATATAAAGGCACATATTTTGATACATCACCAGAGTGATTGATGTGGGTCCCAATGCAATCATTCTTCAGATTGAAAAGATGATGAAAGTTTCTTTCAAATGAGAAGAATGACTTCAATATGCTATAAGCATCTTTGAGAGAAATATAAATTACAAGCCTGGGTTAACCCAAAATATCACTTGTTTATTTTTGGATGGGCCTCAGGAAAATGTGTGAGATACCCAGACATTAGTAAATAATGAAAATAAATTTGAATCCATATCTGAAGTTCATTATTTTGACAGCTTTATTACTCTGCATTTCTGAATATTGCCACCCAGTTACTCTCTATCATATTACTCTATTTTAATTTACTTGAGAATATCTATTACTATGGGATACTTTTCATATGTATTCATTTGTGTATATATATATATGGCTCAAATGGTAAAGAATCTGCCTTCAATGCAGAGATTGAGTTCTATCCCTGAGTCTGGAATATCCCCTGGAGAATGGAATGGCTACCAACTCCAGTATTCTCATCTGGAGAATTCTAGGTACAGAGGAGTCTGGTGGGCTACAGTCAATGGGATTGCAAAGAGTCAGACATGACTGAGTGATTAAACTTTCACTACTTTTACAAATTATCATCTGTCTCTTTTAACTAAAATATAACAAGTTTTCTGAGTCCAAGGTGCACTTCTACTTTGTTTATAGAAGGGTATCTGGCACTGAGAGTAATTCTTGACATGTAGGAAGCACCCACCAAATATATGCTGAAGAATTAATTAGCAGCCTAACAGATGTGTTCCCATCTGGTTGTCAGTGCAGGCCTCCAAGATGGTGAATTGGATCTGGCCGTTCATCTCAGGGAATTCTGAGTCCTTAACCATTAGTTTACCTAGAAGTGATCAAAGCTAATGATTCACCCTGATCAAGTTAAGGAGAGATTAACTGATAAATCAGATGACAAATTTTTAATTTACCATGAGTACTGTTCCTGTCAGTCTAAAAGCACATTCATCACCTATTAAAGAAACCTCTGTGGGAGAGCAAATTAAGATCAGAAGGTAGCCCAGCAAATGTAAAATCAAAGCAAAGAGGATTTGAATACTTTCAAGATATTTTAATCAAGCAGTGGCAGCTCAGTGAATTACCCTTCCCAACTACAAGGCAATTCTTACGAATAGGCCAGACTTTCTAGTCAACTGGAACTCTATGTCCTTTTAGGAGGATTGTACAATCTTATTGTCCAGCTTTAGGAATCTTTATTCTCCAGCTACCTCAAGTCTCTTTTTTATTTTTCAGATTTCCATTTATTTTGATCTTTACAAAATTCTCCTAATGGAAAACTTTTTTTAATATAAATGTATTTATTTTAATTGGAGACTAATTACTTTACAATATTGTATTGGTTTTGTCATACATCTGTTTTTGTCTTTTCAGTGCTTTTAGATTTTGAGAAGAAACCTACTTCAAATGCCGTTTCTGGAAGGCACCCACCTTAACTCTCTATGGGTCTTCTCACTAGAGACTTCTCTGGGGACTCCTTAATGTAACTCAATTCTCAAATAACTCAGAAGCTCATGATATAAGCTAATTTGCTAATTTGCACAAAGCAGTTAATGTACTGATTATTTGACAGTCAGGGTTCTATATTGGGTTAATTATTTATGTGGCAGTCATATTGTGGAAGGAAATAAGGTATTATATAAAAGTCAGTTGATGTTTAGGAAAAGGAACAGATATGTGTATATCTACCCTGTCTAGGTGCATCTGGATATACCTACCTTACCCCAAATTATCCATTTAGTCTCCACTGTCCACTTTCAAATTTAAAAATGTCCTTATATTCACTGTTTATGCTATATTTATAACCACATTTATAGTGGTCACCATTTTCTAAGGTGACTGCAGGATAACATGGCTGCAGCTGCCTGAAGAGGCACTGGTGGCCTGAGCTTTGTGAAGATCACCCTGGAGATGGAGGAGGGAGAAGGGTAGTGACTAGAACACCCAGTTCCCATTGCAGGACCTGCAGTGCCAGCAGATGGGCCCATGGTGACCAGTGGCAGTGGAGTACCAAGGTACTGTCCCCTCCTGGCTGGTGGATCAGTTCCATGGTGGACAGAGACTGCTGGGAAATGGATCAGCTGCAGGGCAACCAGCAGCAGTGGTGAGGCCAGTATGCCCTCCTGGGTGTTCTTGGCTCGGGCCACCTTACCAGCCACTCCAGCAGGGCCTTTGTCTCTACCTTTGGCCTTATGTTGACTGACACCCGATGGCCAGTGAAGGTTTAAACGTTCAACAAAGACCAGATATGGCACAGCCAGGGCACCAGTCATGTCACCGAGCTACGTTGAGTGGTCGAAGGGCATGTCCCAGTTAGTTGGGGACTGGCAAAACATGATCTACTGTAGAAGGGAATGGCAAACCACTTCAGTATTCTTGCCTTGAGAACCTCATGAACAGCATGAAAAGGCAAAAAGATTTAATGCTCAAAGATGAACTCACCAAGAAGGTAGGTGTCCAATATACTACTGGGGTAGGGCAGGGAAATAGCTCCAGGAAGAATGAAGAGGCTGAGCCAAAGCAGAAATGACACTCAGTTTTGGTTGTATATGGTGGTGAAAGTAAAATCTGATGCTGTAAAGAACAATATTGCATAGAAACCTGGAATCTTATGTCCATGAATCAAGTTAAATTTGAAAGTGGTCAAACAGGGGAAGGTGAGAGTGAACATCAAAATTTTAGGAATCAGTGAAATAAAATGGATAGGAATGGAAGAATTTAATTCAGATGACCATTATATCTACTACTATTGGCAAGAATCCCTTGAAAGGAATGGCATAGTCCTCATAGTCAACAAAACAGTCCAAAATGTAATTCTTGGTTGCAATCTCAAAAATGACAGAATGATCCTGTTTCGTTTCCAAGGTGAACCATTCAATATCACAGTAATCCAAGGCTATGTCCCATATATTTGAGTGTTTGTCATAGCAAATGCTATCTTCGAACAGCACAAGAGACATCTCTACATATGGACATCACCAGATGGTCAGTACTGCAATCAGATTGAGTATATCCTTTGCAGCTGAATGTGGAGAAGCCCTATAGAGTCAGCAAAAATAAGACCTGGAGCTGACTGTGGCTCAGATCATCAGCTCCTCATTACAAAATTCAGGCTCAAATTAAAAAAAAAAAAAAAAAAAAAGTGGAAAACCACTAGGCCTTTCAGGTATGACCTAAATCAAATATCTTATGATTATACAATGGGAGTATAATGAATACATTCAAGGGAATAGATCTGATAGACAGAGTGCCTGAAGATCTATGGATGGAGGTTCACAACATTGTATAGGAGTTAATAATCAAAACCATCCCCAAGAAAAAGAAATGAAAGAAGGTAAAGTGATTGTCTGAGGAGGACTTACAAATCATTGAGAAAAGAGAAGCAAAAGGTAGAGGAGAAAGGGAAAGATATACTCAACTGAAGGCTGAGTTCCAGAAGATAGCAAAGAGAGAAAGAAAGTCTTCCTAGGTAATCAGTGCAAATAAATAGAGGAAAACAAGAGAATGGGAAAGGCAAGAGATCTTTTTTAAGAAAATTGGAGATACCAAGGGAACATTTCATACAAAGATAGGCACAAAAAAGGACAAAAATAGCAACGGCATAAAATAAGCAGAAAAAAAAAAATAAAAAGAAGAGACAGGAATACACAAAAGAAGTGTACAAAAAAGCTCTTAATGATATATATAACCATGAAGGTGTGGTGACTCACCTAGAGCCAGACATCCCGGGATGTGAACTCAAGTGGGCCTTAGGAAGCATTACTACAAACAAAGCTAGGGGAGATGATGGACTTCCAGATGAGCTATTTCAAATCCTATAAGATGATGCTGTCAAAGTGTTGCACTCAATATGCCAGCAAACTTGGAAAACTCAGCCATGGCCACAGAACTGGAAAAGGTCAGTTTTCATTCCAATCCAAAGAAAGGCAATGGCAAAGAATGTTCAAACTACTGCACAACTGCACTCATTTCACATGCTAGCAAATAATGCTCAAAGTTCTCCAAGATAGGCTTCAACAGTCCATGAACCAAGAAGTTCTACATGTTCAAGTTGGATTTAGAAAAGGCAGAAGAACCAGAGATCAAATTACTAACATCTGTTAGATCATAGAAAAAGCAAGGGAATTAAAAAACAAATCTTTTTTAAAAATTTATTATTATTATTATTACTTTACAATATTGTATTGGTTTTGCCACACAACAACATGAATCCGCCACGGGTGTACCCGTGTTCCCAATCCTCAACCTCTCTCCCACCTTCCCCATCACACCATCCCTCCGGGTCATCCCCGTGCACCAGTCCCAAGCATCCTGCACACTGCATCGAACCTAGACTGGCAATTTGTTTCTTATATGATATTATACATGTTTCAATGCCATTCTCCCAAATCATCCCACCCTCTCGCTCTCCCACAGAGTCCAAAAGACTGTTCTATACATCTGTGTCTCTTTTGCTGTCTCACACCCATGGCGGATTCATGTTGATGTGTGGCAAAACCAATACAATATTGTAAAGTAAAATAATAATAATAAATAAAATAAAAAACAAAAAACAAATCTACCTCTGATTCATCGACAACACTAAAGCCTTTGACTATGTGGATCACAATAAACTGTGGAAAATTCTTAATGACATGGGAATACCAAACCACATTGCCTGCCTCCTGAGAAACCTGTATGCAGGATAATGAGAAACAGCTAGAAACAGACATCAAACAAAGGACTGGTTACAAATTGGGAAAGGAATACATCAAGACTGAATATCATCACTCTGCTTATTTAACATATATGCAGAGTACATCATGAGAAATGCCAGGCTGGATGAACCACAAGCTGGAATCAAGATTGGCTTGAGAAATATTGACAACCCCAGATATGAAGATGATTCCACTTTAATCACAGAAAGTGAAGAGGAACTAAAGAGCCTTTTGGTGAAGGTGAAAGAGGAAAGTGAAAAAACTGGCTTAAAACTCAGTATTCAAAAAACTAACATCATGCCATCCGGTCCTATCACTTCATGCAAATAGATGGAAACTGTCAGATTTCATTTTTTTTCTTAACTCCAAAATCAATGAAGGTGTTAACTGCAGCCACAAAATTAAAAGACACTTGCTGTTTGGAAGAATAGGTATGACAAACATAGGCAGTGTATTAAGAAGCAGAAACATCACTTTGCCCACAAAGGTCCATATAGTCAAAGCTATGGTTTTTCCAGTAGTCATGTATGAATGTGATAGTTGGACCATAAAGAAGGTTGAGAGATGAAGAATTAATGCTCTCAACTGTGGTGTTGGAGGAGACTCTTGAGAGTCCCTTGAACAGCAAGAAGATGAAACCAGCCAATCCTAAAGGAAGTCAACCTTGAATATTCACTGGAAGGACTAAAGCTGAAGCTGAAGCTCCAATAACTTGGCCACCTGCTGCAAAGAGCTGACTCATTGCTAAAGACCCTGATTCCAGGAGAATTGAAGGCAAGAAGAGAGGGGACAGCAGAAGATGAGATGATTTGATGGCATCACCAACTCAAAGGACACAAGTTTGAGCAAACAGTATGATAAAGAAGGACAGAGAACCCTGACATCCTGCAATCCATGGAATTGCAAAGAGCTGGACACAATTTAATGACTGAACAACAAGCAACAGCAATAGCAATACAACATAGTAAATAAAAGGACACCCTGTTGGAGAAGGAAATGGCAATCCACTCCAGTGTTCTTGCCTGGAGAATCTCATATCATTAATGAAATGATACTTATGAAATCTTTAGCTAGTGCCTTGCAATATTAAACATATAAAATATTAAATATTAATTACAGCAATAATTATTTTACCAATGATAAAAAAACATTGATTACTTTCCATAGTACAGTGCTTCCCAATACACTGAGTAGTATAAATGCTTTCATAAATTCTGAAAGCAAAATAAGTTCTAAAGCGGATGCTATAGATAAGACAACATTTAAATATTGTCAGAGGGTAGTCTTGAAAATCTGCCTTCTAAGCAATGAAAGACTTTGGCCAAGTAAATTACTAGAATGTGAAGTGCATGGACCATCACTTGCTGAGGTTAATTCAGAAGCCTTAAGGAAGTAAATAAAAATAAAAGTTTCATAGCCAAATAATTCCAGGAAAAGCTATACAATCCTTTTTAGAAGTCACATGCATATTAGTATATTGACATAGAAAAAATTTGTCATTAAAAAAATAGATTGAATTTGTTTTTATCAACAGTCTTATTTGAAAACAGATGTGAGCCCTCCTATACACACCTAATTTGTTTTTCATTTCATTTCCATTCTTTCACAAAAATAGTGTTCTAGAGGACACAGCTTATATGAACTCCATTAGACAGAGATTCCAGGGCAGTTGGTTACTAATTCTTTTCTACTTTTAAAAATTACAGAAACTGAGAAATCCCCCTACAGATCACCTTAAAAAGTGCAATAATTTCTGACTCAAATCTTGCTCTCAACTGCAAGGCTATCATCACTACACACCCATCCCCACCACCCCTAGGAAAGGTCTATATGCAAACAGTCCTCAGAACTTGTGAATATGTTATCTTTCATGTCAAAATGTACTTTGCACATATGACTAGAGCAAAGACTTTAAAATAGAGAGAGTATCCTGGAGTACCTAGGTAGGCCCAAAGTAGTCACATGAATCATTAAGTGTGAAGAATAATTCCTGGCTGGGATTTCCAACCAGGAAAGAAAGACAGAAAGATGCCACTTCACCTATCTTTGTTGACTTTGAAGACAGAGAAAGGGGACCATGATCCAAGAGATACAGCAGTTTTTAGAAGCTGGAAACGAACCTTTGCTTACAATTAAATAAGAATACAGAGATTTGTGCCAAACTTCTAGCCTACAGTTAATAAAAGGTAATATTGTAAGATAGGAAGGTAAGATAGTAAGATAACAATCATCTCTTTAAGCATCTAAGTTTTGATAATTTGTTAGAAGATCAACAATGAATGAGTACAATAATTATCTTCACAAATAAAATTTTTGATCATTTAATATTTATCAGGCTTATGTGCACACTAATGTGAAAGTGAAAGTCACTCAGTTGTATCCAACTCTTTGCAACCCCACAGATTGTACAGTCCATGAATTTTTCTAGGCCAGAATATTGGAGTGGATAGCCTTTCCCTTCTCCAGGGAATCTTCCCAACCCAGGGATCAAACCCAAGTCTCCCATATTTGTGGGCGGATTCTTTACCAGCTGAGCCACAAGGGAAGCCTGCACATGCATGTATTATTTCATTAATCAATCCATTAATCCTTACAACTATCCTAAGAAGTAGGGGCCATTATCAACCCAAATTGTGGAGTGGAAACTGAGGCATAGAGAAGTGAGGAATCTCGCCCAGGATCACATAGCTAATGAGTGTCGAAGCTTGAAATCAAGTGCAAGCAATCTCTGGATTTTAGGTTCTGATTCACAAAAAGTGTTAGTTCAGTGAATTAGGATACAAGTAGGTGGGGCTTCCCTGATAGCTCAGTTGTTAAAGAATTCACCTGCAATGCAGGAGGCCCCGGTTCAATTCCTGGGTCAGGAAGATCTGCTAGAGAAGGGATAGGCTACCCACTCCAGTATTTTTGGTCTTCCCCTATGGCTCAGCTGGTAAAGAATCTGCCTGAAATGTGGGATACCTGGATTTGATCCCTCTGTTGGGATGATCCCCTGGAGAAGGGAAACGCTACCCACGCCAGTATTCTGGCCTGGAGAATTCCATGGACTATATAGTCCATGGGGTTGCAAACAGTCAGACACAACTGAGCAACTCTCACTTCACTTCAGTAGTCTAGGTTCATCAAACATTACTGACTCCTCCGTTAAAGTTCAATTGTACCTTCTAATTTATCATCATATTTTATTTAGACTCCAGATTTTCTATTTCTTTTCAGATGATGCAAATTTCAGGAATAAGTTGAATATGAATAGTACTAATCTTATTAACATATTTTCAATTTTATACACAGATAAATTTATGCATTCAATTTGTCTTAAAAACCCAGATATTCTAAGAAATATTGTCTGCATCCTTTTAAAAGCCTTATCCATCACGTGAAAATATTGAATATTTGAATCTTCTCTTTACATAATAATTTCTGCTATTGACTTAGGCAACCAACTAACTAGTTATAGGCCTATCCTGTGCAGGATGGTGCATAAGTAACATAACTATTTAAAAAGTATGTAAGTCATAGCTTTGGCCCTAATAATCTGTAAGTTTAGAAAGATAAGACATTTACATCAGAGTCAGTTTTATGCAATTCTCAGTTTACAGTAATCCCTCCACTTCCCGCCAGGAACAAGATCATTTGAATATTCTATAGTATATAATTGAACTACTAGAAATCAATCCATTTATTACAGTGCACCCTACATCTTGCTCTTAAATTTTAAGGTAAAATTTACATCATCAGGAACTGAAGGATTTACATGGTTGGACACACACACGATAAAAATAAAATATAAATTCCCCTCTAATCTCAGTTCACATATTTAGGCCTCTCCAGCCTTTTCAGTGGCCCCCAAATATATGCTTGAAAACTGGATTCATGCCTTTAACACACACACACACACACACACACACACACACACATTCAAAGCATGAATCTCTCCAAATATTTAGGATGGCAAGTCCAAAATTCCTTTTTAAGATTTGCCTTTTGTAACCATGGAAATAACCCTGCAACAATCTCTAAATAATTTGCAATAAACATTGCAAAATGTTTCAGCATGATAGCTTACAGTGAATGATGTTGTTAGGGGAAACACACTGATTGAAACCGCCCACCCTGGCCAGGCACCATAGTAACCATTTGCATGAGTTGTTTTATGACAGGAGATCCTGATAAGGAATACAGAACTAATAAGCCACCACCAACCAGAAGAGTTCCGCAAAGGTCGAAAGGAGAAACCACGTGTCTGTCCACTTCCCAGAATCCCTCTCGATAGCATCCATCTTGGCTGAACGATGCGTGCACCACCAGGAAAGACTCTGAATTAGAATGATTGGCCAAAGACAACCCATAAACTAATCCCATCACCATAAAACCAGACATTGTGAGCCACGCTGCAGAGCAGTTCTCCTGGGTTCCCTTACCCTACTGCTCTCCACCCGGGTGCCCTTTCCCAATAAAATCTCTTGCTTTGTCAGTACATATGTTTCCTCGGACAATTCATTTCCAAGTGTTAGACAAAAGCCCAGTTTTGGGCCCTGGAAGGGGTCCCCTTTCCTGCAACAATGTTGGATTCATGATCTCCGAAAAAGAAAATTAGTTATTACAATAAATCAAAAGAATGTCTCAAAGTTATAAAGACCTTACCAACCCACTCCCACAATTTACATTTTAAGATAACAGGATTAGAACTTAAAAATAAAAAGATCTCACCAGACCCTCTCCCATAATATACATTTTAAGATAACAGGAGTAGTCAGAAGATTTTTAGGAAGGACAGACTGTCCTCAAGCAGGATACAATGCTGTTATATAATTCTTAGTACAGAGTTTAAACTGAATTGTTTTGTTGTGTAATCAGCAGATTTAAAGGGGGAAAAAATGTGACTAAGACTAAGGAATGTAGTGGGGTGGGGGGCGATGGAAAGATGTTTGTCCTTTCCTCCTCCTTGAGAATTCCAGACACGTAGCTCCTCCTTGAGAACCCCAGACCCCTCTCTCCAGTTTGACCATGGGCTTCTTATCAACCTACCTAGAAATTGACTCTCCCATCACCACTCCCCCTTTTCTTTTAGGAGAATCATGTTGCCAAGGGAAAGGGGCATTATTTTCTTTCCATAACTACTTCCTGCTGTTGAGGGGCATCATCCCTAAACTGTTGAGGCAACATATTCTCCTAACTCTCATATGGAGGGTCTCTGATCCAGGGGTCCCAAGTAATCGGTGGAGGAAGCTGTGGCACTTGTCGGAGCCTGAACAACCATTTGTAACTTAAAAGCTTTCAGATGGTTAGAAACAAATCCAGTTACACAGTTACAGATGCAGGGAGCAAACAGTAAAAACAGAACAATTAGAATTATTATAATTAAGATAGTTTTCCATCATGGGGAGCTAGTTAACGTTTCCCAAAGTGAGGTGACCGTGGCTTCAGGAGAATCCATAGCCTGAATCATTTTGTTCATATGTTTAGTAAAGTGAGTAACATTAGTACTCATATATGGTATATATGTATGACATTAGGTATTAATAATAGTACAACTTCCTCTTTGTGTGGCTATTAGAATATCTAAGTCCAATCTGTTTTGTAAAACCACCTTTCTAACTTGTATTTGTTCAGCATTAAGGGCTGAAATAGCTTTTTTAGAATCTTGTAAAGTCTGTTGAGTAAAGTTAGTCAGAGCATCAATTCGTAGGACAACATCTGTAGTTCCCATAGAGGAATGAATATTGCAGCCAGATAATCTTACCAGTGAAATACAGACCTTGCCCAGTGAGTTTTAAGGTGTGGCAGATTAGCAGTCTTCTCTGGAAGCTCTGAAAATATGAAGCCATGAGTAAAAGGTAAACCTAGAGTTCATCCCCCTATCCAGTCAGTGGGAAGCCATGCCCATGGGTAAGAGCCACATATCCAGTAGGTCTCATTTGGAGCAAACCAGTGTGACTGAGGGATCCAGTCCCATGAGTTCCTGGCCAGGCAAAAGGTGGAACTGAACTAGGATTAGAAAACAAAGGTATGCATATGTTGCACATTTCTTGAGGCAAAAATCCCAATTGTTTCCAATAATTATAATAAAGTTGTTGGCTAACTTCTGAGGATGGTTCTATTTGTTCCCAGCATACGGGAGCATTAGATAGTAGACATCCCTTTTCAGAAGTTAGCCATATGACCTCATCCCATATTTGATAAACATCAGGTAGGAAACCACCAGATCAAGACCCATTTACCTTCCTATGTGCAGCAAAGTAGTCATTAAACCAAGATAATGTATAATCAAAATTGAAAGTCACATTATGTCTGTAGTTAAGGTACAAAGTGTTACCCCAGTCACATAGTTCATTAATTGATAAATGTCATCAGATTAAAGATAGGCATAACACGTGATTGCTGTTTGTAAAATTATTCACAGTTGAAGAAAGTATTTTCTTTGAAATGGAGAAACCTACCATGGGAAGTTTTCAACTGATGAAGAGGGGAATGCTCTGTAGACCCAGCAATTAGCCTGATTGTGGAATGCAGCATAAGAATGAGCCAGGACAGGAAGGTGTTGTCTTAAGGGTCAAATAGCAGAATTGGGACTTTTGGAGTCAGCAGAAGCAGGCCCACCTAGATTATCAGGCCCATCTGAAAAGTAAAAGATGAACACATAAAGGATAAAGACATAAAATGACATTGTTTAGTTTTGTTCACGGTGCCACTTTTTAACTCGTGTGTGTGCATCCAGGAATCAATTCCTGGCACCTTGACAGCTGTGGGAGAAGAAAGAATAACCTGGTAAGGGCCTTCCTAGAGGGGCTCAAGAGATACCAATGTATTTATCAGGACCTCAGTGCCTGGCTCAAATAGCGGCTTGTTGGACTCAGAGCCTGGATCAGGAGTCACTTTCTGGAGTTTCCATAATGTATGTTGAAAAGCTGAAAGCTGAGTCTCATAGCTAATTCTAAGTCTTCAGGGTCTATAATAAAGTCTGTGCTTAAGCAGGGTCTTCCATAGATATACTCAAAGAGGGACAGTCCCTCCTTTCTAAGTGCAGTCTGAGTCCTCATTAAAGCTATGCATAGAACTTTAAGCAAATTGTCCTGAGTCTCTTGAGTTAATTTACACAGATGTCTCTTAATAATGCCATTAGCATTTTCTATCTTTCCTGAGAACTAACACCCAAAAAAGATGTCCTTTTCATTATAGGGGACTGGAATGCAAAAGTAGGAAGTCAAGAAACACCTGGAGTAACAGGAAAATTTGACCTTGGAAAGTGGAATGAAGCAGGGCAAAGACTAATAGAGTTTTGCCAAGAAAATGTACTGGTCATAGCAAACACCCTCTTCCAACAACACACGAGAAGACTCTACACATGGACATCACCAGATGGTCAACACTGAAATCAGATAGTTTATATTCTTTGCAGCCAAAGATGGAGAAGCTCTATACAGTCAACAAAAACAAGTCCAGGAGCTGACTGTGGCTCAGATCATGAACTCCTTATTACCAAATTCAGACTCAAATTGAAGAAGCCAGGGGAAACCGCTAGACCATTCAGGTATGACCTAAATCATATCCCTTATGATTATACAGTGGAAGTAAGAAATAGATTTAAGGGCCTAGATCTGATAGATAGAGTGCCTGATGAACTATGGAATGAGGTTCGTGACATTGTATAGGAGACAGGGATCAAGACCATCCCCATGGAAAAGAAATGCAAAAAATCAAAATGGCTGTTTGGGAAGGCATTACAAATAGCTGTGAAAAGAAGAGAGGTGAAAAACAAAAGACAGAAGGAAAGATATAAGCATCTGAATGCAGAGTTCCAAAGAATAGCAAGAAGAGATAAGAAAGCCTTCTTCAGTGATCAATGCAAAGAAATAGAGGAAAAGAACAGAATGGGAAAGACTTGAGATCTCTTCAAGAAAATTAGAGATACCAAGGGAATATTTCATGCAAAGATGGGCTTGATAAGGACAGAAATGGTATGGACCTAACAGAAGCAGAAGATATTAAGAAGAGGTGGCAAGAATACACAGAAGAACTGTACAAAAAAGATCTTCATGACCCAGATAATCACGATGTTGTGATCACTCACCTAGAGCCAGACATCCTGGAATGTGAAGTCAAGTGGGCCTTAGAAAGCATCACTACAAACAAAGCTAGTGGAGGTGATGGCATTCTAGTTGAGCTGTTTCAAATCCTGAAAGATGATGCTGTGAAAGTGCTGCACTCAACATGCCAACAAATTTGGAACATTCAGCAGTGGCCACAGGACTGGAAAAGCTCAGTTTTCATTCCAATCCCAAAGAAAGGCAATGCCAAAGAATGCTCAAACTACCACACAATTGCACTCATCTCACATGCTAGTAAAGTAATGCTCAAAATTCTCCAAGCCAGGCTTCAGTAAGACGTGAACCATGAACTTCCTGATGTTCAAGCTGGTTTTAGAAAAGGCAGAGGGACCAGAGATCAAATTGTCAACATCCTCTGGATCATGAAAAAGCAAGAGAGTTCCAGAAAAATATCTATTTCTATTTTATTGACTATGCGAAAGCCTTTGACTGTGTGGATCACAATAAACTGTGGAAAATTCTGAGAGAGATGGGAATACCAGACCACCTGACCTGCCTCATGAGAAATCTGTATGCAGGTCAGGAAGCAACAGTTAGAACTGGACATGGAACAACAGACTGGTTCCAAATAAGAAAAGGAGTACGTCAAGGCTGTATATTGTCACTCTGCTTATTTAACTTCTATGCAGAGTACATCATGAGAAATGGTGGACTGGAAGAAACACAAGCTGGAATCAAGATTGTCAGGAGAAACATCAATAACCTCAGATATGCAGATGACACCACCCTTATGGGAGAAAGTGAAGAGGAACTAAAAATCCTCGTGATGAAAATGAAAGTGGAGAGTGAAAAAGTTGGCTTAAAGCTCAACATTCATAAAACAAAGATCATGGCATCTGGTCCCATCACTTCATGAGAAATAGATGGGGAAACAGTGGAAACATTGTCAGACTTTATTTTGGGGGGCTCCAAAATCACTACAGATGGTGATTGCAGCCATGAAATTAAAAGACGCTTACTCCTTGGAAGAAAAGTTATGACCAACCTAGACAGCATATTCAAAAGCAGAGACATTACTTTGCTGACTAAGGTCCGTCTAGTCAAGGCTATGGTTTTTCCTATGGTCATGTATGGATGTGAGAGTTGGACTGTAAAGAAGGCTGAGTGCTGAAGAATTGATGCTTTTGAACTGTGGTGTTGGAAAAGAGTCTTGAGAGTCCCTTGGACTGCAAGGAGATCCAACCAGTCCATTCTGAAGGAGATCAACCCAGGGATTTCTTTGGAAGGAATGATGCTAAAGCTGAAGCTCCAGTACTTTGGCCACCTCATGAGAAGAGTTGACTCATTGGAAAAAACTCTGAAGCTGGGAGGGATTGGGGGCAGGAGGAGAAGGGGACGACCGAGGATGAGATGGCTGGATGGCATCACTGACTTGATGGATGTGAGTCTGATTGAACTCCGGGAGTTGGTGATGGACAGGGAGGCCTGGCATGCTGCAATTCATCAGGTCACAAAGAGTCGGACACGACTGAGCGACTGAACTGAACTGATCTTTCTTGAAGATTGGTGTCTCCAGAAACAATATGACTTTCTATTTCTAGAGCTTTTGACACCCTCGAGTCACAGCAGCTTTAAGGGCAGAGCCATTGTCACTGAGAGGCTCCATGGCAGCACAAACCTGGGAATAATTTCATGGATTAAAATTTTTATAACTTCCTTAGCCTGCCCACTACAGCAAGGAAAGGCCTCAATCCATCCAGTAAAAGTGTCTACCCAGAACTGTAAGGAACAAAATCTGTTGTTTTTGGCATTTGAGTTAAAATCAGTTTCCCAATCCTCTCCAGAATACTTTTCATTTCATTGTAACCCAGTTTTTACTAACTTTTCAGTCTTTGGGTTATTTTTCTGACAAATCTAACATCTCTTTACAATGTTCTTTAAAGTTTTTGTTACATTTTTACCCTCAAATAGGCTAGAAGCCATCTGGTAAGCGCTCTCAACACCTAAATTAAAACTCTGGTGTAAACGCTTAAGAATTTTCCATTGAGCATTTTCAAGAATTATTAATTATCTGTCTTCAGGCTGTAACCATCCTTTATCAGTAATTTTTGCTCCTCTTTTCTCATATCTTTCTGATTCTTCAGTGTATTTTGGTTTTTCCTGTTCAGCAGGACCTGTCCAGACTAGGGGCATTTGTAGGAGAGGGAGTTCATAAAGCACCACTTTTCTGTCTTGGGAATTGACCAACTGATTTCCCTTGGCTGCTTTATTCCTGTCCCTGCCTTACTCTTTCCAGTGTGTTACTTCTTTAGGAAAATGTACAGCAGTTAAAAGTCTCTCAATCTCTTTGAAATGTTTAATAGGTTCTCCTGTTGCTGTTTTAAACTGTCTCTCTTTCCATATTGCAGCATGAGAATGTAAAGTCAAATAAGCATATTTAGAATCAGTATAGATATTTATTCGCTGCCCTTTGCTTAACTCTAGGGCTCAGGTCTGGAGAAGGCAATGGCACCCCACTCCACTACTCTTGCCTGGAAAATCCCATGGAAGTAGGAACCTGGTGGGCTGCAGTCCATGGGGTCATGAAGAGTCAGACACCACTAAACGACTTCACTTTGCTTTTCACTTTCATGCATTGGAGAAGGAAATGGCAACCCACTCCAGTGTTCTTGACTGGAGAATCCCAGGTACGGGGGAGACTGGTGGGCTGCCGTCTATGGGATCACACAGAGTCAGACATGACTGAAGTGACTTAGCTGCAGCAGCAGCAGCAGCAGGGCTCAGGTTAAAGCAGCAAGCTCAGCCAATTGGGCACTTGTACTAGGGAGAAGAGACTTTGCCTCTAAAACCTGTTAAGAAATAACCACAGAGTAAACTGCTTTCCATTTTCCATCCCGAACAAAAGAACTGCCAGCTATAAATACATTCATGTCAGAATTGTCTAATGGTGTATCCATTAAACCTTCCTGACCTGCATAATTTAAAGTTAGGAATTTATTCTTGCCTCCTTTGTCAAAAATAAGGTACCCATAGGTGCAAGCGTTTATTTTGGGGCTTTCTGTCTTGTTCCACTGGTCTACATTTCTGTTTTTATTCCAGTACCATACTGTACCAAACTGTCTTGATGCCTGTAGCTTTGTAGTATAATCTGAATTCAGGAAAGTTGATTCCTCCAACTCCATTCTTCTTTCTTTGGAGAAAGAAAGACTGCTTTGGTTATTCAGGGTCTTTTGTATTTCCTTATGAATTGTGAATTTTTTTGTTCTAGTTCTGTGAAAAATGTTATTGGTAATTTGATTGGAATCACATTGAGTCTGTAGATTGTGTTTGGTAGTATAGTCATTTTCACAACAGTGATTCTTCCTACCAAGAATCATGGAATATCTCTCCACCTGTTTATGTTGTCTTTGATTTCTTTCATTAGTGTCATAATTCTCCATGTACAGTTCTTTGTCTCCTTAGGTAAGTTTATTTGTAGATATTTTATTCTTTTTGTTGCAATGGTGAACGGGATTGTTTCCTTAATTTCTCTTTCTGATTTCTCACTGTTAGCATATAAAAATGAAAGTGATTTCTGTGTATTGATTTTGTATCCTTCAACTTTGCTAAATTCACGGGTTAGGTCTTGTCATTTTCTAGTACTATCTTTAGGCTTTTCTATATACAGTGCTATGTCCTCTGCAAACAGTGGATGCTTTACTTCTTTTCTGGTCAGATTCCTTTTATTTGTTTTTCTTTTCTGATTTTTGTAGCCAGGACTTCCAGAATTATGTTGAATAATAGTGGTGAAAGTGGACACCCTTGTCTTGTTTCTGATCTTTTTAGGTGGAATGCTTTCAGTTTTTCACCTCTGAGAAAAATGTTTGCTGTAGGCTTAACATATATGGTCTTTATTATACTGAGGTAGGTTCCTTCTATAACAATTTTTTGAAGAGTTTTAATCATAACTCAGTGATGAATTTTGTCAAAGGCTTTTTCTGCATCTATTGAGATTATCTTATTTTTATCTTTCAATTTGTTAGAATAGTGTATCACATTGATTTGTGTTTTCTGAAGAATCCTTGCATCCTTGGAATAAATCCAACTTGATCATGGCATATGAGCTTTTTGATATTTTGCTGAATTTTTTTTGCTAAAATTGTGTTGAGGATTTTTGCATCTGTGTTCATGAATGACATTGGCCTATAGTTTCCTTTTGTGTGTGTGTTGTCTTTGTCTGGTTTTGGTATCAGGGTGATGATGGCCTTGTAGAATGAGTTTGCAAATATTCCTTCCTCTGCAATTTTTTGAAAGAGTTTTAGAAGGATAGGCATTAGCTATTCTGTAAACGTTTGATAGAATTCTCCTGTGAAGCTATCTGGTCCTGGGCTTTTGTTTTTTGGGGAGATTTTGGATCAGTTTTAATTTCAGTGCTTATAATTGTCTTGATCATAATTTCTGTTTCTTCCTGCTTCAGTCTTGGAAGATTGAACTTTACTATAAATCTGTCCATTTCTTCCAGATTTTCCATTTTATTGTGATATAGCTCTTCCTAATAGCCTCTTTTAATCCTTTGTATTTCTGCACTGTCTGTTGTAACCTCTCCTTTTTCATTTCTAATTTTGTTGATTTGATTCTTCTTTTTTCCGTAATGAGTCTGGCTAAAGGTTTGTCAATTTTGTTTATCTTCTCAAAGAACAAGCTTTTAGGTTTGTTGATTTTTACTGGTGTTTCTTTCGTTTCTTTTTCATTTATTTCTGCACAGTTCAGTTCAGTTCAGTTGCTCAGTCATATCCAGATTTTTGTGAACCCATGAACCGCAGCACACCAGGCCTCCGTGTCCATCATCGACTCCCGGAGTTCACTCAAACTCGTGTCCATCGAGTCGGTGATGCCATCCAGCCATCTCATCCTCTGTCATCCCCTTCTCCTGTCCCCAATCCCTCCCATCATCAGAGTCTTTTCCAGTGAGTCAACTCTTCTCATGAGGTGGCCAAATTACTGGAGTTTCACCTTTAGAATCATTCCTTCCAAAGAACACCCAGGACTGATCTCCTTTAGAATGGACTGGTTGGATCTCCTTGCAGTCCAAGGGACTCTCAAGACACTTCTCCAACACCACAGTTCAAAAGCATCAATTCTTTGGCACTCAGCTTTCTTCACAGTCCAGTTCTCACATCCATACATGACTACTGGAAAAACCATAGCCTTGACTAGACGGACCTTTGTTGGCAAAGTAATGTCTCTGCTTTTGAATATGCTATCTAGGTATTTCTGCTCAAATCTTTATGAATTCTTTCCATTAACTAATTTTGGGGGTTTTTGTTCTTCTTTTTCCAGTTATTTTATGTGCAAATTTAGGTTGTCTATTTTGTGTTGTTCTTGTTTCTTGAGGTAGGATTGTGTTGCTATAAAATTTCCTCTTAGAATTGCTTTTGCTGCATCCCATAGGTTTTGAGTCATAGTGGTTTCATTGCCACTTGTTTCTAGAAATTTTTTTATTTCTTCAGTAACCTGCTGGTTATTTAGCAATGTATTTTTAATCTCCATGTGTTTGTGTTTCTCACAGTTTTTTTTTTTTTTTCCTTGTAATTGATACCTAGTCTCATAGTGTTGTAGTTGGAGAAGATGTTTGATATGATTTCAATTTTCTTAAAGTTACTGAGGTGTGATTTGTGACCCAGGATGTGGTCTCTCCTGGAGAATGTTCCATGTGCACTTGAGAAGAAGGTGTATTCTTCTGCATTTGGATGGAATGTCCTGAAGATATCAAGGAAATCCATCTTATCTAATGTGTCATTTATGACTTTTTATGTGGAAATAGAGGAGGGTTGTTGAGCTTGATAATAACAGGAACAGTATTTTATGTTCAACCCACAGTTTTTCCTTCAGCCCACACTTTAATATTTACATTTTGTTCAATTAGTGAGAGAGAAAGACCAAGCTCCATATTCATGAAAACAGAGGCCTGGATCTTGCTCAGTATATTCCTCCTCAGAAGGAGTGAGGGAGACCCCAGCACGATCAGAAACTCAGAAACTGTAAGAAAACAACACAGAGTCTCAGGTACAGCTTAAAGGATGACTGAAATAATAAAATTCGTCTCGTCCTGACAGTCCCATTACATTAGTGGACGGGGAGGAAAGTGGGCCAGGGGCTTCAGTGAACACAGAGAAAGTTGGCTCAGTGTCCAAAAGAAAATTGACTCATTGGCACCCCACAGTTATTAATACCCAAGATTCCTCAGGTATTATTAAGATGGGAGCTTGTGTATGAACCCCTGGGCACCTTTAGTCCTGATTGTGAGCCCTGGAGCCTACACCTCTGGGGTCAATCTGTTCTCCAGCATGGTCCTTTACAGACTGGACAGAGAGCCAGGGTAGGGTGTGAGGGAGGTGCTTAGACTCCTGAGAGCAACTTCGCTTGAAATGTCCCTCATTTCCTCAGCAATAGCAAACCAGTCCTTTTTCACCTGGGCTCCTCTGGGCATTATTCTCTTCAGGTTGACTCATGGCAGTTTTCCCAGCCATCTCTAGAGCCTGGGCCTTTTCTTTGGTTCTTTTCTGTTGTTGTTTCTCCTTCTTATATTCTCTACTGTAATATACTGTCTGAGTCAGCTGCAAAAATTTCTCTAAAGGCTGATTCGGTCCGAACGCCTCTTTTTGTAACTTATGGCGGCTATCTGGAGCTGAATGAGTGAGAAATTTATCTTTTATTATTGTCTCTCCCTCTGTACTCTCAGAAGAAATATTAGTGAACTTTCAAAGACCTTCCCAAAGTCATTCTGGGAATCCGCCAGCAGCTTCCTTTCTCCTTGTTCATTGTCAATCAACTTAACATAATTTAGAGGCTTGGTTTGAGGTCTCTTAAGCCCTTCAATAAGGCAATTGACAAAATGGGTCTACTCCCATATCCCTTTCTTTGTGATAATCCCTGTCTGGCTCTGCTATGGAAACCACTTGGCTACCTGTAGGGAGGAGAGGTATTTCGTGCTCCTTCTTTCCCCTTGCCTAATCCTCAAGCCATTCATCTCCAAAAGCAGTAGCTTCCCCAAACACTCGAGCTCTCAAGTCAGGAATCAGTGTCTGTCCAAAGACATACATTACATGTCTCCAAGTAAGCTCATAAAGTAAAGTTAGTCCTGTAAAAGCTTCTATGTACTTTTCTGGATCCTCTAGATAGACTCCCAGATCTCTCTTTATCTGTTGTAACTCTGGGTAAGGTAAGGGCTTATGAATTTTTATGGATCGGTTATTTTTTCCAGTGGGTGCCTCCTGAAGAGGGAGTAAACTGTGTAGCTGTTCCTCTCTAGCTGTCCTTCACATATGTTCCCAGGCATAGATTAGAGAAATCTGCTTTTTCTCATACTCATCCACTTTCTCGTCCTCTGTCTCATCCTTTTCTCTGTCTTGTATTTTACCCTTAGTTTTAATTGTCTGTGCCTTCTCTCCTTTGACTGCCTGATTTCCTATTGAAACCAGACTAGTCTGAGGCTGCATTGGAACATTATTTGAACTTCTATCGAGACTGAGGCAAGCCTTCCTGGAGGGGTTCCTTAACCCTCAACTTGCTCAGTTGTGAGCCCCAGATACAGAGGCAGAATCAAAGTAAGAGGACAGGAGGGAGATGAAGGCTTTACACCCAAATCTGTACCCTTAGGAGATTTGTCTGACATGTTTTAGGACTTATGTTTGACATGTCTCACAGAGCAAAAAAGAGTAACACATAGGCACTTCTACCTATTTCCCTTGTTTTCCACAGAACTGGTCTAGTTGTAAAACAGTATCTTTCATGTTAATGTATGGCAAAACCAATACAGAATTGTAAAGTAAAATAAAAAATAAATAAATGAATAAATAAAAGAGACCCTTCAACCTGCCATTGTCTGCTACCCTCCAACGGATATTGTGGCCATGCATATTTGCAAAAGAAAGTCAGGTGTGTCTTCTTTAAATTCTAAGGGTCAGATTTATCCGTTTTTCTGGAAACGATCCAAGGCTGTGAGTCTGGAGCTTTGAGTAGCTCCCATCTGTAAGAGAGAAAAAAGTGGCTACCAGGGTCTCTGCTTCTTTCCATTGGAGGCGTCCCTCCCTATTCTAGATGGGAGTGGAGACAGACTTTCCACCAAAGCTTTCCTTCCTTGGCCAGACTTAGTTTGTCCCTTATTGACGCCGGAGCCTTACTCATCCCTTCGGCTTCTACCAACAAGGCTGGGTGAAGACACACTAGGGGTATACTGGATGGCATCCCAAATTGATTTCTTACTCCATACCACCACGATCTTTGTTTGATTTGCCCTATTCCTCTGATGACACCCAGGATGTAACAGAGTAGTTTCCTGGAATGTTTCCCAAGCTAGGACTACTAAGGGAAGCGTCCATCTTCCATGTGCCTATTCACTGAGTACAATCTTGACTTCAGTAGAAAGGAGGAGTCATTGCCACATCTCTAAGCTACTGGAGAGCTTTATCTGGTCCACTAAGAGCTTGTACTACCAAAGGAAGTATCCCACTGTACTCCCAAACTGGGATTCCTGACCTATGTTCTTAGAAACCTTATGCTCCCTAGCAGCACTTCCATCCACACAGTTTGGAAGCACAGCTACAAAAAGGACTCACTAGTTTCACTTAGCTCCTAAACTCTCTTCTAGCAAGTCTAGGTTCCCATGACTACCAAGCCTGGGGTCTAAGTAAAAGTACAAAGTAACAGCATGAGTCACAAGTCCATTGAAAGTCTATGATCCTACAATTAGGTTAGTAGTTATGAAATTATGGAATGGTCAAAGAGACCAGGAAAAGCTGACTGAAAAAGGAAAGTTTAGCCTACATGCTTTGCCCATTTCTGGTTGCTCCTCTCGCAGGGATCTTGGGTGTCTCCTGGCGTTGGCAGGTCGGTATAAACCACCCCCAACAAGGCTCTCCTTTTTGGGGCTGCCTTCTGTCATTATGAGGCACTGCAAAACTGCAGAACAGGGCTCAAGGCTCATTTCGTACTCATTTTGGTATGTCTCTTTCATTCTACATCCACACAGATAGGCACACCATAGAGTTAGTAAGACAGAAAATGTGTATACTGAGAAAGCAGACAGGCTAGAGCTCTGAGTATTCTTACCTTGTCCTGAAAATCCTGGACAAGCCCCCAAGATGATAATTTATGGTGAACGAAGTCGGATTTGTGATCTCTGAAGATTTAGCTTCAGGACCAGAGACCAAGCTTGACCACTCAGAGCTCTTATGTGGCAGAAGTTTCATTACAGAGAAAGGGACAGAGAAAGATTCTGACATAGACATCAGAAGTGCCCCCCTCCTAGTCTTAGCAAGGGAACTATATATCTTTTTGATTAGTTATTACAGTAAATCAAAAGAATATCTCAAAGTTGTAAAGATCATACCAGACCCATTTCCATAATTTACATTTTAAGAAAACAGGATTAGAATCTAAAAATAGAAAGATCTTATCAGACCCACTCCCATAATATACATTTTAAGATAACAGGATTAGTTAGAAGGTTTTCAGGAAGGAGAATCTGTTCTCAAGCAGAATCTGTTCTCAACATTGTTGTTATGTAATCCTTACTACTGAGTTTAAACTGAGTTGTTTTGTTGAGTAATCACCAGTTCTGGTTTAAAGGAAAAAAAAAAAAATGCTACTAAGACTAAGGAATGTAGAGGGGAAAAAAAAAAATTCTAGACGTTTGTCCTTTCTTCCTTCTTTAAAATTCCAATGTTTTCAGGAATTGCATACAGGAAAAAAATATATGTATAAGTATATAAGCATATATACACACAGAAAATATTATATATATACATACATATTACATACATATGCCATTATAATATATATATTATTTTGCCACAGTTCTCTGTTAGCAAGGCAGTTGCTTCACATCCACACCCATGGAATCAGTAAAACACCATCAATTTATTATTGAGTAGAATAACCTTGGTTTCATCCTTGCTTCAGTCAGACATGATGCATTTTATCATCTGCTGCATTCATTTCTAAAGTAAGTTCAGTTTCTTACCTAGAGAAATATTCTATAATTGATACTTGTTCAAATCAGATCTTCTAATAAGAATAAGTCTTGCAGATTCTATCTACTACAAAAAGACATATTGCCTATCTTTAACCATCTTTTTTTTTTTTACCCCAATCCTTTTTTTTTTTTTTTCATGGTAATGCAGCAGCTTATTAAAGTATTTTTTAAAAAAATTTATAACAACAATGGGAAGCACAAAAATATTCATTCATGATCAATCACATCGATTCTTAACATTTTTTCCAATATCCCTTGACAATGTTCTAAAGCACCTTAGAAATTATTGTATACAAATTATAAAATGTCCCATTAACTGTACTGTTTGATAGATATTTTCATATATTAAAACAAGCTTTCTATCTTATATTCTTTTTTTTTTTTTTCCTAAATTGCTCTTGGTATTCAATAAAGCTTAGATCTGGAAGATGGGAGAATGCACACTGAGATTCTTTTTATTTTTGCTTATTTTTTTTTTTTTTGCCTTTTTATATGTAATTACAAGCTGAGATGTGCTGATGGCCTTAATTTTATGTAGTTTTTTTTTTCTTTAATTTTTCTTTTTGCATTGGGGTATAGCCAATCAACAATGCTGTGATAAATTCAGGTGAATAGAAAAGGTACTCAGCCATATGTATGCATGTATCCATTCTCCCCAAAACTCCCTTCTTATCCAGGCTGCCACATAACACTGAGCTGAGTTCCATGTACTATACAGTAGTTCTGTATTAGTTATCCATTTTGAACATAGCAATGTGTAAATAACCATCCAATATCCTTTCCCCCTGTACTTCCCACTGGCAATTTTAAGTTCATTCTCCAAGTCTATGAGTTTCTTTTTGTTTTGCAAGTAAATTCATTTGTAACATTTCTTTTGGGAATGTAAATAGGTACACCAAAGCCTTTGACTTTGTGGATCACAAGAAACTGTGGAAAATTCTTAAGGAGACGAATACCAGACCACCTAACCTGTCTCCAGAGAAACCTGTATTCAGGTCAAGAAGCAACAGTTAGAACTGGACATGGAACAACAGACTGCTTCCAAACTGGAAAATAATTCATCAAGGCTGTATGTTGCCACCATGATGATTTAACTTATATGCAGAGTGCCTCATGCAAAATGTTGGACTGGATGAAGCACAAGCTGGAATCAAGATGACCAGGAGAAATATCAATAACCTCAGATATGCAGATGGCCCACCATCATGTAAGAAAGTGAAGAGGAACTAAAGAACTTCTTGATGAAAGTGAAAGAGGATAGTGAAAAAGTTGGCTTAAAGCTCAACATTCAAAAATCAAAGATCATGGCGTCCAGTCCCATCACTTCATGGGAAATAGATGGGGAAACACCTATTATGTTTTGGATCTCCAAAATCACTGCAGATGGTGACTGCAGCCATGAAATTCAAAGATGCTTGCTCCTTGGAAGGAATCCTGTGACAAACCTAGACAGTATATTACAAAGCAGAGATATTATTTTGCCAACAAAGGTCTATCTAGTCAAAGGTATGATTTTTCCAGTGGTCATGTATGGATGTGAGAGTTGAACCAAACAGAAAGCTGAGCACCAAAGAATTGATGTTTTTGAACTGCAGTGTTGGAAAAGACTCTTTGAGAGTCCCTTGACTGCAGGAGATAAAACCAGTCCATCCTAAAGGAAATCAATCCTGAATATTCATTGGAAGAACTGGTGCTGAAGCTGAAACTCCAATACTTTGGCCACCTGATGCGAAGAACTGACTCATTGGGAAAGACCCTGATGCTGGAAAAGATTGAAGGTGGGAGGAGAAGGGGACAGCAAAGGATGAAATGGTTGGATGGCATCACTGACTCATTGGATATGAGTCTGCATGAGCTCCATGAGTTGGTGATAGACAGGGAAGCCAGGCATTCTGCAGTCCATGGGGTTGCCAAGAATTGGACATGACTGAGAGACTGAACTGACTAACTGACAGCCACTATGGAGAACACTATGGAGGTTCCTTAAAAACACTAAAAATAGAGGTAGCATATGACCCTGCAAGCCCACTCATGGGCATATATCTGGAGAAAAACATCATTTGAAAGGATACGTGCAACCCATTGTTCACTGTTTACAATAGCCAAGACATGGAAGCAACCCAAATGTCCAACGACAGAGGAATATATAAAGAAAGTGTGATGCATATATGTGTGAATATATATATATATATACCCACACACGTATAATGATATTACTCAGCCATTAAAAATGAAATAATGCCATTTGAACCTATGTGGATGGACCTAGAGGTTGTCCTGCTGAGTGAAGTAAATCAGACAGAGAAAAAATATCATACGACACCCCTTATATGGAATCTCCCAAACCTTTATAACATCTGTTTATTATTCTAGACATATTACAAGGAGTGGCAACCAGTCTTTCTCTAACCTAGGAACATTCACGTTTTCTCCTCTTTTCTTCTATAAGGTTTATAATTTATCTTTAACATTTTGGTCTATGATCCATTGTGAGTTTATATCTACATAGCACATAAAGTATAAGACAAAGTTCAAATATTGCAAACAGACATCAAATTGGCCTGTGCCACTTTTAAAAAAATTATTCCATATGTGTGTGTGTACACATATATATATATGCACACACACATATTGAGAAGGCAGTGGCACCCCACTGCAGTACTCTTGCCTGGAAAATCCCATGGATGGAGGAGCCTGGTGGGCTGCAGTCCACAGGGTCGCTAAGAGTCAGACATGACTAAGCGACTTCACTTTCACTTTTCACTTTCATGCATTTGAGAAAGAAATGGCAACCCACTCCAGTATTCTTTCCTGGAGAATCCCAGGGACAGAGGAGCCTAGTGGGCTGCCATCTATGAGGTCACACAGAGTCAGACACGACTGAAGCGACTTAGCAGCAGCAGCAGCAGCAGCATACACACATATACATGTACATGTACATACACACCCTCCACATATGGGTGTGTATGTGTTTGACAAATATCTTGACAAATATACTTTTATCAAATATGTATGTAGGTATGTGATTTATGAGTTTTCTTTTCATGTCTTTAAAAGTGAAAAGTTATTTTTTAAAAGGTAAAATGAGAAATCATTAAGAATGCTGAATAATATTAGGTATGTTAAAATAATTTTAGCCTGGCCCATGTAAGCAAGTAAAAGACAAAAGAAATGCTTTTTACTGATTTATTACATTTATATATAATTAAACAAAATTGTTTGATTTATTTTGCAAATATAACATACTTTTTATTGCAAACATCATGTTTATGTTTTTATCAAGCAAGATTAAAAACAAATACCAGGGAATGTGAAATACTCCGTGGTTTTTCTTAAAGGTTTCTGCTCTGAACTGGACAAGGATGCCTCACTCCGATAGTAAACATGACTCCAAAGAACTTGTATCATTTTCATTTTTCAAAATAATTTATCAGTCACATAAAAAATAACTTAAGAAGACCCTGTAACTTGATTAAATTTGATTGCATCCTCATCTATCTTTTTTTTTTTTTTCCCAAGGCAATTCCAGGTTTATCAGACAAGAGGTTAATTACAACAGAGGTGGATATCATACAACTACTTTGGCTTGGAAGTATTATGTGAGTTAATTTCATCTTTAAATTATAAAGCTTCAGGGATCCATAAGAGGTATTGAGAACATCTGTGTTTTCAGTATCAATTTGATTCAGCCCAGAAAATTTGCAGGGGAGAGAGAGAGAAAGAAGAAAGAGAAAAGAGAAAGAGAAAATAAACTAAGGAAATCACAGTTGACAAATAGGTACTCATAATAAAAATGTGAGAGTAGGAAACAAAAAGAAAATCAGAGTTTTGCAGATCTGTGAGTGAAAGAGGAAGATCAGAAGAGATGAACTGAAGGTTTTGTGGGAAACTGAAAATGTAATCGATAATTAGAACTTTCAGTAAGGACTGTTAATTGTATCACCTCTGACATTTTACAACAGGCATTTAAATAAAATTTAGGGGTATTTCAGTTATTCTTATTTGCCAGACTATTATTTATTGTACTGCCCATAAAACAGAGACTAAACATGAAGATGTTTGATTTTAAAACCAGTTTCTATGCTATTATTATTGCATCTTCTTGTATTATTTTCCTATTATCTTTTGAAAATGAATAATTCTCTAGCAACAGCTTTTGTCATAAAATCTTTGAGAAACAGGGATTGTAATCTACACAGAGTCTGGTATGAAAATAAGGGGAAAATATTTCTCCCTAAGGTACATTATAATAAATTGAATTAGCCATTGATTCACAATTCTAGGATGTCAGGTGTCCTGCCAGGGTATGTTTTAGGAGCTAATTTTGTTGCACACACTGCTTAATTTTCTTTCCTGAAAATACAACTGCAATTTTTCAAACAAACATACCCCCAGTATTTTATCTTTATTATTTGAGAGGATAACAATAACAACTCAATGTAAATTAATTTCTGCTACACATGATTGCATTTAGTTTATACCACAGACCTATGTAACAGCCTGAAGCATGGTAAGTATTGTTTACATTTTACCTTTAAAAAAAAAATGAGGCTCCAAAAGAAAAATCAGTTGTTACTGGTCACGTGGCAGAATTGGATTAACATCCTAATATTTGCACTCAAGCTTATGTTATTTCTAATACACACTACTTATTTTAAAATATTTTAGTTTTTTGAAATTAAAACTGAATGCAATAAAATATTTGACTAATGCACTTATTAAAATTAGTTTAGATATTTTTAAACAGTAGAAGAACAAGATGTATTACATATAAATTTTCATCCATGTTTGCCATCATATATACAAAAATTATTGTATAAATTAATTACTCTAATTAATGGTAAAATCTACCCCCTATATTACCAAGAAACAAACATATGAACACGTTTTCATAAACAATAGGACTTCCCTGGTGGTTCAGACGCTAAAGCCTCTGCCTACAACACGGGAGACTTGGGTTCAATCCCTGGGTTGCAAAGATCTCCTGGAGAAGGAAATGGCAACCCACTCCAGTATTCTTGCCTGGAAAATCAACAATAGGAGTTAAGAGAATTCATAAAATAAAATGAAAATTTTCTGGGCAATATTACATTCTACCCAATAATATTCAAATAATTATTGACATAAGTCTTAAATGGCACTCTTAACTACAATTGCTGACTTTCATTAGTTCAAGATAAATGTTTCCCTGGTGAGAATAGTATAACAGCAAGAATCTAGGACAAGTAAGAAGACAGGAGAGTTCTTCAGCCATAAAAAGTGCCTTAAAGTTCACCATTAATAAAAGATGAGCCGATTCTTCAACAAAGACCCTCTCAGAGTGACCTATGCTAAAATGTCATCTATCCCAAGTTGTAAGAAACAGAAACACCTTATTCCTTCATCCCTGGAGATTCATTTTCATTTCCTTTCCCTGTGTTTTTTTAACAACCCTTAAGACCCAAAAGAGAGTTACCACAAAAAGGTCTTTATGCCCTAGAATATTATTTCCATCATTTTTTTTAACTTTAAGTTTAACATATATATATATATTTAACATATATACATATATATATATATATTTTTTTTACTCCCAGTAGAGACCATCAAATTCATAATTGGTTAAATATCACAGAGGTTTCACTATGTGATTGATGCCAGCAGGAATCTTTGCATGAGGTAGATGAGATAATCACAGAACATAACTTCTAACATTTCATATTCACATTTTATTAGCTGAATGAGCTTTCCTTGGGAGTTTTCTTGAGGTTTGTTATTTAAAAGACAAGAAGAAAGGGCAAGAAGTAAAGGAAGATGAGGAGGAGAATGTTTAGTCGCTAAGTCGCACCTAATTCTTTTGTGATCCTATGGATTGTAACCTGTCTTGTAACCTCTGTCCATGGGATTTTCCAGGAAAGAATTCTGGAGTAGGTTGCCATTTCCTTATCCAGGGATCTTCCTAACCCAGAGATCAAATCCATATTTCTTGCATTCCAGACAGATTTTTAGCCATTCGGGAAGTTTATTCATTAAGGAGAGAATGGGATTTATGGAATGAGTAACATGGAAACTTATATTACCATATGTAAAATAGATAACCAGTGAGAATTTGCTGTATGACTCAGGGAACTCAAACCAGGAGCTCTGTATCAACCTAGAGGGCTGGGATGGGGAGGGAGGTGTGATGGGGAGGGAGGTGGGAGAGACGTTCAAGAGGGAGGGGACATATGTATACCTATGTCTGATTCATGTTGATGTTTGGCAGAAACCAACACAATTCTGTTAAGCATTTATCCCTCAAATAATATATATATACATATATATATATATATACATATATATATATATATATATATATATATATATATATCTGCTGTGTAGCAGATTACAGGCAGGTCTTCAAAGAACTAGGTTTCCATAATTTGAATAAATAGAAGCTACAAAAATTCAGTTATAAAATCATGCCTTCTGATTGCTTATTATGAGTTCTTCAGTGGACTTGAAGTTAATTCAAATTGCATAGTTGGCTTCATTCTTTGCTACAGTTTCTTAGTCTAGACTATCATAATAATTGCTTCCTTTCTCCCCTCAGGTTAGTATTATAGATCTGTTTTAAGATCCTAAAAAAGAACCTGGCAGAATGAGAAAGCAATTATACTCTACTCAATTTCATGTTTCCCAACAAATAGGTGTCCTTATGAGACTTTAAACCAGAAAAAAATATATAGAATGAAATATTCACATAACTGCATAAAATCTCTAATGGCAACCCACAAAGTGTCACACTGGAAAGAATTTGCTGCTATAAGGAGCATATACATTTTAGCACTTTTAAGTTCTGAGAAACCAGGATTAAAATTCATATACCTCATGGCCAATGTGACACTGTCAGAGTGATTAAGAGAAAGGCATATAAACATTTAAGAAACGGAAGAATTCATGTTTTTATTCCTTGTTCTATACTTAGCCTCTTATGGAGTTCTTTCTAACCCGCAATTGACTCATTTATTTATTCATAATAATTCTGTAGTATTACTTACTTCAATCTATGGGCATGGATATAGGGAATACTGAGAGTAAGTTGGGGAAAAAACAAGATGTTTTTTCAGTCAGCTTACAGTCTAATAAGGAAAGAATCCAGACATAAAATGATATGATACACAGCTGTCCTTCAGTGTCCTTGGGAGATTGGGTCCAGGACCACCACAGATATAAAAATCCATGCTACTCAATTCCTTTTTATAAAATGAAATAGTGTTTGCATATAACTTACACATATCTTCCCATACACTTTAAATCATTTCTAGATTACTTACAATATCTAATACAATGTTAACACTATGTAAATAGTCACCTGGAAGTAGAACATTTTAGGTTTGCTTTCTGGAACTGTCTGGAATTTTTTCCCCAAATACTGTGATTTATGATTTGTTGAATATGCAGATTCAGAACATATGGATACAAAGGCTGACTGTGCTTTGTTAGTTAAACAAAAGTAAATATATGAAAATGGATTAAAAATTTAAATGTAGGTATGGAAACTATAAAACTCCCAGAAGAGAACATAGGCAGAACACTCTTTGACAAAAATTACAGCAGTATCTCTTTGGATCTGTCCCTTAAGATAAAAGATTTAAAAAATAAAAATAAACAAATAAAACCTATTAAAAAAAACTATTAAACCTAAAAATTCTGCAAAGCAAAGAAAACCATCATCAAATGAAAATAAAGCCTACAATGTGGGAGAAAATATTTTCAAATGATATGACCAACAAAGTGTTATTATATATATATATATATATATATATATATATATATGTAAGTACAGCTTATATAATGCATTCCAGTATCAAACAACTCAAGCAAAATATGGGTAGAGGAACTCAGTAGATATTTTTCCAAAATATACATACAAATGGCTGACATATATATGAAAAGTGACACAATGATGCTAATTATTACAGAAAAGAAGATTAAAACACCAATGAGATAAACAAATGTTGGCAAGGATGTGGAAGAAAGGGAACTCTTGTACAGTGTTCATGGGAATGTAATTTGGTGTAGTGACTGTGGAAAACAGTACTGAATTTCCTCATAATTTTAAAAATAGAACTACTGTCAGTCAGTCAGTCAGTTCAGTTCAGTTCAGTTCAGTCACTCAGTACTGTCTGACTCTTCATGACCCCATGAACTGCAGCATGCCACATCTCCCTGTTCATCACCGACTCCAGGAGTTTACCCAAACTCATGTCCATTGAGTTGGTGATGCCATCAAACTATCTCATCCTCTGTCGTCCCCTTCTCCTCCTGCCCTCAACCTTTCCCAGCATCATGGTCTTTTCCAACGAATCAGTTCTTCACATCAGGTGGCCAAAGTATTGGAGTTTCAGCTTCAACATCAGTCCTTCCAAAGAACACCCAGGACTGATGTCCTTTAGGATGGAGTGGTTGGATCTCCTTGCAGTCCAAGGGACTCTCATGATTCTTCTCCAACACCACAGTTCAAAGGCATCAATTCTTCTGTGCTCAGCTTTCTTTATAGTCAAACTGTCACATCCATACATGACTACTGGAAAAACCATAGCTTAGACTAGACGGACCTTTGTTGATAAAGTAATGTCTCTGCTTTTTAATATGCTGTCTAGGTTGGTCATAATTTTCCTTCCAAGGAGGAAGTGTCTTTTAATTTGATGGCTTCAATCACCATCTGCAGTGATTTTAGAGCCCCCAAAATTAAAGTCAGCCACTGTCTCCACTGTTTCTCCATCTATTTCCCATGAAGTGATGGGACCAGATGCCATGATCTTAGTTTTATGAATGTTGAGCTTTAAGCCAACTGTTTCACTCTCCTCTTTAACTTTCATCAAGAGGCTCTTTAGTTCTTCTTCACTTTCTGCCTCAAAGGTGATGTCATCTCCATATCTGAGGTTACTGATACTCCTCCTGACAATCCTGATTCCAGCTTGTTCTTCTGCCAGCCCAGCATTTCTCATGATGTATTCTGCATATAAGTTAAATAAGCAGAGTGACAATATACAGCCTTGATGTACTCTTTTTCTTTTATTTGGAACACTGTTGTTCCATGTCCAGTTCTAACTTTTGCTTCCTGACCTGCATACTGGTTTCTCAAAAGGCAGGTCAGGTGGTCTGGTATTCCCATCTCTCTCAGAATTTTCCACAGTTTATTGTGATCCACACAGTCAAAGGCTTTGGCATAGTCAATAAAGTAGAAATAGATGTTTTTCTGGACCTCCCTTGCTTTTTTGATGATCCACCATATGTTAGCAATTTGATCTCTGGTTCCTCTGCCTTTTCTAAAACCAGCTTGAACATCTGGAAGTTCATGGCTCACGTACTGCTGAGGCCTGTCTTGGAGAATTTTGAGCATTACTTTACTAGCATGTGAGATGAGTGCAACTGTGTGGTGCTTTGAGCATTCTTTGGCATTACCTTTCCTTGGGATTGAAGTGAAAACTGAGCTTTTCCAGTCCTGTGGCCACTGCTGAATGTTCCAAATTTGCTGACATATTGAGTGCAGCACTTTCACAGCATCATCTTTCAGGATTTGAAATAGCTCAACTGGAATTCCATCACCTCCGCTAGCTTTGTTCATAGTGATGCTTTCTAAGGCCCACTTTACTTCACATTCCAGGATGTCTGGCTCTAGGTGAGTGATTACACCATCGTGATTATCTGGGTCTACACCACGTCCAAGGTCAGGAAGTGTGTCCTCATCCAAGGTAAGGAGAAGCGGCTGTGCTTTGCTGGAGCAGAAGTGAAGAGATCCCCCATGTCCAAGGTAAGAGAAACCCAAGCAAGAGAGTAGGCACTGAGACAGGGCATCAGAGGGCAGACAGACTGAAACCACAATCACATTCAACTAGCCAATCTGATCACATGGACCACAGCCTTGTCTAACTCAATGAAACTAAGCCATGCCATGTGGGGCCACCCAAGAGGGACAGGTCAAGGTGGAGAGGTCTGACAGAATGTGGTCCACTGGAGAAGGGAATGGCAAAGAACTTCAGGATTCTTGCCTTGAGAACCACATGAATAGTATGAAAATAACTACTGTATGATTCAGCAACTCCACACCTGAGAATATATTTGTGTAAAATGGTAATAGTAATTCATAAAGAAACAGCCTAACCCACAGAGAGTGATAGAGCTGCAATTAGAGGGATATGTCATAGCCACTGGGAGAGAGAGAAGGAAGTCTTCCAGGTAGGAACTCCCAATTGAGTCAAGAACTGATTAAGCAGTAGTTCAGTAAATCAAGCAGACAAAGGAAAGAAGGATAAATAGGGGCAAAACAAGCAACTATGTGAGATAAAGAATGAATTAATTTACCTTATTATAGTAATCGTTTCACAGTATATGTACATTAAATCATCACATTTGAGATTCAGTCACTCTGTCATGTCTGACTCTTTGCATCCGCATAGACTGCAGCATGCCAGGCTTCCCTGTCCTTCACCATCTCCCTGAGCCTGCTCAAAATTATGTCTATTGAGTCGGAGATGCCATAAAATCATGTTATCCTCTGTCATCACTTTCTCCTGTTGTCTTGAACCTTTCCCAGCATCAGGGTCTTTTCTAATGAGTCATCTTTTTTTTTTTTTAATTAATTAATTTATTTATTTTTAATTTTTACTTTACAATTCTGTATTGGTTTTGGCATAGATTGACATGAATCCACCACAGGTGTACATGCGTTCCCAAACATGAACCCCCCTCCCACCCCCCTCCCCACAACTCTCTGGGTCATCCCCGCCAAAGAACTAAATAGACATTTCTCCAAAGAAGACATACGGATGGCCAACAAACACATGAAAAGATGCTCAACATCACTCATTATTAGAGAAATGTAAATCAAAACCACAATGAGGTACCACTTCACACCAGTCAGAATGTCTGCGATCCAAAAATCTGCAAGCAATAAATGCTGGAGAGGGTGTGGAGAGAAGGGAACCCTCCTACACTGTTGGTGGGAATGCAAACTAGTACAGCCACTATGGAGAACAGTGTGGAGATTCCTTAAAAAATTGCAAATAGAAATGCCTAATGAGTCATCTTTTCACATCAGGTGGCCAGAGTATTGGAGCTTCAGTTTGAGCATCAGTCCTTCCAAAGAATATTCAGGATTGATTTCCTTTAGGATTGACTGGTTGGATCTCCTTGCAGTCCAAGGGACTCCCAAGAGTCTTCTCCAACACCACATTTCAAAAGTATCAATTCTTCAGTGCTCAGCTTTCTTTATAGGCCAGCTCTCACATCCATACATGACCACTGGAAAAACCATAGCTTTGACTAGAGAGACATTTGTTGTCAAAGTGATGTCTCTTCTTTTTAAAACACTGTCTAGTTTTGTCATAGCTTTTCTTCCAAGGAACAAGTATCTTTAATTTCATGGTTGTAGCCACCTCCTGCAGTGATTTTGGAGCCAAAGAAAATAAAGTCTATCACTGCCTGCATTGCTTCCCCATCTATTTGTCATGAAGTGATGTGACCAGATGCCATGATCTTGGTTTTTTGAATGTTGATATAGCAGCTGTTTCACTCTCCTCTTTCACCTTCATCAAGAGGCTCTTTAGTTTCTCTTCATTTCCTGTCATAAGGATGGTGTCATCTGCATAACTGAGGTTATTGATATTTTTCTCTGCAATATTGATTCCATCTTGTGCTTCATCCCGCCCAGCATTTCCCATAACGTATTGCTGTATAGGAGTTAAAAAGGAGGGTGACAAGCTTGACTTTCTCCTTTTCCAGTTTGGAATGAGTCTGTTCCATGTCTGGCTCTAACTGTTGCTTCTTGACCTGCATACAGTTTTCTCAGGAGGCAACTAGGGTGGTCTGGTATTCCCATCTCCTTAAGAATTTTCCACAGTTTTTGGTGATCCACACAGTCAAATATTTTAGTATAGTCAACGAAGCAGAAGTAGATTTTTTTTTTAATTTTTCTTACATTTTCTATGATCCAACAGGTGTTGGCAATTTGATCTCTTATTCCTCTGCCTTTTCTAAATCCAACTTGAACACCTGGAAGTTCTCTGTTCATGTACAATTGAAGCCTAGCTTGAGGAATTTTGAACATTACTTTGCTAGCATGTGAAATGAGTGTAATTGTGCAGTAGTTTGAACATTCTTTGGCACTGATCTTTGGGATTGGAATGAAAACTGACATTTTCCAGTCCTGTGGCCACTGCTGAGTTTTCCTAATTTGATGGCATATTGAGTGCAGCATTGTAACAGCATCACCTTTTAGGATTTGAAAAGCTCAACTGGAATTCCATCACCTCCACTAGCTTTGTTTGTAGTGATGCTTCCTAAGGCCCACTTGACTTTGCACTCCAAGATATCTGGCTCTAGGTGAGTGATCACACCATCGTGGTTATCTGGGTCATTCAGATCTATTTTGTATAGCTGTTCTTTGTATTCTTATCATATCTTCTTAGTATCTTTTGCTTCTGTTAGGTCATGCCATTTCTGTCCTTTATTGTACCCATCTTTTCAAGATATGTTCCATTGATATCTCTAATTTTCTTGAAGAGACCTTTAGTCTTTCCCATTCTGTAGCTTTCCTCTCTTTCTTTGCATTTTTCACTTAAGTCTTTCTTATCTCTCCTTGCTATTCTTTGGATCTGCATTCATATGAGAATATCATTTCTTTTTCCTTTGCCTTTCACGTCTCTTCTTTCCTCAGCTATTTTTAAGCCCTCCTCAGATAACCATTTTGCCTATTTGCATTTATTTTTCTTGGGGATGGTTTTGATCACCATCTGCTGTACCATGTTACAAACCTCCGTCTGTAATTCTTCAGGGACTCTATCTATCAGGTCTAATCTCTTGAATTTATTTCTTACTTCTACTGTTTAACCATAGGGATTTGATTTAGATCATACCTGAATGGCCTAGTGATTAACTCTATTTTGTTTAATTTAAGTCTGAATTTGGCAAAAAGGTGTTCATGATCTGAGCCACCATCAGTTCCTAGTCTTTTTTTTTTTTTTTTCTGCCAACTGTATAGAGCTTCTCCATCTTTGGCTACAAAGAATATAATCAATCCAATTTTGATATTGTCCATCTCATGATGTCCATGTGTAGAGTCATCTCGTGTTTTTGGAATAGGTTGTGTGCTATGCCCAGTGCATTCTTTTGGCAAAACTCTGTTAGCTTTTGCCCTGATTCCTTTTGTACTCCATGGGTTAGGGATTACTAAGCATGGCCTGCCCACCAGAGCAAGACCCAGTTTTCCCCACAACCAGTCCCCCCATCAGGAAGCTTCCACAAGCCTCTTATTCTCAACTATTAGAGGGTAGATAGAATAAAAGCCATGGTACAGGAAACTAGACAAACAGATTACATGGATCACAGCCTCATCTAATTCAATGAAACTATGAGCCATTCTGTGTAGTGTCACCCAAGACAGACGGGTCATGGTGGAGAATTCAGACAAAACGTGGTTCACTGGAACAGGGAATGGTAAAACACTTCAGCATCATTGCCTTGAGAACCCCATGAACAGCATGAAAAGGCAAAAGGATGTTACATGGAAAGATTAAATCCCCAGGTCGGTAGGTGCCCAATATGCTACTGGAGAAGAGTGGAAACATAGCTCCAGAAGGAATGAAGAGACTGAGCCAAAGCACCAATAACACTCAGTTGTGGATTTGTTTGGTGGTGAAAGTAAATTCTATTGCTATAAAGAACAATATTGCACCCAAACCTTGAAAGTTAGGTCTATGAATCAAGGTAAATTGGAAGTGGTCAAACAGAAGATGGCAAGAGTTAGCATTAACATTTTAGGAATCAGTGAATTAAAATGGACCATAATGGGTAAATTTAATTCAGATAAACATTATATCTACCCTTGTGGGCAAGAATCCCTTAGAAAAAATGTAGTAGCCCTCATAATCAACAAAAGAGTTCAAAATGCAGTACTTGTATGCAATCTCAAAAATGACAGAATGATCCTTGTTCATTTCCAAGGCAAACCATTCAATATCACAGTAATCCAAGTCTGTGCCCATCCACTAATGCAGAATAAGCTGAAATTGAACAGTTCTAGGAAGACCTACAAGACTTTCTAGAACTAACAGCAAAATAAGAGGGCCTTTTCATCACAAGGGATAAGAATGCAAAAGTAAGAAGTCAAAAGATACCTGGAGTTAGAGGCAAGTTTGGCCTTGGAGTACAAAATTATCACATTATATATACAGTAAATTCACATTATATTTTTTGTCCATTAACTCTCAGTGCAGCTGGGGAAAAAAATGTATATAAAGTCAGAAAAATGTAGGACACATGTAATTCCTTAACAGATCCGCATTCCTCTCTTATTTCTTTGCTTTTCTAAGAAAATACAAACAATTTATCAGAGGACGAGACTATCAGCGGTTGAAATCAGCTAGTTTTAATGAGCATTCTGAGAAGATAATGACTTGTAACTGAGAAAAACGAGTGACAAGGAGAAAAGCCTGGTGATGATAGTAACTGTAAAGAACAGACAGTAGTTTGCATGAAGTGATTGAGTCCTTACTTCATTGTTTAAATGTTTTTGAATTATTAAAATAATAAACAGTTTTAGTAAGCTCCAGTATAGCTGGGGCAAACCATCTAAATACATGGAGTGGATGCGATGAGCCTGAGAGGCAGTGAGGCACCGAATGATGCAGGAACTCTATGTCAAGGGCAATAATAAGCTAATGAAGAGGAACATGGATAGATTTTTATTTATAAATTACACTAACTATGGGAGTACATTTAGGTCAGGAGGATGACAACAACACAGCAAACATTTTCTGAGTGTTTAACATGGACTGGATAATTAGAATAGTATCTAAAGTTATTAATTTTCTGAGTGTTAATTACATGGAAACAGAGGCACCAGTAGGCTGAGAAAATTGTCAAGGTTATATCAATTGCCCATTGCGGAGTCTAGATTCAAATCTGTATTTTCTGACTTAGGAGTACATGTTCTTAATCACCATTATCGTTATTCTTGGTTTAGCTTTTAAGGTGATTGTGATTTGGTTAGTCTAAATTATAAAGGGCAAGGAAATCATAGGAATATAATGACTATACAGAAAAAAAAAAGACAAATAAACAATAATGCAATATTGCCTAGAAATAAGGAGGCATAATTCACAAATTAAAAAAAAAAAAAAAAGAAGCTGGTATAAATGAGTTTACTGTGCAAAGTTTGCATCTGGTTCCTTCTGACTTCTAGGCAAAGCATCCAGTGATGAATGGTCATAATTTGGAAAGAAATGGTATATATTTTACAATAAATGCAAAGACTACTGATGAGGACTATAAAAATAAATTGTTGTCACTATTAAAAGTCTGTTTGAAATTAATGATAATTAACTTATGGCAAGAGTAATAGAAATAAACTGGATTAATACTTATGAGTAATAACTAACTGCATGTACATATGTACAAATTTTGGTTGAAGCTTTAAAGAGAAAAGATATAAACTGGAGAATATGTGTATCCCAGGATTTGAGGTAGAAAAATTCCAGGAAAAAGAAATACCTTCCCTTAATATAGGAGCACCTTCTGTTTAAATCGGTAGGATTCCTCGTGAATAGCCTGATCCAGCAATTCTTTTCAGCCAGAGTGAAAAGTGCAGAAGGAACAAGTATCCTTATGTTGGGAGTCATCCTAGCATTTTATTACCAAAAACAAAGGCAAGAGATGGAAAACCACACTTGTAAATTAAGGATTTAAAAAATACACTGATATTCTCTCAATTTGTCACCCCTCTCCTTCCACCCCAGTCCACAGGTCTGTTCTATATGTCTGTGTCTCCACTGTTGCCCTGTGAATATTAATATCTTTATCAGTATCATACTTCTAGATTCCATATATATGCATTATGGTAGAAGCCAACACAATATTGCAATGCAGTTATCTTCCTTCAGATGGAAACATGATCTCAAAATATCTTGAAAATCAAGTTATGCTTAAGTTTTTTTTTTCAATAGAAATTTTACCCAGAATTGAAAAGATATACTACACCTGAAAACAAGTTGTTAAAACACAAAGAAAAACTAAAAATCATGAAACATTTAGTCCAGTTCAGTTCAGTTGCTAAGTCGTGTCCGACTCTGCGATGTCATGGATTGCAGCACACCAAGCCTCCCTGTCCATCACCAAACTCCAGAGTTTACTGAACTCATGTCCATTGAATAGGTGATACCATCCAACAATATCATACTCTGTCGTCCCCTTCTCCTACTGCCTTCAAACTTTCCTAGCATCAGGGTCTTTTCCAATGAGTCAGCTCTTTGCATAAGTTGGCCAGAGTATTGGAGTTTCAGCTTTAACATCAGTCCTTCCAATGACTATTCAAGACTGATCTTCTTTAGGATGGACTGGTTGGATATCCTTGCAGTCCAAGGGACTCTCAAGAGTCTTCTCCAACACCACAGTTTAAAAACATCAGTTATTCGATGCTCAGTTTTCTTTATAGTCCAACTCTCACATCCATACATGACAACTGGAAAAGCCATAGCCTTGACTAGACAGACCTTTGTGGCAAAGTAATGTCTCTGCTTTTTAATGTGCTCTCTAAGATGGTCATCATTTTTCTTCCAAGAAGTAAATGTCTTTTAATTTCATGACTGCAGTCACAATCTGCAGTAGTTTTTGAAGCCAAAGTAAATAAATAAATAAATAATAAAGTCTGTCACTGTTTCCACTGTTTCCCATCTATTTGCTATGAAGTGATGGGACCAGATGCCATAATCTTTCTGAATGTTGAGTTTTAAGCCAACAGTTTCACTTTCCTGTTTCACTTTCATCAAGAGTCTCTTTATTTCTTCTTCACTCTCTGCCATAAGGGTGGTGTCATCTGCATATCTGAGGTTATTGATCTTTCTCCCGGCAATCTTGATTCCAGCTTGTGCTTCTTCCAGCCCAGCGTTTCTCATCATAGAAGTTAAATAAACAGGGTGACAATATACAGCCTTGATGTACTCCTTTATCCTATTTAGAACCAGTCTGTTGTTCCATGTCCAGTTTTAACTATTGCTTCCTCACCTGCATACAGATTTCTCAAGAGGCAGGTCAGGTGGTCTGGTATTCCCATCCCTTTCAGAATTTTCCACAGTTTATTGTGATCCACATAGTCAAGGCTTTGACATAGTCAATAAAGCAGAAATAGATGTTTTCTGGAAATCTCTTTCTTTTTCAATAATCCAGCTGATGTCAGTAATTTTATCTCTGTTTCTTCTGCATTTTCTAAAACTAGCTTGAGCATCTTGAATTACATGGTTCACATATTGTTGAAGCCTAGCTTGGATAATTTTTAGCATTACTTTACTAGTGTGTGAGATGAGTACAATTGTGTGGTAGTTTGAGCATTCTTTGGCACCGCCTTTCTTTGGGATTGGAATGAAAACTGACCTTTTTCAGTCCTGTGGCCACTGCTGAGTTTTCCAAATTTGCTGGCATGTTGAGTGCAGCATTTTCACAGCATCATCTTTTAGTATTTGAAATAGTTCAACTGAAATTCTGTCACCTCCACTAGCTTTGTTTGTAGTGATACTTTCTAAGGCCCACTTCACTTTGCATTCCAGGATGTCTGGCTCTAGGTGAGTGATCATACCATTGTGATTATCTGGGTTGTGAATATCTTTGTTGTATTCTTCTGTGTTTTCCTGCCACCTCTTCTTAATATCTTCTGTTTCTGTTGGGTCCATACCATTTCTATCCTTTATTGAGCCCATCTTTGCATTAAATGTTCCCTTGGCCTCTCTAATTTTCTTGAAGAGATCTCTAGTATTTCCCACTCGATGTTTTCTTCTATTTCTTTGTACTGATCACTAAGGAAGGCTTCCTTATCTCTCCTTGCAATTCTTTCGAACTCTGCATTCAATTAGGTATATCTTTCTTTCTCTACTTTGCTTTTTCACTTTTCCTCTTTTCAAAGCTATTTGTAAGGCCTCCTCAGACATCAAATTTGCTTTTTTGCATTTCTTTTCTTGGGGATGGTCTTGGTCCCTGTCTTCTGAACAATGTCATGAACCTCCACCTCCATCCGTAGTTCTTCAGGAACTCTATCAGATCTAATCCATTGAATTTATTTCTGACTCCTATTGTATAATCTAAGGGATTTAATTTAGGTCATACCTGAATGGTCTAGTGGTTTTCCCTACTTTCTTCAATTTAAGTCTCTGTTTGGCAATAAGGGGTTCATGATCTGAGCCACAGTTAGCTCCCAGTGTTGTTTTTCCTGACTGTATAGAGCTTCTCTATCTTTGGCCACAAAGAATATAATCAATCTGATTTCAGTATTGACCATCTGGTGATGTCCATGTATAGAGTCTTCTCTTGTGTTGTTGGAAGTGGGTGTTTGCTATGACCAGTGAGTTCTCTTTGCAAAACTCTGTTAGCCTTTATCCTGCTTCATTCTGCACTCCAAGGTCAAATTTGCCTATTACTCTGGGTGTTTCTTGACTTTCGGCTTTTGCAGGAAAGGATCAGTGACCCCACAAGAGACTGACCCAGACTTTCCCAGGAGTCTCCAGGAGTCTCCAGCAGAGGTGTGGGTTGGAGGTGGCCTGCTGCAGGGTTGGGGGCAGTGAGTGTAACAGTACATTCATGGGATCTGTTGAAGGAGGTCTCCATTATCTTCATTACCTCCACCATAGTTGAAATCAGTCCTGAATATTCATTGGAAGGACTGATGCTGAAGCTGAAACTCCAATACTTTGGTCACATGATGCGAAGAACTGACTCACTGGAAAAGACCCTGACGCTGGGATAGATTGAAGGCAGGAGGAGAAGGGGATGACAGAGGATGAGATGGTTGGATGGCATCACCAACTCAATGGGCATGAATTTGAGTAAACTCTGGGAATTGGTGATGGACAGGGAGGCCCTCAGGTTGCAAAGAGTCAGACATGACTGAATGGCTGAACTGAACTGAAAAAAAGAAAGAAAGTGAAGTCACTCAGTCATGTCTGACTCTTTGTGGCCCCACTGGCTGTAACCTACCAGGTCTCTCCATCCATGGGATTTTTAGGCAAGAGTACTCAAGTGGGTTGCCACTTCCTTCTCCAAGGGATCTTCCCAAGCCAGGGATCGAACTTGGTCCCCCCACATTGTAGGCGGACACTTTACTGTCTGAGCCACCAGGGAAGTCTGAACTGAAATAGCAGGGATGGAACAGAGCTCCACCCATCAACAGAAAATTGATTGAAGATTTATTGAGCATGGCCCTGCGCATAAGAACAAGTCCCATTTTCCCCCTTTGTTAGTCTCTTCCATCAGGAAACTTCCATAAGCCTCTCCATCAGAGGGCAGACAGATTGAAAACCACAATCACAGAGAACTAACCAATCTGATCACATGGACCACAGCCTTGTCTAACTCAATGAAACTATGAGCCATGCCATGTAAGGACACCTAAGACAGACGGGTCATGGTGGAGAGTTCTGACAAAGTGTAGTCCATTGGAAAAGGGAATGGCAAATCGTTTCATTATTAAAAAATAGGACACTGAAAGATAAACACCCCAGGTAAGTAGGTTCCCAAAATGCTACTGAAGATCAGTGGAGAAATAACTCCAGAAACAATGAGGAGTAAAAGCCAAAGCAAAAAATAATACCCAGTTGTGGATGTGACTGGTGATAGAAGCAAATTCTGATGCTGTAAACAGCAACATTGCATAGGAACCTGGAATGTTTGGTCCATGAATCAAGGCAAATTGAAAGTGGTCAAATAGGACATGGCAAGAGTGAACATAGACATTTTAGGAATCAGCAAACTAAAATGGACTGGAATGGGTGAATTTAAATTAGATGACCATTATATCTACTACTGTGGGCAAGAATCCCTTAGAAGAAATGGAGTAGCCATAATAGTCAACAAAAGAGTCTGAAATGCAGTACATGGAACATTACACAATTGTAAACTGGTATCATTTTTCTTTTAAATTCTATTTCTATTTATCTTATTACAACACAAATTAATTAAAAATCCTGAATCTGTATTTAATCTTTGATAATGGTTAAGCAATCTTGAAAATTTTAATATATTTTGATAATGATTTTTAAAAGTACCTTTGTTGTTTCTTCATTATGTGATTACTTTTACTAAAATTTTTAGAGTGTTTGGTTAAAAAAAAAAAAAGGAAAATCAGACATCAACTGAGACAGTGGAATAATAGGACAAGGAAAAAGAAAGAAAGAATGCAGTAACTGAAATTTTAAATAAAACATACTAGATGGAATAAATAACATACAAAATGATACAGATGGAACAAATAACATACAAAATGATACAGATGGAACAATGAAAATCATCTGCTCAGAATAGAAAAACAATATTTTTTTAATGAAAAAAAATTAAGCTATATGAGAGATAACATTGTGTACCAATGTTCCCATTATGAGAGTCCCAGAAACCTAGAAGAGTGAGAAAAAGTGGATAAAAAATGTATCTGAGGAAATTATGTCTAGAACTGCCAAATCTGAATAAAGAAACAGATATCTAGGTACAGGAAGTAAGAACATGCCAAAGAAGATAACCTAAAGAGAACCAAGATAACATTGTGTACCAATGTTCCCATTATGAGAGTCCCAGAAATAGAAGAGTGAGAAAAAGTGGATAAAAAATGTATCTGAGGAAATTATGTCTAGAACTGCCAAATCTGAATAAAGAAACAGATATCTAGGTACAAGAAGTAAGAACATGCCAAAGAAGATAACCTAAAGAGAACCAAACAAAAACATCACAATAGAATATGGCAAAACCAATACAATATTGTAAAGTAAAAAAAATGAAATAAAATAAAAAAAGAATTGACAAAAGTTAAAGACAAAATTCTGAAGTCAGTAAGAGGAAAATAAGTAAGACAAAAAAAGAATGAAGCCAGTAAGAGGAAATAAAAGGAAAATAGAAAATACAAGAGAATCCACATAAGACTACCAGCAGATTTCTCCACAGAAACTTTGCAGGCCAGAAGAGAGTGACATGATCCATGCAAAGTGTTGAAAGGGAAGAACTTGCAACCTCAAGTACTCTACCCAGAAAGATTATTACTTAGAATAGAAGGAAAGAGAAAGGTATGCTAGGACAAGCAAAAACTAAGAATGATTATCAATATGAAACCTACCACGGTAGGTTAAAGAGCCTTCTCTAAAAGGAAAACAAGTAAGAATTTATAGAAAAGGGAAAATCCCCTTAGGAAAGGCAAGTTACAGTAACGACTGAGGATCAACCATGTAAATAAGCAAGGTAAAGATTAGGAGAAAAAAATTGTAAAAGCAACTATAATTGAAATAAATAGCTAAAGTTTAAATGTGAACATGTAAAACATGACATCAAAAACACAAAGCTTGCAAGAGAGGAGTGAAAAGGGTGGGTAATTTAGGGTGTGTTTCAACTTTAATGACAGCCAGTTTAAACAAGTAGATATAGTTGTAGATCAACATATATGAACCCCATGGGAAACACCAATTTAAAACCTACAATATATGCATAAAAACAAAAAGAAAGAAACATACTAGTAAAGAAAATGATCAAACTGCAAGGTAAGAAACAAAAAGAAGTAACAAAGAAGAACCATAAAAACAACCAAAAAACAAGCAATAAATTGTCAATAAGTACATAACTATCATTAATTACTTTAAATGTCAATAGATTAAATGCTTCATTCAAGACATATGGTGGCTAATTGTATGAAAGAACAAGACCCTTCAATATGCTACCTACAGAAACCGAAAATGGAATGATGTAAAATGATATTTCATGCAGAGATGACAAGAAAGTGGAAGTAGCTATACTTAGATAAAATACTTTTAAAAAAGGCTATGACAAAAGACAAACAAGGCAGCATAGAATGATACAGAGATTTATACAAGAGGAGGATTAAACTTGTTAGCATAAATGCACCTAACTTCAGTTCAATTCAGTCGCTCAGTCGTGTCTGACTCTTTGCTACCCCATGAATTGCAGCACGCCAGGCCTCCCTGTCCATCACCAACTCCCGGAGTTCACTCAAACTCACATCCATCGAGTCAGTGATGCCATCCAGACATCTCATCCTCGGTCGTCCCCTTCTCCTCCTGCCCCCAATCCCTCCCAGCAGCAGAGTCTTTTCCAATGAGTCAACTCTTCACATGAGGTGGCCAAAGTACTGGAGTTTCAGCTTTAGCATCATTCCTTCCAAAGAAATCCCAGGGCTGATCTCCTTCAGAATGGACTGGTTGGATCTCCTTGCAGTCTAAGGGACTCTCAAGAATCTTCTCCAACACCACAGTTCAAAAGCATCAATTCTTCGGCACTCAGCTTTCTTTACAGTCCAACTCTCACATCCATACATGACCACAGGAAAAACCATAGCCTTGACTAGACGGACCTTAGTTGGCAAGTAATGTCTCTGCTTTTGAATATGCTATGTAGGTTGGTCATAACTTTTCTTCCAAGGAGTAAGCGTCTTTTAATTTCATGGCACCTAACTTAGAAGTATCTAGATATATACTGCAAATATGAACAAATATAAAAGGTGAAATGGGCAATAATACAAACACAGTAGGAGACTTTAAAACCTCCAATGACATCAAGAGACAGGTTACCTAGAAGGAAAATCAATGAAAAGAATGGCCTGAAATTTAAAAAAAAAAAAAAAAATAGAACAGTTGGATTTAATAGGTATCTACAGGATATTCCATCCAAAAACAACAGAATATAAATTATTTTCAAGTGCACATGGAATGTTCTCCAGAATAGCTCATATGCTGTGCCACAAAACAAGTATGAACAGATTTAAAATGATAAAAGTATACCAAGCATATTTTCCAGCAACAGTATACAGCTATAAATACATTATAGAAAAGAAAACATGAAAAGAACACAATGTGTATAATAATAAAAATGTTACTAAAATACCAATGGGTCAACCAAGAAATCAAAAAGAAAATCAGAAAATACCTCAAGACAAGTGAAAGTGGAAACAAGACACCCTAAAACATATGTAATGCAGCAAAAGTAGTTTTAAGAGGGAAGTTTGTAGTGATACAGAGCTTCCTCAAGAATCAAGAAAAATTTCAAACAACCTAAGATTCCATCTAAAGGAATTATAAAATGAACAAAGCCTAAAGTCAGAGTAAAGAAGGACACAGTTAAATTGAGAAAGTAAAAGTGAAAGTCACTCAGTCGTGTCCAACTCTTTGTGACTCCATGTATTATACACTCCATGGAATTCTCTAGGCCAGAATACTGGAGTGGATAGCCATTTGCTTCTCCAGGGTATCTTCCCAATCTAGGGATTGAACCCAGATCTCCTGCATTGCACATAGATTCTTTACCAGCTGAGCCACAAGGGAAGCAGGAAATACATAAAACAGAAAATTTTAAAAAGCTATGTAGTGGATCCATGTTGATGTATGGCAAAACCAATACAATATTGTAAAGTAATTAGCCTCCAATTAAAACAAATAAATTTATTTTTTATTTTATTTTTTATTATTTATTTATTTTTTTATTTATTATTTTACTTTACAATTCTGTATTGGTTTTGCCATACATTGAAAATTTAAAAAAAAAAAAAAGCTATGCAAAAGATCAATAAAACAAAGTCTGCTTTTTTGAAAATAAAAGCAAAATTGATGTATCGTTAGCCAGACTCCCCAAGAACAAAGAGGATCCAAATAAGCAAAATAAGAAATGAAACAGGAGAAATAACAACTGATACCACAGAGATACAAAAAATGATAAGAGGACGCTATGAACTGTTATATGTCAACAAACTGGATAGCCTAGAAGGAATAGATGAATTTCTATCAATGCACTGCCTGCCAAGACTGAAGTAAGAAGAGACAGATAATTTGAAGAGACCAAATACTAGTAAAGAAATTGATTTTGTAATTAAAAAAAAAAAGAAAGAAAGAAAAAAAGACTTCCAACCAACAAGAGTCCAGGAGTTGATGACTTCCCAAGGGAAGTCTGAAGTGAAGTGAAGTCCCTCAGTCATGTCCGACTCTTTGTGACCCCGTGGACTGTAGCCTACCAAGCTCCTCCGTCCGTGAGGCAATAATACCGGAGTGAGTTGCCATTTCCTTCTCCAGGGGATCTTCCCGACCCAGGGATCGAACCGGGTTTCCCGCATTGGAGGCAGACGCTTTAACCTCTACCAACCAATAAAGAAGAATTAATACCTACTATTATCAAAGCATTACAAAAAATTGAAGAGGATAGAACATTCCCCAGTTCATTCTAGAAGGCCACCATTACACTGATAGCTAAAATAGACAAAAACACTAGAAAAAAAATTACAGGCAAATATCATTGAAGAATATAGATGCAAAATTCCTCAACAAAATATTAGCAAACTGAATGCAATAATATATAAAAAGAATGAGACACCATTCTTTCAGGGATTTATTTTGGATTTATTTCAAGAACACAAGGAAGACTCAATATTCACAAATCAATCAGAGTGATACACCACATTAACAAAAGGAAGTATATAAATCTCACCATAATTTCTATGACACCAAAAAAGCATTTAACAAAATTCAACATCCACTCATGACAAATACTCTCATCAAATAGGGCATAGAAGAAACATATCTCAACATAATAAAGACCACTTATTCCAAACTCACAGGTACCTAATATTCAAAAGTAAGGCCTTTCCTCTAAATTTAGGAGAAGGCAATGGTGCCTTCTTGCCACTTCTATGTAACATAGTTTTGGAAGTCCTAGCTGTAATAATCAGACCAGACAAATAAGTAGAAGCACCCAAATTGTAAAGCGAGAAGTAAAACCACCACTATTTGCAGAAGACATGATACTTTTTATAGAAAACCCTAAGTTCTCCCTGCAAAATCTATCAGACATAGTAAATGAATTCAGAAAATGTAAAGGATACAAGATTAACATACAAAAATACACTAATAATGAATTGTCAGAAATAGAAAGTAAAATAAAATAATTTTTAAAATCACATCAAAGAGAATAAAATACCAAGGAATAACTGTAACTAGAGAGCTGAAAGACCTATGCATGCTCTGAAAACTATGACACATTGATGAGAAAAACTGAAGAAGATAAAATTGAATCATTTTATCCTACAGAATGGGAGAAAATATTTGCAAGTGATGCTACTAACAAGGGGTTAATTTACAAAATATACAAACTGCTCATAAACTTAATATAAAAAGCAATTAAAAAAAAAAGGCAGAAGACCCACACAGACATTTTCCCAAAGATATACAACACTTAACAACACATGGAATGATTATCATTGCTAATTATTAGAAAAATGAAAATCAAAACAACAATGAAATATCATCTTATATCTTCAGAATTACTCTTATCAAAAAAAAAGAAAAATCACAAGTAGCAAATGTTAAAGAGGATATGGAGAAAAGGAACTATTTTACACTATTGGTAAGAATATAAATTGGTGAAATCACTTTAGAAAACAGTATGGAAGTTCCTTAAAAAGTTAAAAGTAGAACCACCATATGGACCAGAAATCGCACTCCTGAGTGTATGTACCTGAAAAAAAAAAAAAATGAAATCACTAAATCAGAAAGATACATGCATCCCAGTGTTCACAGGAACACTACTTACAGTAACTGAAATATGGAAGCAGAGGCCCCAGGGTGGCACACGTCCAGGAGCTGGTGCCTCTCCCCCCTGGCTATGCAATCCTAGGGCAGCCAAGGTCCCCTTTGCTGGTACCTTGCAAACCTGTGGAAGACAGCTGGTGAAGGGATGAGTTCCTGCTCTGCGTTCAGACAGTATCATGATAAACCTAGTTGTGTTACCTTGGATACATTGTTTCTACACTCCAAGGCTCAGCTTTCTTTGTAAACTGGAGGAGGACAAGAATAAGAGTAGACTCTCTCAGAAACAATCTTGCATTAGAATTACCTAGCTAAGTCGCTTCAGTCGTGTCGGACTCTGTGCAACCCCATAGATGGCAGCCCACCAGGCTCCCCCGTCCCTGGGATTCTCCAGGCAAGAACACTGGAGTGGGTTGCCATTTCCTTCTCCAATGCATTAAAGTGAAAATTGAAAGTGAAGTCGTTCAGTCGTGTCCGAATCTTAGTGACCCCATGGACGGCAGCCTACCAGGCTTCTCCGTCCATGGGATTTTCCAGGCAAGAGTACTGGAGTGGGTTGCCATTGCCTTCTCTGAGAATTACCTAGAGTTTTCTCAAAATGCTCCATAGGTGACCTACCAAATCAGAATCTTCAAGAGTAGGGACAAGAATTTGCATGTTCCTGGTAATTTCATGCACCTCTAGTTGCCTGCGTGTGTGTTGGAAGGAGTTGAGGGATTATTAATTATATATATATTTCTGTATTGTTTGTCTAGTTATGTAATGAGCAAGAACATCTTTTGTAACTTAAACAAACAAAAAAGCCATGATGTCCAAAGAAAATATATCTGTGGTGAATTATCACTTGGAAAAAAAAAAAAAAAAGACATGGAAGCAAACCAAGTCTCCATTTGTATTTGATTTGCATGGATAGAGGAGATGTGGTGTGTATGCCCAGGTGTGTGTGTGTGTGTAATATTACTCAGCCATTAAAAAGAGCAATGGCATTTTGTCATTTGCAGCAACGTGGATGGACTTAGAGAATATTATGCTTAGTAAAGTAAGTCAGACAAAGACAAATATGGTGTGACTTCAAGTGTATATAGCAAAACAGAAATAAACTCACAGATATAGTAGTGAGTTTACCAGTAGTGATTACTGGTAATTACTCCCAGTGGGGAGGGGCAAGATAGGGTTATGGGATTAAGATATACAAGCTATTAAGTATAAAATAGATAAAACTATAATGTATAAAAAGCAATGAGGATATATCATATAACACAGGGACTTATATTCATTGACTTGTAATAACTTTAATTTAGTATATTTTGTAGAAATACGGAATCACTATCCCACACAGTGATTATATTAGTGCAACTAATATAATATTGTAAGTTAATTATGCATTTAAAAAAAGAATGGATCTGTGACCCAGTGGAACCGAGGTTTTTCTATTTCCTTCAGAGAGGCGTAAACTTGATTCCTCTTTTCACTAGAAGAAAACAGTATGCAATTAATTTTTACATAAGAAATTCTTATCTGGTGGACAGTGGAAATTCTAAAAGCAAAACATTTTGAAAACAATTCCAAAATAGAAATAAGAACCATTATTTTGAGCTGAATAATTACAACAGCCACCGTCAGGGAAAAAAAAAAAAGATGTGTGTCCTAATCACCAGAACCTGTGAATACATTTGCTCACATGGCAAAAGGGACTTTGTATCTGTGATTAAGAATCTTGAGATAGAGGGTTATGATTTTTCTAGGCAGGCCTAATGATGTGCTCATGTGGGTACTTATGAAAAAGATGCAAGAGAGTCAAAAGCAGAGAAGGTGAAATAACAAGAGAAGAATTGGGAAAGAAAGAGAAAACTAAAGATGCTATGCTGCTGGCACTGAAGATGAAAGAAAGGGTCATAGGTCAAGGAATGTAGGGAAACTCTAGCAAGTGCAAAAGACAACATATTCTTCTTCAATGTCTCTAAGAGGAGCCTGCGTGGATAATACCATGTCCTCAGACCAATGAGCCTGTCTGGGGCCATAGGAATTCTAGAAGTGTAAGAGAATAAAGGTGCATTGTTTTAAGCATTGAGGTTGTGATAATTTGTTGGAGCAACATTAGAAAACTAATATAGCCAGCTTTTCACACTGCCCTCACCAAGCAATACCAAGTTCTGGGAAAATAAAACTTATAATCTACTTTGAGAAATATTTCTTCCCTATGCAAGAGGAGTATAGGTGAACCACTGAAAATCAGTGAAATCAGCTTACCTGTCACAGTCTCATGGTAGTGTACTATGTACCAAAAAAGAAAAGAATATGGCAACCATGTTTACAGATGCAAATGATTATACTTGTGAGAAATAGCCTCATAAATGCCTGTGCCTATGCCTATATCATGTTAGAAAGTCATTGGAGGGCAAAAATATTCTATCTCTAATTGTTGTTTTTGCAAACCTTAGGAAACTAAAGTTCTTAAGGAAATTAAATTTCCTTAAAGCAAGCCTTGTTTAAATCTTAAAAATATAATCTCTGCTTTCTGCCATGAGCCAAGCTAAATAATAAATGCCTTGGACAGAATACATCTGTAGAGGATGGGATGGATTTTAGAATTATAAAACCTGGTTTTAAGTCCTAGCTCTGTTCTAACTTTAAAGAGATACAAAAATTAAATGAGATGATAGGTGACTGTATAACATGTAATCATTGTATTTAAAAACATAATAAATAATGCCATTTAAATAATGTGACACATTTATCTAGTTTATCTGTTTATCTGTTTTTTCCATCATCACAGCACCTCTGAGATGGCAGTAAGTGGATCTGACTGCTTTTCCTACCTATTGTTGTGCCTACCATTGAGCCCTGAACAACAGAATCTTCATGGAAAAAAGTGCTTATTGAATAAAAAGAAAAGATGTGCCAGGAAACGCATGTGCTGCACTGAAGTCACTGCTCCAGAAAGCACTTCACTGTCCTAGTCCTAAAATAGTATTTTTGCTTCTACAAAATTTGAGATGGATTTTTAATTTAGTTTAACTAGGTGCTGAATACCTAATTAACACTTAAAGAGCTTCAGTCTGGATCAGAATGAAGATGCCTACTAACAATAGTTAATGATTATTTATGGCAATATTTTAAAAATGAGCATTCTAATGGGGTTACATAAATATTTGACACAGTTTAATTATCTTTATAAATGTGAATAGGAGCTGAGGAAGTAATACCATTCCTCAGTAGGCATTCCTATCTAATAATGTGGGTGGTAAGTGGAATTCATTTGGAAAAACAAGGTTTTGTGTTCTTTCTAATGTAATTTCTATATTTTGCTAATTCCTTAGAGATGAGCTACTTAAACAGAAAACAAGTCTCACATTGGAGATTTGATTTTTTCTTCCGAGAATCCCTTGGACAGCAAGGAGATCCAACCAGTAAATTCTAAAGGAAATCAATCCTGAATATTCATTGGGAGGGCTGATGCTGAAGCTGAAACTCTAATATCTTGACCGCCTGACTTATTGGAAAAGACCCTGATGCTGGGAAAGATTGAAGGCGGGAGGAGAAGGAGATGACAGAGGATGGGATGGTTGGATGGCATCACCTACTCGATGGACATGAGTTTGAGTAAGCTCCGTGAGTTGGTGATGGACAGGGAAGCCTGGCATGCTACAGTCCATGGGGTCACAAAGAGTCAGACATGACTGAGCGACTGAACTGAACTGAACTGAGACACAGCGTCAGGTTTAGCTGCACGTTTTCAAAACACTTTTTAATATGGAAAGTGGCTGCTTCATGATCTGCATAACTGTTAACAATGTCATCATTATAATACTGCCAACAATCACAAATATTTCTATTGTCTGTTATTTAGAAGTCATTATCCCAAGTCTAGAAATAAGATAAAATTGATAGTGCTAGCTATTAATTATATCTTCACAACTAGTATATAGACTCCATGAAAGTGAGGACCATGTTATTCTCAATTATTTTTTCATTTTCAAATTATTTTTTCATTTGCAATCATAAACTAAGTACTCTAGATTTTTTTCAAGAAACAGATCTATAAAATTAAAATTGAAATAGTAATGACCCTCTGGTTGCTATTCTGCCCTTCCTCTCAACATGGTTTTCAGTAGTTCATGGTCAGTATTGATTCTGCTTGATCAGCGCTTATTATTTACAAATTTTAAAATGTTTTGAAAATCACATACCGCAACAAAGAAAAGTGTTTTAAAGTGTAATACATTTGAACAATTTTTACAAAGTTGAATAATTGGTAACAATAATGGCGCTGATGGTTAAAATGAGAGAAATGAACATAAAGGGGAAAATTACTAATCATGTAGCCTATTAATAACCAACTTAAGAAAGTAGAAAGATCTTAGAAATTCAGAAAAAAGAGAAGTTGATGGGTCTAGTCTAAAGCAAGAAATATTTATAAAACATATGACATGTAAAGAAGGTACTAAATTACTGGTATGATATGATTGAATAAAAGGGAAGGTAAAAATTTCAGGTCCAATTAAATATCCATATAAATTTATATTAAATGATAAGACATTCAATTAAAATGTTTTAACTTTCTGAAAGATAAAATGATTGGGAATTTGAAGAAATGTAACAACATTGAACTATTTCCAAGGTAAAGAAAATTGCAATGTCTTGATAGTATTCTATAGAAAAGGTTTTCTATATTTTTTAATGTGGCAATGGTAAGGAAAATTGAGTCAGAAAGTGTCCATAAAGGTTGCCCATTAAGCATATAAGATATGCTTAGTAAGTATTTTTTGGATTGCATAAGATTTCATTTTTTTTTAATTTTATCTTTTTTACACTAAAACACTTGTTATTAAAGTATTAACAATAATGTGATAGTTTCAGGTGAACAGCAAAGGGACTCAGTCATACATATACATATACATGTATCCATTTTTTAAATTAAATACTTATAACTAATAGTTTAACATTGAGAGTTAAAATATGATTTAAAGAAAACACAGAACTATCATTGCTATGAAATACCATTGTTGTGCTTTGTTGTTCAGTAACCTATTAATTAGTCAAAGGTAAAGGGAATTCAGAAAATATGTTTAACTGACTTAAAAAGAAAACAAAAAATATAACAATTTATGGGCTGAAGTTGATGTAGTCTTCCAGAGAAATTTATAAATACAAATATTTATATTTGAAAAAGAAAAATATCTCAAAATAAGCTATGAGTCTTAAGAAACTTAAAAAGAGGAACTAGTCATACCTAAAGCAGGCAGAAGGAAAGAAATAGTTAAGATTTAAACTGAAATAAAACAGAAAAAAGAAAAACAATTTTTAAAGTCATAAATTTTATGAACATTTTTAGAAGACCTAAAGAAGGGTAGCTTCCATCAGGAAGTTTCCATAAGCCTTGTACCCATAACCATCAGAGGATAGACAGGATGAAAATCACAGTCACAGAAAACTAAACAAAATGACCACATCAACCTTCTCTTACTCATTGAAAGTACGAGCCATGCCATGTGGGGCCACCCAAGATGGACAGGTCATGATAGAGAGTTCTGACAAAACATGGTCCACTGGAGGAAGAAATGGCAAACCACTTCAGTATTCTTGCCTTGAGAACCCCATGAACAGTATGAAAAGGCAAAAAGATAGTACATTGAAAGATGAACTTCCCAGGTTGGAGGATGCCCAATATGCTACTGGAGAAGAATGGAACAGTAACTCCAGAAAGAATGAAGAGACAGAGTCAAAGCGAAAACACACTCAGTTGTGGATGTGACTGGTGATAGAAGTCAAGTCCGATGTTGTAAAGAACAATATTTCATAGGAACCTGGAAAGTTAGGTCCATGAATCAAGGTAAACTGAGAGTGGTCAAACAGGAGATGGCAAGAGTGAACACCAACATTTTAGGAATCAGCGAACTAAAATGGACTGGGATGGGTGAATTGAATTCAGATGACAGTTATATCTACTACTGTGGCCAAGAATCCCTATGAAGAAATGGAGTAACCCTCATAGTTAACAAAAAGACTCTAAAATGCAGTACTTCGATACAATCTCAAAAGCAACAGGATTATCTCTGTTTGTTTCCAAGGCAAAACATTAAATATCACAGTAATCCAAGTCTATGCCCTAACCACTAATGCTGAAGAAGCTGAAGTTGAATGGTTCTATGATGACTTACAAGACCTTCTAGAACTAACATCAAAAAAGATGTCCATTTCACCATAGAGAACTGGAATGCAAAGGTAGGAAGTCAAGAGATCCCTGGAGTAAATTTGGCCTTGGAGTACAAAATGCAGTAGGACAAAGGCTAGTAGAGTTTTGCCAAGAGAACACACTGGTCACAGCAAAAACACTCTTCCAGCAACACAAGAGACGACTCTATACATGGAGATCACTAGACTGTCAATACTGAAATCAGATTGATTATATTCTTTGCAGCCAAGATAGAGAAACCCTATACAGTCAGCAAAATCAAGGCACGTAGCTGACTGTGGCTCAGATCATGAACTCTTTATTGCCAAATTGAAGAAAGTAGGAAAAATCACTAGACCATTCAGGTATGATCTAAATCAAATCCCTTATGATTATACAGTGAAATTGACAAATAGTCAAGGAATTAGATCTGATAGAGGTTCATGACATTGTATAGGAGGCAGTGATCAAGACCATACCCAAGGAAAAGAAAAATAAAATGGCAAAATTGTTGTCTGAGGAGGACTTACAAATAGCTGAGAAAAAAAAGAGAAGTGACAGGCAAAAGAGAAAAGGAAAAATATATACCCATCTGAATGCAAAGAATAGCAAGGAGAGATAATAAAGCCTTCCTCAATTATTAATGCAAAGAAATGGAGGAAAACAACAGAATGGAAAAGACTAGAGACCTCTTCAAGAAAATTAGAGATACCAAGGGAACATTTCATGTAAAGGTGGGCACAGTGAAGGACAGAAACATCATGGACTGAAAAGTAGCAGAAGATATTAAGAATAGGTGGCAAGAATACACAGAAGAACTTTACAAAAATATGATAATGACCCAGGTAAGCGCGATGGTACAATTACTCACCAAGAGCCAGATATCCTGAAGTGTGAAGTTAAGTGGGCCTTAGAAAGCATCACTATGAACAAAGCTGATGGAGGTGATAGAATTCTAGCTGAGCTATTTCACATATTAAAAGATGATGCTGTGAAATTGCTGCACTCAAAATGCCAGCAAATTTGGAAAACTCAACAGTGACCACAGGAATGGAAAAGGTCAGTTTTCATTCTAATGCCAAAGAAAGGCAATGCCAAAGAATGTTTAAAATACTGCACAATTGCACTCATCTCAAACACTTGATAAGGAACGTTCAAAATTTCTAAGCAAGGCTACAACAGTATGTGAACTGAATACTTCTGGGTGTTCAAACTGGATTTAGAAAAAGCAGAGGAATCAGTGATCAAACTGCTAAATCTGTTGGATCTAAGAAAAAGCAATAAATTTCCAGAAAAACATCTATTTCTGCTTTACTGACTATGCCAAAACCTTTGACTGTGTGGATCACAACAAACTGTGGAAAATTCTTAAAGAGGTATGAGCACCAGACTACCTTATCTGCCTCCTGAGAAATCTGTATGCATGTCAAAAGCAAATGTTAGAAAGGAATATGGGAAAAGGACTAGTTCCAAATTGGGAAAGGAGTACCTAAAGGCTGTATATTGTCACCCTGTTTACTTAAATTATATGCAGTGTACATTATGAAAAATGTGAGGCTGGATGAAGCACAAGCTGGAATCAAGATTGCTGGGAGAAATATCAATAACCTCACGTATGCAGATGACACCAAAATTATGGCAGAAAGCAGAGAGGAATTAAAGAGCCTCTTGATGAACGTGAAAGAGGAGAGTGAAAAAGTTGGCTTTAAACTCAGCATTCAGAAAACTAAGATCATGACATCCTATTTCATCACTTCATGGTAAATAGAAGGGGAAACAATGGAAACAGTGACAGATTTTATTTTCTTAGGCTCCTAAATCACTGAAGATGGTGACTGCAGCAATGAAATTAAAAGACACTTGCTCCTGGAAGGAAAAGCTATGACCAACCTAGACAGCATATTAAAAAGCAGAGACATTACTTGGCCAACAAATGTCCATCTAGTAAAAATCTATCATTTTCCAGTAATCATCTATGGATATGAGAGTTGGGACCATAAAGAAAGCTGAGTGCTTAAGAATTGATACTTTTGAACTGTGGTGTTGGAGAAGACTCTTGAGAGTCCCTTGGACTGCAAGGAGATCCAACCAGTCAATCATAAAGAAAATCAACCCTGAATATTCATTGGAAGGACTGAAGCTGAAGCTAAAGCTCCAATATTTTGGCCACCTGATGTGAAGAACTGACTCACTGAAAAAGACCCTAATGCTGGGAAAGATTGAAGGCAGGAGGAGAAGAGGGTGACAGAAGGTGAGACGGTTGGATGGAATCACCTATTCGATGGACATGAGTTTGAACAATCTTGGAGTGTTGATGGACACGAAGGCCTGGCATGCTGCAGTCCATGGGGTTGCAAAGAGTTGGACATGACTGAGGGACTGAACTGGAACTGGAAAAAAGTTTAGAAGAATTAAAGAAGGTTCTTTAGAGGAACAAAATTTAACAAGCTTTTTTAGCTAAAGAGATGAAGAAAGGAGAAAACATATGTTAAAATCAGGGATGAAATATGTTCATTATTTCCAACCTCACTAATATGAAAAATATTGTAAAGAAACACTGTTAACAAATGTATTTGAACAAAATTAGATAATTTAGACAATATAGACAAATTCTTGAAAATTCACATTATAGACAAATATTTAAAAATGCATTGAAGAGGAAGTAAAAAATATCAAAATTCTTAAAGCAAGTGAAGAAATTAAAATTGTTTTTCTTTTCCATCTTGCCAAAATAGTTTTTAATCTTGACATAAAGAAAGCTTCCCTGGTGGCTCAGATGGTAAAGCGTCTGCCTGCAATGCAGGAGACCCGGGTTTGATCCCTAGGTAGAGAAGATCCCCTGGAGAAGGAAATGGCAATCCACTCCAGCTCTCTTGCCTGGAAAATCCCATGGATGGAGGAGTCTGATAGGCTAAAGTCCATGGGGTCACAAAGAGTTGGACATGACTGAGTGACTTCACTTAAAGAAAGCCTTAGGAATATATGACTTCACCATTGATTTCTTATTGTTTATCTGACTGTTTACTCTATAAATCAAGTCCAAATCATTGTGACTCCGTGGACTATATCACACCAGGCTTCCCTGTCCTTCACTATCTCCCAGAGTTTACTCAAATTCATGTCCATTGAATTGGTGATGCCATCCAACCATCTCATCCTCTATCACCCACTTCTCCTTCTGCCTTCAATCTTTCCCAGTATCATCATCTTTTTCAGTGAGTCAGCTCTTCACATCAGGTAGCCAAAGGAATGGAGCTTCAGCCTCACCATCAATCCTTTCAATGTATATTCAAGGTTAGTTTCCTTTAGGATGGACTTGTTTGATATCCTTGCTGGCCAGGGGACTCTCAAGAGTCTTCTCCAACATCACAGTTCAGAAGCATCAATTCTTCAGTGCTCTGCCTTCTTTATGGTACAATTTTCACATCTATACATGACTACTGGAACCATAGATTTGACTATACAAATCTTCCTAGGCAAAGTAAGGTCTCTGATTTTTTTTATATATATACTTTCTAGTTTGGTCCTAACTTTTCTTCCACAGAGCAACCTGTTTAAATTTTATGGCTGCAGTCACCCTCTGCAGTGATTTTGGAGAACAAGAAAATAAAATCTGTCACTTTTCCCATTGTTTCCATCTATTTGTCATGAAGTGATGGGACCTGATGTCATGATCTTTGTTTTTTGAATGTTGAGTTTTAAGCCAGTGTTTTTCACTCTCCTCGTCCACCTTCATCAAGAGGTTCCTTAGCTCCTCTTCACTTTTCTGCCGTTAGGATGGTATCATCTGCATATCTAAGGTTGTTATATTTCTCCTATCAATCTTGACTCTAACTTGTGATTCATCGAGCCTGGCATTTCACATGATATACTCTGCAAATAAGTTAAATAGACAGGGTGGCAATATACAACCTTGACATACTCCTTTCCCAATTTGGAACCCATTCCATGTCTTTTCTAACTATTGTTTCTTGACCTGAATATAGGTTTCTCAAGAGGGATGTAAGGTGGTCTGGTATTCCTATCTTTTTAAGAATTTTCCACAGTTTATTGTGATCCATTTAGTCAAAGGCTTTTGCATAGTCAGTGAAGCAGTAGATCTTTCTCTGAAATTCTCTTGCTTTTCCTATGATTCAAAATATTTCAGCAATTTGATCTCTGGTTACTCTGTCTTTTCTAAATTCAGCTTATAGTTCTCAATTCATGTACTGTTGAAGCCTAACTTGAAGGATTTTGAGCATTATTTTGCTAGCATGTGAAATGAGTGCAATTGTGTGGTAGTTTGAACATTCTTCATCATTGGTCTTCTTTGTCTTCCACCCTTGTGGCTACTTCTGAGGTTTCCAAATTTGCTGACATATTGAGTCCAGCAGTTTAACAACATCAGTTTAGGATTTGAAATGGCTTAATTGAAATTCCATCATCACCACAGCATGGTTTGTAGTGATATTTCCTAAGGCCCACCTGGCTTCACACGCCAGGATGTCTGGCTTTAGGTGAGTGACCACACCATCGTGATCTTGGTCATTGTGACCTCTTTTACACAGTTCTTCTGTGTATTCTTGCCACCTCTTCTTAATCTCTTCTAATGTTAGGTCCTTGCCATTCCCGTCCTTTCTTGTGCGACCTTTGCATATACCCATCATTGCATACTGATCCGAGATTCTAACCTTCGTCCATGTAGACTCCTCATGCCACAGAGCAACTAAACCCATGTGCCACAACTACTGAAGACTGAGCACCCCCGAGCCCATGCTCTGAAATCTATGCAACTAGAAAATGCCTGCTCACCTCAAAGAAGATCCATTGCAGCCAAAAATAAATAAGTAGGAAAATATTTATTAAAAATAATAAAAACTAAAGCTAAAGCACTACTGATCCTTCACAATCTCTATAAAAATGGAGAAAGAATGATTTTCCAATCCAATTCTTAAGGACAGTATTATCCTAACTTTGACAAAGCCATTACAAAGGAAAACAAAATAGTTCACTATCCCTCATGCCTGCATGCATGTTAAGTCGCTTCAGTTGTGTCCAGCTCTTTTGGGCCCTATGCACTATAAACCACCAGGCTCCTCTGTCTGTGGAGTTCCTTGGGCAAGAATACTGGAGTGGGTTGCCATGCCCAACTCCAGAGGATCTTCCCAACCCTGGTATTGGACCATGTCTCTTATGTCCCCTGCATTGGCAGGTGGATTCTTTACCACTAGCATCACCTCAGAAGCCCCAGTATCCCTCATGAACACATACTAAAAAAATCCTTAGCAAAGTATTAGTGAGTATATTCAATAACATACAAAAAACATTATACAGCATGAGAAAGCTCAATTCATCCTAGGAACGCAAGATTAATATGACATTTAAAAACCAATAATATTAAATACAATATTAATAGGAAAAGGTAAAAATTTACTAATAATCATCAAATACAAAACATCTGACAAAATTAAGCACTTCTTCATCTGAAAAAATGTTCAGATTCTACAAATAGAAAGATATATCCTCAATCATATACAAGGTATATATCAAAAACCTACAGCTAAAATACTACTTACTGATGGCTGAATACTTTCACCCTGAAATCAGTCATTACAGTGGCAGAACTCCAATAGGAATGAAATAGATTACAAGACCAAAAGTAATTACTATTTGATTCTTTAGAGAAAAATTTTGTGGATCCCTATCTACATGAAAGAAGTCACCTACAAAAAACTACCTATGATTGCATTTATATGATATTCCAGAAAGACAAAAGAAAATCAGTGATTGCCTGAGCCTGAGAGTGAAGACATGGATTGACTACAAACAGGCAAGAGGGAACTTGCTGGGGGATAAAAACGTCTTAAGATTGGATTGTGATGACAGTTGTACAATTCTATATGTTTATTAAAAAAAACACTCTAAATTGAACTTATAAAGGGTGAATTTTCATATATAAATTATATTTCACTGAAACTTAAAATTTAACAGGCAGTGTAATTCTTTTACAAAAATTATTTTAATCCAAATGACAAAATACTCATTTACTATGATTAAAATTTGAATTTTCTATTATTTAATTTTATAATTTTTATGTAAAAAAACTTTGTCTCTCAGTCCCATACAGGATAAACTCAAGGAGAAATAAGTCAAGACATATACTAATCAAACTAATAGAGATTAAACACAAAGAAAAATATTAAAAACAGTAAAGGAAAAGCAACAAGTAACACACAAAGGAAAATCATACAATAAACAGCTGATTTTTTAGTGTACATTCTACAGGCCAGAAGGGAATGGAAGGTTGTATTTACAGTACAGGAAAAAAAAAATCTACTGACATGATTACTACACCTGGCAAAGACCTCATTCAAAACTGATGGAGAAATCAACAGCTTTAAAGACAAGCAAAAGTTAAGACAATTTAGTGCCACCAAATCAGCCTTACAACAAATATTAAAGGGACTCACAGCAAACTATAATGTCAATAGTGAAAAACTGAAAGCATGCCCTCTAAGATCAGGAACAAAACAACATGCCCACTCTTAACACTATCCAGCATAGTTTTAGAAGTCCTAGCTGCAGCAACAGAGAATTAAAAGAAATAAAAGGAATCCAGATTGGAAAAGAAGTAAAACTCTCACTGTTTGCACACAACATGATATTATACATAGAAAGCCCCAAAGATACCATCAGAAAATTACTAGAGCTAATCAGTGAATTTAGCAAAGTGGCAGGATACAAGATCAATACCCAGAAATCACTTGCATTCCTATGCACAAACAATGAAATACCAGAAAGAGAAATTAAGGAATTAATCCCATTTAGCATTGCAACAAAAATAATTAAATACCTAGAAATAAACCTACCTAAAGAGCTGACCCATTGGAAAACTTCTTGATGCTGAGAAAGATTGAGGAAAGAAGGAGAAGAAGGCATCAGAGGATGAGATGACCAGACGGTATCACTGATGCTATGGACATGAACTTGGGCAAGCTCTCAGAGATGGCAACAGAGAGGCCTGGCATACTGCAGTCCATGGGGTTGCAAAGAGTAGGACACAACTGGGTGACTGAAGAACAACAACAAGGAGACAAAAAAGCTGTATAGAGAAAACTATAAGATACTGATGAAAGAAACCAAAAATGACATAAACAGATGGAGAGATATTCCATGTTCCTGTGTTAGAAGAATTAATATTGTGAAAATGACTATACTACAAAATGTAATCTACAGATTCAATGCAATCTCTATCAAATTACCAATGACATTTTTCACAAAACTAGAACAAAAAGTTTCACAGTTCATATGAAAAAGACCCAGAAGAGACAAAGCAGTATTGAGAAAGAAGAATGGAGCTGGAAGAATCAACTTTCCTGACTTCACACTATACTACAAAGCTATAGACATCAAGACAATGTGGTACTGGTACAAAAACAGAAATATAGACCAATGGAACAAAATAGAAAGCCTAGAAATAAACCCACACACCTATGGATACCTTATTTTTGACAAAGGAGGCAAGAATATATAATAGAGCAAAGACAATCTCTTCAACAAGTACTGTTGGGAAAACGGGACAGCTATGTGTAAAAGAATGAAGTTAGAATACTTCTTAACACAATACTCAAAGATAAACTCAAAATGCATTAAAGACCTAAATATAAGACCAAAAACTATACAACTCTTAAAGGAAAACATAGGCAGAACACTCTCTGACATGAATCACAGCAAATTTCTCTATGACCCACCTTCTAAAGTAATAGAATTAAAAACAAAAATAACCAAATTTGACCTAATTAAGCTTCAAAGATTTTGCACAGGAAAGGAAACTCAAAACAAGGTAAAAAGACAGCCCATGGAATTCTCTAGGCAGAATACTAAAGTGGGTAGCCTTTCCTTTCTCTGGGGGATCTTCCCAACCCAGGGATCAAACCCAGGTCTCCTGCATTGCTGACAGATTCTTTACCAGCTGAACCACAAGGAAAGCCCAAGAATACTGGAGTGGGTAGCCTATCCTTTCTCCAGAGTATCTTCTTGACCCAGGAATTGAACCAGGGTCTCCTGCATTGCAGGCAGATACTTTACCAAGTGAGCTATCAGGAAGCCCTCAGAATGGGAGAAAATAATAGCAAATGCCACAACTGACAAAGGATTAATTTCAAAAACATACAAGTAGCACATACAAGTCAATACCAGAAAAACAAACACCAAAAAAATGGGCAAAAGACCTAAACAAACAGTTGTCATAAGAAGACATACTAATGGCTAATAAACACAGGAAAAGATGCCCAAACTTGCTCATCACTAGAGAAATGTAAATCAAAGCTACAGTGAGGTATCACCTCACACAGGTCAAAATGGCCATCTTCAAAAATCTACAAACAATGAATTCTGGGAGGGTGAGGAGAAAAGGAATCCTTTTGCATTGTTGTTGGGAATGTAAATTGTTACAGTCTCTATAGAGATTCCTTAAATAAATAAATAAAACTAGGAACAAAACCACCTACTGACCTGGGGAACTCATCTTTCAGTATCATATCTTTTTGCCTTCATGGGTTTCTCAAGGCAAGAATGCTGATGTGACCCAGCAACCCCACTACTAGGATATACCCGGAGGAAAGCAAAATTGGAAAAGATAAACGCACTCCAATTTTAATTGCAGCCCTATTTACAATACCTAGGATATGGAAGCAAACTAGATGTCCATCAACAGATGAATGGATAAAGAATTTGTAGTAGATATACACAACAGAATATTGCTCAACCATATAAAGGAACACATTTTTGTCAGTTCTAATGAAGCGGAAAACTAGCCAAACTGACCACTGAAAATATGAGCCATACTGTGTAGGGCCACCCAAGATGGACAGGTCATGGTGAAGAGTTCTGACAGAACATGGTCCACTGGAGAGGGGAATGGCAAACCACTTGAGCATTCTTAACTTGAGAACCTCATGAATAGTATGAAAAGGCAAAAAGATATAATACTGAAAAATGAACTCCCCAGGTCGGTATGTGCCCAATATACTACAGGAGAAGAGCAAAGAAATAGCTCCAGAAGGAGTGAAGAGGCTGAGCCGAAGTGGAAACAGTGCCCAATTTTGGATGTGTCTAGCAGTCAAAGTGTAGGAACAATACTGCTTAAGAAACTGCAATGTTAGGTCGATGAATCAAGGTAAATTGGAAGTGGACAAGCAGGAAATGGTAAGAGTGAACATGGATATTTTAGGAATCAGTGAGCTAAAATGGAGTGGAATGGGCAAATTTTATTCAGATGACCATTATATCTACTGCTGTGATCAAGAATCCCTTAGAAGAAAAGGAGTAGCCACCATAGTAAACAAAAAAGTCCAAAATGCAGTATTTGGGTTCAATCTCAAAAACAACAGAATGATCTCTGTTCAGTTCCAAGGCAAACCATTCAATATCACAGTAATCCAAGTCGATGCCCAAACCACTAATGCCAAAGAAATTGATGTTGAACAGTTCTAATATGACCTACAAGACCTTTTAGAACTAACACCAAAAACAATGTCCTTTTCATCATACGGGACTGGAATGCAAAAGTAGGAAATCAGAGATACCTGGAGAAAGAGGCAAGTTTGACCTTGTTGCCAAAAAAACACACTGGTCATAGCAAACACCTTCTTCCAGCAACACAAGAGATGACTCTATACATGGAGATCACCAGATGGTTAATAGTGGAATCAGACTGATTATATTCTTTGCAGCCAAAGATGGAGAAGCTCCATACAGTCAGCAAAAACAAGACCAGGAGCTGACTGTGGCTCAGATCATGAACTCATTATTTTGCCAAATTGATATTTAAATTGAAGAAAGTAGGGAACAAGACCATTCAGGTATGACCTAAATCAAATCCCTTAGGAGTATATAGTAGACGTACAAATAGATTCAAGGGATTAGATCTAAAAATACAGTGCCTGAAGAACTATGGACTGACGTTTGTAACATTGTGTAGGAGGCAGTGGGCAAAAGTACCCCTAAGAATGAGTAATGCAAAAAGGCCAAATGGCTTTCTGAGGACACCTATACAAATAGCTGAGAAATGAAGAGAAGCAAAAAGCAGAGAAAAGGAAAGATATATCCACCTGAATGCAGAGTTCTAAAGAAAAGAAAGGAGAGATAAGAAAGCCTTCCTAAGTGAACAACGTAAAGAAACAAAGGAAAACAACAGAATGGGAAAGACCAGAGAATTCTTCAAGAAAATTAGATACTAAGGAAAATTTTCATGCAAAGATGGGTACAATAAAGGACAAAAACAGCAAGGACATAACAGAAGCAGAAGATATTAACAAGAGGTGGCAAGAAAACACAGAAGAACTATACAAAAAATAACTTAATGACTCAAATAACCATGATGATGTGATCACTCATCTAGAGGCAGGCACCTTGGAATGCGAAGTCAAGGGGGCCTTAGGAAGTATCGCAAGAACAAAGTTAGTGGAGGTGGAAGAATTCAAATTGAGCTATTTCAAATCTTACAGATGATTCTGTTAAAATGTCACACTCAATATACCAGCAAATTTGAAAAACCCATCAGTGGCCACAGGACTGGAAAAGATCAATTTTCATTCCAGTCCCAAAGAAAGACAACATCAAAGAATGTTCAAACCACCACACAGATGCAGTCATTTCACATGCTAGCAAAGTAGTGCTCAAAATTCTGCAAATTAGGCTTCAATAGTATATGATCCGAGAAATTCCAGATTTTCAAGATGGATTTAGAAAAGACAGAGGAAACAGGAATCAAACCATCACCATCCATTGGATCATAGAAAAAGCAAGAGAATTCCAGAAAAAAAAAATCTATTTCTGCTTTATTGGCTAAGCTAAAGTCTTTGTCTGTGTGGATTACAACAAATTGTGGAAAATTCTTAAAGAGATGCAAATACTAGACCACCTTATCTGCCTTCTGCAAAATCTGTATTCAGGTCAAGAAGCAACAGTTTGAATCAGACATGGAATGATGGACCGGTTCCAAATTGGGAAAGGAGTACGTCAAGGCTGTATATTGTCACCCTGCTTATCTAGCTTGTATGCAACAGTACATCATGTGAAATGCTGGGCTGGATGAAGCACAAGCTGGAATTAAAATTGCCTGGAGAAATACCAATAAACTCAGATATGCAGATCGCACCAACCTTATGTCAGAAAGAGAAGAGAAACTAAAGGGGAAATTGAAAATGCTGACTTAAAATGCAACATTCAAAAAATGAAGATCATAGCATCGGGTCCCATCACTTTATGGCATATAGATGGGGAAACAATGGAAACAGTGAAAGACTATTTTATTGGGCTCCAGTATCACTGTAGATGTTGACTCAAGCCATGAAACTGAGAGCCTTGCTTCTTGGAAGAAAAGCTATGACAAACCTAGACAGAATTAAAAGGCAGAGACATTACTTTGCCAACAAAGGTTCATAAAATCAAAGCTATGGTTTTTCCACTAGTCATGTATGGATGTGACAGTGAGTGAGTGAAAGTCACTCAGTCGTGTCCGACTCTCTGCGACTCTGTAGACTATACAGTCCATAGAATTCTCCAGGCCAGAATACTAGAGTGGGTAGCCTTTCCCTTCTCCAGGGGATCTTCCCAACCCAGGGATTGAACCCAGGTCTCCTGCATTGCAGGCGGATTCTTTACCAGCTGAACTAGTTGGCCCATAAAGAAGATTGATTGCCAAAGGACTATCCTTTGAACTGTGGTGTTGGGAGAAGACTCCTGAGTGTCCCTTGGGCTGCAAGAAGATCCCAACCAGTCAATCCTAAAAGAAATCAGTCCTGAATATTTATTGGAAAGACTGATGCTGAAGCTCCAATGCTTTGCCCATCTGATGTGAAGAACTGACTCGTTAGAAAAGATCCTGATCCTGGGAAAGATTGAAGGCAAGAGAAGGGGATGACAGAGGATGAGATGGTTGGATGGCATCAGTGACTCAATGGACATGAGTTTGAGCAAGCTCCGGGAGACTGTGAATTTCAGGGAAGCCTGGTGTGCTGCCGTCCATTGTGTCACAAAGAGTCAGAGACGACTGAATGACAGAACATCATCAACACTGACGTGGACGAACCTAGAGCCTATTGTACAGAATGAAGTAAGTCAGAAAGAGAAAAAAAGTATCATATACTAACACATATATACGGAATCTAGAAAGATGGTACTGATGAATGTATTTGCAGAGCAGCAGTGGAGACACAGACATTGAGAATAAACTCATGGACACAGCTTGAGGGAGAGGAAGGAGAGGGTGGGATGCATTGAGAGAGTCACATGGAAACATATATTACCATATGTAAAATAGACAGTCAATGGGAATTTGCTGTATGACACAGGGAACTGAAATCAGGGCTCAATAAAAACCTTGAGGGGTGGGATGGGGAGGAAATTGAGGGGATGTTCAAGTGGGAGGGGACACGGGTAAACCTATGGTTGATTCATGTTGACATTGGGTAGAAGCCCACACAATACTGTAAAGCAATTATCCTTCAATTAATACCAAATAAAGTTTAAAAAACTCTGTCTCATTTTTACAGTTATCATTTTTCAAAGTCATCTAATTATGTCATGAGAAAGGGCACATATTTTTTAAGTTTGCACAGGACATCATATGAGTTAGCATTATTCATGTTTCCAGTAGCATGCTACAGAACTTCATAATTAACATTTTGTTTAAAATATTAATAACAGTATTCACAGGTGAAAAGGGCTGGTAGAAGGAGGTAAATACTTTCAACCTGAGAAGACTTGGCAGGGTAGAACAGCCTAATAAGACTTAAACTAAGATGTACATAAAGTACTATTCTTTTTGAGAATTCAACCTCACATAAAAGATGGATATGACATAACATAACAGAAGTGCATGTTAAAGAGAGGTTTTAGTTGAGAATAAGTTTGGAGTTTAGATATGGAGTTTAGAGTGGGAACTCTGTAAATGTACGATGTGCCATCATTTAGAAGAGAGATTAGCCTTTAGAGTAACCAAGAAGAGAAACAAGGCCAAAGGACTGAAGTGAAAGGAAAGCAAATTTCAGCTCAGCATGCTTTAATGATTATAAGTCCCTGAAGTCTTAGATGATATAAAATGAGCTCTGAGATATTTTTAAAACCCCATTCAACATCTGTTATTGTATAATTCTATGACAGTGAATGGTATAGTAACTCAAGTTGCTAATCACTCAGATCAAAATTCACAAATTAAAATCTGTTCTTTCTACTTTAAACTAATTGTAGATCATTTCTTAGTTAAGGGGTTTTGTCTACATATGTAATTGATGTTGGATGTTTTCTTTTTTCTCCCTTATGCTTCTTCCCTAGTATTCTATTCTACCCATAAACAAGGAGGAGGAATTGAGGAATCAACAGCCAAATACATCAGTTAGGTAGTTGCTGTTCCTACCCAGTTAGTCAGCCACAAGGTGGATGGGGTCATTGCCTCTCCATGTCCAAGAAAAAGGAGGCATTTTAAATGCATTCTTTCTGCATTACCCATATTTCTTCTAAGCATAAACAATACAATGAAAGCTGATGAAGATTTAACATATATATACATATGTGTGCGTATACACTTATCCATATACAACAAAAATTCATTATTTGTATTTGTAAAGTCAACTACTTCTTAACATTTATTTGTAGCCCCAAAGTCAACATGTATGATGTTTTTATGGTTATTTGTGGATATGCACAGAGTCACCTGCTGTGTTACCTGACATGTATGTAATCAGAAATTAAGGTTGAACAGCACTCAGCCTTCCTTTTTCAGCTTTCTTACTGTAAATAGATATCCTTTATATTTTTCACATTTTTGTGATTTTTTTTTTTCGTGAACTTACTTTTTAAAATCGCCATGAAGCATAGTGCTGAAGTGCTGTTCAACATCCCTAAGTGCAAGAAGGCTGTGATGTGCCTTATGGAGAAGATCTGTGTGCTAGACAAGCTCATCAAGTCATGAATGATGGTGCTGCTGACTTTGATGTCAATGCTAGTGAGTCAGGAATATATATTAAATAAGGTCTCCTTGATCAGAAACACATAAAACTAAGACATGTACTGATCAGCTGATGAAATATCGTGAGCAGAAGTGTATGGGATCATAACTCTATTTCTCCTAGGATCAATGGTTCAGTATCAGTATTCACTAATTCAGGCTTCATAGCCACTTTGCAGGATAAACTACTATGAATAATGAGAACCAAGTTGTTGCTCATGTGGGTGTGTCCGTATGTGTAGAAAGAGAGAGACAAAGACAGAGTGGTTCTTTAAAAATAAGCTGGGAGTGGGAGAAATGGAAGGGTGATGTACACTGAGAGAAATGTCTATGATAGAATATAAGGAGTGACAGAAAATGAGATAGTTAGATGGCATCACTAACTCAATGGACATGAATTTGAGCAAACTCCCCAGGGATAGTGAAAGATGGGAAAGTCTGATGTACTATATAGTTCATGGGGTTGCAAGGGATCAAACACAACTTAGCAACTGAGTAACACATCATACTTGATGAGGAAGCTGATGTTTATAGGAGTTAAAATAATAAGGAATACTTCCCTGGTGGCTCAGATGGTAAAGCGTCTGTTTACAATGGAGACCTGGGTTCGATCCCTGGGTCAGGAAGATCCGCTGGAGAAGGAAATGGCAACCCACTCCAGTGCTATTGCCTGGAAAATCCCATGGACAGAGGAGCCTGATAGGTTACAGTCCATGGGGTCACAAAGAGTTGGACACGACTGAGCGACTTCACTTTCACTTTACTGTTAGTAACAAATTCTCTAAAAATAGAATTCCTTATCTGGCATATAAAGCTATGATTCTAACATGCTGCTGCTGCTGCTGTGGCTAAGTCACTTCAGTAGTGTCTGACTCTGTGTGACCCCATACACGGCAAGAACCATCCCTGGGATTCTCCAGGCAAGAACACTGGAGTGGGTATTACTAATTCTAAACTAATCTAACTTCTTCTATGCTCCTGTGTTTCCAGTTACTTGACACTGAATTTGCTGAAAGTTTCACCAAACAGTCAAGCTTGTTTCTAGCCAGATCTAGAGACAGCCTGCACCAATTATTCAGACTTAATTACAAGATGGACTTCCCTGTTGCCTCAGTGGGAAAGAATCCTACTGCGAAGCAGAAGAGGCAGGAGATGTGGGTTCAATTGTCAGATCAGGAAGATCCCCTGGAGGAGGAAATGGCAACCCACTCCAGTACTCTAGCCTAAAGAATCCCATGGACAGAGGAGCCTGGCAGGCTGTAGTCCACAGGGTCACAAAGAGTTGGACATGACTGAGCAGGCAGGCACATGTACCATAATAAGAAGACAATACGTACACCTTAATTTAGTTTATGAGTTTATTTAATGAAGAAAATGTTATTGCTTATAACTTTGATTTTCTGGTCAATGGGTATCTTAGAACCACAGAAAATATAATGTTTTAAAGATCACATGCTTTTTCTTTTAATAAGTAAGTGAAAGTGAAAGTCCCACTGTTGTGTCCAACTCTTTGCGATCCCATGTACTGTAACTTGCCCCACTCCTCTATCTATGGAATTCTCCAGTCAAGTACTAGAGTGGGTTGCCATTTCCTTCTGCAGGAGATCTTCCCCACCCAGGGATCAATTCAAGGTCTCTTGCATTGTAAGCAGATTCTTTAAAAACTGAGCCCACTAGGAAAGTATTAGTGGGCTCAGTTTAATAAGTAAACTGATGTGTAAATTGTTCAAAATATTTTTCTGAGGTTGCTTAGTGGCAGAACATTTTCTGCGAATATATACCTTCTAAGAACCAATGTTTTATGAAAACTGTCTGGGAAAATAGTTTATGCCAGTGAAAGCATCTCATATTAATCAAGGGATTTAAAACGTAACAAGACAACACAGTGTGGGGAGAGAGCAAATTGTCCAGGATGGTGTGTTCAGGCTTTCTTGCCCAATGTTGTGTGAATAGTGACTATGTAATAGCTGAGATCATTTGTAGCACTGTGCATGCACGTCACGAGGCACTTGCTTGGTCATGGGCTTCTTTGTGTGGTACACATATAAGAGCTCTCCCTAGAAAACAGTGGCATTACTGCTGAGCCATGGCTGTGTCTGTTGGATCAGCCACAAGAGGGGCTACTGCTATGGCTGCTGCGTCAGCCAGGAGAGAATAAACACATCTGCAGTTCCTACAGCTCCTCGAGTCTCCTTAAAGCCTCATAGCTCAGACCTTGCCTACCCTAGGTTCAGTGAAGAGTACAAACAGTGTGAACAGCAAGACAACTGGTGTCACAAACAGGATGAGCGATACACATGGTTATCAGCTTATTGTCAACTGCATGCAAAAAGCTTCCTAAATCACACTCAGCATCCTTTCACAAAAAAGTATGCACTAATATTCTGTGCACATAACATTTATCATGAGGAATTATAGATTTCAGGAAAAGGTGAGCTAAACCCGAAGTTCAGTTCATTCAGTTCAGTCACTCAGTCGTGTCCGACTCTTTGCAACCCCATGAATTGCAGCATGCCGGGCCTCCTTGTCCATCACCAACTCCCGGAGTTCACTCAGACTCACGTCCATTGAGTCAGTGATGCCATCCAGCCATCTCTCCCTCTGTCGTCCCCTTCTCCTCCGCCTTCTTCACAGTCCAACTCTCACATCCATACATGACCACTGGAAAAACTATAGTCTTGACTAGACGGACGTTAGTCGGCAAAATAATGTCTCTGCTTTGAATATGCTATCTAGGTTGATCATAACTTTTCTTCCAAGGAGTAAGTGTCTTTTAATTTCATGGCTGCAGTCACCATCTGCACTGATTTTGGAGCCTAAAAAAATAAAGTCTGACACTGTTTCCACTGTTTCCCCATCTATTTCCCATGAAGGGATGGGACCAGATGGCATGATCTTCGTTTTCTGAATGTTGAGCTTTAAGCCAACTTTTTCACTCTCCTCTTTCACTTTCATCAAGAGACTTTGTAGTTCCTCTTCACTTTCTGCCATAAGGGTTGTGTCATCTGCATATCTGAGGTTGTTGATATTTCTCCTGGCAATCTTGATTCCAGCTTGTTTCTTCCAGTCCAGCATTTCTCATGATGTACTCTGCATCTAAGTTAAATAAGCAGGGAGACAATATACAGCCTTGACATACTCCTTTTCCTATTTGGAACCAATCTGTTGTTCCATGTCCAGTTCTAACTGTTGCTTCCTGACCTGCATACAGATTTCTCAAGAGGCAGGTCAGGTGGTCAGGTACGCCCATCTCTCTCAGAATTTTCCACAGTTTATTGTGATCCACACAGTCAAAGGCTTTGGCATAGTCAAGAAAGCAGAAATAGATGTTTTTCTGGAACTCTCTTGCTTTTTCCATGATCCAGAGGATGTTGGCAATTTGATCTCTGGTTCCTCTGCCTTTTCTAAAACCAGCTTGAATATCAAGAAGTTCATGGTTCACGTATTGCTGAAGCCTGGCTTGGAGAAATTTGAGCATTACTTTACTAGCATGTGAGATGAGTGCAACTGTGTGGTAGTTTGAGCATTCTTTGGCATTGTCTTTCTTTGGGATTGGAATGAAAACTGACCCTTTCTAGTCCTGTGGCCACCGCTGAGTTTTCCAAATTTGATGGCATATTGAGTGCAGCACTTTGACAGCATCATCTTTCAGGATTTGAAATAGCTCAACTGGAATGCCATCACCTCCACTAGCTTTGTTCATAGTGATGCTTTCTAAGGCCCACTTGACTTCACATTCCAAGATGTCTGGCTCTAGATGAGTGATCACACCATCATAATTATCCAGGTCATGAAGATCTTTTTGTACAGTTCTTCTGTGTATTCTTGCCACCTCTTCTTAATATCTTTTGCTTCTGTTAGGTCCATACCATTTCTGCCCTTGATCGAGCCCATCTTTGCATGAAATGTTCCCTTGGTATCTCAAATTTTCTTCAAGAGATCTCTAGTCTTTCCCATTCTGTTCTGCCGGGAGGAGCTACCCTGCCTCTGAGGTCAAGGATGGCAGCCGGGAGGAGGTACCCTGTGTCTGAGGATAGGGATGGTGGCCGGGAGGAGCTACCCTGCGTCCAAGGTCAGGGGCAGTGGCTGAGAGGAGCCATCCCACATCTGAGGCCAGGGGTGGCACCCAAGGCCAGGGACGATGGCCAGGAGGAGCAACCACACACCCAAGGCCGGGGCGGCGGCTGGGAGGAGCAACCCCACATCCAAGGAGCAGTGGCTGTGCATGTGCAGGAGGGCCTAGAGGAGCCATCCCACATTGAAGGTCAGGAAGGGCAGTGGTGAGGAGATACTCATCCAAGGTAAGGAGCAGTGGCTGCGCTTTACTGGAGCAGCTGTGAAGAGATACCCCATGCCCAAGGTAAGAGAAACCCAAGTAAGATGGTAGGTGTTGCAAGAGGGCATCAGAGGGCAGACACACTGAAACTATAATCACAGAAAACTAGTCAATTTAATCACACTAGGACCACAGCCTTGTCTAACTCAATGAAACTAAACCATGCCCGCGGGGCAACCCAAGATAGGCAGATCATGGTGGAGAGGTCTGACAGAATGTGGTCCACTGGAGAAAGGAATGGCAAAGCACTTCAGTATTCTTGCCTTGAGAACCCCATGAACAGTATGAAAAGGCAAGAGGATAGGATACTGAAAGAGGAACTCCCCAGGTCAGTAGGTGCCCAATATGCTACTGGAGATCAGTGGAGAAATAACTCCAAAAGAATAAAGGGATGGAGCCAAAGCAAAAACAACACCCAGCTGTGGATGTGACTGGTGATAGAAGCAAGGTCCGATGCTGTGAAGAGCAATATTGCATAGGAACCTGGAATGTCAGGTCCATGAATCAAGGCAAATTGGAAGTGGTCAAACAAGAGATGGCAAGAGTGAACGTTGACATCTAGGAATCAGTGAACTAAAATGGACTGGAATGGGTGAATTTAACTCAGATGACCATTATATCTACTACTGCGGGCAGGAATCCTTCAGAAGAAATGGAGTAGCCATCAGGGTCAACAAAAGAGTCCAAAATGCAGTACTTGGATGCAGTCTCAAAAATGACAGAATGATCTCTGTTCGTCTCCAAGGCACACCATTCAATATCACAGTAATCCAAGCCTATGCCCCAATCAGTAACGCTAAAGAAGCTGAAGTTGAACGGTTCTTTGAAGACCTACAAGACCTTTTAGAACTAACACCTAAAAAAGATGTCCTTTTCATTACAGGGGACTGGAATGCAAAAGTAGGAAGTCAAGAACACCTGGAGTAACAGGCAAATTTGGTCTTGGAATGCAGAATGAAGCAGGGCAAAGACTAATAGAGTTTTGCCAAGAGAATGCACTGGTCATAGCAAACACCCTCTTCCAACAACACATGAGAAGACTCTACACATGGACATCATCAGATGGTCAACACCAAAATCAGATTGATTATATTCTCTGCAGCCAAAGATGGAGAAGCTCTATACAGTCAACAAAAACAAGACCAGGAGCTGACTGTGGCTCAGATCATGAACTCCTTATTACCAAATTCAGACTCAATTGAATAAAGTAGGGAAAACCACTAGACCATTCAGGTATGACCTAAATCAAATCCCTTATGATTATGCAGTGGAAGTGAGAAATAGATTTAAGGGCCTAGATCTGATAGATAGAGTGCCTGATGAACTATGGAATGAGGTTCGTGACATTGTATAGGAGACAGGGATCAAGACCATCCCCATGGAAAAGAAATGCAAAAAATCAAAATGGCTGTCTGGGGAGGCCTTACAAATAGCTGTGAAAAGAAGAGAAGTGAAAAGCTGGAGAAAAGGAAAGATATAAGCATCTGAATGCAGAGTTCTTAGAATAGCAAGAAGAGATAAGAAAGCCTTCTTCAGCGATCAATGCTAAAACCAAAGGAGGTCCTTAAATATCATTGCATTAATTTTAAGGACTCAGTATAGTTATGCCACCAGAGATCACATCAGGTATTTTGCCTCATCTGCATTGACTCCAGTGAAACAAAGTGCTCACTTAACATTTTTTAAGTTATTCAATATTTCACTTAGGTGGTAGTTACACATAGACCTGAAATATACTCTTCCAATCTGGAGAATTTCTTTATATCATTGTAGGTGAAACTTCACAATTCATAAATTAACTCACAGTTGACTGACGGCCACTTTTATAATGGCCCAGGATATTCAAACTAGACATTTGGTGCTTTTTTTTTTCCTCTAGTCATCCTAACAATCAGACTGAGCCAGAAAATTGCAGTTTTATTTATTGATTAACTTCTATGTGCCAAGAACAGTCCTACATTTCATATTCACTATCTCATATAATTTCTGTCAGGTATTATTTTCCCCAATTTTACAGATGAGAACACAGGCTCATAAAAATTAAATAACTAGGCCAAGGTCATATAACCAATAACTAACAGGGCCAGAATTCAAGATAAAGCTTGCTCTTTCAGTTCAGTTCAGTTCAGTTCAGTCGATAAGTCGTGTCCGACTCTTTGCGACCCCATGAGCCACAGCTTGCCAGGCTTCCCTGTCCATCAACAACTCCCAGAGTCCACTAAAACCCATGTCCATTGAGTCGGTGATGACATCCAACCATCTCATGCTCTGTTGTCCCCTTCTCCCACCTTCAATCTTTCCCAGCATCAGTGTCTTTTCAAATGAGTCAGCTCTTTGCATTGGGGGGTCAAAGTATTGGAGTTTCAGCCTCAGCATCCCTCCTTCCAATGAGCACCCAGGGCTGATCTCCTTTAGGATGGACTGGTTGGATCTCCTTGCAGTCCAAGGGACTCTCATGAGTATTCTCCAACACCACAGTTCAAAAGCATCAGTTCTTCAGTGCTCAGCTTTCTTTATAGTCCAACTCTCACATCCATACATGACCACTGGAAAAACCGTAGCCTTGACTAGACGGACCTTTGTTGACAAAGTAATGTTTCTGCTTTTTAATATGCTGTATAATTTGGTCATAACTTTACTTCCAAGGAGTAACCATCTTTTAATTTCATGGCTGCAGTCACCATCTGCAGTGATTTTGGAGCCCAGAAAAATAAAGTCAGGCACTGTTTCCATTGTTTCCCCATCTGCTTGCCATGAACTGATGGGACCAGATGCCATGATCTTAGTTTTCTGAATGTTGAGCTTTAAGCCAACTTTTTCACTCTCGTCTTTCACTTTCATCAACAGGCTCTAATTCTTCTTCACTTTCTGCCATAAGGGTGGTGTCATCTGCATATCTGAGGTTATTGATATTTTTCCAGCAATCTTGATTCCAGCTTGTGACTCCTCCAGCCTACATTTTAGACCAGCAGCTATATGATGACTCCATCTTTGGACTCAAAGAGAAGTTAAATCAACAGAGGAGCTGGACTTGAGCCTGGGTTCAGCCTGTCATTAGTATTTGATATAGCTTTTCATAGAATCATTGTGACACTGAATGGAAAGAAGGAAAGTAAAAAGGTCCGTCTAGTCAGGGTCCGTCTAGTCAAGGCTATGGTTTTTCCAGTAGTCATGTATGGATGTGAGAGTTGGACTATGAAGAAGGCTGAGCACCGAAAAATTGATGCTTTTGAACTGTGGTGTTGGAGAAGACTCTTGAGAGTCGCTTGGACTGCAAGGAGATCCAACCAGTCCATTCTGAAGGAGATCAACCCTGGGATTTCTTTGGAAGGAATGATGCTAAAGCTGAAACTCCAGTACTTTGGCCACCTCATGTGAAGAGTTGACTCATTGGAAAAGACTCTGATGCTGGGAGGGATTGGGGGCAGGAGAAGAAGGGGCCGACAGAGGATGAGATGGCTGGATGGTATTACTAACTCGATGGATGTGAGTTTGAGTGAACTCCGGGACATGGTGATGGACAGGGAGGCCTGGCGTGCTGCAACTCATGGGGTCGCAAAGAGTGGGACATGACTGGGCGACTGAACTGAACTGAACTGAAAAGACAAAAATTACTATATATTTCTTAACTTTTTAAAATTGTTTTTAAAATTCACATAATATAAAACATACTATTTTAACCACATTCTACTGTACTGTTTGGGCTTTCCAGGTGGTACCAATGGTAAAGAATCAATTGCTAATGCAGGAGACACAAGAGACATGGGTTCGATCCCTGGGTTGGGAAGAACCTCTGGAGTAGGAAACGGCAACCCACTCCAGTATTCTTGTCTGGAAAATTCCATCGACCGAAGAGCCTAGTGGGCTATAGTCCATGGGGTTGAAAAGAGTTGAGCATGACTAAAGGACTTAGCACAGCAACTGTACAGTTCAGTGGCACCAAGCACATTCACACTGTTGTGCAACTCTTGCCATCATCCATGTCCTGAACTTTTGACCTTCTTAAACTGAAACTCTGTCACCATGAAACACTGATTCCCCACCCTTGCTCCCCATTTCCCACCTCTCCCCCCGGCCCCTGGCACCTACCAATGTAGCTTCTGACTCTCTGAATCTGACTATTGTATTCTAGGTACCTCATATAAGTAGAATTGAATAGTATTTAAAAAACATCTAAATAATATACCATATTCATGCAGATAATCAGCTTCAGACAGCCCTACATCAGTGACAAACCAGACAAGGGAACCAGCTGCCTCACCCAAGTTGGTGACACTGAGTGAAAGTTCTGAAAGCTAAGGCTCCTCTCCTGTTTCCTATCTTTTTTTTTTTTTTCAATTTCCTTCTAGATGCTTTCATCTAAATAGTCCAAAGGAACAGTCTTTTACATAATTTATTAATTCTGTAAACATTGTTTTAGGACTAGTCCGTACAAATCTGTGTATGCCTCATATTGGAGCAAGTGCATATTTATACCAACTACCATAAATATGATGTTCATAAAAATACTAAATCTTTGCTGCTGCCAAGTCGCTTCAGGCGTGTCCGATTCTGTGCAACCCCATAGATGGCAGCCCACTAGGCTCCCCCGTCCCTGGGACTCTCCAGGCAAGAATACTGGAGTGGGTTGCCATTTCCCTCTCCAATGCACGAAAGTGAAAAGTGAAAGGGAAGTAGCTCAGTTGTGTTCAACTCTTCGTGACCCCATGGACCACAGCCCACCAGGCTCCTCTATCCATGGGTTTTTCCAGGCAAGAGTACTGGAGTGGGGTGCCATCGCCTTTATCATGACTTACCTGTTTTAGTCAAAAGTTAAAAACACATGCATTTCTGGATATACATCTTATATTTAACTGTCAAATCTGACTCTTCCCTCCTGTAGTACACTATGTTGTACAACAATGACTGCAATGCCATTTCCACTGCCCATGTTCTTTTATAATATTGTTATACTCCTTGGGGTGGAGCATAATTTCCCTCCTCTTAAATATGGAAAAGTTTAGAACTCATGTGTAATGAGCAGAAGGCAGCAAAAAGGATCCCGAGTGTACTTTGGCAAGATTAGAAAAGGTGGTACAGATTATGTTTTGTTTATGAAACATGGCTTTGGAGCCCTATGCCACCACGGAAGCAGTGAACTGCCCTGAAGCTGCCACTCTGTGAAGTGAAGTGAACTCGCTCAGTTGTGTCCGACTCTTTGCGACCCCATGGACTATAGCCTACCAGGCTCCTCCCTCCAAGGGATTCTCCCTTCATGGGATTTTCCAGGCAAGAGTACTGGAGTGGGTTGCCATTTCCTTCTCCAGGGCATCTTCCTGACCCAGGGATTGAACCCAGATCTCCCGCATTCCAGGCAAACGCTTTTCTGTGAGGAGGCCCAAACTAACCTGCCACAAAGGAACAGCAGGTGGTTTATAGAAGCAATATATAGAAACTGTAGAGAAGTTTAGTTCCTACCACCACAAGGAACAAGACTCTGCCAACAAACCAAATGAGCTTGGAAGTGGGTTCTTCCCCAGGACAGCCTCCAGATGAGACTGCCACCCAGCTGGCACACAGGTAAGCTATGTCCAGATTTCTAACCCTCAGAACCTGTGAAATAAATGTGTGTGGACTTAAGCCAGTAAATCTGTGATAGTTTGTTACATGGTAATAGAAAACTAATACAGGAACCAAGAATGAGATTAGTTTACAAATCTCATGCCATGAAGTGCTGCAGTGGTATATCAGAATTTTGGATCTAAGCAATTAGTATTAGGATTAGAAAGATCATATATGAGACCTATAAGCTCCATGAAGTTAAAAGGAAATCATGGAAAACACGATTCTTCTGACTTGCAGTTGGAGGAGCAAGTATTTATTAGAGGCCACCCTCTCTCAGGGTCTTAGTTTAGGCAATCTCTTAAGGCTCTGGCTTCGAGCTTCAGTCTTAGCCTCTTCCCTGTTCCTTGTCTTAGATTCTCTCTGTTGCATTTGGCCTCAGCTTTACTATCACTCCACCCCCCACACACACACACCCTCTGGAGTCTCAGAGTTGGCCACAACTGAGCGACTAACATACATACACACACACACAACCTTCTGTAACTCCATTTCAACTGCACCTCTGAGTTTTCCCTGACTTCTTGGTCTCAGATTTTATTATTATTATTATTTCACTGGGTTTAGTCCTGCTGTGTCTTTGTCAACACCCAGCACTATTTAGTAGTCCCTGGCCAAGTTCTGTCCTCCCAGACAGGAGACCAATATAGCTAAAGTGTCTGATTTGGTCTTTTCGTCTCCTGCTTGATAGAACTATAATTTTCTAAAGGCATACATTGTGCTAACATGAGGGGGAAGAAAATGATAGCATTGATTCAATTCACCACTAAGCTGTGCAAGTGTTCAGACATTTTGCTATGGAGCCAGAGTCATGGTCAGGATGGAAAGTGTCCCCCCAGAAGTCCATCCAGGCCTTCTTGTAGGCTAATTTTGCTTTATATTAAATTGTTCAGTCACTTTATGATGGGATCAAATGGCTTCTTTAAAAAGTGAGCAGGTGCTATATTACAAGCCAGTGAAATCCATCACCATGAATTATGATAATAGACAAGCTTCAATGTCATTCTAAAACTAGTAATATAATAAAGCTTGCAGAGAAATAGGCTTTTCTTGTCTCTCAAAGCTAGGTGAATAGGTAAAATAAATTACCTACATCCACAAGAATAGAGAGTGCCTCTGTGCCTGCAAATAGATCAGACATTAGGGTCAAAGTAGAAAATTAGCTTGAGTACTTTAGAGCAATGCATATCTATTGAAACATATACATTTTTTAAAGTGTGACTTTCTTTATAGATGAGAAACAAAAAATCCTTGGGCAGAACACCAAACAGGCCATATGCCATGAACAGAAAGTTTATTTTTTTGTAAAAGCTACATTTTACATCTTTATTTCCTATGATTTTAAATGCCTGCTTCCATCATTATTTAGGAAAGCATATCTAGTGCAGTCTTTTCATAAATCTCCCCTGACTTATTTTCAGTCCTTTTCATGAGCAGGAAAACCTCAATTAGCTAATACAAGTAATCCAATTTGCATATTTTAATACATACCAGTAAATTAAAGTGCATCATTTTTGTGCTAAACCCTTAGGATACAAAGATGAGTCAACATTTCTGGTCCACAATGAGTAATAGCCTCACGGAAAGGACAACTAAAAATGCCAGTGTGGTAAATGCCTTTAAGTGCTGGTTCTCATCCTTAAATTCACACTTGAGCAAACTGAGGATCTTTTAAGTAATACTTTTGCTCTGTCACTCCTCTTAAAGAGTCAATCTAGAACAAGAGGCAGATAATAGAAATGTTTAAAAGTTCTCCACATGACTTGAATGTGTATCTAGGATTGAAATTCACTGTCTTAAAGGATTCATTTGCCAGGTGCTAAAATAATAATCCACCAACTCTGCCTGTGGGAGAGAAGTCATCAAAATGCACATAGCGCTTGAGTTTAAATTTAAAGAATTCAGGAAATCTCTCCAGGGCTTTGGGTTCAGGAGATCTGGGGGGCTTTTGAAGTAGGATAAGCCTGCTGGGCATAATCCTGTTGAGACTAACTTTTAACTACCTTCTTAATTTATCTAAGTATTCATCTCCACTGCCACCACCCTAATGCAAATCAATACTATAACAGCCTTGCATGAATCTACCAGTTTCTTAGCTTTTTCTGCATGAACACTCTTTCCTCTTCAAAAATAGTCATCCCACATGAGGAGAAAAAGATTTTCTTACACTACAAATCAGTTACATTGCAATAATTCAGAATTTTCAGTGATTTCATTTTTCTCCAAAAATTAAAAATATTTAACATAGCAGATTAGATCCTATGTTATTTAATTCTGGTCTCCATTCAGCCTCATCTTAAATGTCCTGTCCACCTTCTCTCTACCTTCTCTACCATTTCATCAACTAAAGTTCATTCATGTCTGCTCTGTTTCAGTCTGTGCAAATAAACCAAATGAATGAATACTACATACATCAAAAATACAATCTTACCTACTTTTTCTCTCCAATAGTTTTTATTTCCACCCAGCTCAAGATTTGGGCCATGAAATGTGTCTTACCTATCTTTATTGTATTTTTTTTTTTCCTCTCTGCTTTCTCTTTGTATGGACCTCTGCATTTAAACAGAGAAACAAATAAACAATTATCATTAATAAGAAAATTATTACCTTAGTATATGCATGTATGGATTGCCATGATGAAAAGGGAAAGGGAAGCTAAGTAATATTTAATGAACAGCTACAATGTTTATCATATTCAGTTAATCATTTAATTCTCTTCCATGAATAATATCTTTTCAGATGAAGGAACTGATATTAGGGAAGTCATTCTTTCCCAATAATCTCACAGCTAATAATAGAACTACCAGGCTAATGACCAGTGCCTATACAATTCCCTATCCTTCCTCTCTCCACTACTCCAGTGAAACTATAACAAGAAGTAGATCATTACCAGGGATTCAAAGCACTACATGGGAGGCTATCTAACATATCTTAACTTTATATAGCTTCTTACACTATAGATTTCAGGTGTCTGTATTATGTTTCACTCTACTATGTTTATAAGGCTAAATGATTATACACATTACCAATTCCTGCCTCATCTCATAACCTTTTTAAAATTGCATTCATTCATCCATTCAATAATGTATGGTACTGAGAATATAATTCTGATTTGCTTTCAGAAAATGTATATTATTAATCATAAAGATATTTTTTTAAGATTCTGAATTTGGTTCTATTCCATTTCTTTCTAAGCTTTAAAATTAAATTCCATTATGCAATACTTACAATATAGTTGATAATTCTTGCATGTGTATGAAGTGGAAAAAAAAAAAAAAAAACCCTGCTGGCATCTGGGCTATGTGGAATGAAGAAATAAACTTGCAAAGTGTTTCCTGACTCTTAAAACACATATGCTGTGCCAGACCACATCATGATGGAAATCCCAGGCTAAGTGAAAACTCCTTTAATAATCAGTTCAATTAAATCCATGTGGCCCAAGATAATATTACAAGCAAACTGATCTAACATTAACTACATGCAGATTCATAAATTTTAAAGATAAAATCATTAAATATTCCAGAAATTTCGTGGTTTACAATTTCCTGTCAATCCCTGCCAAGACCATCCTATGACTAACTCTAGCCCACCTCTCCCCTCTTTCCTAGCCCTCCCTGAAAATCCCATAAATGGGTCTAATAATAGTTAGTTCTTAAGACCATCCCAAATTGGACTACTTATTATCTCTTACCATGACAAGGTCTTATCTAGAAAGGAAAGGCTGCAAAATATCTATCTGAAAGACAATGTCTATCTGAAAGGTAATATCTTTCAAAGACAGTATCTAACTAGACAAATTTACCTGACATCAGTTTTCATCTGTTACATTCTAGGCCCCAACCTGATGGAGGTGTCACCTGTACAAATTGCTTAAACAAAAGTAAAAAATTAGAAAAAAAAAAAAAAAAACAGATTTATTCAGGGTAGCTATTGGCCACATAGCAACTTGATTAAAGAGAAATGAAATAAATAGTCAAATTCATAAAAGAACTATATTAGGATTGAAAAAAAATACTGTAAGCAGAGGGTAATAGGGAGCACAATAGACGAGACAAGTGAAAGGATAGTCAGAGAATTTGGTTTAAGATAGAAAAAAAACAAGCAATTTGATTGTTTTAAAACTTGACTTTTACCTGCTGTTAGCCACAATGAAGTTACTACTCCCCAACTGTAAACAGATGTAAAATGGACCAAATATATGAAGTAAATATTTCTAGATGTTTTAAAGCATGGAGCATAGAATGGCAAACCTGGAAAGAAGAAATAAAGACTTGAATTTCATTAACCCCTGCTTTCTTCCTGAAGCCACTTTCCAGGCTAAAGTGCAAGGAAGTTCATATATAGCCCTGTTGTCTCACTGAGATCAGTAGATAGAAATTAGAGTTCTGTTCTTCTGGAGAGGCTGGCATTTATGGAACAGAGTACCACAGAGAAGAGAATTGTGCAGAAAATGAGTTCCAGACTCTTCATAGAATGTCTCCTTGAATTTTCAGCTAAACACTAAAATATACATAGGGCAGGTCTCAGTAAGGGCAAGTCTCAGTAAGGATGAACAAGACATAACTACCAGGGAAAGAACACAACAGAGGCTATACTTGGAAGTCTGCACAAGATAGGAATAAGAGGCTTCATTAAATAATCCAAGACTTAGTAAAGATCACAAAACGCCCCTATGGTAGAAGAGCTAATCTAGACTTACAGCAAATTCTACTCTAGATCCATCCCACCAAAGGATATGAACAATTTATCTGCAAATAAATGAAAAAGCCAGAACCTTGTCAATAAAACAACAAAGTCCCAAAATAGAAGTAAGAAAACTTCAAAGGCTGTACTATAATACTGCAAGATAAAATATTTAAAATAAATGAGAAAGAAATAGATATCTCTGTGTTAAAAATAAAAGTCAATTCATAACTCACATCATGTAGAAACTAATGCAAAATGGATCATAGATTCAATTTAAAATAAAAATTAAATTTCATATAAAATTATTCAAATTCTAGAATGAATTATAGGAGATTATATTTGTGACCTAGATCTTACCCACAACAGCAAAACCATGATCCAAAAGAGAAAAGTAATTGATAAATTTTGATTAATTAAAATTAAAAATTTCTACTCTTTGAAGACACTATGAAGGAAAGTTATAGACTGAGAGAAAATACTTGGGAGTCACATATTGATACACTATTTGTATCCAGAATATGTAAAGAGCTCTTAAAACTCAATAATTAGAGAAACAAACACTCCAGTAAAAAATGGGGGAAATAAATTAAAATCACTTCACCAGATAGTGTAAATAGAAAGTTATCACAGTCTGACTTCATCAGCAAAGAAACCTGAGTACATTTCTAAGACAAAAGTTAGTTACTTTACACTTATGAGTGACTCACATTGTTTTATGGCAGAAACCAATTAAGCATTGTAAAGCAATTATCCTCCAAGTAAAAGCAAAAAATAAATAAATAAAAGACATTTATAACATCAAATAATTTAAATACATACATTATTGAAGAAATAATGAAAATATTTCAAACTGAAGGACACTGAATATTGTTGTTATTGTTTATTCTCAGTCATGTCTGACTCTTTTGCAAATCCGTTGACTGTAGCCTGCCAGACTCCTCTGTCCGTGGAATTTCCCAGGCAAGAAGACTGGAATGAGTTACCATTTCCTTCTCCAGGGAATCTTTGTGATCTACAGATCAAGACCTTGTCTCCTGCACTGGCAGACTAGCTCTTTATCATTGAGCCATCAGGGAAGCCCAACAGTGAATATATGACATATCAACATATCTTTTTGATGCAGTACTTAGAATGGAGTTTAGAGTTCCATGTTTACTGTAGATTGAATTCTGCTTCTCCAAATTTGTATGTGGAAGTCCTAAGTTGCAGTACATAGAATGTGACTTTATTTAGAAATAAAGTCTCTGCACATGGAATTAAGATCATACTGGAAGAGGGTGAACTCCTAATCAAATTTAACTGGTGACTTTACAAAAAAAAAATGGAATGTTGGACACAAGCACACACACAGGAAGAAAGCCACATGAAGACAAAGGCAGAGATTAGGATAATGTTGGTACAAGAAAAGGAATATCAAAATTTGCCAGAAAACCACCAGAATCTAGGAGAGAGACCTAGAACAGATTATACCTCATAGCTCTCAGAAAGAATCCATTTCACCAAAACATTGATCTCAGTTTTCTAGACTCCAATAAAAACTGTGAGACAAAATTTCTGTTCTTTAAGCTGCCCAGTTTCAGGTACATTTTTTATGGCGGCAATAGAAAACTAATGTAATGTTTTTAATAAAAGAAGAAGAATGGTTCAATATCAATGATCCATGCATCTACATTAAGATACTAGAAAAATAGCAAATGAAAAAATAAAAATAAACAAAATGAAGGAAAGTCAAAAGAATAGTGAAAATTAATTTTTAAAACTGAATAAACAAAAGAGGAAAAACAATGAAATCTAATTGACAAAACTCTGGATAGACTAATCAAGAAATAAAGACAGAAAAGTGAAAATACCAATACAGAAATATAACATGCCAATGAATTACAATAATATCGTTCCAATGCTAATTCTCTCTTTATATGTATGCATTGTACTCTTCGGGTGAATAATACACGTACTGTTCTTCTTCAGTCTCTCAGTCATGTCTGACTCTTTGCAAACCCTTGGATACCGGTTGCCCTTCACTATCTCCTGGAGTTTGCTCAAAGTTACATCCATTGAGTTGATGATGCCATCCAAGCGTCTAAACCTCTTTCGACCTGCATCTCCTCTTGCCCTCAATCGTTCCTAGAATCAGCATCTTTTCCAACGAGTCAGCTCTTCACATCAGGTGGCCAAAGTATTGAAGCTTCAGCTTCAGCATCAGTCCTTCCAATGAATATCCAAGTTTGACTTTAGCATTGACTGGTTTGATCTCCCTGCTGTCCAAGGATTCTTAAGAGTCTTCTCTAGTACCACAGTTCAGAAGTGTCAATTCATCAGTGCTCGGCTTTCTTCATGGGCCAACTCTCACATCCAAACAAGAATACTGGAAAAATCATACCTTTGACTAAACAGACCTCTGTTAGCAAAGTAATGTCTCTGCTTTTTAATACGCTGTCTAGGTTTGTCATAGCGTTTCTTACAAGGAGCAAGCATCTTTGAATTACAAGGTTGCAATCATCCTCTGCAGTGATTTTGCAGCCCAAGAAAATTGTATCACTGTTTCCATTTTTTCTCCATTTATTTGCTGTGAAGTGATGGGACCAGATGCCATGATCTTCACTTTTTGAATGTTGAGATTTAAGCCAGCTCTTTCATTCTGCTCTTTCACCTTCATGAAGAGGCTCTTTAATTCCTCTCTGCTTTCTGCCATAAGGGTGGTGTCATCTGCATATCTGAGGTTATTGATATTTCTCCTGTCCATCTTGACTCCAGTTTAAGCTTTATCCAGCCTGGCATTTTGCATGATGTACTCTGCAAATAATTTAAATAAGCAGGGTGACAATATACTGCCTTGATGTACTCCTTTCACAGTTTGAAACAATCCACTGTTCCTTGTCTGATTCTGCTGTTTCTTGACCTTTATACATGTTTTTCAGGAGGCAGGTCACATGGCCTGGTATTCTCATCTCTTTTAGAATTTTCCACAGTTTGTTGTGATCACACAAGTGCTTTAGCATAGTCAATAAAACAGAAGGCTTTCTGGAATTTTCTAGAGTGCTACATTAATCAAGAAAATGCAGTATTCAATTTAACAGAATAAAGAATTTAATTAAAAAGACTAACACTCTTGCAAACCATTCATTTTCAACAAGATATCAAAGCAGTAAAGTGGAGAAAGGCCATTCTTTGTAATAAATTTTGGAATAAATTGTGCTGGAAGACTGGTACTACATATGAGAAAAAGATAGACCTTAACCCATATCTCACACCATCACAGAAATTTCAACATGAGATAGAGCAAAGATCTAAATGAAAAACCTTGCATTGTAAAGCTTATATTTTTCATTGAAGTGGACAAAAATGTTTATAAACAAGACATAAAAATTCTAAATAAACAAAAAAGAATGTTATCTAAATTAAAACATTTTGTTTGCATTGCTAAATATATGAACATACAAACTGCAGACTGGGTAAAATAAGCCATAAATATAACTTGCAAAATACTTTAATCAAGAATATATAAACAACTTCTAGAGCTGTATGGTAAAAAAGAAAAGCAATCCAAATAAAAAATGGGTATTTCACCAAGGTTTATATACCAGCAACAGGGCTAGTAAGCCATAAGGGTATTCCATATCATTAGTCATCAGCAAAATGTCAATTAAAGCCACAATGTGATGATGCTACTATCATCTATCCAACTATAATGGCTAAATGTAGAAAAAAATAACACCAAGTTACGACAAATGTGTGGAATGACTGAAACTCCTACAGTTGCTGGTAAGAATATAAAAGTGATGAAATAAATTTGGAAATCAGTCTAGTAGCTTCTCACAAATGTCATTGTTTATCCAACAGCATGGATGAATCTCAAAAGCATTTATACATTTAAATATGGTGAAATATTTTGAAGTAATGGCTGTCTCTGGCTGAGGTAGGGTTGACTGAGATAGAGCACATGTGTTCTTTCTGGGGTAATGGAAATCACATACCATTTCTTTATACATTCTCTGATGTGTGCCATTTTTAAAGTCTTCATTGAATTTGTTACAATAGTACTTATGCTTTATGTTTTGGCATTTTTTTTGGTCTCCAGGCATAAGGGATTTTAATTCTTCAACCAGGGATTGAACTTGTATTCCCTACATTAGAAGATAAAATTTTAACCACTGAACCACCAGGAAAGTCCCTGAAATCACCTATATCTTAACATATGGGTGACAGATTCATGCAGCTGTCAAAATTCATCAGCTATGAACTTAATATTTGTGCATTTCCTTGAATGGAAGTTATGATTCAATTTTTTTTTTAATTGAAAAAGAAGCCTTTTTTTATGTCATGCTAACCCTATGAAGCAGAAGTGTCTGCTCAGCAAATTAGTCCAACTATGTAATCAGTATATAAACCATTCTATGTTCTGAATATAATTGGTTTCTCACTCTGGAAGATACACTTATTTATCATAATTTATAATTTAAGTGGTGATAAGAAAGTCTGCTTCCAGAAGAATTTTCAGTTTTCCAAAAGTATATCCAGTTTTCTAGGTTTGGTCTACTATGTTCGTCTTTCAGGAAGATTAAGAGTATTCTGTTAAACACCTTACTTTCTAATTTCAAATTTATGTAGTAGTGAAAATCTAATGCAGATTAATCTAATTCCTCTCAAATTTATTAATGTTTTCTGTTCTCTTCATTTCTATCTCTCACTTCAAGGTTTTTCTTCTGTGAAACCGATCATCACACTGAACAATAGAGGAATATCTTCTATAAACCTGCAAAAGGAAAGGCAACAGTTTTGTTAAGATGTAATTCATATCCCATGTAATCCACCCATCTAAAGTATATAACTCAGGGCTCTTAAAAGTATTCATGCTGTTGTGCACCATCACCATGAGCCATTTTAGAACACTTTTATCACCATCATATCACCTTTTTATAGTTTCCATTTCTTTAATTTTGTGTTTAATATTGTGCCAGGTTAATTATTATTTCTCTTGTCTTACACATACTCTTAAATTCCTTTTACTTATAATATTAAATATATGATTATATAGTCTATCCAAAAATTCCACAATCTCAAGTATTTGTAGATCTCATTTTAGTTGTTTTCTTTTTTCCTGATTCTTTCAGGTCTCAAGTCAGCAAAAGGACCAGCTTGTAGTTAAACATTTTCAGGGGTAGTTTTATGGTATTAACGTGTGCCATCACCATCTCCTGGAGCTTGCACAAACTCATAGAGTAGGTGATGCCATCCAACCACCTCATCTTCTGTCATCTCCTTCTTCTCCTGCCCTCAATCTTTCCCCACATCAGAGTCTTTTCCAATGAGTCAGTACTTGGCATCAGGCGGCCAAAGTATTGGAGTTTTGGCTTCAGCATCAGTCCTTCCAATGAACATTCAGGATCTATTTCCTTTAGGATTGACTGGTTTGATCTCCTTGCTTTTGAAAGGACTCTCAAAACTCTTTTTCAACACCACAGTTCAAAAGCATCAATTCTTCACACTCAGCTTTCTTTATGGACCAACTCTCACATCCGTACATGACTACTGGCAAAACCATAGCTTTGACTAGATGGACCTTTGTCACCAAAATGATGTCTCTGCTTTTTAATATACTGTCTAGGATTGTCATAGCTTTTCTTCCAAGGAGCAGGCATCTTTTAATTTCATGGCTTCAGTCAGCATCTTCAGTGATTTTGGAGCCCTTCAAGAAAATAAAGTCTCTCACTGTTTCCACTGTTTTCCCATCGATTTTTCATGAAGTGGTGGGACTGGATGCCATAGTCTTAGTTTTCTGAAAGTTGAGTTTTAAGCCAACTGTTTCACTCTCCTCTTTCACTTTCATCAAGAGTCTCTTTAGTTCTTCTCTGCTTTCTGCCATTAGGGTGGTGTCATCTGCATATCTGAGGTTATTGATATTTCTCCTGGCAGTCTTGATTCCTGCTTGTGCTTCCTCCAGCCCAGCATTTTGCATCATGTACTCTGCATTTAAGTTAAATACACAGGGTGGTGTACTCTTTTCCCAATTTGGAACCAGTTCGTTGTTCCATGTCCAATTTTAACTTTTATTTCTTGGCCTGCATACAGGTTTCTCAGGAGGCAGGTAAGGAGGTCTGGGATTCTCATCTCTTTAAGAATTTTCCACAGTTTGTTTTGATCCACATAGTCAAAGGTTTTAGTGTATTCAATGAAGTAGATGTTTTCCTGGAATTTTCTTTCTTTTTCTATGTTTCAGTGGGTGTTGAAAAGTTGATCTCTAATTCCTCTGCCTTTTCTAAATCCAGCTTGAATGTTTTGGATTTATCTGTTCACATACTGTTGAAGTCTAGTTTGGAGAATTTTGATGATTACTTTGCTAGCATGTGAAATGAGTACAATTGTGCAGTAGTTTGAACATTCTTTGGCATTGCTTTTCTTTGGGATTGGAATGAAAACTGACCTTTTCCAGTCTTGTAGCCACTGCTGAGTTTTCCAAATTTGCTGATATATTGAGTGTGGCACTTTAACAGCATCACCTTCTAGGACTTGAAATAGCTCAGCTAGGATTCCATCACCTCTACTAGCTTTGTTTATAGTGATGCTCCTTAAGGCCCACTTACTTGACTTCACACTCCAAAATGTCTGGCTCCAGGTGAATAAAAGTAGATAGTATAAACAAAATACATAATATGGAGGAAAATTCACATATAGTCATTCTCCAAATGCAAAACATTAAAAAACAAGTAGATTATTATAAATATAAGCCTGAAAATCCATGTCAAGTCCTTTATATTAATAGCCCCAAAGAGGGTTCACAGATCTTTGTTATCCATGAATCTTTTCAATTTCATTGATCATTTCCTAAGCATTATCTTAATAATGTCCTTATGTTTTATGTGTATTTCATGGTATTTACTCTACAGCAAGAAAGACACATATATCAATTGCTAATCACTGTTTATTGTTGTATTATCGTAGTATAAAAAGGAGTAGATAGAAGTACCTTCTGATATCTATCTGAACAAGAAATTACTTGATAGAGAAGCTGATGTTTCATTAGGTGTTTAATGAATTAATGATTAAGAATGAGAATCCAGGCAGTAGTGTTTGGAGGCTTTTCGCCTCTTTCAAAGCCACTGGAGAAGTATTAGTTGGTGAGGTTGATAATTTTCATATTCTGCTTTTTGTTTGTACCTCTGATTTCTTTAAATTCGCCTTCTAAAAAAAATCTTCCTAGAAATCATAAGAAAAAGTTTTAATCCCATAGACTCAGAGAAGAATGTACATTTAGAAAAATAAAATTTGTTGGGAAGTTTCTTTCAACAACATGGGAACATTCATATTGAAAATACTCCATGACTATTTAGTTTGTGTGTGTGTGTGTGTGTGTGTGTGTTTGCCACTTCACACTACAGATGAACACTTTCCAATTTCTGTAATCCTCTAAATTTTCGCAATTCACATAACCTCCCACTTACCCTCTGTCTCCATTCTCTGTTTCTGATTTTTATCTTAAATAAGTTTGCTGACTTCCATTGAAATGTATGGAGTCACAGAATGATCCCGAAAGAGATTATTTAGTCTACCAGAAACCGAGCAAGATGATGAATATGATGATCGGAATGGAAACAGAATGGCCTGTGATCTGCCCAGTACTTGCTACATGTTGTTACTTGCACAGATAAAGTAACAGGACAGTTTTCTTAGTTTAAATCTCAAATTAAAATTCCCAGTGCTGTGGTTAATTATTTCACTCCAATAAATTCTGATTGATAGATTATATTTTCTGTATACTCAATGGGCTATATATCTTATGACTCACTAAGAGATGGAAGACAAATTAAAAGCTATTTCTTAAATGCAATTTTCTTATTGAAGAAAGTATTTGAAAAAATGGAATATGTACATGGAAAGTATAAAAAATATACATGAACTGTTGATCTAGTCTATAATATTTATTTTCTTAACCAAAAGCTTGAGATCAGAAAGGGCAAAATTAGTGGCTCAGGATCCAACAAGTTAACACCAACATCCATTGGATAACAGAAAAGGCAAGAAAATTCCAGAAAAACATCTACTTCTGCTTCATTGACTATGCCAAAGTCTTTGAATGTGGATCATGACAAACTGAAAAATTCTTAGAGCTGAGAATACCAGACCAGCTTACCCACCTCCTGAGAAACCTGTATGCAGCAGAAGAACTGGACATGGGACATGAATGGTTTACTCATGGAATGAGAACAAAATGGAAGCGAGCAGTTTATGCAAGGAACTGAAGTTCAGCTTTGAATTATTTTAATTCTGAAATTGATTTAGCATGATCTTGGAGTGTGTGGGGGAGAGAGTAAATTACAAAAGATGATGTGTTCAGGCTCTCTTACACCATGTTTTGCAAATAATGACTATGTAACAGCTGAGATCATTTATAACACTGCACATGTGCCTCTGGAGGTACAGGCTTGATTGTGTATGGTATGGCATATACGTATATGGTATGGCTTCTCTTGTGGTTCAGCTGGTAAAGAATCTGCCTGTAATGCAGGATACCTAGATTCAATCCTTGGGTTGGGAAGGTTCCCTGGAGAAGGAAAAGGCTACCCACTCCAGTATTCTGGCCTGGAGAATTCCATGGACTGTATAGTCCATGGGGTCGCAAAGAGTCGGACAGGACTGAGTGACTTTCACTTTCATCTAAAAATCGGTGGCCTTGCTGCTGTGTCACGGCTGTGTCTGTTGGGTCAGCCACGAATGAAGAGAATATAGTGTGTCTACTGCTATGGCTGCTGAGGAGAGAATAAACGAGTCTGCAGTTCCTACAGCTCCTTGAGTCTCCTTCCAGCCTCTTAGCTTGCACCTTGCCTACTCTGGCTTCAAGGAACAGTGCGTACAGTGAGATACAGTGAGGCAATTCATGTCAGGAGCAGGATCAGCAACATAGTTAATGTTTCCAGGCACAGTTCAAGAAAAATAGACAGACAGAGATAGAGACAGACATAAAGAGAACCATTCCATACTTCAGGTTAATTTTATAAGTAATTTTCAAAACACATTTGATACAATTAAAAAAAAAGAGTGGAAACCATGAAACAATATGAAAAATAACCAAAGGTGTTAAAGTAGTGTTCAAACAAAGAAGGACATATAATTGTGGGAACAGTATGAAGAGTCTTGGCAAGATGGTTATCTTTGTGCCTGTTGCTGAAACTTGAAATGCATAGGTCTGGCAATAGGGAAGAAAAGATAAATATAAAGTAGGGGAAAACAAAACAATCTGGAAACCACAATAGAAAGGAAATCAATAGATTATTGAAAAAACACTATCAATCAATCTGATCAAATTGACATCTATAGACCACTCTGCACATTAATAGAAATGTGCATACTATTTTCAAGCATACATAAATAAAACATTCAGCCAAGTAGAAAATACATTACATGATATAACCAAGTTTAAATAAATTTTAAAAGATTTAGTCATACATATTTCTCTAACCACAAAAGAATTGAATCTGAAACTAATACACAAAGATATCTGGAAAAACTTAAACAGTAGGACAATAAATATAAACTTAGGTTTGTATTACCCTTATGTCAAAGTGGAGTACACAAGAACATTTTGAACTGAATAAAAATAAGATAATATATCAAAATTTGCAACATGCAGATAGAGCCATAATTGGAGGAAAATTTATAGCTAAAATATTTGTATTCAGATAATTAAATGTTCCAAAGGCAATGCCCACTTAAGTATGCACCTTAAGGAGCTATAAAAAGAAAAACAAAGTAAGCTCACTGTAGGGAGAACAAGGAAGTGAAAAAGATATGGGCATAAAATTCTTAAATAAAAGATTATAAAAACATATAGAGAAAATTAAGCCAGAAGTTTTCTTTTAGCTAATAAAAAAAGTCTAGTTAGAGGGATGAATAAAAAGATAAAGAACAGATTATCAGTATCATTAATTTTAAAAAAGATTATCATTAGAGATCCAACAATTGAAGAATAATGAGTGAATGTTATGAATGCTGCTGCTGCTGCTGCTGCTGCTGCTGCTAAGTTGCTTAGTCATGTCTGACTCTGTGTGACCCCATAGATGGCAGCCCACCAGCCTCCTCCTTCTCTGGGATTCTCCAGGCAAGAAAACTGGAGTGGGTTGCCATTTGTGAATAATTTTTATGAATACTCTATACCAACAAATTGAATAACTAAGACAAATTTCTTGAATAATAAAATCTACCAAAACTTACTCAAGAAGAAATGAATAATTACAGTAAATGCAAGAAAAAATAAATATCAACAACTATATGCCCACATGCACTAAATTGAATTTAGACTCCTAACTCACACATACACAAAGATTAACTCAAAGTGGATCAAAAGCCTAAAGATATAAGCTGAAACTGTAAATTTCTTAAAAGAAAATACAGGATAAATCTCTGTGACCCTGGATTAGTCAATGATTTCTCAGATAAAACACATAAAGCACAATTGATATAAGAGAAGACTGTGAAACTGGACTTTGTCAAATTTAAAACTTTCATATTTTAACAAACATCATCAGGAAGCTGCAAAGATAAACTCACAAACTAAAGAAAATCATTTCAAATCGTATAACCAGTAAAAATTTTGTATACAAATATCTGTGAAATATTCTTCTGACTCAATAACATTTTAAACAATCCTATTTTAGAATGAGTAGAGGATTTGGATACTTATACAAAGATATTTAATAAGAGCACAATTTTTATTTATTTAATATTCTATTTAAGTATTTAAATTTATTAATATTTATTTTTATATTTAATTATTTATAAAATGTTTAATAAACACACAAAAAGTTGGTCAACATTATCAGTCTTTATAGAAATACAAAGCAAAGCCACAATGAGTTGCCACTGCAAACCCACTAAGATGGATATAATAAAAAAGATAGTCACTAACAAGAATTGGTGGAGAAATTGGAATCTCATATGTTACTGCTGGAAATGTAAATGAACACAACACTTCGGAAAACAATCTAGATGTACTTCAAAAGATAAGCATAAAATTAACAAATGACCTAGCAATTTTACACTTAGGTATCTACCCAAGATAAGTGGAAAAATAGGTCCACACAAAAGTTGCGTAAATGTCAAAGTGGCATTATTCATAACAGTTGGAAGACTGAGGCAACACAATATCCAACAGATGAATGAAAAAAATAAAAGGTGGTATATGATGGAACAGCATTTTGCATTCTGATACATGCTGCAACATGGATGAACTTCAAAAACACCAAGTTAAGTGCAAGCAGTCAAAAAAAGACCACATTTTATGAAATGTCCAAAGGAGACAAATCTACATAGAAGGTAAGTAGGTTACTGGTTTCCTAGAGCTGGAAGTAGAGAAGAGAAGCGGGTAGTGACTGCTAAAGCTTTCATTGAGACATGGTGAAATTGTTCTCAGTTCAGTCACTCTGTCATGTCACTCAGACACTTTGCGACCCAATGGACTGCAACACACCAGGCTTTGCTGTCCATCACCAACTCACAGAGCTTACTTGAACTCATGTCGACATAGTCAGTGATGCCATCCAACCGTCTCATCCTATCTTGTCCCTTTCTTCTCCTGCCTTCAATCTTTCCCTGCATCAGGGTCTTTTCCAATGAGTCAGTTCTTCGCATCAGGTGGCCAAAATACTGGAGCTTCAGCTTCCGCATCAGGCCTTCCAATGAATATTCAGGACTGATTTCCTTTAGGATTGATTGGTTTGATTTCCTTGTAGTCCAAGAGACTCTTCAGAGTCTTCTCCAACACCACAGCTCAAAAGCATAATCCTTTGGTGATCAACCTTCTTTATGGTTCAACCCTCACATCTACACATGACTACTGCAAAAACCATAGCTTTGATTTTATGGATCTTTGTTGGCAAAGTAATGTCTCTGCTTTATAATATGCTGTGTAGGATTGTCATAGCTTTTCTTCCAAGGAGCAAGCATCTTTTAATTTCATGGCTGCAGTCACCATCTGCAGTGATTTTGGAGCCCAAGAAAATAAAGACTGTCACTGCTTCCATTGTTTCCCCATCTATTTGCCATGAAGTGATGGGACTGGATGCCATGATCTTAGTTTTCTGAATGTTGAGTTCTAAGCCAACTTTTTCACTCTTCTCTTTCACTTTCATCAAGAGGCTCTTTAGTTCTTCTTCTTCACTTTCTGCCATAAGGGTGGTGCCATCTGCATATCTGAGGTTATTGATATTTCTCCCAGCAATCTTGATTCCAGCTTGTGCTTCATCTGCATATAAGTTAAATAAGCAGGGCGACAATATATAGGCTTGACTTACTCTTTTCCCAGTTTGGAACCAGTCTATTGTTCCATGTCCAGTTTTAACTGTTGCTCCTTGACCTGCATACATATTTCTCAGCAGGCAAGTAAGGTGGTCTGGTATTCCCATCTCTTTAAGAATTTTCCACAGTTTGTTGTGATCCACACAGTCAAAGGCTTTGGCATAGTCAATAAAGCAGAAGTAGATGCTTCTCTGGAACTCTTTTGCTTTTTCTATGATCCAACAGATCATGAAATTGTTCTAAAATTATACAATGGTGATGTTGCACATTATGTTAACATGCTAAAAACCATGGAATTGTATATTTTATAAAGAGATGAACTCTATGCCATGTAAATTACAACTCAATGAGAAAAAAGTAAATCATATAACTGAGAAATTAAAATCAAAATATTTAATTTGAAACTTCCCACAAACAAAATGTCAGGCTGTGATTGCATTAATGGAGACATATGTACAATATTTAAGGAAGAAATAGTATCAATTTTATTTAATTTCTTGTAGAAAATGGATGAGAAATGTGGAAGACAATTTTCTCTTATTTATTAGTAAAGGTCCCAACATCCTGAATAATGGAAATTGACAAATTATAAAAGGAGACTGCTTCCTTTTTCCCCCAGAAACATTATCATTTTAAGAGTATTAAGTCTGAAACTAAGCACTTAACTTAGGTTGAAAATTACCTAAGCTAAAGTTTCAGAGGGAAATGAGATGCCGAGGTACTCTTTTATATTCAAAATACTGGTAAAGAGGGAATTGTTTCATTAGTTTTCCAGGGTTTTGTTTACATTATGTAAATTAGTTGTCTCTAGTTCTCATAGGAGGAGCAGGTAAACTGTGCAGTATATATATATATATATATATATATATTTAAACTCAAAGATTCAAAATTCAGAGTTTCTCTCTTGTAGTGTAAAATATCCCTTTCTGTGTATTCAGGTCTAGTCATCTGTTATAAGCAATAACAGCTTGGTTCTGATCTAGAAACCTCACCTTTGCTTTCAGAACAATAAAAGTACCTTTAGATATTAAATTGCAAGAAAGCTTTTCAAATCATTTTATGTGACCATGGGACTGGAAGATGTCAGTTTTCATTCCAATCCCAAGAAAGGCAATGCTCATACTACTGCACAATTGCACACATCTCACATGCTAGAAAAGTAATGCTCAAAATTCTCCAAACAAGATTTCAAGAGTACATGAGCAGAGAACTTCCAGATTTAAAGCTGAACTTAGGGAAGGCAGAGTAACCAGAGATCAAATTGCAAACATCTGTTGGATCACTGAAAACGCAATAGAGTTACAGAAAAATTTCTACTCTGTTTTATGGACTGTGCCATAGCCTTTGACTCTGTGGATCACAACAAACTGTGGAAAATTCTTAAATAGATGAGAATACCAGACCACCTTCCCTGCCTCCTGAGAAAACTGTACACAGGTCAAGAAGCAATAGTTATAACCAGACATGGAACAACAGACTGGTTCCAAATTGGGAAGGGAGTACATCAATGCTGTATATTGTCACCATGCTTATTTAACTTATACACAGAAATACAAAATCATGCAAAATTCTGGGCTTGATGAAGCACAAGATGGAATAAAGATAGCCAGGAGAAATATCAATAACCTCAGATATGAAGATGAGCAGTCATGAAATTAAAAGACACTTGCTCCTTGAAAGAAAAGCTATGACAAACCTATACAGCATATTAAAAGCAGAGACAATACTTGGCCAGCAAAGGTCCATCTTGTCAAAGCTATGGTTTTTCCAGTATTCATGTCCGGGTGTGAGAGTTGGTCCATAAAGAAGGCTGAGTGGTGAATAATTGATGCTTTCAAACTGTGGTTTTGGAGAACTCTCTTGAGAGTCCCTTGGTCAGCAAGGAGATCAAACCAGTCCAGCCTAAAGGAGATCAGTCCTGAATATTCATTGGAAGGACTGATGCTGAAGCTGAAACTCCAATACTTTGGCCAATTGATGCGAAGAACTGACTCACTGGAAAAGATCCTGATGCTGGGAAAGACTGAATGCAGGAGGAGACGGAGACAATAGAGGATAAAATCATGAGATACTATGGAGGCTCACATACTATTAGTATAAATATTGACAATTTTTCTCTTGGCTAAATTGTAAGCCCAAGGAAGAGCCTGTTGGGCTGAAGCAGCCATAGGTAAAGATGCTGCCTCAACAACATCAAAAGGAGCTGCAATATTGTACCAACACAATACTTCCTATTGTCTTCTTTTAAATAAGAGCCATCACTGAACCAAGAGAAATTATTGTTATCCAAAGGAATTTCTTGTAGATCATTACAATGAGTTAAGAGATGCTCCATTAGTCTTAAGCAGTTATGAAGGCCTGGTGATGTAGTGGAGGAAAGTAGCAAAGTTAAGGCTCTTACAACATAAAAGAGCCATATGAAGAGCCATTAACAAAAAGAGTTTATAGGAGGTGAGATAGTGGGCTGAGAAGTGTTGAGTGTGATAAGAATTCAGAAGAGTTTCTACTGCATGAGGTACAAAACATGGTTAAAGGAGATTTCACAATATTTTCTTGGGGTCCTTAACAAAAAGGGCTGTGGATGTAATGTCTCTAAAGCAAGGGGGTACCCACACATAATCCAGTCTCTGGCTATAATATCCTAGTTGATGGCTGTCCCCATGTTTTGGGGTGTTTTGGGGTGAGTAGCCCAACAGTATTCCCTTCCTTTTCATACACAAAAAGGAAAAAAAATATCTGACAATTAAGATGCCCAAGGGCAAGTGGTTTCATCAAACTCTCCTTTGTTTTTCTCTGTAAAATTGGGGTGAAAGTGAAAGTGAAGTTGCTCAGTCATGTCTGATTCTTCGAGACCGCATGGACTATATCCTACCAGGCTCCTCTGTCCATGGAATTTTCCAGGCAAGAGTACTGGAGTGGATTGCCATTTCCTTCTCCACGGGATCTTCCCGATGCAGGGCCCAGGTCTTCTGCACTGCAGGCAGACGCTTTACCCTCTGAGTCAACAGGGAAGACTTAGGCTTGTTATTTTTAAGTAAAACTTATAGAGATTTGGCCATGAGAGAGAAATTGGCAATCTGGTTTTGGCAATAACCAAATAGAAAACCTCAACAGCTGACACTTAAGTTTGGATTTGGGGAAACTTGTGACACTTTGAAGCCTATCTGAATGTAGGATATCTGAATCCCCTTGTTTGGATATTAGATGTTCTAAATGTCCAACCTGGGTTTACTGTAATTTGTTTTTGGAGACTTTATGTCCCTTTAAGGCAAAAAGGTTTAGCAAATATATGATGTCTTTCTGTGAGGAAGCTTGAGAAGGAAAGCAAAAAAGCAAATAATCTGCATACTGCAAGAAAATAGAACCTCTAGGGATCTTTATGTCCTCCCAGATCAGCCTTCAGGATTTTTGAAAAATAAGGACTCTCATTAAAACCCTGAGATGCTATTGTCCAGGTGAATTGTTTTTCTTCCCAAGTGAAAGCAAAAGGATATTAACTAGCTTCACCAACTGGAATACTAAAGACTGCACTGGGTAAATCAATTACAATAAACAATTTACTTCCAGTTAGTAACAAATGAGGGTCAAGAGCAACAGAGTGTCCACTGGCAACAATAGAGTTTATTGCTTAGAGGTGCTAAACAAACCTCCACTTTTGGCCCTTAGATTTTCTCACACTTAAATGCAAGTGTCACAGGGCTAGTACAAGAGATAATGGGTCTTGAGGCTTGTAATAATCTATTATATGTTTTATGCTTTGAGTGTCTTCTTTAGCATTGATTAATTCTAGGAAGAGGTTTTGAGGAGTCTGTGTGAATCTTGATGGAAAGTGCACTGTGAATTTTGCCATCTTAAGTTGCAGATCATGTCTGTAAGGAAAGTGATAGCTGATTCAAGAGGGACAAATTATTGGTGTTTCTGAAATCAGCTCTAGCACCATCAGAGATGGAATAAATAAAAGATGTCAAATGGTCATTTAATTCAACTGGTGGGTTACTTTGATAATTATTGTCAGTTTCTAGGATTATCCCTCCCCCTTTTTGGGAGAAGTAAATTCTTCCAAGACACTTCTCTAAAAATCTTAGCCAAAGAACTGGATGGGCCTAAATCAAAGGAAATACATTTAGAAATAGGAATTTTTTTTAGATTCATTAGAGAGCACCATTGTTTGGTCTCTTTTAGCACTCCAAGGCAGAACCGTTTTACAGTAGTGAGGTTAAGTACCAGGAGTGATGCTCCAGACTCAAGAGGGCTAGAAAATATTCATTCCCAATCCAAAGAATGTTTATCTAAGCATAGAAACTATAAGAGGGCAGCTTGAAAAGAGCCTCTGTAGCTCCTTGTTGCTCTATCATCAACAGTTGGGATGACAATGGAAAGACTGGTGAGAGGGTGAATACACCTAAAGCTCTAGTTTTAAAAATCTATTTCCTTGGGTCTTTGCAATAATAGAAGAAACCAGGAGGGTGTTGAAGTTTAAAGATTTTGGTGGTTTTTTTTTTTTTTTTGGAGATAATTCATCTAGAATGCAAGAGAGCTGGTGTGCCAGAATAACTGAATCTGGAATGGACATATTTTCTAATTCCATCCTGGTCTTTTTTTTTTTTTTTCCTGGAAGAGAAAGTTTCTGGTTCAGTCTACTAAAAAGCATAGTGTTAAAAGCTACTTGGATGAAATCAACATTTGAAGAACAGAATTTTCTTTACAACTAATCTGAAATCTACGATAGTAGTCTTGAACAGATTTGTCAGATTTTTGTGTACAAGCCTGAATTTTGTCCCAATTATCAGACTCTGGAAAATCCTAGATATTGCTTGATGAAGCAACCTAACAATTAGCTGAGCCTGATTGTATAGTAAGTTAGTAGGCTGGACTTCTTGTAATTCTAGATATCTTTCAGGATTTTCCCAATTAGTATTTTTCTTCTAATTGTTGGCCTGATCTTCACTGATCAATGCATGAACTGGTTGATATGTCAGAGACACCATGTTGCTAAGTTTAAATGTTTATGTTTTATAAAGTAAAATAAAAATTTTTTTTAAAAAATCTGTAAGGAAGATATTTGGTTACTTTATGGAAATCTTTGATTGTGGTTCATAGTTAAGCCTTAGTCCAGGGAGTATAAAAAATTAAGGGGTTAACCTCAGAATCCTCAGAAGGCTTAATTTTAAAGGGACAGGTTCTGGCAAGTTCTAAGGAAAAGGGAATGAGAGAGTTTCAGAAAAAAAAATGGAAATTTGGTGATAGATTTATTACAGAGGATCTGAGGGTACAGAGGAGGCATAGGAGGTTTAGAAGGGAAGGAAGAACATAGCATCAGAAGCAGAGTCTATTCACAAGATGCTGAAAAAGAGAGAGACAAGACAATGTCAGAGGTGAACCTGAGACAAAGAAGCCAGTTTGGAAGCCACTTTGTCTTTCTGCAGTGCATGAGGCCCAGGTTCAACCCCTGGGTTGGGAGGATCCCCTGAAGAAGAGAATGGCCATCCACTCTAGTATTCTTGCCTGGAGAATCCCATGGACGGAGGAGCTTGGTGGACTACAGTCCATGAGGTCATGAAAGTCAGACACTACTGAGAGGCTAACACTTTCATTTACCTTTTTGCCTTCAGTTCAGTTCAGTTCAGTCGCTCAGTCATGTCTGACTCTTTGTGACCCCATGAATTGCAGCATGCCAGGCCTCCCTGTCCATCATCAACTCCCAGAGTTCACTCAAACTCACGTCCATGGAGTCGGTGATGCCATCCAGCCATCTCATCCTCTGTCATCCCCTTCTCCTCCTGCCCCCAATCCCTCCCACTATCAGAGACTTTTCCAATGAGTCAGGTCTTCGCATGAGGTGACCAAAGTACTGGAGTTAGAATAAAAAATTCAGCTTTAGAATCCTTCCTTCCAAAGAACACCCAGGACTGATTTCCTTTAGAATGGACTGGTTGGATCTCCTTGCAGTCCAAGGGACTCTCATGAGTCTTCAACACCACAGTTCAAAAGCATCAATTCTTTAGCACTCAGCTTTCTTCACAGTCCAACTCTCACATCCATACATGCCCACTGGAAAAACCATAGCCTTGACTATACAGACCTTTGTTGGCAAAGTAATATCTCTGCTTTTGAATATGCTATCTATCTAGGTTGGTCATAACTTTCCTTCCAAGGAGTAAGCGCCTTTTAATTTCATGGCTGCAATCACCATCTGCAGTGATTTTGGAGCCCAGAAAAATAAAGTCTTACATTGTTTCCACTGTTTCCCCATCTATTTCCCATGAAATGATGGGACCAGATGCCATGATCTTAGTTTTCTGAATGTAAATCTTATTTTGCAGTGAGGCAAGTTTAGATTCCTGATAATGCTGGAGAGCCTCAAAATACCAATCAAAATAAGCATTTCACTTGGTTCTGTGTCAGGGAACGTTTAAGGAATCCTATATGTTGTTTTCTATTTCTCAAGGGCCCTCTGCTCCTTATCAGTTCCTGGAAAACAGGAACAAGCAGAGCTGCTCGCAGTTCTCAGGACTGAGGTTTTGAGGTGCAACGTATACATGGATTCCTTTCAGTAACCTTTTTCACTTTTCTGTAAAACTACTTAGTCATGTTCCTATTTCCAATACATGGATTGTCTTCTGGCTCTGTGACGATTGTTATTCCCCTAGTTACTGTTGTTATGGACCTATGACTATTATTATTCCCTTAGTTACTGTTGTTATGAGTCTGGTTTTGGCGTTTTTTACCCAACTTTCTTTTTCTGCCTAGAGCTTCATTATATAACAAAACATAGCACACACTGCCATGAATAAACCATCCTTGTTCCACTAGAGACTTGGGTTCCCCGTGTCCTTTCGTCGCTTTCTTTTCATCGACTCTTGTCCCCAGGTCCCAGTTTGTCAAGAAGACCATAACATTTCTGAAATTTTTTGAGCTATTGTAGGCCAATTAGGTTTTAAGAAAATGAAGGTTGGTAATTTCAAATGTTCCCCATAATGATCACTGATAATCTAAACTGCCTTTGCTCAGCTTGGTTCATTTAGTTGGAAATGAACTTGAGGACGAACTAAGGTTTTTAAAGATAAAATCAGTCAGAATCTCTGTAGGGTGGGGACATCCTCAAAATACTGAAATAACTGTAATCCTATTTCCTAGAGGTTTTTCTTCTAGAGTTTAATTTTTTTTTTTTTTCAAATAGCTTAAGCAGCTTATAGTACAAACAGCTCAATTCAAACAGCTTGCAAACCAATCCCAGCCTGCCATAAGAAGACAGCTTAGTTCCAGAGGATCTGCCCTGACATTTTACTCAGGATCAGCTGAGAATTACAATTTGGGATATGCAATCATAGAGCCATGTTCAAGTCCCTGCACTGCAAGGGAAGGAGAATATTTTTTAAGTATTGAGTCCTTGCCAGCAAAGAAGAGGAGTCTTTCTTCTTCTCCCCGGGCTCTGTTGTCACAGGCTATGAGCGCTTTCCCATCTGGTCTCCCAATTCTATTTAATGAAGTTGCTGCTTATTAATTATTTACATATATGTTACAGAAAAGGGGACCCCTTCCAGGACCTGAAAGGGGGCACTTGTCTGACACTCAGCAGTAAATTATCTGAGGAGATCCATGGGCTGACAAAGCAAGAGATTGTATTGGGAAAGGGCACCCAGGTGAAGAGCAGCAGGGTGAGGGACCCAGGAGAACCCCTCTGCCACGTGGCTTGCAGTCCTAGGCTTTATGGTGATGGGGTTAGTTTCCTGGTTGTCTCTGGTCAATCATTCTGACACCGGGTTATTCCTGGTAGTGCTTACATTGCTCAGCCAGGGTGGATTCCATTAAGCAGGATTCTGGGAGGTTAGTAGGACAAATGGCTGGCATTTCCTTTATCCTTTTGACCCTTCCCAAATTCTTCTGGTTGGTGGTAGCTTGTTAATTTCACATTCCAGTGTAACCTCTTGTTGCAAGATAACTCTTGCAAGTGGTTACTATTTTGCCTGGCCAGAGTGGGCAGTTTTGGTCAGCATTTCCCCTAACACATGCATACTCTCAAAGTTTAATTATCATCTTATCTCCTCTTTTTTAAACAGTTTTTCTTTAATAATCTGAAAGGCTGTGGTGAATTTAGTCAATTATTCTGTACTGAAGACCCCTCCTCCAACCTTACTGCTCTCCAAGCCCCGGATATAAATTTCTAGCCTCTTGTTAAAATTTCTACAATAGTGTTTCAAATTTAATGTGTCACTAAAAAGCTCATCAACTTCTCTCTCTCAATATGTTCCTCCATCTCCTTAAATAGATGTTCTTTTTTAAAACTTTCCTGTTATTTAAGTCAGTATGCTCTTAATTACACAACTCAAGAATCCTGTAGGTATCTTCCCTAAATATCAGGTACATTTTTTATTTCCTATCCATGTTTGTTTAACCTTCCTCAGTCTACAAAGAATTTTCTATACATTACTACATGTTCATTTAGTGAATAGAATATGGATTGAAGCCAGATAGAACTACATACTAATATCTTCTCCAATGAGTGGTTGTACCCTTGAGTATAGAAGAGAAAATATCAGTTAAAGGGAAGCATACAGATAAAACTTTAGTCCTATGAGTATTCATGCAGTTCTGTTTCCACCACATTTCAATAGCTTCATCTCATCCTTTTTCCTCCACTGCAGACTCTTACTTGAATCATGTACAACTGAAACTTACAAATAGCTGAAATTTTAAATAAAAATAAAAATTTATTTTGATACTGGGAAATGGCTACCTTAAATGAAGTTCTGTAAACATTCTTTTGATATTATGCTCAAGAACATGGACCTGAGAACCTACTTGAGAAGGCAGTTTTTGCATGATTCCCTAAAATAGGTTTAAATACATTTGTATTTGGATACCATTAGGCCAAGACTATGCACTCTACGCATAGTCCTATCTTATTCACATCTCCCAGTCACACTTTGGTTCATTCCTAGTCTTTTTCAGCTATTTATCTGCCCTGGCCCAATGGTCATGTTGTCTTTTAATGTTTGATCTATATATTTAAAGTAAAACAAACAAAAAAAAAAAATCAAGGAGAATGCCAGAAAAATAAATAAAACAAGTTCATAAATTTAAAGAAAAGGATAACAAGTCTGGTTTCAAATAAGTTTTTAATTTCTTAGAAGAATATATTTGAGAGCTTAAAAATATCAGCACTCCAGTTTCAGAGCCACCTTCCTCATACAGGAATTTCTCTCTTACTCATTTGTACTCTGACAACACTCTGTGTGTTCTCTAATGTGAAAAATTGATCTCTGAGCTTCAGTTTCCTTATCCATAAGTGTTTTAATAATTTGACCTACCTCATTTTAGTTTTCAAGACTAAAGTGAAATCGTTCAGTCGTGTCTGACTCTTTGCGACCCCATGGACTGTAGCCTACCAGGCTCCTCCATTCTTGGGATTCTCCAAGCAAGAGTACTGGAGTGGGTTGCCATTTCCTTCTCCAGGGGATCTTCCCAACCCAGGCACTGAAACCAGGTTTCCTGCCAAAAGGAGATATATAAGTAAAATGCATAGCTCAATGTCTTACAAAGAGTTGAAGGAGTTTTATATTAGTTAATCAGTTTGTATTAGCTATTTTTTCATTTTCCAGTGAACAACAAATTCTTTCAGCATAAGTTTTTGTTTGTGCAAGTTTGGTTCACCCTTCAGTGGCACTATACTAGGATGAGGAGGTGTATAAGGAAGTCATAGGCCAATTCCCAACCCCAGACATGTTGATTCATTCAAACAGGGTTAAGATTTGGACACAGTTCTTATTCAAATATTCCCCAGATAATAATTTCAACCACCATGGTTTGGGAACTATCAATCTAAATCAATTGGCCTGATTCCCAAGCAAAACAGAATTTGCTCTAAGCTCATACATCTCAGTTTTTAAACTCATTTCTGTCTCTTTTTCCCTTGGGTCTTGGGTCACATTACTCCCTTTAATACAACAAAAATAACCTATATGTGCAGCAGGTATTGACTTCCTGATGAATATGCATAAGGCACACTTCTCTAAGGGGGGAAAAAATGGGATATATTGCACTAAATTTCTTCAAGTGTCAGAGCTAAAAATAGAACAACATAGTAGACCCATTCCAGTCCCCTTCTTAGGGTTAGAGTCCAGACAACATTGGAAAGACTACACAGTGCTCTTTTGATAGTGGGGATATTTGCAGAGGTGTTTCACTGGTGAATTTTCCTGATGATATGCCCTCTGGAGTCCAGGATATCTTCTACTGGAAGGTTTCCTATACTCTACCCTCAAGGAGCCTGCTAACAGGAAACACACCCCAGAAACAGTAAAAATATTGATTCCCTTCCTATTCCAATGTCCTTTTAGTACCCTGTACTGGATGTTGTTTATAGGACAATCAAGGGTAAATGCAGAAATTCTTTTCAACATTGGCAAAACAAAGTATGTGTATGACTGGTTAAAGTCATCATTGAATGCATTTCTCTAAGTATTTCCCATGATTTGAAACTAATAATGAATGCATTGCTCCATGTTCTCTTGATAAAATGAATTATTAAAGTATTAATACTGACTAGAATGTTAAAAGAAACTGAAATCTAGAACTTCTTAATAGTCAAATGCAAAATGCTGAGCACTCCTTTGGGAATGTAGGGACCATACAATGGCCATAGTCTGCATCATTAAGCCTGGACCTGAGCTAATAGTGCATAAGAATGTATCATTTGTATGTCACTGGTCCCTCATGCATCCAGGATGAACATTGTACCATTAATGGCTAGTTTAAATGAATTCAGCAAGATTTGTAATGGCACAGGATTATGTATTTAAGCTGTCTCTCACGTGGTTTAACTTATATGAAGCAATTTGGCCTGTGAAAAAGAAAATTATATCTTAAAATAGAGAATGCTAATTCTCTCCAAATTTGAGTGCTCATATAAAAGAAGGAATCCACTCAATACTTTAAGATGTTGAGGATGCTTTAAATTCTCCATGAAACCTTCAATGATTAAACCAGCCATCATTGATTTCTCTTTCCCTGAACTCTCTCTTAAACTTAAGAGACTTCTGCATCTCCATAACTCAAATACCTGGAATGTACTCAATAAATACCACTAATGTTTGATTTGCTTCTTTCAGAGGATAGAAAGGTATATATATTCCCAAATGGCAATTATAAGTTATCATATTCATTCATTCTATAACTTTTGATTCATTTCTGTCCCTTGCACTAATGAAACTGTATGCTGACAGATAAAAAAAAAATTAACAAGTAATGAAAGAGAGATTACCTGGGGTGGGATAGGAGGGACATTTGGGATAGTGTAATTCAGTAAAGGCTTCTAAGAGAAAACACATTTGAATCAAAAACTGAAGGAAGAGAACAAGCCCATCAACTGAAGGGGTGAGGGAAGAATATCCCAGGCAGGCAGGACAGTGCAAAGGTCAGAAAGCAGAAGGGCTGGTGTAGAAAAATGCTTTAAAATATACAACTTGAAATATCTGTGGAATCTCACTATTTCATGGTTAATAGTCATGTTGTCAGAAATATTCTGTTTTATATTCTGTCACAAAATTTAAAATTGCAGTTCCAGAACACACATGCAAATTTACAGTGGAAGTAATTTTTGAGCTCAAATATCATCATCTAATGTTCAAACTTTGCTCTTTGTTTATAGTTGCTGATTCTGTTATTAATATTAATAGATCTTTGAATATTCCAATTTCAAAGATACTGTATATTTCTTTAAATTTATTTTAAATTAGATGAATTAATCACACTAAGTATGTTAATAGCTGGGAAATAGTCAGCAAGCATTTATTGAGATCATAATAATATAAGCAAAGGATGTTACTTATTTTTCCTAACGCCTTTGATTTCACATGAGAGATAATAACAAAATGTAAGGAGACATTTCATTGGCCCAAAGGTTTCCTTATTTCATGATCAACTCCTTGTTTGCTATAACTCAAAATAAAGTTTCTAAAAGTTTGGAAACAAATTAAACTGTGCTTATTATTTTACTTTATTTTTAAAGTGTAATTGCATCACTAAAAAAAATTGGTTTCTTACTCTGCTCAAGTTAAATTAAGTGTGCTTGACTGATTATATTTTCAGAAAAGCAAAACAAACTTGAAAATTGTTGCCATGGTGATGAGAAAACTTCCTAATTTGTTTTGTCAGAGCTTTCAACATTGTCCTAAAAATATGGAGTATAATTAGCCTTCATTTCTCTGATAATTGTTGCCAATTTCCCATGTAATTCACTTTCAATATCCAGTATTATAAGAATATCAATTTAGATAATTAAATTTTAGAAATGGGAAAATAATTGTCAGAACAGGATTAGATTAAATAATAAATGTATTTGTACTTTGTCCAAATTGCCTTAAGTAATAGCTAAATTTTTAAATTTATATTAATATTAATAATAGAATAATATTTATTTTATAATTTGCATAGTATTTCTATCATTAGATTCAACACTTCATCCACACAAGAATTCTAAAACATAATACTTATTATTTTTATTTCACAGAAGCTAATATGAATCAACAAGAAAAATTACATGGATAGATCTTTTATTCCATGATCATCCATGAATTTCATAGTATTTTCCAGCAACATTTTTATCAACAAGATCATTCAAAGGTATAAATCTGATAGTATAACTTATTTTGAAAATCAAGATTATTTCTAACTTCCTTGTTACGGGTAAAGAAAGCAAATTAAAAATTCAAGATATTAATAAATTTTCATTCAATTATTTTAGAATATTTACTGAGACTGATATGGTGATACAGAATTAATGTATATATATATGTATATATACATAATACCTTCTCTCAGCAATATAGTTGCAATAAGAGCAATCACATACATAATGACAATATAGGGGTAAGTGCTGTGATATATGTATGCCTGTTAGTATGAGACAATCAGGATTGAATCAGTCCAATTCAGCATTCTGGGACAAATTGAGTATGTTCTTCCTTCATAGGTTGATAATGTAGGCACAACCTTGAATGACTATTAGTAGTTAATAGGTAAAGACAAGGAGAAGGAATTCCTAAGATAGTATACTGAAGTAGCAAAACAAAAAGGGCATGGGATTATAGGATTTGTTCCAGTATTTGCAAGTATCCTAGATGCCTGGAAAGTCAGATTCAAGTGGGGATTTGGCAGGACACGATTAAGGTCATATCATTAGGTCCAAGGTACCAGACTCTAGAGTATGAATTTTAATCTGGCCACTTCTTGAAGTTTTATGATTAAATATAATATAGTCTGGGGGCTCCAAGGTGGCACTGGTGGTTAACAAAGGAAAAAAAAAAAAAAAAAAAGGTAAGGAAGATCCCCTGGAGGAGGGTGTGGTGACCCTCTCCAGTATTCTTGCCTAGAGAACTTCATGGTCAGAGGAACTGGCAGGCAACAGTCCATGGAGTTGCAGTCAGACATGATTGGAGCAATTTAGCATGCACACACACAGTATAGTTTCAGTATTTGAGAGTCACATTTTTAATTGGTTATTGACAATGCTTTTGTTTAAAAAGGTATAAAATTTACATTGTAAAGTCTAACCACACAAATTTTAATGACAAAAGTGAAATATTTCACCACACTTCCATTTCCCACAGCTAACTGCTAAAGTTGTCTTCAATTTTTCTGTACATATGAGAGACCGAAATTCTATTTATCCACCTATCTATCATCAGCATAAATAAAAGGGATCATGCGTATTTTGGGTTCCACATTTTTTAACTAAATTGATTGTAGCTACTTTTGTCACTCTACTCTAAAAAGTGCTAGAATTACATAATATGACTATATTACAATAATTTAGTTCATTTCAGTCCAGTCGCTCAGTCGTGTCCGACTCTTTGCGACCCCATGAATTGCAGCACGCCAGGCCTCCCTGTTCATCACCAACTCCCGGAGTTCACTCAGACTCACGTCCATTGAGTCCGTGATGCCATCCAGCCATCTCATCCTCTGTCATCCCCTTCTCCTCCTGCCCCCAATCCCTCCCAGCATCAGAGTCTTTTCCAATGAGTCAACTCTTCTCATGAGGTGGCCAAAGTACTGGAGTTTCAGCTTTAGCATCATTCCTTCCAAAGAAATCCCAGGGTTGATCTCCTTCAGAATGGACTGGTTGGATCTCCTTGCAGTCCAAGGGACTCTCAAGAGTCTTCTCCAACACTCTAAACCTGAACACTTGATGGTTTCCATCTTTGCTATTATAGAAATTATTTTAATAAACAGTCACATATGTTGACATGATCTATACATGTTACATTTTATGTAGAATAAGTTCCTAACTTTTGCAGTGCTACACTGAAAGTTCTATGCATTATTAGTTTTGATTTAAATAACTGAATTACTTTCTAATTCTTTGTGTGAATTTTTACTCTTTATTGGCATTTTAAATTATAAATAAATTTATTCAAACCCAGTTCTAATTCAAAATATCAAATATTTCATAATAAATATAATAAAATAGATGGCATTTATAGCACTTTTCTGCTTTCAGGTGTTTTTATACATGTTAATAATATGTATTTATATTCAAACAAAAAAAACAAAATGAAGCAAAAGATCTTTGCAAGTTTTTGCCTCTTCTATTTTTCTTTTGACAGAGCAGATAACTAGGCCTTCTCAATTGAAACAAAATCTGGCTACTAGTCTACGATATTATTTCCATGATACCCCCTCAAATACAAACACAAATACGATTGTCACATTTATTTTGCTCTTTTATAGCATTATGGAAAAATTGCTGTGAATCACTATTTAAAACTACTCTAAGTATAGACTCAAAATGTTGAATATTATAAAAGAAAAAAAAAAAGCTAGATTTAAATATCAACTTTCAGCCAGTAAAAGTTTAATCTGATCTTGAAGCAGTGACTTATAAAACCTCATGCATAGCTGTGTTGTTTTAGGAAAAGATCATTATTTCTATTTTAAGTGAAAGTGTTAGTCAGCTGTGTGTGACTCTCTATAACCCCATGGACTGTACCCTGCCAGGCTCCTCTGTCCATGGGATTCCCTAGGCAAGAATACTGGAGTGGGTAGCCATTTCCTTCTCCAAGGGATCTTCCTGACCCAGGGATCGAGCCTTGGTCTCCTGCTTTGCAGGCAGATTCTTTACTGTCCAAGCTACTAGGGAAGCAAAAGTAACAATTATTAAATAGCAAGTCAGAGAGTAGACTTTCTAATGAGTGCTGCTGTGCTGTGCTTAGTCGCCATCTTGTCCGACTCTTTGCGACCCCATGGACTGTAGCCTGCCAGGCTCTTCTGCTCATGGGATTCTCCAGGCAAGAATACTGGAGTGGGTGCCCATGCCCTCCTCCAGGAGATCTTCCCAACCCAGGGATCGAACCCAGGACTTCTGTGGATTCTTTACTGTCTGAGCCACCAGGGGAGTCCAAGAATACTGAAGTTGATACCCTAACCATTCTCCAGGGGAACTTGCCAACCCAGGAATTGAACCAGGGTCTCCTGCTTTGCAGGCGGATTCTTTACCACCTGAGCTACCCAGGAAATCCCCTTTCTAATGAGGACATTCAACTAAAGCCATTTTGCTTTCAATTAGTCATAAAGTATCTAATAAGTAGAGTGAGATGCCTGCTGCTGTGTTCTATGAAGCTCGGGGGAAAGAAGAATGGGAGATGAGGTCAAGAGTCAGAAACACTTCTCAGCAAATGATTTGTTTTCAGTCTATGAATAAACTCAGAGTCCTTAGTGAAATTAGTGCCCAGGACCAGGTAAGTTTCCCAGGTGGCTCAGTGGTAAGGAATCTGCCTGCCAATGCAAGAAATGAAAGTTCAAACTCTAGGTCGAGAAGATCCCTTGGAGAAGGAAATGGCAACACATTCCTATATTCTTGTCTGGGAAATCCCTCAGACAGAGGAGACTGATGGACTACAGTTCTGTGGGGATCACAAAGAATTAGACATGACCTAATGACTGAACAACAACCAAGTAAGCAATTAAAAGTGTAAATGTGGTGATAGGTAAGTGCACCTGGCAACAGTGTCAATTGAATCATGTTTGATATGCAGACCCAGACACCAAGGAACTTAAAGGATCTCAAGGGTTACTTTCGAGAGTTTTTTGATTCTAAAGTTGGAGGTTAGTGTTAGAAAAAGGGAAGTAGAGATACCTGCAGGGATAAAGAGGTGTTGAAAATCTAGAATTGCAGTTCAAAGGAAATTGTCTAAGGATAAAAGGGCTTTATTATTTGGACCAGTCTCTACTCCAAAACTAAAATACTAGGTCAGGAATCATCCACAGATCAAGGAAAGGTTTTCAGTGTAGTGTTTTCCAGTGTCTGCAACAAGCAGAGGGAGCTGAGATATGAGACTAATGGGAGCAAGGTGAGGACCAAATTCAAGAACTGATGCTGAGAGATAAAACAAAAATTAAGACAAAGCATAACAAGACAGAAGCAAGTCCAGAAGCAGAGCGCAAAGTTGCAATCTAAGGAGAAGAGTTTATCTGATAGCAAATATAATGTATTCAAATTGAGTTATATAAACTATCACTATTTATATTTCACATATGAGGGAGTAAAACTTAGATTAAAGCTGTAAATGAGACTTTGCTTTTATTTTCCTAAGGGAAAACAGGACATCTATAGGAAAACTGGGAAAGTCTCTGACCCCAGGAAGTTATTACTGAAACTTAAGACAATTCAAGAACTTAAAAATGGGGGGTGAAGATTAAAGGAAAAACAAAATGTGTGCCTAGGCATAGTATTTTATACCATCAGACTTCATCTGTGTTTATTCTGAAGGATAGGTTATTTCTCTCTCACAGTCTCTTTATCTTTTTTATTTCTTTTAAATTTTCCAAAAGAACAATGAATATGTATAAATTATGTAATAAAAATAGTTGCTAGTATGGTTTGAAATAAACTTTATTGAGGTATAATATGTATACAATAAAATGCATCTATTTTATGTGAGCATTTCAGTAATTTTGATGAATTCACTACACAGTCTTGTGATCACCACCACAGTTCAAATATAGAACATTTCCATCACCCCAAAAGTTCCATTGTGCCTCTTTCCAGACAATAACTCTACCCTCAACCTCAAGCAACCATCACATTATTTTTCATCACTAGAGACTGAATTGTTCTCCTCTAAGTTTCAAAGGTTGTTCTTTTCTAAGTTGCTGGTTGATTGATTGGTTGGTTTTACTCAGCATGTTTGTAAAGTTCGTTTATGCCATTACAGCTCTCAGTAGTTCATTCATTCTTATTTCTGAAGAGTACTTCACTGTGAGAATAAACCATATTGTGTTCATCCATCCTCCTTTGTTGTTGCTGTTCAGTCACTGCCATGTCCAGCTCTGTGCAACCCCATGGACTGCAGCATGCCAGGCTTCCGTGTCCTTCACTGCCTCCTGTAATTTGCTCAAACTCATGTTCATTGAATAGGGGATGCCATCCAACCATCTCAGAATCTGTTGCCCCCTTCTTCCACCTTCCCTGAATCTTTCCCAGCATCAGGGTCTTTTCCAATGACTTGGCTTTTCACCTAAGTGGCCAAAGTATTAGAGCTTCAGATTCAGCATTCATTCTCCTAATCATGAGAATTAGGATTATTCTCAATTTGACATAATTAAGAATAATGTTGTCAAAAATATGTATATGCAAATCTGTGTGTGAATATGTTTTCATTTTTTCTAGTGAAAATGCAAAGGAGTGGAATTTCTTGGTTATATTGTATCTGTATATTCAACTTGAGAAGGAACTCACAAACTATCATCCAATTTTATACACTTTTCAACAGTGTATGTGCGTTCTGGTTGCTATGCATGCTTGACAACTTTAATATTGACAATGTTAATTTTAAGCATTCCAGTGGTTGAGTAGTAGTATCTCATTCTTGTTATAATGGTATTTCTCTAATCACTAATGATACTGGGCATATATTCATGTGTGTATGGGTCCTTAGTATATCTTCCTTTGTAATGTGTCAGTTAAAATTCTGTGTGCATTTTAAAAATTGAGTTTGTGCTTCTATTAATTTGTGAGAGGTTTACTGGTGTGTTTGTTTTTTGTTTTTTAATAATAAGACAACCATCCTTTTGTCAGATATAGGTATTGTGGCTGTTTTCTCTCAGCCTGTAATTTGCCTTCTTTACTTAACAATTCCTTTTGAAGAGCAGCAGTTTATAATCTTAAGGATATTCATAAAAGGGTGTTGAATTTTGTCAAAGGCCTTCTCTACATCTATTGAGATAATCATATGGTTTTTATCTATCAGTTTGTTAACATGGTGTACCACATTGATTGATTTGCAAATACTGAAGAATCTGTGCACCCCTGGAATAAAGTGTACTTGGTCATGATGTATAACATTTTAATATGTTGTTGGATTCTGTTTGTTAGAATTTGTTGAGGATTTTTGCACCCATTTTCATCAGTGATATTGGCCAGTAGTTTTCTTTTTTTGTGGCATCTTTGTTTGATTTTGGTATTAGGATTATAGGCGCCTTATTTGGCTGAGCCGGTAAAGCGTCTGTCTACAATGCAGGAGACCCGGGTTCGATCCTTGGGTTGGGAAGATCCCCTGGAGAAGGAAATATCAACCCACTCCAGGACTATTCCCTGGAAAATCCCATGGACAGAGGAGCCTGGTAGGCTACAGTCCATGGGGTCTCAAAGAGTCGGACACGACTGAGTGACATCACTATATAGATGAGTTTAGGAGTTTGCCTTCCTCTGCAATTTTCTAGAAGAGTTTTAGGTACACTAGGTGTTCAGTTCCGTTCAGTTCAGTAGCTCAGTTGTGTTCGACACTTTGCAACTCCATAGACAGCAGCACGCCAGGCCCCCCAGTTCATCACCAAATTCCAGAGTTTACTCAAACTCATGTCCATTGAGTCGGTGATGGCATCCAACCATCTCATCCTCTGTTGGCCCTTTCTCTTCCCACCTTCAATCTTTTGCAGCATCAGGGTCTTTTCAGATGAGTCAGCTCTTTGCATCAGGTGGCCAAACTATTGGATTTTCAGCTGCAACATCAATCCTTCCAATGCATATTCAGGACTGATTTCCTTTAGGATGGACTGGTTGGGTCTCCTTGCAGTCCAAGGGACTATCAAGTGTCTTCTCCAACACCACAGTTCAAAAGCATCAATTCTTCGGTGCTCAGCTTTCTTCACAGTCCAACTCTCACATCCATACATGACCACTGGAAAAACCATAGCCTTGACTAGAAGGACCTTTGTTGGCAAAGTAATGTCTCTGCTTCTTAATATGCTGTCAAGGTTGGTCATAACTTTTCTTCCAAGGAGCAAGCGTCTTTTAATTTCATGGCTAGAGTCACCATTTGCAGTGATTTTGGAGCCCAAAAATATAATGTCGGACACTGTTTCCACTGTTTCCCCATCTATTCGCCATGAAATGATGGGACCAGATGCCATGATCTTAGTTTACTGAATGTTGAGCTTTCAGCCAACTTTTTCACTCTCCTCTTTCATTTTAGTCAGAAGTTTCTTCAGTTCTTCTTCACTTTCTACAATAAGTGTGGTGTCATCTGTATAGCAGACATTATTGATATTTCTCCTGAAAATCTTGATTCCAGCGTGTGCTTCACCCAGTCCAGCATTTCTCATGATGTACTCTGCATATAAGTTAGAGAAGCATGGTAGCAATATACAGCCTTGACGTGTTCCTTTCCCGATTTGGAACCAGTCTATTGTTCCATGTCCAGTTCCAACTGTTGCTTTCTGACCTGCAAACAGATTTCTCAAGATACAGATCAGGTGACCTGGTATTCCCATCTCTTTAAGAATTTACCACAGTTTGTGGTGATGCACACAGTCAAAGGCTTTAGCATAGTCAATAAAGCAGAAATTGATGCTTTTTTCTGGAACTCTCTTGATTTTTCCATGATCCAGCGAATGTTGGCAATTTGATCTCTGGTTCCTCTGCCTTTTCTAAAGCCAGCTTGAACATCTGGAAGTTCACGGTTTACCTACTGTTGAAGCGTGGCTTGGATAATTTTGAACATTACTGTACTAGCGTGGGAGATGAGTGCAATTGTGTGGTAGTTTTGTCACCCTGCTTATTTAACTTATATGCAGAGTACATCATGAGAAACGCTGGGATGGATGAAGCACAAGCTGGAATCAAGATTCCCAGGAGAAATATCAGTAACTCCAGATATGCAGATCACACCACCCTTATGGCAGAAAGTGAAGAAGAACGAAAGAGCTTCTTGATGAAAGTGAAAGAGGAGAGTGAAAAAACTGACTTAAAACTAAGCACTCAAAAAGCTAAGATCATGGCATCTGATCCCATCACTTCACAGGAAATAGATGGGGAAACAATGAAAACAGTGACAGACTTTATTTTCCTGGGCTCGAAAATCATCGCAGATGGTGAGTGCAGCCATAAAATTATAAGACACTTACTCCTTGGATGAACGTCTATGAGCAACCTAGACAGCACCTTAAAAAGCAAAGACATTACTTTGCCAACAAAGGTCCATCTAGTTGATGGTTTTTTCAGTAGTCATGTATGGATGTGAGAGTTGGGCCATAAAGAAGGCTGAGTGCTGAACAATTGATGCTTTGAACTATGGTGTTGGAGAAGACTCTTGCAAGTCCCTTGGACTGCAAGGAGATCAAACTATTCAATTCTAAAGGAAATCAGCCCTGAATATCTATTGGAAGGACTCATGCTGAAGCTGAAGCTCCAATACTTAGGCCACCTGATGGGAAGAATTAACTCACTGGAAAAGACACTGATGTTGGGAAAGATTGAAGGCAGGAGAAGGGGATGACAGAGGATGAAATGGTTGGATGGCATCATGACTCAATAGATATAAGTTTGAGTAATTCTGGGAGTTGGTGATGGACAGGAAGGCCTGGCGTGCTGCAAGTCCATGGGGTCGCAGAGAGTGGGACACGACTGAGTGACTGAACTGGACTGAACTGAACTGAACTGAGATGAGTAGAATTGTGTGAGAGTTTGGGAATTCCTTGCCATTGCCTTTCTTTGTGATTGGAATGAAAACTGACCTTTTCCTGCCCTGTGGCCACCACTGAGTTTTCCAAATTTTCTGGCATATTGAGTGCAGCACTTTTACAGCATCATCTTTTAGGATCTGAAATAGTTCACCTGGAATTCCATCACCTCCACTAGCTTTATTTGTAGTGATGCTTCCTAAGTCCCACTTGACTTTGCATTCCAGGATGTCTGGCTCTAGGTGAATGATCACACCATCGTGATTATCTGGGTCGTGAAGATCTTTTTTGTAAGGTTCTTCTGTGTATTCTTGCCACCTCTTCTTAGTATCTTCTGCTTCTGTTAGGTCCATACCGTTTCTCTCTTTTATTGAGCCCATCTTTGTATGAAATATTCGCTTGGTATCTTTAATTTTCTTGAAGAGATCTCTAGTCTTTCTCATTCTATTGTTTTCCTCTATTTCTTTGCACTGATCACTGAAGAAGGCTTTCTAATCTCTCCTTGCTACTCTTTTGAACTCTGCATTCAAATGGGTATATCTTTCCTTTTCTCCTTTGCTTTTCAATTCTCTTATTTTAACAGCTATTTGTGAGGTCTCAGACAGCCATTTTGCTTTTTTGCATTTCTTTCTCTTTGGTATGGTCTTGATACCTGTCTCCTATACAATGTCACAAACCTCCATCCATGGTTCTTCGGGCACTCTGTCTATCAGATCTAGTCCCTTGAATCTATTTCTCATTTCCACTTAATAATCATAAGGGATTTGATTTAGGTCATACCTGAACGGTCTAGTGCTTTTCCCTACTTTCTTCAATTTAAGTGTGTATTTGGCAATAAGGAGTTCATGGTCTGAGCCACAGTCAGCTACCAGTCTTGTTTTTGTTGACTGTATAGAGATTCTCCATCTTTGGCTGCAAAGAATATAATCAATCGGATTTCACTATTGAGCATCTGGTGATGTCCATGCTGTCCATGCGTAGGGTCGTCTCTTGTGTTTGGAAGAGGGTGTTTGCTATGACAGGTGTGTTCTTTTGGCAAAACTATTAGCCTTTGCCCCGCTTCATTCTGTACGCCAAGGCCAAATTTGCCTGTTATTCCAGGTGTTTCTTGACTTCCTACTTTTGCATTATAGTCCGCTATAATAAAAAGGACTTCTTTTTTGTGTGTTATCTCTAGAAGGTCTTAAAGGCCTTCATAGAAAAGTTCAACTTCAGCTTCTTCAGCAATATTGGTCGGGGCATAGACTTGAATTATGGTGATATTTAATGGTTTGCCTTGGCAATGAAGAGATAATTCTGTAGTTTTTGAGATTGCATCCAAGGACTGCATTTCAGACTCTTTTGTTGACCATGATTGCTACTCCATTTCTTCTAAGGGATTCCTTCCCACGGTAGTAGATATAATGGTCATTTAATTTAAATTCACCCATTCCAGTCCATTTTAGTTTGCTGATTCCTAAAATGTCTATGTTCACTCTTGCTATGTCCTGTTTGAACACTTCCAATTTGCCTTGATTTATGGACCGAACATTTCAAGTTCCTATGCAATGTTGCTGTTTACAGCATTGGACTTTGCTTCTATCACCAGTCACATCCACAACTAGGTATTATTTTTGCTTTGGCTTTTTCTCTTCATTGTTTCTGGAGTTATTTCTGCACTGATCTTCAGTAGCATTTTGGGAACCTACTGACCTGGGGTGTTTAAATTTCAGTGTCCTATTTTTTCCCCTTTTCATACTGTTCTTGGGGTTCTCAAGGCAAGAATAATGAAACGGTTTTCCATTCCCTTCTCTAATGGACTACATTTTGTCAGAACTCTCCACCATAACCCGTCTGTCTTGGGTGTCCCTACATGGCAAAGCTCATAGTTTCATTGAGTTAGACAAGGATGTGGTCCATGTGATCAGATTGGTTAGTTTTCTGTGATTGTGGTTTTCAGTCTGTCTACCCTCTGATGGAGAAGGATAAGAGGCTTATGGAAGCTCCCTGATGGGAGAGACTGAGCGGGAAACTGGATCTTGTTCTCCTGGTCAGGGCCTTGCTCAGTAAATCTTTAATCCAATTTTCTCTTGATGGGTGGAGCTGTGTTCCCTCTCTGCTATTTACCTGGGGCCAAACTGTAGTTTCATTATAGGGGACTGGAATGCAAACGTAGGAAGTCAAGGAACACCTGGAATAACAGGCAAATTTGGCCTTGGAATACGGAATAAAGCAGGGCAAAGATTAATAGAGTTTTGCCAAGAAAATGCACTGGTCATACATAGCAAACACCCTCTTCCAACAACACAAGAGAAGACTCTACACATGGACATCACCAGATGGTCAACACTGAAATCAGATTGATTATATTCTTTGCAGCCAAAGATGGAGAAGCTCTATACAGTCAACAAAAACAAGACCAGGAGCCAACTGTGGCTCAGATCATGAACTCCTTATTGCCAAATTCAGACTTAAGTTGAAGAAAACAGGGAAAACCACTAGACCATTCAGGTATGACCTAAATCAAATCCCTTATGTTTATTAAGTGGAAATGAGAAATAGATTTACGGGCCTAGATCTGATAGATAGAGTGCCTGATGAACTATGGAATGAGGTTCGTGACATTGTACAGGAGACAGGGATCAAGACCATCCCCATGGAAAAGAAATACAAAATGGCTGTCTGGGGAGGCCTTACAAATAGGTGTGAAAAGAAGAGAAATGAAAAGCAAAGGAGAAAAGGAAAGATATAAGCATCTGAATGCAGAGTTCCAAAGAATAGCAATAAGAGATAAGAAAGCCTTTTTCAGCGATCAATGCAAAGAAATAGAGGAAAATAACAGAATGGGAAAGACTAGAGATCTCTTCAAGAAAATTAAAGATACCAAGGGAACATTTCATGCAATGGTGGGCTTGATAAAGGACAGAAGTGGTCTGGACCTAACAGAAGCAGAAGATATTAAGAAGAGTTGGCAAGAATACACAGAAGAACTGTACAAAAAAAAGATCTTCACAACCAAGATAATCACGATGGTGTGATCACTCACCTAGAGCCAGGCATCCTGGAATGTGAAGTCAAGTGGGCTTTAGAAAGCCTCACTATAAACAAAGCTAGTGGAGGTGATGGAATTCCAAGTGAGCTATTTCAGATCCTAAAAGATGATGCTGTGAAAGTGCCACATTCAATATGCCAGCAAATTTGGAAAACTCAGCAGTGGAAACAGGACTGGAAAAGGTCAGTTTTCATTCCAATCTCAAAGAAAGGCAATGCCGAAGAATGCTCAAACTCCATATATATGCGTTAGTATACTGTATTGGTGTTTTCCTTTCTGGCTTACTTCACTCTGTATAATAAACTCCAGTTTCATCCACCTCTTTAGAACTGCAAGACAGCAAAAGAGACACAGATGTATAGAAACAGTCTTTTGGACTCTGTGGGAGAGGGAGAGGGTGGGATGATTTGGGAGAATGGCATTGAAACATGTATAATATCATATATGAAACTAATCTCCAGTCCAGCTTCAATGCATGATACTGGATGCTTGGGGCTGGTGCACTGAGACAACCCAGACAGATGGTACAGTGGGGGAGGGGAGGGGAGGTTCAGGATGGGGAGCACGTGTATACCTGTGGATTCATGTTGATGTGTGGCAGAACCAATCCAGTACTGTAAAGTAATTAACCTCCAATTAAAATAAATAAATTTATATTAAAAAAAAGAATGCTCAAAGTACCACACAATTGCATTCATCTCACACTCTAGTAAAGTAATGATCAAAATTCTCAAAGCCAGGCTTCAGCAATATGTGAACTGTGAACTTCTGGATGTTCCAGCTGGTTTTAGAACAGGCAGAGGAACCAGCGATCAAATTGCCAACATCCGCTGGATCATGGAAAAAGCAAGAGAGTTCCAGAAAAACATATATTTCTGCTTTCTTGACTATGCCAAAGCCTTTGACTGTGTGGATCACAATAAATTGTGGAAAATTCTGAAAGAGATGGGAATACCAGACCACCTGACCTGTCTCTTGAGAAACCTATATGCAGGTCAGGAAGCAACAGTTAGAACTGGACATGGAACAACAGACTGGTTCCAAATAGGAAAAGGAGTATGTCAAGGCTGTATATAGTGTCCCTGCTTATTTAACTTCTATGCAGAGTACATCATGAGAAACACTGGACTGGAAGAAGCACAAGCTGGAATCAAGATTGCTGGGAGAAATATCAATAACCTCAGATATGCAGATGACACCACCTTTATGACAGAAACTGAAGAGGAACTACAAAGCCTCTTGATGAAAGTGAAAGTGGAGAGTGAAAAAGTTGGCTTAAATCTCAACATTCAGAAAACGAAGATCATGGCATCTGGTCCTATCACTTCATGGGTAATAGATGGGGAAACAATGGAAACAGTGTCAGACTCTATTTTTTTGGGGGGGGGCTCCAAAATCACTGCAGATGGTGACTGCAGCCATGAAATTAAAAGACGCTTACTCCTTGGAAGAAAAGTTATGACCAACCCAGATAGCATATTCAAAAGCAGAGACACTACTTTGCCAACAAAGGTCCATCTAGTCAAGGGTATGGTTTTTCCATTGGTCATGTATGGATGTGAGAGTTGGACTGTGAAGAAAGCTGAGCACCAAAGAATTGATGCTTTTGAACTGTGGTGTTGGAGAAGACTCTTGAGAGTCCCTTGGACTGCAAGGAGATCCAACCAGTCCATTCTGAAGGAGATCAGCCCTGGGATTTCTTTGGAAGGAATGATGCTGAAGCTGAAACTCCAGTACTTTGGCCACCTCATGCGAAGAGTTGACTCATTGGAAAAGACTCTGATACTGGGAGAGATTGGGGGCAGGAGGAGAAGGGGACGACCGAGGATGAGATGGCTGGATGACATCACTGACTCGATGGACATGAGTCTGAGTGAACTCCGGGAGTTGGTGATGGACAGGGAGACCTGGCGTGCTGCGATTCATGGGGTCGCAAAGAGTCGGACACAACTGAGAGACTGAACTGAACTGAACTGAACTGAAACTATGGTGGAGGTAATGAAGATAATGGTAAATTCCTTCAGAAGACCTTGTGAATGTACTGTTACACACACTGCCCCCATCCCTGCATCAGGCCACCTCCTACCCATGCCTCCACTGGAGACTTCTTGACACTCCAGGGCAAGTTTGGGTCAGTCTCTTATCGGATCACTGCTCCTTTCTCCTGGGTCCTGGTGCACACAAGGTTCTGTTTGTGCCCTCTAAGAGTCTGTTTCCCAGTTCTGTGTAAGTTATGGCAATTCTATGGTGGGGTTAATGGCAACCTCCTCCAAGAGGGCTTATGCCATACACAAATCTGCTGCACCTAGAGCACCTGTCCTTGTCGCAGTCTATTGCTGACCCGTACCTCCACAGGAGATGCCCAAACACAGTTCTGTCTCAGTCTCTGTGGGGTCCCTGGGTCCTGGTGGGCACAAGGTTTGTTTGTGCCCTCTGAGCATCTTTGGGAGGAATGAGCTTTGATTCTAAATGTGAATTCGCCCCCTCCTACCATCTTGCTGTGACTTCTCCTTTGCCACCCCAGTGCCTACCATCTTGCTGGGGTTTCTCTGACCTTGGACATGAAGTATCTGTTCACAGCCACTGCAGCAAAGTGCAGCCACCATTTCTTACCTTAGACATGGGATATATACTAATAGGTGTTAGCTCTTCTCTAAATTTTTGGTAGTATTCACCTGTGAAGCAATCTGGTCCTGGGATTTTGTTTGTTGGAAGAATTTTTTATTAGAGCTTCAATTTCTGTGCTTGTAATGGGTCTATTAATATTTTCAATTTATTCCTGGTTCAGTTTTTGGAAAGTTATAGTTTTCTAAGAATTTGTTCATTTCTTCCAAGTTTTCCACTTTATTAGCATATAATTGTTCATAGTAGTCTCTTATGATCTTTTGTATTTTTATGTTGTCTCTTGTGATTTTTTCATTTCTAGTTTTATTGATTTGATTCTTCTCCCTTTTTTCCCTTGATGAGTCTGGTTAATTGTTTGTCTATTTTATTTATTTTCTCAAAGAGCTAGCTTTTAATTTTGTTGATTTTTTTCTATAGAGTCCCCTTCATTTTTTTTTTAATTTACAGTTAGTCCTTTAAAAATATTATGCAATAATTCCTTGCTGAGTATGCCAAAGAACCAAAGAATGAGAGAGCAAAGTGGTTTTTCTAATCCTGTTCCTTCTTGCCACCAATGATTACAGTGATTAGAGTCTTTGGAGATAAGGCACCTATATAATTTGTCTACTACTGTCCTGGTGTAAGTTTATTACCCTATAATAATTATCAAGTTTTCCTCTTTTACTCTTAAAACTATCCTGTTTTGGATGGTAGAGATAGATAATCTTCTCTGGCTTTTCTGCTTTTAGTATGTTTCATGATAATGATACCAAATAGCCCCTTGGAAAAATGTATTGAGTACCATCTAAAGATCTGAACACAGATTTTTGGAAGTAAGTATTCCTAACTTTTGAAATAAGAACAGATCATGTCAAGGGCATCTTAAATATAATTTTAAGGGTTTTCTTAAAGGGGCTATTTTGGAATATTCTGCCACACTTTTCAGAGATGGGCCTGTCTTTGTGTCATTTCAAAGTCAGCTCTGCTGAGTTTGTATTTAAAAGAATAAGAGAAGATATGAAAAGACTGTTCACAATAGATTAGACAGTGACCCAGAAAAGATTCATCCTAAAACACAGTTACCACAAATGTTACTTGTGCAGCAAAGGGGATTTTGATGATGTGATTAAGTTAAGGATCATAAGATGAGAATATTATCAAGTCCTACTTGTGTTGATCTTAAATATAATCTCAATTACTCTTGTAAGAGAAAAGTGGAAGGAGATTTGACTATAGAACAGAAAGTAAAAGATGTGAAAATGGTAGCAAAATGTTGGATTGGTACAAAGAAGTAGTAACAAGTCAAGGAATGCAGGTGACCCCCAGAAACTAAAAAGGACAAGGAAATATACTGAACTCCGGAGTCTCCAGAAGGAACCAACCCTGCTGACGATTTGCACAGTGAAATTGATTTTTGATTTCTGCCCTCCAGAAGAGAGTTAATTTGTGTTTATTTAGGCCTTTGCATCTGAGGTAATTATAGCATTGTTTTATTTATAGTGAGTATTTTAAACATATTGGATCAAACAAATCTCGCAGAAGCTCTATGAAGTAAATGGGATTATCTTTCATAAAGGAAGAGTCAGAAGTTCAAAATTAAAACTATTACTGTTAACAACCCTCAGTTCTTTTTTGGCATGCTGCTGCTGCTGCTGCTAAGTTGCTTTAGTCGTGTCTGACTCTGTGCGACCCCATAGACAGCAGCCCACCAGCCTCCCCCATCCCTGGGAGTCTCCAGGCAAGAACACTGGAGTGGGTTGCCATTTCCTTCTCCAATGCATGAAAGTGATAAGTGAAAGTGAAGTCACTCAGTCGTGTGCAACTCTTAGTGACCCCATGGACTGCAGCCTACCAGGCTCCTCTGTCCATGGGATTTTCCAGGCAAGGGTACTGGAGTGGGTTGTCATTTCCTTCTCCACTTTTTTGGCATACAATAGCCAAAAAAAAAATCAAAGGAGGTGAAAAAAAAAAAAAAAACTAAAACCAAAAGGACTAGAAATAACTAAGTAATCAAAATTAAGTTGGCATGCTACAGGATATTTGACCTAAAAAGAGATATGATTCTAGAGCTAAAGGCTTAGAAAAAAAAAGCTGAGTGAAAACCTGAAAACTAGTAAGGACTAGTACACTTCTGAAAGAAAACTGATAGAAGTGCATTATTTAACAATTAATAAAGATGCTTTGATGAGGACATATAATCAAAGCATATGAGCCACAAAATTTGATCAGGAAAGGTAATTCCTTTGGTCATGTTGCTGTTTAGTCACTAAATCATATCTAACTCTTTATGACCCCATGGACTGCAGCCAAGCTTTTCTATCCTCCCCTATTTCCTGGAGTTTGCTCAAACTCATGTTCATTGCATTAGTGATGGTATTGAATTATCTCATTTTCTATCTCCCTCTTTTCCTTTTGCCTTCAATCTTTCCAACATCAGGGTCTTTTCTAATGAGTGGGCTCTTTCCATCAAGTGGCCAAAGTTTCAGCTTCAGCATCAGCCTTTCTGATGGATATTCAATGTTGATTACTTTTAGGATTGACAGGTTTGATCTCCTTCCAGTCTAAGGGACTCTCAAGAGTCTTCTTCAACACCACAGTTCATAAGCATCAATTTTTCAGCACCCAGCATTCTTTATGTTCCAACTCTCACACTGAACATGACTACTGAAAAAATCAAAGCTTTGACTATCTGGATGTTTTTCAGCTAAGTGAGGACTCTGCTTTTTAATCACTGTCTAGGTTCGTCATAGATTTTCTTCCAAGGATCAAGTGTCTTTAATTTCATGGCTATAATCACCATTCACAGTGATTTTAGAATCCAAGAAAATAAAATCTGTCACTATATCCACTTTTCCCCTTCTGTTTGCCATGAGATGATGGGACTGGATGCCATGGTCTTAGTTTTTTAACTATTGAGTTTTAAGCCAGAATTTTCACTCTCCTCTTTCACCCTTATCAAGGGGTTCTTTAGCTCCTCTTTGTTCTCTGTCACTAGAGTGGTATCATCTGCTTATCTGAGGTAATTGATACTTCTCCCAGAAATCTTGATTCCAGCTTGTGCTTCATCCAGCCTGGCATTTCACATTATGTACACTGCATATAAGTTAAATAAACAGGTGACAATATACAGACTTGAGGTACTCCTTTCCCAATTTGGAGACAGTCATTTTTCCATATTAGGATCTAACTGTTGCTTTTTAACCTGCATACAGATTTCTCAGGAGGCAGGCAAGGTGGTCTGGTATTCCCATCTCTTTAAGAATTTTCCTGTTTGTTGTGTTCCACACAGTCAAAACTTTAACTTAGCTAATGAAGCAGAAGTGGATTTTCTTTTTCTGGATTTTCCTTGTTTTCTCTATGATCTAATGAATGTTGGCATTTTGATCTCTGGTTCTTTTGCCTTTTCTAAGTCCTGCTTGTACATCTGGAATTTCTTGGTTTATATACTGCTGAAGCCCAGCTTGAAGGATTTTGAGCATTACCTGGCTAGCATGTGAAAAGTGCTCAACTATATGGTAGTTTGTACATTCTTTGGTATTTCTTTGGTATTGTAAAGAAAACTGACCTTTTCTAGTCCTATGGCCACTGCTGAGTTTTCTAAATGTGCCACAATATTGAGTGCAGCACTTTAACAACATTGTCTTTTAGGATTTGAAACAGGTCAGCTGGAATTACCTCCACTATATTTGTTCATTGTAATGCTTTCTAATGCCCACTTGACTTTACACTCCAGGATATCTGGCTCTAGGTGAGTGACCACACAATCATGGTTATCCAAGTCATTAAAACCTTTTCATATACTTCTTATGTGTATTCTTGTCACTTATTATTAATCTCTTCTTCTTTTAGGTCATTCATTTTTGTTTGTTCATATACTTTTCCCAAAACAATACAGTAATGCCTAGGTTTATAGGAGGATAATTGAATTACTCCTTTCCTTTCTATGTGAAACCTATATTGAAAAGTAAATCATAATCATTTTCTAAACAACAGCAATATTATCTTATATATTCTATGTGGAATATAAAATGAACACATTTCCTTTAAAAATATTCTCAAAAACATTTGATACTCTAGGTCATACTTAAAAGTGTGTACAAGTTGGCAGTTTGAAGAAATCTATGACATAATTTGAAAGTCAGCTCGGTTATTTATAGTCATATCCTGTGCATGTCACCAAATAACTGTGTTTCCTCATGTCAGACACTTTAGGGGTGGAAATTATTTGTTATTTATAAGAAAAATTGGGAAGTCTGATGTGGGTCCTAGAACCTTTGCAGAGAACTTCTTTGGTATAATCATTTTCCAGTTTGTGAGTCACCCACCCAGCAGCTCTATGTTAAGGTTACAGGTTTCATGGTGGAGCTAGTGGCAACCTTCTCCAAAAGGACTTATGCCAACATGCCATGCCTTCCAGGACTGCTACTGCCAGTGTCCCTGTCCCTGCAGTAGGCCATTGCTGGCCCATGCCTCCACAGGAGACTCTCAAAAACACACAGGCAGATCTGACTCGGTATCTTGAAGAGGTCACTTTTCCTTTCTTTTTCCCTGTGTGCATGAAGAAGGTCCTATCACTTCATGGCATATGAATGAGGGGAAAATGGAAGGAATGGCAGATTTCATTTTCTTGGGTTCCAAAATCATGGCAGACAGTGACTGCAGCCGTGAAATTAAAAGATCCTTGCTACTTGGAAGAAAAGCTCTGACAAACCTAGATAGCATATTAAAAAGTAGAGACATCACTTTGATGACAAAGGTTTGTATAGTCAAAGCAATGTTTTTCCAGTAGTCATGTACAGATGTGAGAGTTGGACCATAAAGAAGGTTGAGCACTGAAGAATTAATCCTTTCATTAATTCTGGAGAAGATTCTTGAGAGTCCCATGGACTGCAAGGATATCAAGTCAATCCTAAAGGGAATCAGTCTTGAATATTCATTGAAAGGACTGATGCTGAAGCTGAACCTTCATTACTCTGGGTGCCAGATGTGAAGAACTGACTCACTGAAAAACACCCTGATGTTAGAAAAGTTTGAGGTAAGGAGGAGAAAGGGACAACAGAAGATGAGATCGTTGGATGGCATCCCTGACTCAATGGACATGAGTTTGAGCAAACCGTGGGATCTAGGAAAGGACAGGGGAGCCTGGCATGCTGCAGTCCATAGGGTCGCAAAGAGTAGGACACAACTTAGTGACTGAACAATAAGAAAACTTTTGAGATATCAAATAAATTTTGGTGGCTTGTCCCATAATGTTTGTGAAAGTAATATGCTATAAGCAGTAATTTCATTGATTTTCAATTATTGACAAATCATTCATAAAAGGCAGCCTAATGTACATGTTAAAAGTATGTAATCTGAATTTTGTGTCCAGTGTTTCCATATTACTATTGGCCCCTACTTCTGTTTGGTGCAGTCTATGCCACCCTATATTGTAGCCCTTTGCCTGGTTCCTCTTAAGCAAAGTATGAAAACTCTCTGTGTCATAGATTCCTCCATAAAATTGGGATAAAGATAGCACCTCCATCATAGGGATGCAATACAAAAACTAAATTATTTATCTATTTAAGCACTTAAAACCGTATCTGGAACACAGTAAGCATTCAGTTCAGTTCAGTTCAGTCACTCAGTTGTGTCTGACTCTGCAACCCCATGAACCGCAACACACCAGGCCTCCCTGTCCAACACCAATTCCCGGAGTCCACCCAAACCCATGTCTATTGTGTCAGTGATGCCATCCAACAATCTCATCCTCTGTCGTCCCCTTCTCCTCCTGCCCTCAATCTTTCCCAGCATCAGGGTCTTTTCAAATGAGTCAGCTCTTCACAAAAGGTGACCAAAGTATTGCAGTTTCAGCTTCGCCCTCAGTTCTTCCAATAAACACCCAGGGCTGATCTCCTTCAGAATGGACTGGTTGGATTTCCTTGCAGTCCAAGGGACTCTCAAGAGTTTTCTCCAATACCACAGTTCAAAAGCACCAATTCTTCTGTGCTCAGCTCACATCCATACATAACCACTGGAAAAACCATAGCCTTGACTAGACAGATCTTTGTTGGCAAAGTAAGCATTAGGTATGAGTTTTCTATTATTAGGGGCTTCACTGATAGCTCAGTTGGTAAAGAATCCTCCTGCAATGTGTGAGTCCTGGGTTCGATCCCTGGATTAGAAAGATCCCCTGGAGAAGGGAAAGGGTACCCGCTCCAGTATTCTGGCCTAGAGAATTCTTTGGACTGTATAGTCCACAGGGTCGCAAAGAGTCAGACACGAAGGAGCAACTTTCACTTCACTTCACTTTCTATTATTTGGTTGAATGAAATAATATCAAACAACATATTTAATATTCTATAAATTGCAGCTTCCAACTTTCCTAAATTCTGAAATGTTAATATTAAATGCTTTACAACTTCGACTTAAATGGTATTTAACTCTTAAAAATAATCTTATAGGCTTTCATTGCCTTTTTAAAATAATGTGTTTCTTTCATACTGAATATATTAACATATCTTAAGTATTTGAGGTTTTATTAACACTATTTCATTATAAAATTCATTTCATATTAAACTACTTATAACTGGGGCTAAATATCTGTAATTTCGTGAACTATGACACTACATGTATATATATGTGGTGAGGGTGAGAGTGATTTATTTTCTTTATTTCAAAGTGTTAAACGGAAAAAAAAAGATTTTATTCTTCTTTTGGGGATTATTCTCCTTCTCTTAAAAATAGCAAATATCTATTTTAGATTGATAGTATCAGATCAATTGAATTTTTAAAATAAAATGAGTTTGATTCTTTTCACACCTACATATTTCAATGTTAATCAAAGCTACACATGATGATTGGTCTGGGAGTGAAATATAATATTTGAAGAATTCAAATAAATATTCTTAGAAATTTTTAGCAATGTTCATATACTGAAAGTCATTTTTTAAATAGAGACTTAACAAAAACCAAAAGAGAAAAACCTTAGGAATTAAATTGTAACATTAATAAAATTGAACTGTTTGCTCCTGCTATTGAACTTGGTCAAACATTTCTGGTTCAGATCACTTGTCAGTAGGCCAATTTTCTCATGGAACCTACTTCTTAAGTCCAAAATTATTTCCTGAGGGGAACAGTTAAAGTCAGCTTATACTATAAATGTATCACATATGCAAGTGCCTTACAAAAGAAAATAAAAGGTGAAACAGAAGAATACACACAAAAATGAAATGAAAAGTTAAAACCTATTGTTGACTCCCATTTCTAACTAACCTAACTCTTCTGATTAACATAGGAGAAAAAAAAGAATATCCACTTGACATTTTACCACCTGACTGTTACATGTGTTATGCTAATTATTCTAATCCTTGCTATTCTTCACTGCTCTAACAATATACTGGCTCATAAGAATAGAAAACGTATTACTTGAATACTATAGCTTTGTCTAGAGAACTATAAATTGTATTCTGGGAATATTAAGAAAATTTCAATATGAATTATTGCTTAAATTTGGGGCAAAGAACAACACATCAAAAAGAATAAAAGATTGCATTTCAGTAAAATGTTTAAGTATACTCTAGGCAAAAATGCAATTTTCTCTATAACTCCTTAATATACAAAATCGTGTGTTCATATCTATACTTTCTAAAAACAACTCAAGGAAGCAGTTCTTTTTTTTTTTTTTTTTTAATAAATAAGAAGGCTCATGATTTTGAGTTTTATTTATTTATCAGTAGGAAACAATAGCTTTAAGTACCCTTCCAATAAATGCAATCACAATACCAAATGTTTTCCTATTTGTTCTATTCCTGGAAAAAACTACAATATAAACTTAATCACAAACACACACACACACATATGGCCTTTTAATAAAAGGGCAAGTAATGGAGTCCTCCACCTGACCTAAAATCAAAATATCAACTATGTAAGCTATCAGTCATTTACTTCTATATGAAAATGAAGGAAAAAAATCAGTAAATTAAGCCCCTCTAGGTCAAAAATAGATATGACTGAAATGACTTTGCACACACACTCAAATTTCTAGAAATGTCAGTCTTCATAATATTCACATATGTATGTCTTTTCAGAACACCAACAATGTAAAGGTGTGATGTCAAAAGAATTTTAATTGTTTTCTTCTTCATCATATTAAATACTATCAAAGAAGAAAATATATGATTAAATCAAGGCACATTTTGGGTATAAGCACAAAAGAGTATAATAAACCTTATATAAATGAAATAATTTTCCTTTTAATAATTTTATCTTAGAAAAACACTTTAGCAACAAAAATTGATAAAAAATAAATTAAAATATATAAAAATTAATGATATAGTTTAAAGTAAAGTTGGACTATATAAAAATTTTTAAAATTTGTCAGTACAGAACACTATTAAAGAATGAGAAGACCACCATTGAAATAAGAAATAAGATAATATTTGCAAAACATATATCTGAGAAGGGATTAATATCTAAAATATATAAACATTGCCTACAAGTCAATAATATAAACACCAATAACTCAATTTATAAATGGCAAAGAACTTTAACAGAAATTTCTCAAAAAAAGTTTACAAATGACTAAATAATCACATTAAAAGATGATCAACCTTATTGATCAGTAGAGAAATACAAATCAAAACAACAATGAGAAACCACTTTTACTCATTTAGATGGCTATTATAAAAAATATTTAAAAAAATATTAAGTGTTTTTGAGGATGGGAAGAGATTGATATTCTTGTCAGTTGCTAGTGGGAATGTAAGATATTTCAGCTACTATGGGGAACAGTGTGGAGTTTCCTTAACAAAATTACAAATAGAATTATCATGTGATCTAGCAATTCTACTTACCAAAGGGTTGAGAGCAGAGACTGGAATAGCTATTTGTAAACCTATTTTCACAACAGCCGTATTCACAATAATTAAAAGGTAAAGGCAGCTCAATTCAAGCAACAGTAATTCATCTGTCATCAGATGAAAGGATAAACAAAACGTGGGATATATATATATATATAATAAAGAACACATTTTTTACACATGCTACAACATAGATCACCCTTGAAGACATTTTGATAAGTGAAACAAGTATCTCAAAAGGACAAATATTATGGGTATTCACTTATATAATTTACATATGTTTATATTATTTATATGATTCCACTTATATGAGATACTTAGGGTGCTCAAATTGAGAAATGAGAATGGTGGTTGTCAGGGCCTAGCAAAAGAGGAGTTACTGTTTAATGTGTTCATAGATTCAGTTTTGCAAGATGAAAAATACTCTGAAAATGGAAGGTGATGATAGTTGAACAGTAATGTCAATATAACCAAGGCACTTACCTGTACACTTAAAATGGCTAAAATGTTAAACTGTATACCATTTATATTTTACCACAAATTTTAAAACTATCTACAGTGATAAAATCACCTTTTTTTTTTTTTTTTTGAGTAATATGACAAATTTGGCTGTTTGGACCAGATCTGCTTTTGAATCAACAGCAAGTTCTAAAAATAATAATAATAATAATAATAATTCTAGAAAAGTGTCACAAAGTGATAGTGTTAACATTAACCAATTCTCCATGTGAGGTTACACTAAGCCTTGATATCTTAATGATAGGCAAATCCATTTGACTTGATTTGGCCAATGAAAGATGAACAGAAGTGGACAAATTTTGGAGTAGAAACTATAAGAACCATTGAATCATTCTTCTATCTCTTCTATAGCTTTTATTAGAATTCCAATTCCTATATAAAGGCCCCACCTTAATTATCTGCTTCAGAATGCAGAATATATATAAAGCAACAGTGCAGCTTATCTGCAGCTGCAGTTGACTTGCTGAGTAACTCACTACACACTATAAAGAAAATCCAAAATTCAGAGGAATTTCCAGTATGGGAGTTCTAACAAGATAACCTCTTCCCTTACATCTCAGACTATAAAGAGATAAAAATTAAGATAAATCAAAATCAAACTACCCAATCATCATCTCCATTCACTACAAAAAGAGTTGCCTTAAAACTGAGAAAAGCAAGACATCAAAAATTATAAACAAAGACCAATTACAAGCATGGAAATTGAAACTGTAATAAAAAAAAAAAATCTTCCAACAAACAGAAGCCTGGCTTCACAGGTGAATTCTACCAAAAGTTGTGGTTGTTGTTGTTCAGTTGCCAAGTCTTGTCCAATTCTCAATGAATCCATGGACTACAGCACTCCAGGCTTCCCTGTCCTTCATTATCTCCCAGAGATTGCTCAAACTCATGTCCATTGAGTCAGTGATGCTATCCAACCAGCGATCTCACCCAAAGTTTAGAGAAGAGCTAACATCTATCCTTCTTAAAATCTTCCAGAAAATTGCAGAGAAAGAAAAACTCCAAAACTCATTTTAGAAGGCCACCACCACCTTGATACCAAAACCAGTCCAAGATACCCCAAAAAAAGAAAATGACAGGCCAGTATCACTGATAGAAATATATGAAAAAAATCCTCAGTGAAATTCTAGCAAACAAAATCCAACAAAACATTAAAAAGATCATATATATTTATCAAGTGGTCTTTATCCCAGGGATGTAAGGATTATTCAATGTATGCAATTCAATCAATGTGATACATTGTATTAACAAACTAAAAGATAAAAACAAATGAACATCTCAATAGATGTAGTGAAAGCTTTTAACAAAATTTAATACCCATTTATGATAAAAACTCTCCAGAAAATAAGCATAGAAGGAAATTGCTTCAAGGTATTAAAGGCCATATACAACAAACCCACAGTGGACATTTTTTGTCAATGGTGTAAACTGAAATAATTTCCTCTAAGTTCAGGAACAAGTCAAGCATGCACATTCTCACAACTAATATTCAACATAGTTTTGGAAGACTAAGCCACAGCAATCAGAAAGGTGAGAGAAATAAAAGAATCCAGATTAGAGAAGAAGTAAAACTCTCACTGTTTGCAGATGATATAACTCTCTACATAGAAAACCCTAAAGATGCCACCAGAAAATTACTAGAGATAATCAATGAATATAGTAAAAATCCAAGATATACAATTAATACATAGAAATCCTTTTCATTCCTATACATTAGCAATGAAAAATCAGAAAAAGAAATTAAGGAAATAATCCCATTCACCATTCCAACAAAAAGAACAAAATGCCTAGGAATAAGTCAATTTAAAGAGACAAAAGACCTGTATGCAGAAAACAATAAGACACCGATGAAAGAAATAAATGATACCATGTTCTTGGATTGGGAGAATCAATACTGGGAAAATGACTACTGTACCCAAAACAAACCATAGACTCAGTGCAATCCCTACCAAACTACCAATGGTATTCTTCACAGAACTGCTGCTGCTGCTAAGTCACTTCAGTCATGTCCGACTTTATACGACCCCATAGATGGCAGCCCACCAGGCTCCCCTGTCTCTGGAATTCTCCAGGCAAGAACACTGGAGTGGGTTGCCATTTCCTTCTCCAATGCATGAAAGTGAAACATGAAAGTAAAGTCACTCAGTTGTGTCCAACTCTTCGTGACCCCATGGACCGCAGCCTACCAGGCTCCTCCGTCCACGGGATTTTCCAGGCAAGAGTATTGGAGTGAGTTGCCATTGCCTTCTCCTTCTTCATAGAACTAGAACAAAACAATTCACAATTTTTATGGAAACATAAACGATAAAACATAAAAACAAAACATAATAGCCAAACCAGTCTTGAAAAAGAAGAGCAGAACTGGAAGAATCAACCTGCCTGACTTCAGACTATACTATAAAGCTACAGCCATCAAGATAATACGGCAGTGGCACAAAAGCAGAAATATAGACCAATGGAACAAGGTAGAAATCCTCGCGATAAACCCATGCAACTATGGGCACTTTGTGTTTAATAAAGGAGGCAAGAATATACAATGGAGAAAGGGCAATCTCTTCAATAAGTGGGCTGTGAAAACTGATAGATACATGTAAAAAATGAAACTAGAATACCTCCTAACACCATATACAAAAATAAACTCAAAATGGATTAAAGGCAAATATAAGGCCAGAAACTATAAAACTGTTAGAGGAAAACACAGGCAGAACACTCTTTGACCTAAATGAGAGAAGATCATCTTTGGCCCACCTCCTAGAGAAATAAAATAAAACCAAAAATAAACAAATGGACCGAATTAAAATTAAGAGTTTTTGTACAACAAAGTAAACAAAAATAGGTGAAACTGAGCAGTCGTGTCTGACTCTTCGAAACCTCAAGGACTAGAGTACACCAGGCTCCTCCAGTCATGGGATTTTCCAGGCAAGAATACTGGAGTGTGTTGCCATTTCCTTCTCCAGGGAATCTTTCTGAGCCAGGGACCAAACCCTGACCTCCCACATCGCAGGCAGACTCTTTACCATCTGAGCCACCAGAAAATCCCAAACTAAACAACAAACAAGATTAAAGGACAACCTTCATAATGGGAAAAAATAACCACAAATGAAATAACAGACAAAGAATTAATCTCCAAAGTGTATAAGCATCTCATACAGCTCAACATAGAAAAACAAAGCCCAATCAAAAAATGGGCTGAAGACCTAAACAGATACTTCTCCAAAGAAGACACGCAGATGGCCAATAAACACATGAAAAGATACTCAACATTGCTAATTCTTACAGAAATGCCAATCAAAACTACAATGAGGTATCACCTCACACAATCACAATGGCCATCATGAAAAAAGTCTACAAACAATAAATGCTGAAGAAGATGTAAAGAAAAGGGAACCCTCTTGCAACATTGGTAAGAAATGTAAATTAATTCAACCATTATACAGAACAGTATGGAAATTTCTTAACAAGCTAGGAATAAAATTATCATATGACTCAGCAATAGCACTACTTCCCTGAGAAAACCATAATTGAAAACGACATGCATACCCCCAATGTTCGTAGCAGCATTATTTACAATAGTTAGGGACATGAAAGCAACCTAGATGCCCATTTACAGATGAATGGATAAAGAAGATTTGATACATATATAAATGGAATATTAGCCATAAAAAGGACAAATTTGTCAGTTCTAATGAGGTGGATGAACCTCTTATAGAGAGGAGCTTGTTATAGAGAGTGAAGTAAGTCAGAAAAAGAGAAGCAAAGTTTATATATTAATGCATCACAGCAACCCACTCCAGTATTCTTGCCTGGAGAATCCTATGGGCAGAGGAGCCCAGTGGGCTAGAGTTGACAGGGTGGCAAAGAGCTGGACATATCTGGGGCTACTGAAGTGAAATGATAGAATCTAGAAAAATAATATTAATATAAATGATATTAATAAACCTTATTTGCAGGAAAGGAATGGAGACGCTGATAGAGAGAGATGGACTTTTGGACAGCAGGGGTAGGAAAGAGGGAGATGAAGGGAGAACATAGCAGCAACGTATATACACTGTGTGTGTGTGTGTATGTGCTCAGTTGTGTCTGACTTTGTGAGCCCATGGACTGCAATCTGCCAGGATTCTCTGTCCATGGGATGTTACAGGTAAGATTATTGGAACGGGTTGACATCCTCCAAGGGATCGTCCCAACCCAGGGACAGAACACCAGTCTCTTAAGCCTGCTGCATTGCAGGCAGATTCTTTACCATTGCACAACCTGGGAACCATATATACATATATATGTGTGCGTGTGTGTGTGTGTGCACTACCCTAGTGTACAGTACACTAGTGTACGTATATACATAGGGCTGTACAAAAAGATCTTCAAGACCAAGATAATCAACGATGGTGTGAAAACTCACCTAGAGCCAGACATCCTGGAATGTGAAGTTAAGTGGGCCTTAGAAAGCATCACTACAAACAAAGCTAGTGGAGGTGATGGAATTCCAGTTGAGCTATTTCAAATCCTGAAAGATGATGCTGTGAAAGTGCCACACTCGATATGCCAGCAAATTTGGAAAACTCAGCAGTGGCCACAGGACTGGAAAAGGTCAGTTTTCATTCTAATTCAAAAGAAAGGCAATGCCAAAGAATGCTCAAACTACTACACAATTGTACTCATCTCACACGCTAGTAAAGTAATGCTCAAAATTCTCCAAGCCAGGTTTCAGCAATATGTGAACTTCCAGATGTTCAAGCTGGTTTTAGAAAAGGCAGAGGAACCAGAGATCAAATTGCCAACATCCGCTAGATCATGGAAAAAGCAAGAGAGTTCCAGAAAAACATCTATTTCTGCTTTATTGACTATGCCAAAGCATTTGACTATGTGGATCACAATAAACTGTGGAAAATTCTTCAAGAGATGGGAATACCAGACCACCTGACCTGCCTCTTGAGAAACCTGTATGCAGGTCAGGAAGCACCAGTTAGAACTAGAAATGAAACAACAGACTGGTTCTGAATAGGAAAAGGAGTACGTCAAGGCTGTATATTGTCACCCTGCTTATTTAACTTATATGCAGAGTACATCATGAGAAGTGCTGGGCTGGAAGAAGCACAAGCTGGAATCAAGATTGCCGGGAGAAATATCAATAACCTCAGATATGCAGATGACACCACCCTTATGGCAGAAAGTGAAGAGGAACTAAAAAGCCTCTTGATGAAAGTGAAAGTGGAGAGTGAAAAAGTTGGCTTAAAGCTCAACATTCAGAAAACGAAGATCATGGCATCTGATCACATCACTTCATGGGAAATAGATGGGGAAACAGTGGAAACAGTTTCAGACTTTATCTTTTTGGGCTCCAAAATCACTGCAGATGGTGACTGCAGCCATGAAATTAAAAGACGCTTACTCCTTGCAAGGAAAGTTATGACCAACCTAGATAGCATATTAAAAAGCAGAGACATCACTTTGCCAACAAAGGTCCGTATAGTCAAGGCTATGGTTTTTCCAGTGATCATGTATGGATATGAGAGTTGGACTGTGAAGAAGGCTGAGTGCCAAAGAATTGATGCTTTTGAACTGTGGTGTTGGAGAAGACTCTTGAGAGTCCCTTGGACTGCAAGGAGATCCAACCAGTCCATTCTGAAGGAGATCAGCCCTGGGATTTCTTTGGAGGGAATGATGCTGAAGTTGCAACTCCATTACTTTGGCCACCTCATGTGAAGAGTTGACTCATTGGAAAAGACTTTGATGCTGGGAGGGATTGGGGGCAGAAGGAGAAGGGGACAACAGAGGATGAGATGGCTGGATGGCATCACTGACTTGATGGACGTGAGTCTGCATGAACTCTGGGAGTTGGTGATGGACAGGAAAGCCTGGTGTGCTGTAATTCATGGGGTCGCAAAGAGTCAGACATGACTGAGCAACTGAACTGAACTGATATATATACACACTACCACGTGTAAAATAGATAGCTGGTGAGAAGTTGCTGTGTAACACAGGGTTCCCAGCCTGGGACTTTGTGATGACCTAGAGGGATGGGATGAGGGGAAGGGAATGAAGCTAATAAACCTGTGTTGTTTAGTTGCTGAGTCTGATTCTTTGGCAGTCCCATGAACTATAGCCTGCCAAGCAGGATCATCCAAGCAGGAATACTGGTATGGATTATTACCTCCTTCTCCAGGGGATCTTTCTGCTCCAGGGATCAAACCTGTGTCTTCTCCTTGACAGGAGGATTATTTACCAGTGAGCCCTCTGGAAAGCCCTTCATAAACGTTTGGACAACTTAAAATAGATAAATATATTTCTAATTGGAATTCAGAAATATAAAGAAAGCAACACTAAGATTCATAATGAAAAGGCTTAAAACCGGGGTAAGAAACTATAAAACTCCTAAAAGGAAACATGGCTGCACACTCCTTGACTTAAATCAAAACAAGACTTGATAACCTACCTCCTAGAATAAAGAAAATAAAAACAATAACATGTGAGACCTAATTAAACTTAAAAACTTTTGCACACCAAAGGAAACTACAAACAAGGTGAAAAGATAACCCTCAGAATGGGAGAAAAATAATAGCAAATGAAGCAACTGGCAAAGGATTAATCTTCAAAATATACAAGCAACACTTTCAGCTCAATATCAGAGAAATAACCCAATGAAAAAGCAGGCAGAAGACCTGAACAGACTTTTTTTTCCAAAGAAGACATACAGATGGGCAATAAACACATGAAAAGATGCTCAACATAGCTCACTATTAGAGAAATGCAAATCAAACTACAATGAGGTATCACCTCACACCAATCAGGATGGCCATCATAAAACAGTCTACCTAACAGTATGGAGATTCCTTTAAAAATTGCAAATAGAACTGCCTTATGACCCAGCAGTCTCACTGCTGGGCATACACACCGAGGAAATTGCAAGAGACACATGTACCCCAATGTTCATCGCAGCACTGCTTATAATAGCCAGGACATGGAAACAACCTAGATGTCCATCCGCAGATGAATGGATTAGAAAGTTGTGGTACATATACACAATGGAGTATTACTCAGCCATTAAAAAGAATACATTTGAATCAGTTCTAATGAGATGGATGAAACTGGAGCCGATTAAACAGAGTGAAGTAAGCCAGAAAGAAAAACACCAATACAGTATACTAATACATATATATGGAATTTAGAAAGATGGTAAGGATAACCCTGTATGTGAGACAGCAAAAGAGACACAGATGTATAGAATGGACTTTTGGACTCTGAGAGAGAGGGAGAGGGTGGGATGATTTGGGAGAATGGCACTGAAACATGTATACTATCATGTAAGAAATGAATCGCCAGTCTATGTTCGATACAGGATACACGATGCTTGGGGCTGGTGCATGAGGATGATCCAGAGAGATGATATGGGGTGGGAGGTGGGAGGGGGGTTCAGGATTGGGAACTCATGTACACCCGTGGTGGATTCATGTCAATGTATGGCAAAACCAATACAGTATTATAAAGTAAAATAAAGTAAAAATAAAAAATTAAAAAAAAAAGTCTACTAATACTACAAACAAGAGTGAAGTAAGTCAGAAAGAGAAATGCAGTATTTGTATATTAATGGATGTACCAATAAACTTATTTGCAGGGCAACAATTGAGATGCAGACATAGAGAACAGACTTGTGGACATGGTGGGAGAAGGAGATGGAGGGATGATTTAAAAGAGTCTCATATACTACCACGTGTGAAATAAATAGCCAGTGGGAATTTGCTGTAAGATGCAGGAAGTTCAAACCCGGTACTCTGTGACAACCTAGAGGGATAGAACAGGATGAGAGGTGGGAGGAAGTTCAAGAAGGAGGGGACAAATGTATACCTATGGCTGATTCATGTTGATGTATGGCAGAAACAAATATTGTAAAACAATTATTCTACAATGAAAAATAAAATTTTAAATGTAAACTGACCCTTTGTGATATTATACTGTCATTTTGAAAATGTTACTCTTGAAGGAAACTGGGTAGAAAGTACAAAGGATGATTAGTATTACTTAAAAAATCATGCAAATTTACAATTATCCCAATAAGAAATTTCACTTAAAGGGAAAAAAAAAAAACACAGACAAGAGAAAATCTGAAAAGCAACCATGGAAAGAAGATACATTACATAAAGAGTAGCAAAGATAATACCTCAACCAAGATGACGGAATAGAAGGATATGTGCTCATCTTCTCTTGCAATACTCCAAAATTACAACTAACTTCTGAACAACCATCCATGGGAGAATGTTGCATCCTATCAAAAAAAGATACCCCACGTCCCAAGGCAAAGGAAAGCCACAGCAAGGTGGTAGGAGGAGCGAAATCGTGTTTAGAATCAAACCTCATATCTACTGGAGACACTCAGAGAAATCAAACAAAACCGTGTGTGCACTAGGAGCCAGGAGAAAGGAGGAGTGACCCCACAAGAGACTGCCCACACTTGCCTGTGAATGTGTTCAGGAGTCTCCGGTGGAGACATGGGTTGGTGGTGGTCTGCTGCAGGGTTGGGGGCACTGAGAGTGGCCATGTGTGCACAGGACCTTTTGAAGGATGTCGCCATTATTTACACTATCTCCACCATAGTTTGGTCTCAGGTCAAACAACAGGGAGGGAACACAGCCCTGCCCATCAAGAGAAAAACAGATTAAAGATTTACTGAGTATTGTCTTGCACATTAGAACAAGATCCAATTTCCCCCACAGACATTCTCTAGAATCAAGAAGATTTCATAAACCACTTATTCTTATTCATCAGAGGGCAGATAGAATGAAAACCACAATCACAGAAAACTTATCAAATGTGGTACTTGGACCACAGGCTTGTCTAACTCATTGAAACTATGAGCCACGCAGTGTAGGGCCACCCAAGAAGGGCAGGTGGGGAGTTCTGACAAAACATGGCTCACTGGAGAAGGGAATGGCAAACCACTTCAGTATTCTTGCCTTGAGAACCCCATGAACAGTATGAAAAGGCAAAAAGAGATGGCATTGAAAGATGAACTTCCCAGGTTGGTAGGTGCCCAATATGAATAGAGAAATAACCCCAGAAAGAATGAAGAGACAGAGTCAAAGCAAAAACAGCACTCAGTTGTGGATATGACTGGTGACGGAAGTAAATCTAATGCTATAAGTAACAATATTGCATAGGAACTTGAAAAGTTAGGTCCATGAATCAAGGTAAATTGGAAGTGGTCAAACAGGAGAGGCAAGAGTGAACATCAACATTTTAGGAATCAGTGAACTAAAATGGACCGGGATGGGCGAATTTAATTCAGATGACTGCATATCTACTACTGTGGGCAAGAATCCCATAGGAGAAATGGAGTAGCCATCATAGTCAACAAAAGTCTCTGAAATCCAGTTCTTGGGGGCAATCTCAAAAATGACAGAATGATCTCTATCTGTTCCCAAGGCAAACCATTCAAAAGCAAAGTAATCCAAGTCTATACCCCAACCAGTAATGCTGAAGAAGCTGAAATTGAACAGTTCTATGAAGACCTACAAGACCTTCTAGAACTAACACACAAAAAAGATATCCTTTTCATCATAGGGGACTGGAATGTAAAAATAGGAAGTCAAGAGATACCAGGAGTAACAGGCAAATTTGGTCTTGGAATAAAAAATGAAGCAGGACAAAGGCTGACAGAGTTTTGCCAAGTGAACGCACTAGTCATAGCAAACACCCTCTCCCAACAACACAAGAGAAAATGCTACACATAGACATCACCAGCTGGTCAATACCAAAATCAGATTGATTGTATTACTTGCAGCCAAAGATGGAGAAGCTCTATACAGTCAGCAAAAACAAGACAGGAAGCTGACTGTAGCACAGATCATGAACTCCTTATTGCCAAATTCAGACTTACATTGAAGAAAGTGGGGAAAATCACTAGACCATTCAGGTATGACCTAAATCAAATCCCTTACCATTGAGCAGTAGAAGTGACGAATAGATTCAAAGGATTGGATCTGATAGACAGAGTGCCTGAAGAACCATGGACAGAGGTTCATGATATTGTACACAGGCAATAATCAAGACCATCCCCAAGAAAAAGAAATGAAAAAAAAGGCAAAATCGTTGTCTGAAGAGGCCTTAAAAATAGCTGAGAAAAGAAGAGAAACTAAGGGCAAAGGAGAAAAGGAAATATATATCTGTCTGAATGCAGTTTCAAAGACTATCAAGGAGAGACAAGAAAGCATTCCTCAGTGTTCAATGTAAAGAAATAGAGGAAAACAGTAGAATGGGAAAGACTAGAGATCTTATCAAGAAAATTACAGATACCAAGAGAACATTTCATGCAAAGATGGGCACAATAAAGGGTATAAATGGTATGAACCTAACATAAGCAGAAGATACTAAGAAGAGGTGGCAAGAACACACAGAAAAACTATATCAAAAAATCGTCAAGACCCAGAAACCACGATGTTATGCTTGCCTAGAGCCAGACATCCTGGAATGCAAAGTCAGTTGGCCCTTAGGAAGCATCACTATGAGCAAAGCTGGTGGAGGTGATGGATTTCCAGTTGAGCTGTTCAAATCCTAAAAGGTGTTGCTGTTAAAGTGCTGCACTCAATATGCCAGCAAACAGAAAATTCAGCGGTGGCCACAGAACTGAAAAAGATCAGTTTTCACTCTAATCCCAAAGAAAGACAATGCCAAAAAAATGTTCAAACTACTGAACATCTGCACTCATCTCTCACACTTACTCCTTGGAAGGAAAGTTATGATCAACCCAGATAGCATATTAAAAAGCAGAAATATTACTTTGCCAACAAAGGTCCATCTAGTCAAGGCTATGGTTTCTCCAGTAGTCATGTATGGATGTGAGAGTTGGACTGTGAAGAAAGCTGAGCACCAAAGAATTGAAGCTTTTGAACTGTGCTGTTGGAGAAGACTCTTGAGAGTCCCTTGGACTGCAAGGAAGTCCTACCAGTCCATCCTAAAGGAGATCAGTCCTGGGTGTTCATTGGAAGGGATGATACTAAAGCTGAAACTCCAATATTTTGGCCACCTCATGCGAAGAGTTGACTCACTGGAAAAGACTCTGATGCTGGGAGGAATTGGGGGCAGGAGGAGACGGGGATGACAGAGGGTGAGATGGCTGGATGGCATCACTGACTCAATGGACTTGAGTTTGAGTGAACTCCGGGAGTTGGTGATGGACAGGGAGGCCTGGCCTGCTGTGATTCATGGGGTTGCAGAGTCAGACAGGACAGAGTGACTGAACTGACTGACTGACTCATGCTAGCAAAGTAATGCTCAAAATTCTCCAAATCAGGCTTCAACAGTACATGAACCATGAAATTCCAAATGTTCAGGCTGGATTTAGAAAAGGCAGTGGAATAAGAGATCAAATTGTCAACATACATTGAATCATTGAAAAAGCAAGGGAGTTCCAGAAAAATATTTACTTTTGCTTTATTGACTAACCCTAATTCTTTTACTGTGGTCACAACCAACTGGAAAATTCTTAAAGAAATGAGAGTACCAGATCACCTTACTAGCCTCCTGAGAAATCTCTATGTAAGTCAAGGAACAACAGTTAGAACCAGACATGGAACTATGGATTGGTTCAAAATTGGGAAAGGAGTACATCAAAACTCTATATTGTCACTTTGCTTATTTAATTTATATGCAAAGTATATCATACAAAATACCAGGCTGGATGAAGCACAAGCTGGAATCAAGATTGCCAGGAGAAATACCAATAACCTCAGATATACAGATGACACTACCCTTATGGCAGAAAGTGAAGAAGAACTGAAGAGCTCTTGATGAAAATGAAAGAGGAGAGTGAAAAATTTGACTTAAAAATCAACATTCAGAAAACTAAGATCATGGCATTTGGTCCCACCATTTCATTGCAAATAAATGAGAAAACAATGGAAACAGTGAGAGACTATTTTTTTGGCTCCAAAATCACTGCAGATGTTGACTGCAGCCATGAAATTAAAAGATGCTTGCTCCTTGGAAGAAAAGCTATAACCAACCTAGACAGCACACTAAAAAGCAGAGACATTACTTTGCCAACAAAGCTGTTTAGTCAAAGCTATGGTTTTTCCAGTAGTCATGTATGGATGTGAGACTTGGACCATAGAGAAAGCTGAGTTTGGAAGAATCGATGCTTTTGACCTGTGTTATTGGAGAAGGCTCTTGAGAGTCCCTTGCACTGCAAGGAGAGCAAGCCAGTCAATCCTAAAAGAAATCAGTCTTGAATATTTATTGGAAGGACTTTTGGTGAAGCTGAAACTTTAATGCTTTAGGCACCTGATGTGAAGAACTCACTCATTGGGAAAGACCCTGATTCTGGGAACGATTGAAGGCAGGAGGAGAAGGGTGCGATAGAGGATGAGATGGTTGGATGGTATCATTGACTCAATGGACAAGACTTTGAGTAAAGCTCGGGAGTAGGTGATGGACAGGGAAGCCTGGTGTGCTGCAGTCCATAGGGACACAAAACGTCAGACACAACTGAGCAACTGTACTGAACTGAATTGAATGATAAGCAGTTTTTAACATCTTTTTGTGTACCTCTTGGTCATCTGTATGTCTTCTTTGGAGAAATGTCTATTTAGATTTTCTACCTATTTGTCGATCAGTTTGTTTATTTTGATGCTGTTAAGCATCATGAGCTTATCTTTGTGTGCGGTGTTAGAAAGTGATCTAGTTTCATCCTTTTACAAGTGGTTGACCAGTTTTCCCAGCACCACTTGTTAAAGAGATTGTCTTTACTCCATTGTATATTCTTGCCTCCTTTGTCAAAGATAAGGTGTCCATATGTGTGTGGGTTTATCTCTGGGCTTTCTATTTTGTTCCATTGATCTAGATCACTTTCTAACACCACACACAAAGATAAACTCAAAATGGATTAAAGATCTAAATGTAAGACCAGAAACTATAAAACTCCTAGAGGAGAACATAGGCAAAACACTCTCCTACATAAACCACAGCAGGATCCTCTATGATCCACCTCCCAGAATTCTGGAAATAAAAGCAAAAATAAACAAATGGGACCTAATTAAAATTAAAAGCTTCTGCACAACAAAGGAAAACATAAGCAAAGTGAAAAGACAGCCTTCCGAATGGGAGAAAATAATAGCAAATGAAGCAACTGACAAACAACTAATCTCAAAAATATACAAGCAACTCCTGCAGCTCAATTCCAGAAAAATAAATGACCTAATCAAAAAATGGGCCAAAGAACTAAATAGACATTTCTCCAAAGAAGACATACGGATGGCTAACAAACACATGAAAAGATGCTCAACATCACTCATCATTAGAGAAATGCAAATCAAGACCACAATGAGGTACCACTTCACACCAGTCAGAATGTCTGCGATCCAAAAATCTGCAAGCAATAAATGCTGGAGAGGGTGTGGAGAGAAGGGAACCCTCCTACTCTGTTGGTGGGAATGCAAACTAGTACAGCCACTATGGAGAACAGTGTGGAGATTCCTTTAAAAATTGCAAATAGAACTGCCTTATGACCCAGCAATCCCACTGCTGGGCATACACATGGAGGAAACCAGAATTGAAAGGGACACGTGTACCCCAATGTTCATTGCAGCACTGTTTATAATAGCCAGGACATGGAAACAACCTAGATGTCCATCAGCAGATGAATGGATAAGAAAGCTGTGGTACATATACACAATGGAGTATTACTCAGCCATTAAAAAGAATAGATTTGAATCAGTTCTGATGAGATGGATGAAACTGAAGCCGATTATACAGAGTGAAGTAAGCCAGAAAGAAAAACACCAATACAGTATACTAACACATATATATGGAGTTTAGAAAGATGGCAATGATGACCCTGTATGCAGGACAGCAAAAAAGACATAGATGTGTATAGCGGACTTTTGGACTCAGAGGGAGAGGGAGAGGGTGAGATGATTTGGGAGAATGGTATTGAAACATGTATAATATCATGTAAGAATCGAATTGCCAGTCTATGTCCGATGCAGGATACGGCACGCTTGGGGCTGGTACATGGGGATGACCCAGAGAGATGTTATGGGGAGGGGGATGGGAGGGGGGTTCATGTTTGAGAATGCATGCACACCCGTGGTGGATTCATGTCAATGTATGGCAAAACCAATACAGAATTGTAAAGTAAAATAAAAAATAAATAAATTAATAAATTAAAAAAAAATAAGCATCATGAGTTGTATGTAAATTTTGGAGATTATTCCTTTATGGGTCACATCATTTGCAAATATTTTCTCCCAATCTGTGAGTCGCTTTTAGTTTTGTTTATTGTTTCCTTTGTTGTGAAAAAAACTTTTCAGTTTAAGTGAGTCCCATTTGTGTATTTTTGTTTTTATTTCTATTATTCTAGGAGAGAGATCAAAAAGATTGCTGTGGTTTATGTCAAAGAATGTTCTGTCTATGTTTTCTTCTAGGAGTTTTATAGCGTGCAGTCTCACATGCAGGTCTTTAATCCATTTTCACCTATTTTACATGTGTGTGCTCAGTCACTCAGTTGTGTCTAATGCTTTGCAGCCATATGGACTGTAGCCCACTAGGCTCCTATGTTCATAGGATTTTTTTTAAGCAAGAATGCTGGAATGGGTTACCATTTCCTCTTCCAAGGAACCTTCCTGACCCAGGGATAGTATCCACATCTCTTGTGTCTCCTGCATTGCAGGCAGATTATTTTTATCACTGCCCACACAGCTGAGGCGGCTGTCTAGTTTTCCCAGCACCATTTGTTGACTGTTTTTCCAATATTCGGTAGTCTTGCCTCCTTTGTCATAGAATAATTAACCACAGGGCTTCCCTGGTGGTTCAGATGGTAAAAAATTCATTCGCAATGCAGAAGACCTGAGTTCGATCCAGGGATAACATCCCTTGAAGAAGGGAGTGTTTTATTTCCCTTCCCTTCACCTGGAGAAGAGAGAGGTGCATGGGTTTATTTCTGGGTTTTCTGTCTTGTTCCATTGACCTATATTTCTGTTTTTGTGACAATATCATACTGTCTGAACCTGATTCCTTCAGCTCTGTCTTTCTTTCTCAAGATTGTTCTCAATATCCAGAGTCTTTTGTGTCTCCATACAAATTTGAGATTATTTTGTTCTAGTTCTATGAAAAATGCCATTGGTGATAGGGTTTGTGTTGCATCTGTAGATTGCCTTAGGCTGTTGTTATTGTTGTTCAGTCACTCAGTCGTGTCCAATGGCTGACTCTTTGTGACCTCATGGACTGCTGCATGCAAGGCCTCCCTGTTCTTCACCATCTCCCAGAGCTTGCTCAAAGTCTTATAGTCATTTTGACATGCTGGTTTTCTATAGTAATTAATGGATATAAGATTCTCTATTATTTCAAGGATATTGTGTCTGTTTACTACAGCCTGCCTTCAGTTTTTATGCAGAAGGGATGGAATCGGAGAAGAAAATTGTAACCCTTTCCAATACTGTTGCCTGGAGAATCCCATGGACAGATGAGCCTCATGGGCTACAGTCCATAGGGTCACAAAGAGTCAGACATGACTGAACTGACTGAACAATCATGCCCCTGCAACTAGCCTATCTTCCCTAAGGATTTCCCCTTCTTCCTTCAGTGCCAAGAATTATGCCACTGTTTCTGTATGAATGTAAATGAAGCTCACCATTTGACTCAAGCATGGAAGGTGAGATTGGTGATTCAGAAAAAGAGATAAAAAGGCCCAGTAGTACCATCAACTCTGAATTGAATTCTTCAATAAGTCATCATATAGATTGTTGCTGGACCTTCTTCTTTCCTTTTTATTTTTTGCCTTTGAACAGAATTTTCTTGCCTTTTTCAACAATTCACTAGAGTAGTTATCATTCTGTAAATTTCAAGCTATCTGCCTAGAGTCTTTCAACAATTTCTCACATAGTATTGATGACTCTGTTTTCTTATTTTTCCACATTAATATAGATCAATTCTGTTTTAAAATGCCTCTTTGCTCTTTCTAAGAAGGCAAGGTAAGAGAGGCAAATGTGTTCAATCCACATAAAGGAAAGATGTATAGAGTAACACTAGCCAATGAAATATCCTGATTTTGAGAGATTCCTGGCATAGATCCAGACATTTTGGCATCATCAAAATATAAATGGAAACTAATTAATGAGAACTCATTAAATAAATTATATAGAGGAAGAAGAATATGAGACACTGAACCTGAATATTAATGTTTCATGTGTGGATAGAGAGAGAAAGGACTGAAGACTTAAAAGGAAACCATCTAAGAGATGAGTAGTCCTTGGGAAGAGTGGGTCTACACAAGCTAAATTTTGAAATTTTATTATCCTTTTTGACTTCCAGCACCACTTCAATTTGTACCTATTAAAATAAATTATCTCCAAAGTTTACATATTAATTATCTTTCTGTAAACTAATATTGGATTTTCAGACAATAGGTCTATTAGCATAACAAAGAACAACAACATTTTGCTACACTGATTAGATGGTAATTAATTACAATAATGATAATGATGATCATGGTCATAATACTGGACAATTATTAACATATATTTTGACTAATATTGCTAATATGTTGCTCTCTGAAACTATCTTACAGCCAACTGGCCTCTGTATTTTTGAGAGTGAGTAGATAACCAGACTTACATTTTATGTTTCACATCAAAAGTATTTAAAACTTTAGCTCAGATTGATAAAAGCTGGTTTTTGCAAATGACCTAACACAGATTATTACAGAACTAAACAAAGCTTATTCTGCTCATTTTACCAGTATAGTTGCATTTTGAGGGGTTCATTACTGAATAATACCTGAAATTTATCCATGGTATGCACAGCACATCATATGCATGAACACTTAAAAATGTTTTGTTTTTGGAAAATGAGGACAGTGAGGAATAACAAATATTTGCATTGATTTGTCTGTATTTAAGGCTGTCTTGAGAGTTCACTGTGCCTAATTGCTTCATTTTTTGTTGTTGCTCAGCTAATGAAAAATCAATAGCTTCTTTTGTACTTCGTATTAGATTTCCTTTGGCTCTATAGTGTTGCAACTTTAAACTTGTTCTGCCTTTCATGAAAGATTCTTATTAATTTCCTATTGTATACTCAGTGCTATCCTTATGACACTGAAGTCAAATCTTTGTTACTAGCAGACTTTGAATTCTCTTTCTTCTATCTTCTCTGTTTCAATTGCATGAGACTAATTTGAAAATTAATCCACATGAAAACTTTTAAATTAACCAGAGTAAAAAGTATTTCCATGTCAACTTCCTTATCAGGACCTGTGCATGAACTACTTCAGACAATTTTATCTGTATAAACATGACTCCTAAATATGGGAAATTCTCATTATACAGACGGGTTGTTTTCTCAAGTTTATTTGCATAAAGGCTATTTAGAACTTGGAAGGCTTTCCCCCACAAAAACAATGGTATGTATAATAATAATCCCTTAAGTTTGTCCAACATGTCAGTTTTCAGAGTATCTTTGCAACTATTTTCCCACCCATCTTGGAAGAAATTCTTTAGGAATTTATGTGGGTGTTGTGCTTCCCTTTATATAAATGATCAAAACCAGGCTCAAAGATTAAAAAGAAATGTCTGTTTTCCTCTACCCACAGAGCACTTCTGACACCAAAAGTGGGAGTTTTCCCACTCTGACTAGTTCTCCAACCCTACCAACAACAACTGTATGGCTTATAATTACATTTTGACACTATGTGAAATTAGCACAAACTCCACAGATTAAGGGCACAATCCAATAATACTACCCCTCCCTCCCCGCACCCTCTTTATTTCAGACACCACCAGCAAGTCCCAGGTATCAGCTGTACATCTCACCAACTGGCTACAAATCTGAAGTTCCCATAATTCATCCTCAGATTTAAGTCTTTGCTATAATGGCTCACAGAATTTAGAAAAAAAAGTTTATTATGAAGTATATAGATGAACAGCCAGATGAAGACTGACATATTTGAGGTCCAAAAGGGTCTTGAAGGCAAGAACTTCTGGCAAGAGCATATGGATATGTTTGCCAACCCAGAAGATCTCCAAACCTCATAGTTTAGGGTTTTTCTTATGAATGCTTCTTCACAGACAAGATAGCTTATAAACTCAATCTCATGTTCCTCTCCTCTCCCCAGGGGATGTATGATGGGGCTGAAAGTTTCAAACTCTAATCTTGGCTTTTTCTTTCTGCTGACCAGCCAACATCTGAAGTTCTCTAAAGCCATCAGACACCACTGATCTCATTAGCATATGAAAATACACTCATCACTCTGGAGACTCCAAAGGTCTTAAAAGCTCCTACAGCAGAAATCAGCTTCAGAGAATGCATATTAGAAAAAAAGATGTTTTTAGCACCCTATCACTCAGAAAATTACAAAGATTCTAGGACCTCTATGCCAGGAAACAGGGGCAACCACTCTATCTAATATGTAATATTGTGTATATCATATTTTTGTTATATATACAATTATAGTGTTGTTGTTTAGTCACTAAGTCGTGTCCAACTCTCACAACCCCATGGACCCACCAGAATCCTCTGTCCATGGGATTTCCCAAGCAAGAATGCTGGAGTGAGTATCTATTTCCTTCCACAGGGGATCTTCCCAACCCAGAGATCAACCCTGTGTCTCCTGCATTGCAGGCAGGTTCTTTTAACACTGAACCACCAGGGAAGTCCATATATAATAATAATACACATTATACTTAACACCACAAAAGTTCATGTCTTGCTCAAGGTAACATGACCAGTGAGTGAATCAGCAATAAGAAGCATTGGAGTAGAACTCTAGATTTTGGCTGCTAGTGTAGTACTTATTCCACCACAATATATCTCATCTGTGTTTATTAAGTTACACAGGAAGTCCAAAGCTCTTTTCAAAAGAGCTTTTTTTAAAAAAAAAAAAAAAAAAGCTTTTTAAAAGAGCTCTCAAGAAAAATATCACACCTTTTCATTGAAAGATGTTATGAAATATTGAAATAGCAGCAACTAAGCAGAACAAGTAAAACATAAATGAAATGTTGATATCTATTTCTTTTCTAAAATTGATTTATTTTTTAATTGAAGGATAATTACTTTACAGAATTTTGTTGTTTTCTGTCAAACTTCAGCAGGAATCAGCCATAGGTATACATATGTCCCTTCCCTCTTGAACCTCCCTCTCATCTCCCTCCCCATCCCACCCCTCTAAGTTGATACAGAGCCCCTGTTTGAGTTTCCTGAGTCATACAGCAAATTCCTGTTGGCTATCTATTTTACATATGGCAATGTAAGTTTCCATGTTACTCTTTCCATACATCTCACCCGTTCCTCCCACCTCCCCATGATATTCATGTCTCCCCATGATATTCACAAGTCTGTTCTCTATGTCTGCTTCTCCATTGCTACACTGCAAATAAACTCATTGGCACCACCTTTCTAGATTCCATATATATGTGTTAGTATATGATATTTATCTTTCTCTTTATGACTTAGTTTACTATGTCATAGTAGGCTCATAGTAGGCTCATCCACCGAATGAGATTCATTCACCTCATTTGAACTGACTCAAATGAGTTCCTTTCTATGGTTGAGTAATATTCCATTGCATATATGTACCATAGCTTCTTTATTCATCATCTGTTGAAGAACATCTAGGTTGCTTCCATGTTCTACCAACTGTAAATAATGCTGCAAAGAAAATTGGGATACATGGATATTTCTCAATTTTGGTTTCCTCAGGTTAATGTCTAGGAGTGGGATTGCAGGATCATATGGTGGGTTTATTCCTAGTTTTTTTAAGGAATCTCCATATTGTCTTTCATAGTGGCTGTATCAATTTATATTCCCATCATCAGTGCAAGAAGGTTCCCTTTTCTCCACATCCTTTCCAGCATTTATTTTTTGTAGACATTTTGATGATAGTCATTCTGGCCACCCTTATGACAGAAAGTGAAGAAGAACTAAAAGCCTATTGTGAAAAGTAGAAGAGAAGAGTAAAAATGTTCGCTTAAAACTAAACGTTCAGAAAACAGATCATGACATCTGGACCTATCACTTCATGGCAAATAGGTAAACAATGGAAACAGTGACAGACTTTATTTTGGGGGCTCCAAAATCACTCCAGATGGTGACTGCAGCCATGAAATTAAGATGCTTGCTCCTTGGAAGAAAAGTTATGACCAATCTAGACAGCATATTAAGAAGCAGAGACATTACTTTGCCAACAAAGTTCTGTCTAGTCAAAGCTATGGTTTTCCAGTAGTCATGTTTGGATACGAGAGTTGGACTAAAGAAAGCTGAGCACAGAAGACTTGATGATTTTGAACTGTGGTGTTGGAGAAGACTCTTGAGAGTCCCTTGGATTGTAAGGAGATTCAACCAGCCAGTCCTAAAGGAAATCAGTCCTGAATGTTCTTTGGAAGGACTGATGCTGAAGCTGAAACTCCAATAGTTTGGTCACTTGATATGAAGAACCGACTCATTGGAAAAGACCCTGATGCTGGCAAGATCGAAGGCAGAAGGTGGAGGGGCCAACAGAGGATGAAGTGGTTGGATGGCATCACCAATTTGATGGACATGAATTTGAGATGGCTCTGGGAGTTGGTGATGGACAAGGAAGCCTGGCATGCTGTAGTCCTTGGGGGCGCAAAGAGTCAGATACAACTGAGCAACTGAACTGAACTGATTTTGAGTAGTGTGAGGTGATATCTCATTGCAGGTTCCATCTTTCCCACTTGACTGAGTTGTTTGTTTTTCTGGTATGGGGTGCTTGTATGTTTTGGAAACTAATATATTTGTAAGTTGTTTCCTTTGTTATTATTTTCACCCATTTTGAAGTTTGTGTTTTTACCTTGTTTATGGTTTCCTTTGCTGTATAAAAAAAAAGCTTTTAAGCTTAACTAGGTCCCATTTTGTTATTTTTGTTTTTATTTCCATTATTCTGGAAGTGGGTTATAGAGGATCTTTCTATGATTTATGTCGAGTGTTCTGCCTATGCTTTCCTCCTAAGAGTTTTATTGTTTCTGGTCTTAGATTTAGGTCTTTAATCCATTTTAAGTTTATATTTTGGTATGATGTTAAGAAGTATTCTAACTTCATTCTTTTACATGTAGCTGTCCAGTTTTCCTAGCACCAGTTTTTGAAGACACTATCTTTGACCCATTGTATATTATTTCCTCCTTTCATAAAAATAAGTTACCCAAAGGTGCATGGGTATATTTCTGGGCTCTTTATCTTGTTCCATTGGTCTATATTTCTGTTTTTGTGCCAGTACCATGGAAAAAAAAATGCAAAAAAAGCAAAATGGCTGTCCAGAGAGGCCTTGCAAATAGCTGTGAAAAGAAGAGAGGTGAAAAACAAAGGAGAAAAGGAAAAATATAAGCATCTGAATGCAGAGTTCCAAAGAATAGCAAGAAGAGATAAGAAAGCCTTCCTCAGCGATCAATGCAAAGAAATAGCAGAAAAAAACAGAATGGGAAAGACTAGTGATCTCTTGAAGAAAATTAGAGATACCAAGGGAATATTTCATGTAAAGATGGGCTTGATAAAGGACAGAAATGGTGCGGACCTAACAGAAGCAGAAGATATTAAGAAGAGATGGCAAGAATACACAGAAGAACTGTACAAAAAAGATTTTCATGACCCAGATAATCACGATGGTGTGATCACTCATCTAGAGCCAGACATCCTGGAATGTAAAGTCAAGTGGGCCTTAGAAAGCATCATTATGAACAAAGCTAATGGAGGTGATGGAATTCAAGTTGAGCTATTTCAAATACTGAAAGATGATGCTGTGAAAGTGCTGCACTCAATATGCCAGCAAATTTGGAAAACTCAGCAGTGGCCACAGGAATGGAAAAGGTCAGTTTTCATTCCAATCCCAAAGAAGTTCAATTCAGTTCAGTCTCTCAGTCATGTCCAACGCTTTGCGACCCCATGAATTGCAACACACCAAGCCTCCCTGTCCATCACCAACTCCCGGAGTTCACTCAGACTCACGTCCGTCGAGTCAGTGATGCCATCCAGCCATCTCATCCTCTGTCGTCCCCTTCTCCTCCTGCCTCCAATCCCTCCCAGCATCAGAGTCTTTTCCAATGAGTCAACTCTTTGCATGAGGTGGCCAAAGTACTGGAGTTTCAGCTTTAGCATCATTCCTCCCAAAGAAAGGAAATGCCAAAGAATGCTCAAACTACTGCACAATTGCACTCATCTCACATGCTAGTAAAATAATGCTCAAATTTCTCCAAGTGAGGCTTCAGCAATACTTGAACCATGAATTTCCTGATCTTCAAGCTGGTTTTAGAAAAGACAGAGGAACCAGAGATCAAATTGCCAGCATCTGCTGGATCATGGAAAAATCAAGAGAGTTCCAGAAAAACATCTATTTCTGCTTTATTGACTATGCCAAAGGTTTTGACTGTGTGGATCACAATAAACTGGAAAATTCTGAAAGAGATGGGAATACCAGACCACCTGATCTGCCTCTTGAGAAATCTGTATGCAGGTCAGAAAGCAACAGTTAGAACTGGACATGGAACAACAGACTGGTTTCAAATAGGAACAGGAGTACGTCAAGGCTGTATATTGTCACCCTGCTTATTTAACTTCAATGCAGAGTACATCATGGGAAAAGCTGGACTGGAAGAAACACAAGCTGGAATCAAGATTGCCGGGAGGAATATCAATAACCTCAGATATGCAGATGACACCACCCTTATGGCAGAAAGTGAAGAGGAGCTAAAAAGCCTCTTGATGAAAGTGAAAGTGGAGAGTGAAAAAGTTGGCTTAAAGCTCAATATTCAGAAAATGAAGATCATGACGTCCGGTCCCATCCCTTCATGGGAAATAGATGGGGAAACAGTGGAAACAATGTCAGACTTTATTTTGGGGGGCTCCAAAATCACTGCAGATGGTGATTGCAGCCATGAAATTAAAAGATGCTTACTCCTTGAAAGAAAAGTTATGACCAACCTAGATAGCAGATTCAAAAGCAGGCACATTACTTTGCCGACTAAGGTCCATCTAGTCAGGGCTATGGTTTTTCCAGTAGTCATGTTTGGATGTGAGAGTTGGACTGTGAAGAAGGCTGAGCACCGAAGAATTGATGCTTTTGAACTGTGGTGTTGGAGAAGACTCTTGAGAGTCCCTTGAACAGCAAGGAAATCCAACCAGTCCATTCGGAAGGAGATCCACCCTGGGATTTCTTTGGAAGGAATGATGCTGAAGCTGAAACTCCAGTACTTTGGCCACCTCATGTGAAGAGTTGACTCATTGGAAAAGACTTTGATGCTGGGAGGGATTGGGGGCAAAAGGAGAAGGGGACGCCAGAGGGTGAGATGGTGGATGGCATCACCAACTTAATGGACACGAGTTAGGGTAAACTCTGAGAGTTAATGATGGACAGGGAGGCCTGGCTTGCTGTGGTTCATGGGGTTGCAAAGAGTCGGACACTATTGAGTGACTGAACTGAACTGAACTGTGAAAAATGCCATTGGTAATTTGATAGGAATTGTATTGAATCTGTTGATTGCCTTTGGTAGTACAGTCATTTTCACAATATTGAATCTTCCAACCGAGGAACATGGAATATCTTTCCATCTGTTTAGTTCATTTTGATTTCTTTCATCAATGTCTTAAAATTTTCTGTATACAGTTCTTTTGTCTCCTTGGGTAGGTTTATTCGTAGATATTTTATCCTTATGTTGCAATGGTGAATGGGATTGTTTCCTTAATTTTTCTTTCTGATTTTTCATTGTTAGTATATAGGAATGCAAGTGATTTCTGTGTATGGATTTTGTATCTGCTACTTTGCTAAATTCACTGATTAGCTCTAGTAATTTTCTGATAGTATCTTTATGGTTTTCTATGTACAGTATCATGTAATCTGCAAATGGTGAAAGCTTTATTTCTTCTTTTCCAATCTGGATTCCTTTATTTTTTTCTTCTTCTTCTTTGATTGCCATATCTAGGACTTCCAAAGCTATGTTGAATAATAGTAGTGAGAGTAGAAATCATTGTCTTGTTCCTGATCTTAGATGGAATGGTTTCAGTTTTTCATCATTGAGAATAATATTTTCTCTGGGCTTATCATATATGGATTTTCTATGTTGAGATAGGTTCCTTCTATGACCATTTTTTAATGGTTTTAATCATAAATGTGTGCTGAATTTTTTCAAAGGCTTTTTCTGCATCTATTGAGATTATCATATTGATTTCATCTTTTAGTTTGTTACTATGGTCTACCACATTGGTTGATTTGCCTATACTGAAGAATCCTTGCATCACTGAAATAAACCCAAGTTAATCATGGTGTATGAATTTTTAATAGGTTGTTGAATTCTCTTTGCTAGAATTTTTTTTGAAGATTTTTGCATCTATGTTCATCAGTGATATTTGCCTGTAGTTTTCTTTTTCTGTGTTGTCTTTGTCTGGTTTTGTTGTCAGGGTGATGGTGACCTCATAGAATGAGTTTGAAGTGTTCCTTCCTCTGTAGTTTTTGAAAGAGCCTTGGAAGGATAGGTATTAGCTCCTCTCTGAATGTTTGAAAGATTTCACCTGTGAAGCCATTTGGTACTGGGTTTTTGTTTTTGGGGAGATTTTTTTTTTAATCATAGTTTCAATTTCAGTGCCTGTAATTGTCTTGTTCATAATTTCTATTTCTTCCTGCTTCAGTCTTCGGAGATTGAACTTTACTATAAATCTGTCCATTTCTTCCAAGTTATGCTTTTTATTTATTTATTTATTTTGTCAAATAGTTGCTCATAATGATCCCTTATAATCTTTCATATTTCTGCATTGTCTGATGTCATCTCTCTTTTTTCATTTCTAATTCTGCTGATTTGATTCTTCTCTATTTTTTCTTGATGAGTCTGGCTAAAAGTTTATTTTTGCTTATCTTCTCAAAGAAACAGCTTTTAGTTTTGTTAACCTTTACTAATATTTCTTTCCTTTCTTTTCCACTTATTTCTGCTCTGATTTTTATGATTTATTTCCTTCTGCTAACTTTGGTAATTTTTGTTCTTCCTTTCCAGTTGTTTTAGATGTAAAACTAGGTTGTCTTTTGATGGTTTTATTATTTCTTGATGTAGGATTGTATTGCTATAAAGTTCCCTCTTAGAACTGTTTTTGTTGCATCCCATAGGTTTGAGTTGTCAAGTTTTCATTGTCATTTGTTTCTAGAAAAAATTTTTTTATTTCCCTTTTGATTTCTTCAGTAAACCTGTTCATTATTTAGAAATGCATTATTTAATTTCCGTGCGTTTTGGTTTTTCAGTTTAGTTCAGTTCAGTTCAGTCACTCAGTCGTGTCTGGCTCCTTGTGACCCCATGAATTGCAGCACGCCAGGCCTCCCTGTCCATCACCTACTCTTGGAGTTCACCCAAACTCACGCCCATCAAGTCCATGATACCATCCAGCCATCTCATCCTCTGTCGTCCCCTTCTCCTCCTGCCCCCAATCCCTCCCAGCATCAAAATCTTTTCCAATGAGTCAACTCTGCGCATGAGGTGGCCAAAGTACTGGAGTTTCAGCTTTAACATCATCCCTTCCAAAGAACACCCAGGACTGATCTCCTTCAGAATGGAGTGATTGGATTTCCTTGCAGTCCAAGGGACTCTCAAGAGTCTTCTCCAACACCACAGTTCAAAAACATCAATTTTTCGGCACTCAGCTTTCTTCACAGTCCAACTGTCACATCCATACATGACCACTGGAAAAACCATAGCCTTGATTAGACGGGTCTTTGTTGGCAAAGTAATGTCTCTGCTTTTGAATATGCTACATAGTTTGGTCATAACTTTCCTTCCAAGGAGTAAGCGTCTTTTAATTTCATGGCTGCAATCACCAACTGCAGTGATTTTGGAGCCCAAAAAAATAAAGTCTGACACTGTTTCCGCTGTTTCCCCATCTATTGCCCATGAAGTGATGGGACCAGATGCCATGATCTTCGTTTTCTGAATGTTGAGCTTTAAGTCAACTCTTTCACTCTCCACTTTCACTTTCATCAAGAGGCGTTTTAGTTCCTCTTCACTTTCTGCCATAAGAGTGATTTCATCTGCATATTTGAGGTTATTCATACTTCTCCCAGCAATCTTGATTCCAGCTTGTGCTTCTTCCAGCCCAGCATTTCTCATGATGTACTCAGCATAGAAGTTAAATGAGCAGGGTTACAATATACAGCCTTGACGTATTCCTTTTCCTATTTGTAACTGGTCTGTTGTTCCATGTCCAGATCTAACTGTTGCTTCCTGACCTGCATACAGATTTCTCAAGAGGCAGATCAGGTGGTCTGGTATTCCCACCTCTTTCAGAATTTTCTACAGTTTATGTGATCCACACAGTCAAAGGCTTTGGCATAGTCAAGAAAGCAGAAATAGATGTTTTTCTGGAACTCTCTTTCTTTTTCCATGATCCAGCAGATGTTGGCAATTTGATCTCTTGTTCCTCTGCCTTTTCTAAAACCAGCTTGAACATCTGGAAGTTCACCAAGGTTTTTTTTTTTTTTTCCTTGCAGTTGATATCTAAGACTCATGCCCTTGTCATCAGAGAAGATGCTTGATACAATTTCAATTTTCTTAAATTTATTGAGGTTTGATTTGTGACCCAAGATGTGGTCTATCCTGGAGAATGTTCCATGTACACTTGAGATGAAGGTGTATTCTTCTGAATTTGGATAGAATATCCTGAGGATATCAGTGAGATCCATCTGATCTAATGCATCATTTAAGACTTGTGCTTCATTATTGACTCTCTGTTTAGATGATCTCTCCAGTGGTGTGGTGGGGTGTTAAGTTTCCTAATATTATTGCATTACTGTAAATTTCTCCTTTTATGCCCGTTAGTGTTTGTCTTATGTGTTTAGGGGCTCCTGTGTTGGGTGCACAGATATTTACAATTGTTATGTCTTCCTCTTGGATTGACACCTTGTTTATTATGTAGTGTCCTTCCTTTATGCTGTAATATTATTTATTTTATGGTCTATTTTGTCTGAGATAAGGATTTGCTATTCCAGCCTTCTTTTTTTTTTTTTTTAAATTTTACTTTACAATTCTGTATTGGTTTTGCCATGCATTGACATGAATCCACCACGGGTGTACATGCGTTCCCAAACATGAACCCCTCTCGCACCCCCCTCCCCACAACATCTCTCTGGGTCAGATTTCCCACTTGATGGAATATATTTTTCAACCTCTCACTTTCAGTCTTTATGTGTCTTTAGGTATGACGTGGGTGTCTTGTAGACAGCATACATATGGGTCTTGTTTTTGTATCCATTCAGCCAGTCTGTGTCTTTTGGTTGGAGCATTTAATCCATTTACATTTAAAGTAATTATATATATATATTGGGGTTTGCTTTTGTAGATCTTTTTCTTCTCTTGTATTTCCTGGCTATAGAAGTCCCATGAATGTTTGTGGTAAAGCTGGTTTGATGATATTCTATTCTCTTTTGCTTCTCTGTAAAGCTTTCGATTTCTCCATCAATTCTAAATGATATCCTTGCTGGGTAGAGTAATCTTGGTTGTAGAATTTTCCCTTTACGTACTTTAAATATATTCTGTCATTCCTGTCTGGCCTGCAGAGTTTCTGCTGAAAGATCAGTGGTTAAACATATGGCATTTCCCTTGTATTTTACTTGCTTTTCTTTGCTGCTTTTAATTTTCTTTCTTTCTGTTTAATCTTTGTTAGTTTGATTAGTATGTGCTTTGGCCTGTTTCTCCTTGGGTTTGTCTTGTATGGGACTCTGTACTTCTTGGACGTGATTGACTATTTCCTTTCCCATATTGGGGAAATTTTCAACTACAATCTCTTCAAAAAATTTCAAATATCTTTTCTTTTTCTCTTCTTCGTCTAGGACCCCTAGAATTTGAATGTTGATGCATTTAATATTGTCCCAGAAGGCTCTGGGACTGTCTTGAGTTATTTTCATTCTTTTTTTTTTAATTCTGCTCTTCAACAATTATTTCTACCATTTTATCTTCCAGCTCACTGATCTATTCTGCTTCAGATATTCTTGTATTGATTCCTTCTAGAGTATTTTTTATTTCAGTAATTGTGTTGATTGTCTCTGTATGTTTATTCTTTAATACTTTTAGGTCTTTTTTAATTGATTCTTGCATTTTCTCCATTCTATTTTCAAGCTATTGGATCATCTTTACTGTCATTATTCTGAATTCCTTTTTCAGATAGTTTGCCTATATCCTTTTCATGTATTTGGACTTGTGTGTTTCTAAATTTTTCCTTCATTTGTGCAGTATGTCTCTCCCCTTTCATTATTTATATTTTTAACTTGTTGTGTTTGAGATCTACTTTTCCTGGGCTTCAGGGTTGAACTCTTTCTTCATTTTGGTTTGTGTCCTCATAAGGTTTGTCCATTGGTTTGTGTAAGCTTCATGTACAGTGTGACTTGTGCTTGTGTTCTGGTGGAAGAAGGTGAAGTTTGCTTGTTTGTTTTCTTCTGATGGGCTTGGCTGAGTGAGGTGGCAATCCTGTATGCTGAATATTGGGTTTGTATTTTTATTTTCTTTGTTGTTTGTATGAGGCATCTTGCACAGGGTGCTACTGGCAGTTAGGTGATTCCCGATCTTGTATATAAGTGGTTGCCATTGTGGGGGTTCTCACCCTTTGATACTCCATAGGGTTAGGAGTTCTCTGGTAGTTTAGGGTCTTGGAGTCAGCAGTCCAATGCTCAGGACTTTATTTTTGGCCAGAAACAGAGAATACACAGGTGGTTTGTTGGGCATTAAATGGGATTAAAGCAAATACCCAAAAACAAGAAACAAAAGACACACTCCCAGACAAATGGCAATTACAAAATCAGGCAGTAACCAAAATAATGAAATATACATGCATACATATACATCCATAAGTGAAAATCAAAACAGGAAAAAAATGAACAAATAAATAAAGTATAATAGATTAGATTGACCTGGGGAACAAAGGAAACCAAAAATGACATCCAGCAGTTAAGAACAAAACTAACTAAATCAGAGACTGGAAAACAAAACTAAAACAAGGTGACAACTTGTTTTCATTGAGAAAAAGGCAAAGAAAACATGACAAACTAACAAATACAGTGAAAAAAAGAAAGAAAAGAAAGAATAGAAGTGCAGAGTTAAATAGACATAGATAAAGAAGATTTATATATATTAAAGATTTACTGAAAGGGGAAAAGGACAGCGGGAAAAGCACAGAAAGGAATAAATGTAGAAAAATTCTTAATGACTTTAAAAATTTTAAATTAAAAAAAAGAGAGAGAGAAAAGGAAAATAAATATGAAAGAAAGCACCAGAAGTATAAAAAGGTCAAAGTAGAGGCCATAGTTTATAAAAGAAATAAAAACTGTAATTGAAAAAAATTTTCTCCAAAGCGTAAATAGATTTCCATCCCCTCCACTAGCTTTGTTTGTACTAATGCTTCCTAAGGACCACTTGACTTTGTATTCCAAGATGTCTGGCTTTAGGTGAGGGATCATAACATCATGGTTATCTGGGTTATGATGATCATTTTTGTAGTTATTCTGTGTATTCTTACCACCTCTTCTTAATGCCTTCTGCATCTATTAGGTCTATATAGTTTCTGCCCTTTATTGTGCTCATTTTGCATGAAATATTCCCTTGGTATCTCTAACTTTTTTGAAGAGATCTCTAATCTTTCTGTTCTATTGTTTTCCTGGTTTTTTTTTTTTTTGTTTTTTTTTTTTTTTGCACTGATCACTGAGGAAGGCTTTCTTACCTCTCTATGCTATTCTTTGGAACTCTGAATTCAGATAGGTATATCTTTCCTTTTCTCCTTTACCTTTGGCTTCTCTTCTTTTCTCAGCTGTTTGTAAGGACTCCTAAGGAAGGAAGAGGATCATCTGTTGGATCATCGAAAAAGTTCCAGAAAAAACTTCTACTTTTGCTTTATTGAGTACACCAAAGCCTTTGACTGTATAGATCACAGTAAACTGTGGAAATTTCTTAAATAGATGGAAATACCAGATCACCTTACCTACCTCCTGAGAAATTTCTATTCAGGTCAAGAAGCAACAGTTAGAACTGGACATGGATCAACAGACTGGCTGTAAATATGGAAAGGAGTATGTCAAGTTTGTATATTGTCACCTTACTAATTTAAATTGTATGCAGAATATATCATGTGATATGCCAGGCTGGATGAAGTACAAGCTGGAATCAAGATTTCTGGGAGAAGTATCAGTAACCTCAAATATGCCCTTATGGCAGAAAGAAAAGAGGAACTAAAGAGCCTCTTGTTGAAAGTGAAAGATGAGAGTGAAAAAGTTGGCTTAAAACTTAACATTCAGAAAACAAAGATCATGGCATGTGGTCCCATCACTTCACGGCAAATAGATGGGGAAACAATGAAAACAGTGAGAGACTTTAATTTTGGGGGCTCCAAAATCACTGAAGATGGTCACTGTAGCCATGAAATAAATTAAAAGATGCTTGCTCCTTGGAAGAAAAGCTATGACCAAACTGGACAGCATATTAAAAAGCAAAGATATTTTTTTTCCAACAAAGGTCCATCTAGTCAAATCTATGGTTTTTCCAGTGGTCATGTACGGATGTGAGAGTTGGACTATTAAGAAATCTGAACGCCGAAGCAATGATCCTTTTGAATTGTGGTGTTGGAGAAGACTCTTGAGAATCCCTTGGACTGCAAGGAGATCCAGCCCTAAAGGAAATCAGTCCTGAATATTCATTGGAAGGACTGATGTTGAAGCTGAAAGTCCAATACTTTGGCCACCTAATGTGAAGAACTAAGTCATTTTAAAAGACCCTGATGCTGGGAAAGATTGAAAGCAGGAGGAGAAGGGGGCGACAGAGGATAAAATTGTTGGATGGCATCACTGTCTCGATGGACGTGAGACTGAGTAAACTCTAGGAGTTGGTGATGGACAGGGAGGCCTGGTGTGCTGCAGTCCATGAGGTTGCAAAGACTCAGACACTACTGAGTGACTGAACTGAACTGAACTGAACTGGAAATGCCTGAATGTGTGACTTCAAAAGCAGATTCCTGCAGTCTCGTTGCCTTCTCAAATACTATGAGTAATATTTTCATTGGTGGTGTAATTTTCTGAAATAAGGTAAAACACAAACCTTTTTTATTTTTTAAATATAAATTTATTTATTTTAATTGGAGGTTAATTACTTTACAATATTGTACTTTCTTTAAATCCAGAAATTTATGTGTATAATATATCATTATATTTAGTTTTGAAAATGTTGCTTGTAGATATGTTATTATTTATTAATTACATTTCACAATTTTAAAGCAGAAATAAAAAGTAATTATTATTAAAAGAGAACATTGTTTAATAGTAATGAGTGCTAGTGTAGAGAATTTTTATTAAAAGAGAGAACATTAAGTCCAATTGGACTGATCAGTGGTCTAGAAATAAAAACAAATTTAGTGAGAATGTTGAATCAACTTTGTAGCGAATGAAAAATCGTCTTGGCAATTCACTGTTAAAAGTGGTAAATTTTTTGTCTGTAACTCAAAGGATTTCTGGACAACAATTTATGGCTCCTCCTAGTATATTCATCATAAACTTGTACCTTTTAAGATATTGATTCACTGTAATCTTTGCCATTATAACCTCTACTATTGTTCTTTACTGTCTTTCTCTACTACTTTTTTTATTAGTCTAGCTCTACTTCATTTTACAATAAATTTTCTTCTTACATTCTTTCTTTTCATGTCAACCAGATAATTTGATAATCCATATCCAAAAAAAAAAAAAAAAACTGCATGACATTATCCTTAAGAAATTCTGGATTATTTCTAAAGTGCACCAAACACAGAAACAGCATTAAATTTAGACTGTCCTTAGATGAAAACATAGCAATGTTCACAATCACGATAAGATTGGCTTGATACTGTCATGTATACTTCTGTACTTTAATATATGCATTGCTTTTCCTTCCATTTTTATTTTATGATTTTTGATGGTTTATGAATATTGCTGTCTGGAGATAGTATCTAGTATCCAGAAGTGAAGCCATCTGAGTATTTTGTGATAGTAAAATAATCCTGTAAGCATTATCAAATTGAGAAATTATAACCTCCACAATAGTGACCACAGCATAACAAAAATGTATAAAGAATCTTATATTAGCAGCAGCAAAAAGACAGTTAGGAAGGATAAATGAAAGAAACTGGCAAAAGAAGAAGATGTGGTATTTAATGCAAAGGAAATTGCTCTTATACTGTGATGACTCCGATGGTTTTTACCTAGTCAATAGTGCTGAGTATTGGAAACTCTGGGGCATTTGTAAAAAAAAAAATTCCTAGTTTTCAGAACCACATAATGTTGATATAAAACTTCACAATTCAAATCTATAAAACCTACACTCTATATTCAAAAGCAGAAAAGTCAAAGCCATCCCCTCTTACACACCATTGACTTTCCAAAGTGATAAAACATTATATTATTTTTGCTTCTAGGTTACTTTTCCTTGCCTGCAGTTCTTTTGAATGATAAAAATATTTCCTTGCCTAACCACCGCATGATTCTGGATATACTAACAAGTCATCAGGTTTTGTTTTCTTTCAATTATCTTTGTAGTCCTTGTGGTATTTATGAAACTTTGTGTGAGTTCTTCATATCTACCCTTAGTTGCGAGGCTAGGCCCAAAATAAGTCTCAGCAGTTAATTCTATCATAATTTACTGAGACCCTATTTCAGCCTCCAGAGCAATTATTATAAAGTCTCCTCAGACTCTGATTCTATCCCTTCATTTTACAGTTTCAGCAAATGAGCTAGCTTCTTTTGTAAATAAATAAATACACACAAAACAACAAAATGCACACAAAATTTCTCATATACTTAAGTGTAATTTTACTGTCTTTACCATCTTCATCTCCAACTCAGTAAAGGAATTCCCTTACCCTGTTCCAAAGTGAAACATTCTATCTGTTCAATCTTAAATGTTAAATCTGCAATCTTATATTTATTCATTGTTATCTCCTATAAAAGTGTCCTCTGAGTCATTCTCATCTTATTTATTCAGTTTCTGTCATCTACATTTCTCTTATTTCTCAGTCTTTTTCCTCTTACAAACACACTCAAAATCTTTATGCCTCTCCATTCTTTCCCTTTAGTCTGTTCAATCTACTGTCCTGACACTATAATTTCCATCATTACTGATTTTTAAAGAAAACATCATGTCATTGTCTCTGTTTAGTCTCTTTAATCTTCTAAGATTTTGTTTTTGTTCTTAACAATTGAAATAAAGTTACTCCAATAAAGTCTCCTCTTGCTTAACAGTTTTATTCACTAATTCATTCTTAATGTCTTATACTTATCAGATTCTCAATAAAACTCTCCTCTATGATCAAGAATAAAATTACTTTTAGAATTCTTATCTAACAACTCAAAGGCCTCAAAAATAAATCTCAAACATGTTTTTAATTTCATCTCTTGTTACTTCAAATCATCTCATTCATATCCATCAAACTGCACATACTCTGTGCTTTGTGTGTGTGTCTTCATTGATCTGTTTCTATTCCTGGAGGAAATTGCTCTTCCCTTCTGCCTATTAAATAATACACAGAGACATTAGAAAATAGTGGTTAAGAGCTTGGCATAGGATGTCAGGTCATCTGAATTCAAATATTACTGCATTAAATACCATCTACATTAACTATTGCTCTTACCTACTTAATTTTCAAAGATCATTTCAAATATCTTCTTTCATAATTACCACTGAAGGAGAAAGGAATACTTTCCTCTTTACCCCATCAAATATTTCAGAATATTTTGTCCTCTTAGGTTTTCATTAAATTGAAAGATCCTTGGGGTTGGGACTGCGACACAGAGATCTTTGTCTTTCCTCCCTCTCCTTTGTCAAGGACAAAGCTTTCTATTTAAAAAAATTATTTGTTTATTTACTCATGTATTTGTGTTCGTTCTGGCTCTTCCTTGCTATGTGTGGGCTTTCTCTGTGGCAAGGGGGACGACTCTTTGTTGCAGCGCACGCTTCCTCATTGCAGTGGCTTCGCTCGTTGTGGTGCACAGCCTCTAGACGCATAAGTTTCAGTAGCTGCAGCATGCAGGATCAGTAGTTAATGACATGACGCTCTAGGGCGAGTTGGCTTCTGTAGTTAAGGTACAGTGTGCTCAGTAGCTTTGGCACATGGGCTTTAGTTGCTCTACGGCATGTGGAATCCCTCCCTGACCAAGGATCATCCCCTGTATTGGCAGGCAGATTCTTTTTCCACTGTACTACCAGGAAAGTCCACAACATTTCCCGTTGACAGTCACCAAAGTCTTCCCTAAAGCACATTAGCATAGTCTCAGCTGGATACTAGCCCAGCAGATGGAGAAAAGATCAGAGGCTAGAGGTTGATATCAAAGTAGTGAAAGTGTTAGTCGCTCAGTTGTGTCAGACTCTTTGCAACTCCATGGACTCTAGCCTGCCATGTTCCTCTGTTCACGAAATGCACAGATAAGAATACTCAAGTGCGTAGCTGTTCTCTTCTCCAGGAGATCTTCCTGACCCAGGGATCCAACCCAAGTCTCTTGAGTTACAGGCAGTCTCCTGCATTACAGGTGGATTCTTTACCATCTAAGTCATCAAGGAAGCTGGTAGAGGTTGATATGGTTCCTTTCAATTCTAGAGAAGAATAGAGAAAAACTGTAAGCAATGATCTGGATCAAATATAATACTTTGGGAAGTATCATTTGCTCTTCAAATGCATACTATGATTGGTTGATTAGATGAAACAAAGTATATATCTGGCTCAAGTAGAGGGAGAAGGGGTTAGAGAAACTCTTACTGAATGGTACCATCACCGTGTGAGGAAATTTTAAAAGTACAAGTCACCTGATCTAAGAGGTTAATTAGAAATCAGAATGGAGCAGAAGGAGAGTAGGGAACCTAACATCTACTTGCCAAATTCATGGTTTATATCGAGTAATAAGAGTTAAGGAACTAAGGCAAAAACGAATGAAGAGCTAGAGAGGTTACGGAGTGAGGGGTGTTGATAAAAGCAAAAACCAGATTTGTGGACTGAAAAACTAGACCAGTGCATGATGCATAGTCATATATAATAATAGCAACAACAGTGATAGTTGTTATTATCCTGGAAGTCTGGATTGCAATAGTGGATAAAAGTTGGGAGGCTGATAGGGGAGAAGCAGTTTACTTGAGATATGAACAAAAAATGCAAGCATTCAGTCCAAACAAGAAGTTAATATGAAAGCCTTTGGGGCCTAAAATAAAAGGTCCAAGAGGGGCAACCAGATGAAAACAAAGACCAAACTTTCTAAGTTAAGCCTTAGAGAAACACCCTAAGGCAAAGAAAACATAGCTGTCTTAATTTTGTATGTGATTCTTATGACTATTGCTTGGGGTGTGTCCAGAAATTGACTGTGTTCAGTTCAGTTCACTCACTCAATTGTGTCTGACTCTGCAACTCCATGAATTGCAACACGCCAGGCCTCCCTGTCCATCACCAACTCCTGGAGTTCACTCAAACTCACGTCCATCGAGTCGGTGATGCCATCCAGCAATCTCATCCTCTGTCGTCCCCTTCTCCTCCTGCCCCCAATCCCTCCCAGCATCAGAGTCTTTTCCAATGAGTCAACTCTTCGCATGAGGTGGCCAAAGTACTGGAGTTTCAGCTTCAACATCATTCCTTCCAAAGAAATCCCAGGGCTGATCTCCTTCAGAATGGACTGGTTGGATCTCCTTGAAGTCCAAGGGACTCTCAAGAGTCTTCTCCAACACCACAGTTCAAAAGCATCAATTCTTCTGTGCTCAGCTTTCTTCACAGTCCAACTCTCACATCCATATATGACCACAGGAAAAACCATAGCCTTGACTAGACGGAACTTAGTGGGCAAAGTAATGTCTCTGCTTTTGAATATGCTACCTAGGTTGGTCATAACTTTTCTTCCAAGGAGTAAGCGTCTTTTAATTTCATGGCTGCAATCACCATCTGTAGTGATTTTGGAGCCCCCAAAAATAAAGTCTGATGCTGTTTCCACTGTTTCCCCATCTATTTCCCATGAAGTCATGGGACCAGATGCCATGATCTTAGTTTTCTGAATGGTGAGGTTTAAGCCAACTTTTTCACTCTCCTCTTTCACTTTCATCAAAAGGCTTTTTAGTTCCTCTTCACTTTCTGCCATAAGGGTGGTGTCATCTGCATATTTGAGGTTATTGATATTTCTCCCGGCAGTCTTGATTCTAGCTTGTGCTTCTTCCAACCCAGTGTTTCTCATGATGTACTCTGCATATAAGTTAAATAAGCAGGGTGACAATATACAGCCTTGATGTACTCCTTTTCCTATTTGGAACCAGTCTGTTGTTCCATGTCCAGTTCTAATTGTTGCTTCCTGACCTGCATATAGGTTTCTCTAAGATTAAAGATTCCAGATTTTGTAGGAATTTCTACCTTAAATAGAAATGGATTCTAGTGTCTAAGGACTTCCCTGATAGCTCAGTCTTAAAAAAATTCTTCTGCAATACAGGAGACCTGGTTTTGATCCCTGGGTAGGGAAGATCCCATGGAGAAGAAAATGGAACCCACTCTAGAGAATACCATGGAAAGAGAAGAATTGCAGATTATAAGTCATGGGATTGCAAGAGTTAGGCACAACTTAGCAATTAAACTACCACCTTACCTAGGATTCACTTTGGCTTCTGGAGAGTTCTGGAGTCCTGGGTCATGTTATTTTTGAATCTAATATTTAATCTTGGGAAGCATCATCATCATAATAAGGAAATGTAGAATCAATGTATGCAACAAATAGCTTAGAGAAAGGGGGATGCATGTAAAGACTGAAAATCAGTATAGGAGAGAACTGTTACTCTAATTTGAATAGTGTCAAGAGAAGACAGAAACAGTAAGGACCCAGCAGAAGCTGAATAGATGAGAAGAGGTGACAAGAATGCAAAAAACTGTACAAAAACAGCCTTAAAGATACAGATAACCATGAAGGTGTGATCACTCACCTAGAGCCAGACATTTTAGAGTGGAAGTCAAGTGGGCCTTAGGAAGCATTACTATGAACAACTGGTAGAGGTGATGGAATTCTAGCTGAGCTATTTCAAATCCTAAAATGTGATGCTGTTAAAGTGTTGCACTCAAATGCCAGCAAATTTGGAAAACTTAACAGTAGCCACAGGATTGGAAAAGGTCAGTTTCATTCCAATTCCAAAGAAAGGCAATGCCAAAGAACATTCAACCACCACACAATTGTGTTCATTTTACATACTAGCTAGGTAATGCTCAAAATCCTTCAAGCAAGGCTTCAATAATATGTGAACCAAGAAGTAGAAGCTGGATTTAGAAAAGGCCGAGGAACCAGTGATCAAATTGCCAAAATCAGTAGGATCATAGGAAAAGCAAAAGAACACCAGAAAAAACATCTACTTCTGCTTCACGGATTACCCTAAAGCTTTTGACTATGTGGTCACAACAAACTGGGAATTCTTAAAACAGATGGGACTACCAGACCACCTTACCTGCCTCTTGAGAAACCTATATGCAGGTCAAGAAGCAACAGTTAGAACCAGACATGGAACTATAGATTGGTTCAAAACTGGGAAAGGAGTATGTCAAGGCTGTATATCACCATGCTGTTTATTTAACTTATACGGAGAGTACATCATGTGAAATGCCAGGCTGGAATCATGAGCTGGAATCAAGATTGGCAGCAGAAATATCAACAACCTCAGATATGTGGTGACACCACCCTAATGGAAAAAAGTGAAGAGGAACTAAAAAGCCATTGTTGAAGGTCAAGTAGAGAGTGAAAAGGCTAGCTTAAAGCTCAGTATTCAAAAAAGTAAGATTATGGCATCCAGTTCCATCATTTCATGGCAATTAAATGGGGAAAACATGGAAATAATGACAAACTATATTTTCTTGGACTCCAAAATCACTGCGGATGGTGACAGCAGCCATGAAACTAAAAGACACTTGCTCCTTACTTAGCGAGTAAATTACCAACACCACCTTGGAAGGAAAAGTATGACAAACCTAGACAGCATATTAAAAAGCAGACATCACTTTGCTGACAAAGGTCCATCTAGTTAAAGCTATGGTTTTTCCAGTAGTCATATACGGATGTGAAAATTGGACCATAAAGAAGACTGAGGGCTAAAAAAATATATGTTTTCAAGCTGTGGTGCTGGAGAACACTATTGAGAGTCCCTTGGACAGTAAGAGAACAAACCAGTCCATCCCAAAGGAAATCAACCTTGAATATTCATTGGAAGTACTGATACTGAAGCACCAATATTTTGGCCACTTGATGCAAAGAGCCAATTCATTGGAAAAGACTGATTCTGGGAAAGATTGAGGCCCTGAGAAGTAGAGGACAGCAGAGGATGAAATGGTTGGATGGCATGGTTTTGAGAAAATGGGCATTGGTTTGAGCAAACTCTGGGAAATAATGAAGGATGGGGAAGCCTTGCATGCTGCAGTTCATGTGGTGGCAAAGAATAAACACAACTGATTGGCTGAAAAACAACAACAACAACAAAGAGAAGATATTGCTGGAAAGAATAGGAGCACAGCAAAAGAAGTGGCTTGATTTGAGAGTAGGAGTCTAGCATGGCTAACAGAAACTGGGTCTTAGAGGGAATAAACAGGGTCTCTGAGGTGAGTCTTTACATTATGTTGCTGGAGGTAAGTCCTGTATCATTACAACTGTCAAGTAGGTGGTGTTGAGAGACGAGAGTTCTGGCTCTATGAGTCATACTGGACTTTGAATCCTGGCTCTGCCACAATTGACTGTTATATAAAAGGAGTTAGGAAGTATGATTTTGGAGAAATGAGTGGGAGTGGGGGTAATGGATGGTATATATTACTTATGCAATACTTGAAAGTCAAGACCCATGATGTTGGACTTCTATTAACCATGCCAACTCAAGAGAAGAAGAATTCTTTACATTCTCAAGGTGACTGTCATTTTCTGAGCACTTAGGAATATTATCAGATTTACAGAGTATCTGATAGATACTCAGAGTATCTGAGGTCAGAGGTAGCTGTGCAAGCACTCTGATTACTCATGCCATAGAGCTCCTTTTCTCCATAGCCTCCATGTTGATACATGCCATATAATCCTCTTACTCAAGTTTTTAAGTTAAAACAGAAGCTCTCATCAGGTGTCATCGAGCAAGTGGTCATACACATTAGAAAAATGCACATACCTTATAGTTATATCTGATTTTGAATCCTTATTTTCAAGGTTCAAGGCTCAGTGACCTTGGGCAAATCAATGGCTCTCTAAATTCCAACTTCTTTATCTGCATAATATTTATTGTTGTTGTTCAGTCACTAAATCATGTCCAACTCTTTGTGACCCATGGACTGCAGCATGCCAGGCACTTCTGCCTTTCACTATCTTCTGGAGTTTGCTCAAATTCATATCTATTGAGTCTGTGATGACGTCTAGCCATCTTATCCTCTGCCAGCCCTTTTTCCTTTTGCTTTCAATCTTTCCCAGCACTAGGGCCTTTCCAATGAGTCAGCTTTTTGTATCAGTTGGCCAAATTATCAGGGCTTCAGCTTCAGCATCAGTCCTTCCAATGAACTTTTGGGCTTGATTTCCTTGTAGATTAACTGGATTGATCTCCTTGCTGTCCAAGAGACTCTCAAGAGTCTTCTCCAGCACCTCAATTTGAAAGCATCAATTCTTTGTCCCTCAGCCTTTGTTATGGTCCAATTCTCGTATCCGTACATACTAATACCTGTCTCATAGGGTGATTGTGAGGGCTACGAGATATAAAATTTCCATCCAGAGGAAAGTATTTAAAATGTCCCTCTTCCCTATCCCTTCAGACAGAGTCATCAATCACCATAAAGGACTTCTTGACAAAAATATTCCCTTCTACTAACCTGAAATTCTAAAGACAGAAAAGTCTGGAGGGAAGACAGTACATTAAATCATACCATTTGTTGACACCTTAGTCAGAATGAATTTGTCCAAACATTTTTGCTATGACAAATAACCTGAAAGTACCTCCCTATAAAATAAAACAGATATGTGTTTTGATAGAAGGAATAGTAGACATTTGTGTTGGCCTCTGAGCCTCCCTCGTGGCTCAGACGGTAAAGCGTCTGTCTGCAGTGCTGGAGACAGGGGTTAGATCCCTGGGTGAGGAAGATCCCCTGGAGAAGGAAATGGCAACCTACTCCAGTACTCTTGCCTGGAAAATCCCATGGACAAAGGAGCCTGGTAGGTTACAGTCCATGGGGTTGCAAAGAGTCGGACACAACTGAGCAACTTTACTTTTAGGATAACAGAGAGAATCTAGCAAAAGGACAAATAAAGGGACAATCAGCTTAGGAGAGGAGAAATATGAGAGAGTCAGGGATCATTTGCTTGCTAAGTGTGGGCACAAGGGAGGATCTTAAGAATAACAGCAGATTAAACAGAAAAACATCTATTTCTACTTTATTGACTATGCCAAAACCTTTGACTGTGTGGATCACAATAAACTGTGGAAAATTCTGAAAGAGATGGGAATACCAGACCACCTGACCTGCGTCTTGAGAAATCTGTATGCAGGTCAGGAAGCAACAGTTAGAACTGGACATGGAACTACAGACGTTCCAAATAGCAAAAGGAGTATGTCAAGGCTGTATATTGTCACCCTGCTTATTTAACTTATATGCAGAGTACATCATGAGAAATGCTGGGCTGGAAAAAGCACAAGCTGGAATCAAGATGCCAGGAGAAATATCAATAACCTCAGATATGCAGATGACACCACCCTTATGGCAGAAAGTGAAGAGGAACTAAAAAGCTTCTTGATGAAGTAAAAGTGGAGAGTGAAAAAGTTGGTTTAAAGCTCAACATTCAGAAAAATAAGATCATGGCATCTGGTCCCATCAATTCCTGGGCAATAGATGGGGAAACAGTAGAAACAGTTTCAGACTTTATCTTTTTGGGCTCCAAAATCACTGCAGATGGTGACTGCAGCCATGAAATTAAAAGATGCTTACTCCTTGGAAGAAAAGTTATGACCAACCTAGATAGCATATTCAAAAGCAGAGACATTACTTTGCCAACAAAGGTCTGTTTAGTCAAGGCTATGGTTTTTCCTGTAGTCATGTATGGATGCAAGAGTTGGACTGTGAAGAAAGCTGAGTACAGAAGAATTGATGCTTTTGAACTGTGGTGTTGGAGAAGACTCTTGAGAGTCCCTTGGACTGCAAGGAGATCCAACCAGTCCATGCTAAAGGAGATCAGCCCTGGGTGTTCTTTGGAAGGAATGATGCTAAAGCTGAAACTCCAGTACTTTGGCCACCTCATGTGAAAAGTTGACTCATTGGAAAAGACTCTGATGCTGGGAGGGATTGGGGGCAGGAGGAGAAGGGGATGACAGAGGATGAGATGGCTGGATGACATCACGGACTCGATAGACATGAGTTTGAGTGAACTCCGGGAGTTGGTGCTGGACAGGGAGGCCTGTTGTGCTGCGATTCATGGGGTCGCAAAGAGTCAGACACGACTGAGCGACTGAACTGAACTGAAAACAGTTATGTGTGTTTATTCGTTAGGTCTCTCCTGATAGAACATAGGTACAGGAGCTGTTACATTTGCTTTATTCATCTCTATGTCTCTCATCTACCGCAGGTTGACACATGGTACATACTTAATAAATATTTACTGAATGAATAAATAAACAACAAATTTCTAGTCATTAGGCACTAATACGTGCCTAACTCTATGTGAACTTTTATATCTTTAGTCCCATTTAATCCTTATGCATGCTTAGTCGCTTCAGTCATGTGCGACCCTAGTGACCATGGCCCATCAGGCTCCTCTGTCCATGGGATCCTCCAGGCAAGAATACTGGAGTGGGTTGCCTTTTCCTTCTCCATCAATGCTTATATCTGCTCTTTAATATAGATGTTGTCTATGTTTACAAATAGAGCACTGAGTCCACAAAATTTTAAGAATTTTCAACGAGGTCACGTAGCCGATAAGCAAATAAATAAAGATTTAAACTCAGGTCTATCCAGCTCTAATCCATCCTTTTCCTGTTATACTTTACCAGAGAAAAATATTTCAGCTCTGTGCATTCATAGTAAATACTGTGATATCGCTGCTCAAATCCCTCAGAAATCACCTCAAAATGAACATGTTTTCTTACTGCAGTTACTTAAGTCCTATTTTTATTTGTTGGCCAAGAGAGTTGGCTTCGTCTATATGCAGAGTAGGCCAGAAGGGCCAGAAAATTAATTAAGTCCTTGCAAGCAGCCGTCAAATCAATGACAGATGGGAAGTTGGAAAAACTTTTTCACCCCTTTTCACCCTTTAGTTGGATAATTCTGATGCATATTCTGTAAGGCTGCCTATGAATCCGCAGTGGGATTGAACCTAGGTGCTCACAGGAGCACGCACAAAAGAAAAGATGCTTTTCTGATTTTGTCCCCTTATCTGATTCTCTAGCCCACTCCCCTTCTTGTACTTACTAGAATCACCTCTCAAGCTTCTTGTTTCCAAACTCTTTTTTCAGGGAGACCTCAAGAAAGCTATTCTTCCACACAGTTCCCTCACCTAACTCAGGGGTTCCAAGGACTTCTCCTGGTCTTAATTCTGTAACAGGCTCTTGGGGGATAGCTGAGCTTAGGCCATTCACAGTCCAAAATATGAAATAAGGTTGACAGGCTTACACCACTCTACATGTCCCATCTGGATACACCCATCTCTTCATTGTCTCAGTCTGAATATCCCATTCATATGTGGAGAGCTCTTTGTATTTTTTAGGACCTATCTATTCTTAGGATGCAACAATGGTATTCAGTTAAAGGCAAAAGTATGCTTGTGCTTGATGATTGTATGTATATATTCTATTTGGTAACAGTAAATAGGCTGGCAGAATATTTCTCAGTGAACTGATGTTGAATGCTGTCTGACAACACCTGGAATTTATAATGATAACTTAAAGATGCAATCTATCAGTTCCTCTCACTGATATGTTTCATGACAAAATATGTTACTTTTATTCACATATACACCATTACTGAGGTTTCCAGAATGAGATTTCAGCTTCATTAATGTCCCTCTTTTTTGAACTTTGTTACTGATCCATAAGTAAATTATTCTACCTTTGAGCAGAGCTGATATATTAGCCTGAGAAATAAACTGAAGAATACAATTTAGGGGATATTCAGTTTAATTTTCCTTTGATGTTTGGAAAATGCAACCATACCTATGAGTTTTGTTTTATGAGCAGTCTGTGTCTTTTCCCAAAAAAAAATGTTAAGCAAATTTGTTGACTGACAAGCAACAGTAACATAGATTATATAAAGTTCAGATTTACTTGGAGAGAATTTTAACTTGATAGAGAGAAAATAGATGTACATTATGGTCCTGGGAGTAACACAAAACAAGAATGCTTAATCAAGATTCAATAGCTGACTTGAGTTCCAGGAGAACATCCTTGCCCACACCCAATTTCAAGGACCCTTCAGCTCCTGTCTCAGAGAAGGCACTGAAGTATTTGTTTTTTTTTGTTTTTTTTTATTTTTTTTATTTTTTATTTTTTTTTTTTGAAGTATTTGTTAAACTAACTAATGAAGAATGAGAAAACATATTTTTTATTTAAAACCATTGGCCCATTCTCAAGGTGTTCAAGGTTCAAAGGAAATTCCCTGTTAATGTCAGACTACCTAAATTTCATTTCTGAAAAGGTTTCAGGAAGAAACGCGTTACCACCAATTTCAGCACAAGAGTTTCATAGGGAAAAGTAGCAATACAGGGTCCAGTTGCCTTTAAACGAGGCCTGGACTACTGAAACACTGAAAGGAAGATCCACTATAAGATTAAATTCATTAAATTCAGGTCCCAGAGTAATTAACTTGAACCACCTTTTTTGCCCTGTTTTTGTGTTTTGTTTCCCATTCATTTCTATCAGGCTTTTAACCTTCTTGACTTGTCCACTAGTCATTGGAATGGAGTCATCCGGATTTTCAATACCCACTAATACAACAAAGTGCATCCTAAACCACAAACAAAAGAGATTGTATTAACTAATGAGAGAAAGAAAATGGTTTATACCAGGGCATTTTGTTTCAATGACAGACTCAAAATCCTTTAAGATTTTGTGTTTCTTTGATGCATAAATATTCAGGTGAGTTTACCAAGTCTACAGTAATTAGTTTCATAAGAATAAAATACTACATCACTAACAAGTTCCAATTTATATCGTTATTATTGTCATCATCATCATTTCTATTATATTTTTTCTGTTACTTGGTATACTTGTTTACAGTTATTTTGAGTTTCTCCATTACTTTAAACAGTAAATTCAGCCTCTCCACATCTCTTCTGCTTTTGTAAGGCTGTGGAGAAGTTTAAAACCAAACCATCTAAATAAAGGACAGAGAAAAATACTGACATGAGCTCAGTGCTGAGCACATAACACATAATTAACATATCATTTAAATTCAGTTGGATTAATTTATTTAAAGTTCTGTCCTCTGGATTTGCATTTTTTGTAACTTCTTTGACTTGAAAGATAATAAATCTTAACAACTGCAGCTAAATCATTTATATATTCTTATTTCTCCTGGAAAAAAATTGTTTTGACACTCTTATACTTTAGATGGGTCTGCTTTCCATACATGACTTATGGTCATTTTTTAAAGAAATATCATTTAGAAATAAATTTTCTCTTGTTTAATCACAAGACCAAGATTATTAGAGCTTATGATTCATGTATAAACACTGGTATAGTCATTTGAATATTTTATACCAGTTGCCCATTATTAATGAGTTATGCAGCATTACAAATAATTAGGATACAAAAGCAAAATAGCTTTGCATGCATTAACAACTTGACTGGAACAAATAATAATGTTGCTTTCATGCTATTTATTTTTATTCTTGCATTTTCTGTTTCATATTGTCTCTTTTCAAGACCAAGAACTAATTTTTAAGCAGAGTAGTATGTGTTTCTCCGACATATGGATTGATTACTATATGTGATACCAATCAAATGTGATATGTAATTCTTATCTGCTACAATTTCAAATTCATAAATACTGTTCTGTGGACAATGTATACAGACAAAATATAGACCAATTTAGTGTAAGCAGTGGTTCCCCAATGCTTGTGTTATAATTCCTGAGTGTTTTCATGTCCTGGCCATGCTCCATATTGTTGCTACAAAAATTCAAACTAAGTAACAACTCAGGTGAAGAATACAGAAGGAAGAGGAAAAGTGGGACGCAGCAGGTAAGGATCTTCCCAGCTCACATGTAGCTCGCCACTGTCTACAGCTCATCGCGGCAGAACTTAAGGATCTTCTAAGGACGTGCAAAGGCAGTAGGTTGCCTTCTGCTTCAAACTGGTGACATGCTGGTCAGAAAAATAAGGCTATTATTAACTCACGAATACACAGATTTCTCTATTTCCGTACATAGGTATCAAAAATGATAGCTTGTTTTTCTACCCAAAGCTTCCAATTCTTATCACATTGATCCTAAAATATCCTTGTCACCCATGCCTATTCCATCTGCTCAGAGTTAGATGCTTTACTTATGCTGGACGTCCAACTTATATGTTGACTTTTTTGTTTTCTTATCCATATTTCTTGGTATGCAGTAAACCCTGAGACCAAAATCTGTGTCTTTCTCATGATTGTCTTTACTAAAACTTTAAAATCATGGAAGTTCTAAGTTTCTATACTTCTAGAAAGAAGCGAATGTATTTTAAAAATACCATGTGTGTTCCTACATAAATACCTACTAACCTCTGAGGCTGTATAAGGTTATTAAGATGTTATCAATGAATAATTAGTTTCTTTTAAGCAAATATTGTAACAGTTGCCATACTAGAAAAATACCAGAATGCTTTAAGTGAAATACGACTAACAAGTTTATCCACTTAAGTAACAACGTTTTGTGGTAGTCCATTTATATTTGCAAACATGTAAAAACACTTCTTTATAAATATTGTAGTATTGTGCAAACACATAAAAACCTTTATTTAGTTATTGCATATGAAAAAGTTATATTGTATGTTAGTATAGTACTGCATATTCACTAATATTTTATTTAAAACTGTTTCAAAGTATGGAATATTATTTTCCAGGGATTTAAAAACATTTGACCAGGTTTGTTTTTCTTCAGCCTCAGATCTCATGTGAAATTAAAGTTGAACTCACTGTTCTCTTAAACAGTTATTAGCTCAGCTAAATAATATTGCAGTACACAAATGGGCTAGTATTTCCTTCATTTACTTTGAATTCTGCTTTGATGTAGAATTTTTGATGTCCTGATTATTATTCTGCTGCCAGACTGACTTCAGATGCTAAAATATTTTCCTAATGACAAATTTCCCTTAAAAAAAAGTTCTTTTCTGAATCATGTTGTCCCTAAAGCCTTTATACTCTTTCAAATTGGTCAGAAATGGTGGAGTCCTGAGTGCACTTTTTTATATATATATAAATTTATTTATTTTAATTGGAGGTTAATTAGTTTACAATATTGTATTGGTTTGCCATACATCAACATGAATCTGCCACCGGTATACATGTGTTCCCCATCCTGAACCCCCCTCCCTCGTCCCTCCCCGTACCATCCCTCTGAGCGCACTGTTTCAAATTGCTTTGCTATATAGAACCATCATACTGCTTGATGCCCAGGCAAGTGGAAGCTGAAGAAATAGCACAACAGAAATGTTCACCAAAAGAGCTTCCTTTGCACACAGAACCAGGTTGCCATGATTCAGTAAGCCTGGGACTCCAGGTTGTCCATCTCCTAGCTCAGGCTCTGTGAGTCTATCCTGCTGGACTCTGCTCTATCCCAAGCCACAGCCGTCCTTTTAGTATGACCGTGGTGACTCAGTGTGCTGTCTTCCAATGTGTTCGTATTAGTGTCCTCTTACTAGTTAAGCAGTTCTACAGGTTGGAAAGCTGTTGCTTCAGACCCACAGAAACAGAGAGCAGAATTTTAAAACCCCATCTTGCTAGGCTCTACCGGCTTCTGACAACTGCTGTTTTCCCAGCATTCCGTTGCTATCACGTCTCCATGTTCACTGTACCCCTCCTCTCAGACCTCACATTTCACCTTGCTGACATCACTCTGTTTCAGAGTGTCATACACTTGCTGTTGTGGAATTCCACTAGAATACTGTACTTTGCTCCCATCCAGGCCATCAGTTTATTTGATTTACTGTGGCTTCTTTTATTTGATGAGTTCTAAATTCTCAAAGCTTCATGGCCGTAAAAACAGCCTGCCTATTTAGGTCCCACTCTCAAGAGATACTGAATCTAGATTGAATGACTGTAGAAGTTAATAAGTCTTATGCCTATAAGGGGAGCCTGAAGATGGACTGAGAAAAATGAGTGGAACTTTGAACAGCATCTTAACTCATGAAAGCAGGATATTGTCAGTATCAGCATTTGGTTTCATTACCTGGGGTTGAGCACCAGTGTAACACTATCTTAGTTATATGACCCTGGTAAACACATTTGAACTACCTGGGCCTCAATATCCTTTGTAAAATGAGAGCGATAACAGTATTTATCTCCCCTGTCTGAGGTCAGAAGTGAATATGTTTGTGGGTGTCAAATGCTCTGGAGAGTGCTGGTACATAGAAACACTACCAAAAGGTGCCAGTTATGATTACCTGAAGATGCTCTGTGCTCCAATCATCAGCTCTTCACTGAGCACCATTGAGTTAACCCCTGCATAGTTCTCCAGGCCACTGATGCTGACTATATAGAACAGAAACAAACAGAAGACTACCTTATCTAAAGGAATAAATGCAACATTGATAGGGACTTAAAACAAAAAGAAGGACAAGTATACAAAAAATGGAAAAAACCCTCACATCATGGAAATTATGAGATTATGGTGAACAACTAACTTTGTTAGTAAATCCAGATATGTCAGTGACAATTTAGGGGCAAAGGAGCTGGATTTTCTTGATTTTGAACATGTGCTGTCTTGAAGGATGACTGTTTTGATAGCAGCATCCCTTAAAGTGCCAGACCATCAGAGAATACTGTCACTTATCCTATACTTATTTCTCAAGTATGGACATTGAGATTTTGAGGATTTTGTGCATTTTGAGTCACACATTTTTTATTAGAATTATATCCAGTTCCATTTTAATTCTCTCCCTGCCTTTGTCCACATGAGTGCATTAGAAAGAAGCTACTCCAGTTATTTCTGGAAGCACAGTCCATCTCATCCTTCAGGATCCACAGCCAATGCCTTCAACTTCATGAATTCCTCCTTGATTTCCCCAAAGTCTCCAGTTGATATAACCATGCCCTCAGTTATAATTCCATAGCACTTGACATATTCATACCTCTGGATAAATAATAATTTTAACTTTATAAACCACTGATTCATATACTTGCTATAATTGCCTGTCATATGTTATCTGAAGACTGTTATGTATATGTACTAGATTCAATTTTAGGTTTTTAAACATTTAGAAACATATCTAGAAGCTCATCAAATATTTGTTGAAAACATGAATTTACCAGACTATATATCCTTTACATTCTGTACTCCATTTGGGAAAGATTATGCTAATTTTGACAATGATAGGGTCTTGCGCAAGACAGCACTCAAAGTAGGTACTCAATAAATATTTGCTTGGTGAATAAATGGGTAGGACATCCACTGACCCTTGGAGATTCTTAATTAGACAAAGTCTCATTTAGATTTAGAGAGAGGACAAGAAGCAGCTCTGTGATACATCATAACAGGATTTTAAATATCAAGAGAACCATCTGCAAGCATCCATGTGCTGAAGTCTCATAACAACACTGAAACATAAAGAAATTTGTAATAAAAATGTTTCTTTCTTAAACAAGATTTTATTTTGCCTCTCTGCTCATTAGGCATTTACCATCTTAATGAACTTTAATTTGTGTGTATATACTACTGAAGTTTTAGATAAAAGTGATTATTCAAAATCATTTCAAATTTTACATGCCTTAAAATGCACCATAAATGTTTATAAGGCAGTGCATCTAATTTATAAGGAAGTGGCTATCTCAGAGAACACATGTGAGATGTTCACAAGTCAGACCTAATTATGTGAAGCTGTTTATGGTTAGTGTGCCTGAGGGCCTTCAATAATTAAAAAGGAATATACGGTATGACAAATGTGATGTATATGCACAATAAAACTGCAATTACTCTAATGCTTAGAAAATGTGTTCTTCTCATTAACTGAATTAATGGGAAACTAAGAATTAAGCATTTTCCCCTCTAGAATCATTGAGTGTTGCATTAGAACTTACTACATCAGTAGCCTCCCAACTGGACCACTAATCTTCCACTCCTCCCCCTCTACCATCTACATACCTCACAACAACAACCTATCTTTTTAAGACATGAAGATCATGTTGATTCCCATTTCATTAGAGTTAAAATTCACACTTTTTACCATGAAAAATAACTAGGGGTGAAAACCTTAACTATAGTTCATGTTCTGTGATTCTCAACCTGGGCTATATATTGGAATCGCCTAAGGAGAGTCAAACTATTCTGATGCTTCTCTTCTCCTTCCAGAGATCTTGATTTAATTGGTCCAGATTGGAACCCAATCATGGGCATCTTGTAATGGCTCCCTAATTTAAATCAATGTGCAGCCTTTTGAGAACCTCTAGTGAGAACCTTGGTGCTAAAAGGTCTGATCCTCATTTGGTGAGAGAATGAAAAACCATTGATGGAATCTCAGCAATGAATGAAGCAACAGAATTTGAATTGGATTAGAAAATTATTTTTTGTTGTTGTTCAGTCACTCAGTCATGTCCAACTCTTTGCAACTGCAAGGACTGCAGCACGCCAGGCTTCCCTGTCCTTCAACATCTCCAGGAGCTTGCTCAAACTCATGTCCATTAAGTCTGTGATGCCATCCAACCATCTCATCCTCTGTCATCTCCTTCTCCTCTTGCCTTCAATTTTTCCCAGCATCAGGGTTTTTTCTAATGAGTTGGCTCTTCACATCAGGTGGTCAAACTATTGGAGCTTAAGCTTCAGCATCAGTCCTTCCAATGAATATTCAGGAGTGATTTCCTTTAGGAGTGACTGGTTTGTTCTCCTTGCAGTCCAAGGGACTCTTAAGACTCTTCAACACCACAATTCAAAAGCATCAATTCTTCAGAACTTAGTCTTTTTAATGGTTCAACTTTCACATCAGTACATGACTACTGGAAAAACAATAGCTTTGACTATACCAACTTTTGTCAGCAAAGTAATGTCTCTTCTTTTAATTATGCTGTCTAGGTTTGTCATAGCTTTTCTTCCAAGAAGCAAACATATTTTAATTTCATGGCTACAGTCACCATCTGCAGTGATTATGTTCAAAATTTATCCTTTTTGTGTAATTTTTCTTTGCAAACAGAAAGAGAGTAGTGTTCATCGCTTACTTTATTAATTTTTGAGTCACTTTAACTCCTTTTAGTAGAAAATAACAACTCAACTAGAATTCATAAGATCGATGAAGTTGTTTAACAAGTGTTTATCAATTACCTCTGCATCTATGTCACTAAGACATCACAGTCTATTGCTAAGTATGATCATTTATTTTTCCATAGCATATGCTGTGTTTTCACTATATGCCAGGCATTGTCCTAAATGTAAGGGACATGAACAATCACAGCTCTACTTATCAAGATGTCACTCTTCATCAGAAGGACAGAAGAATGTAGAGCTAATTCACTGATAGGGTAAGAATCCATAGGAGTAAAGATAAGGAAAACATAATCTGTTGAAGGTAGAAGGAGGATCAATCACAGAAGTTTCAAAGAAGAGGTATCATTTCCCCCAGACCTTAAAAGATGAATGGGGATTGATCAAGGAGAGAAGAGAGAAAGAATATCCTAACTGGGAGCCATGACGGTAGCAGTGGCCTGGAGGAAATGTGAGACATTGGTCTGCTGAAGACATATTGGGCAATCGAGCACACTATGTGAGCTGACAAGGATGGTGCCCAAAAAAAGAGAAAGTAATTCACATTATCTCAGTCTCTTAGCAGGTTTAATTTCTTACAGTAATTTATTGATATTTACAGGTTTTACTTGGTAATGTTTCAAATATAGAAATTAAGTTTAAAATTTGAGAGTCAAACTCTTTTGTACAAAGTAGAATGGCTCAGGGCAACAGCTTTGATGCCAGCCTGCAGCTCCTATTTCCCTATGAGTTAGCAGTAAATCCATATGGTGGTACATGTAGATAAAAGTCATTCTTATTGTACACAAGAAGTGCCCGAAATAGCCTGCTCTAATTCATCCTGCATTGGCCTACAGTTTCTATATAATCTTTGGATTATAAACCATGTTTCCTGTGAGTCAACTTTGGTCCAGTGCCTGCTTTTGAAAATAAAGTTTTACTGGAATACAGCCATTCGCATTCATTTACATGTTGTCTATGGATGTTTTCACACTATAATGATAGAGATGGGTATCTATGACAGAGACCATATGGGCTACAAATCTAAAATATTTACTATCCAGACCTTTATGGAAAAAAATTGATCTAAACTTTGAGTGAGAATTTTCTTCTAACAAAGCCTAATTAAAATCAAAATCAGTTAGCTGACAGGGGTAAGGCATTCAGTCATTTTCACCAACTAACAAGCTCACATACAGTTTTATGAGGCAAGTAAGAGCACAAGGTCTGGAGCCATCCATGCACTTTCAAATCTCACTTCTGCCACTTACCAGCTGTGAAAATAACTTGGGAAGGTTCATAAACTTCCCTAAGTCCTAGACAGGGCCACAGGGCTCATCTGTGATGACCATTCATTACATAACTCCAGAGGCGACATTCATTCCACAGTCTGTAGAATAGATAACCATGAAATTACACTGTATGCAAATTGAGTGCCCCTATATGTTTTACTCATCCTTTAGATATGATCAAAATCACATCTTTCTCATAGAAGAGTTGGGAGGAATAAATGAGTAATATAATAAAGCAATTAATACAGGGCATAGAGTAGAGAATGCACTCAATAAATAAAGTTATTGTGCAGATGACTAGTTGTCTTGCCAAAACCCACTTCAAGTTCTTTCTTTCTTCCTATTACAGTTTAAGTCAGACACAAAGCCATATGACAAGGGTCCACATTTCCTAGTTTCTTTACAGATAGATGTGGCTATATGATTAAATTTGGGGAAAGAAGTATGTGTACAAGGGTTAAGTGCAAATTCCATATAATCTCTGATTTAAGATTACTCACTTTCTCTGGAGTGTGGTCTTTTAATTCTTCTCATGAAGTACATCAGAAGATATAACAGAAAACCAACACTGACCATACAGATGAAGACAACACCCTAAGGAGATGAAGAAACAGGAAGATGAAATGAATCTGGGGCTTTGATGATCTGAGAAGTAGAATTCCCATGATAGTCTATGCAGAACAAATATATGTGAGAGCGAAATAAATATGTATTTATGCTACAAGCTTTAACAGTTTTATTGACATAAAATTGACATACAAAACTGTATACATAAACTATACAGTTTGGTATGGTTCGATTTATGTATATGCCTGTGCAACTGTCACTGCAGTCACGATAATGAATAAACTCATAATCCTAGAGTTTCCTTGTGCCCCTGGGAATCTTTCCCTGCTGTCCCTCCCCTAAGCCTCCCACTCATAACGAAGCAGCCACTATAGTTTACAGCATTTTTGTCAGATTACCTTAGCCTTTATCTAAACAAATGCACATGTTATTACCATGTGATCTAATCAGTCCCCATGGAAAGTTTTGGCAAATGTTTCAGTTGATGGATATATATGTGTGTGTAAAGCATAAAGCTGGCACAGAATCAAGAAGCATTTTAGGGTGAGTGATATAAGTGGTCAAGCACAATTTTGTTTGATCATAAACTCATTGCTGGTAGGGTTTATGTATCATTCATCTCTGAATTCCTAGCACCTACAACAGTGTTTTACCTTCAAGAGTCAATGCAAGCTAGAGTGAATGAGTGTATGGTAGCACAAAAAAAGAAGGGGGGACTTCAACATTTTAAGTAATTTCATGATTACTCACTGAGCTTGGCATGGTTGTCAATGCATTAGGAGACCAAGAACAGCAGCATATTTTTAGACAATTTTGCTTCAAAGCAAAGAAAGTAATAATAATAATAATAATAAGTTAGACACAGCAGTTTGGGGAGAAATATCTTTGATCTTCTCAAATATTTGGCAAAGGAGAACAATAAAATATGAAAATAAAATATTCGGTGTTATGAAAATTCTCAAGAGAGAAATATTTTAATTTGACATTTAAGAGCTATTTCTGACTATCTCTTTCAACTTCTGGCCTCCAGCTTAAGAGAAAACAACAAAAAATGGAATGATGCAGAATGAATAGGATGAGTCATGTGTCAGAGTAGAGGTGAAGGGCAAGAAAATGGATAGGCAGAAACAGAAAATTTCATCAGCCTGATTCACAGTATGCTTGGGCCCTGTGCTTCCTTTTCCTTTGATTGTGTTTACAGACTGAATCTTCATTTAATTGTGCACTCAACTGACCAGGGACTAGATGCCAGGCTCTATACTAGGAATTGGGGGAAAAATATAAATATGGAGCTGTCAATGAGGGTCTTGGTAGGAGAAGACCACACATGTCAATTTTCTCAGCACAGTCTCAATTTAACCTGGAATAATGTAACTTTTGCAAGTATCCTTTTACTTTCCAAAGTGTCCCAGGTTGGATGATAAATTCAGTGCTATGATAAAAATGTTAATAGCTTCTCAAAGGAGAGAACAATTAAGTCTACTTTAGAAGGTCAGAAAATATTTCATAAATAGGAAACATTTAAAGTGAACATGAAATGAAAGTGGCTAAGAGTAGGAGAAGGAAGAACAGGGTTGCATATCTTAGGCAGAGGAAGCATTACAGTCTGAGTTTCAGGGTTACAAGCAAGCATAGCACTTTTAGCAAACAAGAAGACAGCAGAGAGGAGGTATCTTTAAGAGGCTAGAAATGCTTTTGAATTAAAAATTACTGGAGCTGAGTAGGTTAAGGATGCAAAAGTTTTTTCTGATAATACATCTTCATTGGTGACCATGGTTTATTAGTGAGTTCTATCCTCCCAACTGGCAATTTCTCAAACAAAATCCATGAGATCAGGTGACTGAGCAAGGCAAGGCTGCTGATATTGGTATAACACTTATTGTAGGATGAAACAGAAGGACAAAGGACAAAATGTTGAATGCATGTAGTGGCAAGAGAGCTTTTAATAGGAAAAAAAATATCTCTTTAAATCTGGGTAAAGTGGGAAGTAGAGTCAGGCTGAATGGGATTGGGAAAGGTAGGGAAAAATAAAATAAGAAACTAGAGACTCAAATTATAGGATCTCAAATTATAGTGTAAGTAAGAACCATGTAATGTGTTTACTGAAATTACATTCTTGGGTGCTTCAGTTCTAACATTCTAATATAGAAAATCTGGCATGAGTCTGAAGAATCATCTGCAAGGATGGGTATGGACAAAGTGAAGTGAAGATAGGCAGTTCAGAGAGTCATTGAACTCAATGCAGATAGATGCTCTGCCTTTCTTTGAAAATTCACTTTCATCAACTGCTGTCCTTAAAGTAAGTTCTTTATTTAGTCAATTTCTTCCTTGCTATCATTTCTCATTCATTTTTTCTCATTCAAAACCATATATTCTATTTAACCAAGGAGGTGAAAGATCTGTACACTGAAAACTATGACAGTGTTTTAAAAAACTGAAGACACAAATAAATGGAAAAATAGCAGATGCTTTTTAACTGGAAGAACTAATATTGTTTAAATGCTCATATTGACCAAAGTAATCTACAGATTGATGCAATCCATATTAAAAGTTCCATGGCATTTTTTATAGACAGAAAAAGAATCCTACTAATTGTATAGAAAACAAATACTTTTAAAGAAATCTTAAGAAGAAAAGGGCTTGAATCAAGGCAAATTGGAAGTGGTCAAACAAGAGATGGCAAGAGTGAACACTGACATTTTAGGAATCAGTGAACTAAAATGAACTGGAATGGCTGAATTTAACTCAGATGACCATTATATCTACTACTGTGGGCAACAATCCCTTAGAAGAAATGGAGTAGCCATCATAGTCAACAAAAGAGTCTGAAATGCAGTATGTGGATGCAATCTCAAAAAAGACAGAATGAGCTCTGTTCATTTCCAAGGCAAATCATTCAATATCATGATAATCCACAGCTATGCCCGGACCAGTAATGCTGAAGAAGTTGAAGTGAATGGTTCTATGAAGAACTACAAGACCTTCTAGAACTAACACCCCCAAAACGATGTCCTTTTCATTAGAGAAGATTAGAATGTAAAAGTAGGAAGTCAAGAAACAGCTGGAGTAATAGCCAAATTGGGTCTTGCAGTACAGAATGAAGCAGGGCAAAGGCTAATTGAGTTTTCCCAAGAGAACACACTGGTCAGAGAAAACACCCTCTTCCAACAACACAAAAGAAGACTGTACACATGGACTTCACCAGATGCTCAATACCAAAATCAGATTGATTATATTGTTTGCAGCCAAAGATGGAGAAGCTCTAACAGTCAGCAAAAACAAGACCAGGAGCAGACTATGACTCAACTCAGATTTAAATTGAAGAAAGTAGGGAAAACCACTAGGCCATTCAGGTATGACCTAAATCAAATCCCTTATGATTATACAGTGGAAGAGAGAAATAGATTCAAGGGATTAGATCTGATAGACAGAATGCTTGATGAACTATGGATAGAGATTTGGAGAAAGGGATCAAGACCATCCACAAGCAAAAGAAATACAAAAAAGCAAAATGGCTCTCTGAAGAGGCCTTACAAATAGTTGTGGAAAGAAGAGAAGTGAAAAGCAAAGGACAAAAGGAAAGATATACCCATTTGAATGCAGAGCTTCAAAGAATAGCAAGGAGAGATAAGGAAAATCTAAAAAAAAAAAAAGAAAGAAAGAAAGCCTTCCTTAGTGATAAGTGCAAAGAAATAGAGAAAAACAATAGAATGGGAGAGACTAGAGGTCTCTTCAAGAAACTTAGAGATATGAAGGGAACATTTCATGCAATGATGTGCTGGAAAAAGGACAGAAATGATATGGAACTAACAGAAGCAGATGATATTAAGAAGAGGTAACAAAATACACAGAACTATACCTAAAGATCTTCATGACCTAGATAATCACAATGATGTGATCACTCACCTAGAGCCAGACATCCTGGAATGAGAAGTCAAGTGGGCCTTAGAAAGCATCACTATGAACAAAGCTAGAGGAGGTAATGGAATTCCAGTTGAGCTCTTTCAAATCCTGAAAGATGATGCTGTGAAAGTGCTGCACTCAACATGCCAGCAAATTTGGAAAACTCAGCAGTGGCCACAGGACTGGAAAAGTTCAGTTTTCACTCCAATCCCAAAGAAAGGCAATGCCAAAGAAAGCTCAAACTACCACACAATTTCACTCATCTCACACACTAGTAAAGTAATGCTCAAAGATATTTGTATTTTTGCAATTTAATTTATAAATATACCATGTGAACTTATAATTTAATGTCTTAATTTTAATGCTATAATAAAAACTAAAAACAATTAGTATGGAAGAATATTAGGGTGATTATTATTATTATTATTTCCAACTTACAGATGAAGAAAATGAGGCCAGAGGAATTAAAAAAACTTTCCTGAGATCACAAGTCTGGTACATGATAAAACTAGGATTTGAATCTAACCAGCACTATTAACTACTACACTGTACAACCTCTCAGAGGGAAAAAACATGCAACAAAGTAGGAAAACAAATAGTGAATGTGAATAGTGACAGTGCTATCATATGCAGATGACACCACCCTTATGGCAGAAAGTGAAGAGGAACTAAAGAGCTTTTTATGAAAGTGAAAGAGGAGAGTGAAAAAGTTAGCTTACAGCTCAACATTCAGAAAATGAAGATCATGGCATCTGGTCCCATCACTTCATGGGAAATAGATGGGGAAACAGTGGAAACAGTGTCAGACTTTATTTTTGGGGGCTCCAAAATCACTGCAGATGGTGACTGCAGCCATGAAATTAAAAGATGCTTACTCCTTGGAAGGAAAGTTGTGACCAACCTAGATAGTATATTCAAAAGCAGAGACATTACTTTGCTGACTAAGGTCCCTCTACTCAAGGCTATGGTTTTTCCTGTGGTCATGTATGGATGTGAGAGTCGAACTGTGAAGAAAGCTGAGTACAGAAGAATTGATGCTTTTGAACTGTGGTGTTGGACAAGACTCTTGAGAGTCCCTTGGACTGCAAGGAGATCCAACCAGTCCATTCTGAAGGAGATCAGCCCTGGGATTTCTTTGGAGGGAATGATGCTAAAGCTGAAACTCCAGTACTTTGGCCACCTCATGCAAAGAGTTGACTCATTGGAAAAGACTCTGATGCTGGGAGGGATTGGGGGCAGGAAGAAGGGGACGACAGAGGATGAGATGGCTGGATGGCATCACTGACTTGATGGACATGAATCTGAGTGAACTCCGGGAGTTGGTGATGAACAGGGAGACCTGGCGTGCTGTGACTCTTGGGGTCGCAAAGAGTTGAACACGACTGAGCGACTGAACTGACCTGAAGAGAAAAGGAAAGAGTTAGAATCTTTACAGATTCTGGTCAGGGAACTTTTTCATATTGCAGTAAGGCTAAGATGAAAAAGATTAGAAGCCAGATAAACAAAGAGCAGGGAAATAATGGTCCACACACAACAAACAGCATGTGAGAAGGCCCAGGTGTATAAGAGACTGGCGTGCTTGTGCAAAGAAAAGGCAGCCAGTGCAACTAAAGTGTTGAGAGCATGAAAGAGAAGAGATGTCACTGGAGAGAAAGGTCGGGTCCGGATGGTGCAGGGCCTTGGGCCACAATAAGAAATTTTGATTTCAAGTGCAAAGGGAAGTCACTGAAGCATTTTAAACTGAGACTGGTTTAAGGGGTTTCTGTTCTTTTTATATCTTCTCTTCAGCCTTTTTCAAAAGCTATTGCACTATACACATTGGATTGTGAATAAATGTTAGAGTCTTAAATTACCAATATAAAAGGCAGGGTTTTTTTTTTTTCCCCACTTCTTTATTGTTACAGAGGAGACACAGACTACATAGAAATAATAAGCAGCAACATAGAGTTAAACATATCTCAGAAGTTTGTCAGTTTTCAAGCCAATAAAAATATTACCCTATCGCCCACATAATCCACATATTTGAATAAATAAGTAACAAAGACACTATTCAAAAGGAAAAGGTCAGCCACGGGTCCATATTTTTAGAAATTCTCAGCTTAAATGAAGTAAAGTATCCTGATAATTTCTTTCTCAGCCCATAGTTTCCTTGATCATGCTTTACAAAACTGAATTATGTCTGCCTTTAAGAAAAATATGTTCTTGAAAAAATACATACTTCTTTCATGACCCATTTGAACCAGAAAATGTATATCATAATAAAAACAAAAAATATAAATTTGCCTGGGACGTGTAGAATAGCTGAGAGCAGGAGAGGGATGGGAATCGGGGAAAATATTTCCAGGAATTCTTCCTCTGCCGCCTTTATAGGAATACACTTGAAATATTTAAAAACTGTAGTAGACTAAATCAGAATGTGAGTTCAGGACCAAAAAAGAGTAAAAATCACAACTTGAGCTCAGTTCAGTTTACTCCCAATGAGGCTATTAACTTACAGAAAGGAAAGTAATGATACCCTAACAAGGGTGGGAGAATGTGGTCTCTGTTGCCTTGTATCTTTCAGACCAGCACCCCAAGCTCAGGGTCTATGGCAGCTCTCACAGAGAAGATGTCCACTATCACAAAGAGCAACAGGAGACTGAGCTTTCTATCGGACACATCCACAAGTAGCATGAGTACCAGAGACTGTCTCTTGAAATGAACGAGACCTTGGATTTACAACTCAAAAAGCCATTTCTCTGTTGGCTAAATGTTTGAATCATAAGTCTTAACATTTTTTTAAATTTAAAAACCACTTCACACCAGTCAGAATGGCTGTGATCCAAAAGTCTGCAAGCAATAAATGCTGGAGAGGGTGTGGAGAAAAAGGAACCTTCTTGCACTGTTGGTGGGAATGCTAACTAGTACAGCCACTATGGAGAACAGTATGGAGATTCCTTTAAAAATTGCAAATAGAACTGCCTTATGACCCAGCAATCCCACTGCTGGGCATACACACAGAAGAAACCAGAATAGAAAGAGACACGTGTACCCCAATGTTCATCGCAGCACTGTTTATAATAGCCAGGACATGGAAACAACCTAGATGTCCATCAGCAGATGAATGGATAAGAAAGCAGTGGTACATATATACAATGGAGTATTACTCAGCCATTAAAAAGAATACATTTGAATCAGTTCTGATGAGATGGATGAAACTGGAGCCAATTATACAGAGTGAAGTAAGCCAGAAAGAAAAACACCAATACAGTATACTAACACATATATATGGAATTTAGAAAGATGGTAATGATGACCCTGTATGTGAGACAGCAAAAGAAACACAGATGTAAAGAGTGGACTTTTAGACTCTGAGGGAGAAGGTGGGATGATTTGGGAGAATGGCATTGAAACATGTATACTATCATGTAAGAAACGAATCACCAGTCTATGTTTGATGCAGGATAGAGGATGCTTGGGGTTGGTGCATGGGGATGATCCAGAGAGATGATATGGGGTGGGAGGTGGGAGGGGGGTTCATGTTTGGGAACTCATATACACCCGTGGTGGATTCGTGTCAATGTATGGCAAAACCAATACAGTATTGTAAAGTAAAATAAAGTAAAAATAAAAATTTTAAAAATAAATAAATAAATTTATTATTTTAATTGGAGGCTAATTACTTTACAATATTGTATTGGTTCTGCCATACATCAACATGAATCTACCACGGGTGTACACATGTTCTCCATCCTGAATCCCCCTCCCACCTCCCTCCCCATACCATCCCTCTGGGTCATCCCAGTGCACCACCCCAAGCATGCTGTATCCTGCATCGAACTTGTTGGAGGATAATTGCTTTACAGTTTTATGTTGGTTTCTCTCATACAACATGAATCAGCCATAATTACACATAGGCTCCTCTTTCTGGAAACTCTCTCCCACCTCCCACCAAATCCCACTCCTCTAGGTTTTTCCAGAGTACCGAGTAGAGCTTCCTGTGTTATACCGCAGCTTCCCAGTATATATCTGTTTTGCATATGGTAATGTATGTTTCAACACTACTCTTTCAATTCGTCCCACCCTCTCCTTCCATCACTGTGTCTACAAGTCTGTTCTCTGTGTCTGCATTTCTATTCCTGCCCTGCAGATTGGCTCATCAGTACCATTTTTCTAGATGCCATGTATATGAATTAATAAATGATTTTTGTCTTTCTCTTTCTAACTTACTTCACCCTGTATAACAGGCTCTAGGTTCATCCACATCACTAGAATGGACTCAAATTCACTCTTTTTTATGGTTGACTAATATCCCATTGTATGCATATACAACTACTTTAGCCATTCACCTGTCAATAGACATCTTGGTTGTTTCTATGTCCTGGATATTGTAAAGAGTGCTGCAAAGAACAGTGGGGTATAATTTAGAATTATGGTTTTCTTAGGATATATAACCTGTAGTGGGATTGCTGAGTCATATGGTAGTTTGATTCCTAGTTTTTTAAGGAAACTCCATGCTGTTCTCCATAGTGGCTGTATCAATTTACATCCCCACCAATAGTACAAGAGAGTTCTCTTTTCTCCATAACCTCTCCAGCATTTACTCTTTGTAGGTTTTTTGATGATGTCCATTCTGACCAGTGTGAGGTGATACCTTATTGTAGTTTTGATTTGCATGAGTGATGTTGAGCATCTTTTCATGTGTTTATAGGCCATCTGTATGTCTTCCTTGGAAAAATGTCTGTTTAGGTGTTCTGCCATTTTTTGACAAGGTCTTAACATTTTTACTCTCCTCTGAATGAGGCAATCTCTCTATCTAAGCTTTCACTGCAAAATCTAAGAATTCCACTATGTTTAGAGACTTACCATGGCCAACTAGGCATAGCCCACCACAGTAGCTCATACTAAGTTAAAACAGTGATTAATTCCTCACACCTGGCACCCTATGTTTTATTGTTCACAGAAGTGACATTTTAAACAAATCATGAAGAATAAATTAGCACTTGTATAGTCTTATATCATGAATTACATCCTTAAAAATAACAAATGATGGTTATCTCAACTAGTAAAACAAAGGGAAAGTAATAGTGTTAAGACAGGAATATTATACTCTCTAGTATTAGTTAAAATAGAATTCTAGAATTCTGAAAAGTGTTCTCATAATCATTTTATAAATGATGGTTTTCATGTATATATGTGAAATTTATGAATAAAGCCATGTCTTTGAACAATCTCAGTTTCTGTAGAAACAAGATTAAATCTGGGCTAACCAAGCAAAGCACTGTGTGTCTAACAGTTACCTGATCCCCCTAGTCTAGCAAGGAACACTGTTGCCTTTTAGAGCATGAGGTGCTAGACATCTTCCTTTTTTTTTTTTTTCCTCCCTGTTAGATGCTCTTTTTTCTCAAAAAACATTGTGGGAACAATTGCATCAACTTTGGAAAATTACCTCAAGATACCTTAAATCCCTCTGCTGAGCAAAACGAGATTAAATAAGTGCTACAATAACTGAGTTCACAACAACTCACAGGTATAATTATGGTATTTGACCTCTAACAACTTTAAGCCATTAAGCTATCCATTTGCAGATAATGTCTATACAAGAACATTGAAATTGACCTAGACAGAAAGAGGCTCTTTCACCACTATCCCTCCGTCTACAACTTGGAAAGGAGTAAAAGTATTTAATATTTAAGTAGTGCTTCACAGTTTATACACCAATTTATTTAACAAACTATTTGAAACATTTTGTAAATATAGAAGCTTATGTCCAGAATACTTAATTGATTGTCCAACATCATACTGCTAGTAAGTTAAAAATCAAACTCAACCTTGAATTTTTTTACAATTCCAAGTATAAGTCATTAACTGCATACCTAAGATATATAGGAGTCAATTGCATTCTGTGGGCTGAGGCAGCATGCTAGTACTTGAATTAGTACAGATCTTGACGTTGTTTTTTTCAAAGCAATGTTGGTACATGTTATCAAATAAATATTTAATTTCATACTGCCTTGACTGCCTTCTTATGCTCTATCATCAAGACATATAAAATATACATATTTCCAGATTAGCAAGCATAGGAATAGGTTTTATCTTATTATTTTTTCAGACTGATACCAGTTGATCTATGTATTATATTTTTGTAAATATTGGCAAATGCTCTGACACATGTGCCCGGATCAGCATTATTCTTGATGAAAACTAGGGAAAATTGTAGTTTTTCATTACCACTTCCCAAAAATATATTCATGGATATGGATTAGGCTTACCCCATGAATGAGGACATCAAATAAGAGATGAATTTAAATTTCTATTATGAAATATAAAAAAAGTCAAAATTGTCATAAGATGCATTTTGAGTGCATAAGATTAAAAACTTAAATTTAGTTATAAATGCCACTTATTAGTTGTTCTGACCTTGTCTTTCTGAAATAATTCCAGACCACTGTCCCAGGGGAGCAAACAACAGGCCAAATATCCACATCACTCCTCCACCCCACACTCACCATACTCCCCACCCGCAGCCCCCAGGACCTCTTCTGCAGCCGACTAGACCAATACGGGGCCTTTAACAATAGGTCTCATCTACATAGGTCCCACATGTAACGTATAAGAGATTCAGTTCCAAAAGGTAAAGTGCACCAATCAGACTGTCACTGAGCAAACTTTGATGAGAAGGGAAAATCTAGTCAGTGATGACTATTTGTTCTGAAAAGTTTATAGAACTGAGTCTAGGGGACAATTAAAAGACTGCAATCCTTAGAAAGCTATATAAGAGGAGTATCTCAGAGGGAGATGATTGGGAAGTGAGGATGGGAAACTGACACCCAGGCAGATGCAGGCTGGTGGCCTCAGGCCCCAGGTCAGGCAGCCTCAGGCCTCACTCCCGAGGTCCAGCCTCCGTCTAGGGAGGCCCTACCACAATTCACTTTCAACTTTATATAGGCGTGGGACTCTCTAGATGCTTTCTAAAAAATCTCCTTTTCCATGAGCAAGCCTGAATGAGTCTCTAGAACTTAAAACTGAAAATAATACCCTAACTAGGACATGACAGTTACCTAAGAGTTGAGGTCTGTATAAGTGGGTAGGAGCGGGTGTTTTTTCTGGTTATCTTTTACTTCCATTAAAAAAAAAAAAAAGGCAAATGGTTTTAATTTTGTAAATAACAGTTCATCACAATTTCTAAAGATGAGAAGGTGATATTAGGAAATAAGAGAAGTGTGAGAGGTTATTTACTGTCTATTAAGATGTCAGCAATTTATTTTAACCAAAAAATCATGACCATGAAGTCTGTATACTCAATCAGGAGAAATAGGTGCCCTAAAACGTGAACAAGGATAATGTAGTCTAACCTCATGTTCACATTCGGTTCATGGGGGGACTGAGAAGTCAGGACACGCCATGCTGTTTCCTCTGGTAGATGTTGTCCACTGTTAACACTCCTGCTGAGCTTGAGAAAAAGTAGAAAGACACACCAAATCCAAAACAGCATATTATTGATGACAGGAGAAAAATACCAAGAGGGGCAGGAAAACTGGGACTGCCAGTTTTGTATTTCCATCCAAAAACTGCAGTTTTTCTAATCAAGCCATCTGTGGGAAGATGTCCACAGAAATTTCCCTGAAGCAGGCATTTATATTTACACCAGGAATGACTGCATACATTGCAGGCCTCTTCCTACATTAGGCAGGTCTAGAATTGCCAGTTCTACTCTCAACTTTACAACTGTCATGATAAATTACTTTGCCCAGTGCTGATGTTTCTTAGTCACATCAGCTTAGAATAAGATGAGGATATTTCTGAGAATGCTTTCACTTGTTAAGAAATTGATTCTGTTAATTGTACTAATCATCAACTGTAGTTTATTTTTTAATTTTAAAATATCTTTCTTTTTAAATTTATTTTTATGATTTTTTTAAAATTTTGTTTTATTATTTTTATTTTATTTTATTTTTTTACTTTACAATATTGTATTGGTTTTGCCATACATCAACATGAATCCGCCATGGGTGCACACGTGTTCCCAATCCTGAATGCCCCTCCCACCTCCCTCCCCGTACCATCCCTCTGGGTCACGCCAGTGCACCAGGCCCAAGCATCCTGTATCCTGCATCGAACCTAGACTAGCAACTGTAACTTTAACTGTTGTCTTCTGGGACCCTATTGGAGAAGGCAATGGCACCCCACTCCAGTACTCTTGCCTGGAAAATCCCATGGATGGAGGAGCCTGGTAGGCTGCAGTCCATGGGGTCTCGAAGAGTCGGACACGACTGAGCGACTTCACATTTCACTTTCACGCACTGGAGAAGGAAATGGCAACCCATTCCAGTGTTCTTGCCTGGAGAATCCAGGGGACGGCGGAGCCTGTTGGGCTGCCATCTGTGGGATCACGCAGAGTCAGACACGACTGAAGCGACATAGCAGCAGCAGCAGCAGGGACCCTATTAGCAAGAAGTATTTCACACACACATCCCAGGGACTCCTAGGACTTCACAAGTGGTGCAGTGATAAAGAATCTGCCTATCATTGCAGGAGACACAAGAGATGCAGGTTCGATCTCTGGATCCAGAAGATCCCCTTGAGAAGGAAATGGCAACCCACTCCAATATTTGCCTGGAAAATTTCATTGACAGAGGGGCTCATGGGCTACAGGCCATGAGATCACAGAGAATCTGACACAACTGAGTGAATGAGCACACAGGCACTCCTAGATGCTTGTATGGGACATTGCTGATTCTGCAACTCTGGATCTGTTCACCCCCAAATCTTCCTAAATTGAAAAGAAATTTAAGCAAAAGAATAAAATCACAGGAAAACATTTGCTACTATATTTAGATAATATCCTTTATGATAATCCATGTAGATATTTTATGAACTTTAGTTAGTTAATTCAGTTGCTCAGTCGTATCCGACTCTTTGCAACCCCATGAATCGCAGCACGCCAGGCCTCCCTGTTCATCACCAAGTCCCGGAGTTCACTCAAACTCACGTCCATCGAGTCAGTGATGCCATCCAGCCATCTCATCCTCTGTCGTCCCCTTCTCCTCCTACCCCCAATCCCTCCCAGCATCAGAGTCTTTTCCAATGAGTCAACTCTTCACATGAGGTGGCCAAAGTACTGGAGCTTCAGCTTTAGCATCAGTCCTTCCAAAGAAATCCCAAGGCTGATCTCCTTCAGAATGGACTGGGTGGATCTCCTTGCAGTCCAAGGGACTCTCAAGAGTCTTCTCCAACACCACAGTTCAAAAGCATCAATCCCTTGGTGCTCAGCTTTCTTCACAGTCCGACTCTCATATCCATACATGATCACTGGAAAAACCATAGCCTTGACTAGATGGACCTTTGTTGGCAAAGTAATGTCTCTACTTTTCAATATGCTATCTAGGTTGGTCATAACTTTTCTTCCAAGGAGTAAGCGTCTTTTAATTTCATGGCTGCAGTCACCATCTGCAGTGATTTTGGAGCCCCAGAAAATAAAATCTGACACGGTTTCCACTGTTTCCGCATCTATTCCCCATGAAGTGATGGGACCGGATGCCATGATCTTCGTTTTCTGAACTTTAATGGTTTATATTTATGATAGATTCTAAACTTACTAAAAGTATGATAGTTACTTAATAGCATCATTACTCCCAAGAGAAGCACTTGTGTTTACAATTTGATATAGAATAAACTTCTCTGAAATAAATAGCAATTGCCAAGCTTCATGGCTAGAAACCTAATAGTAAATTCTGGAAAACCAAAGAGTTACCCGAGGGTAAAAACTTTCACTGCTTATAGAAAATGAAGACATGGAAGTCTATTCAAACACTTTAAGAGCTGCATAGCTTTGAAGCCAACGCATTTTTTTCCCCCCACTAAGAAACTAGTTTTAAAGATGAAGCCTGTATGGGAAGACTGTAACTGAGTTAAGCATAAATAATTTATTTTCATCTAAATTGAATGCTTGATTCTCTGGCATGTTAAGTGCTACAATTATCTGGACCAGACAAATGCTTTGTTTTCATTTTCTGAGGTGATATTTTTTTATGGTCGACTATATCTGGCTATTTTTGCATGGTCACTTACAATGGGCTTTCTCATTTCCCATTTAAAATTGTTAAAATAAATTAGTTTGATGTTTTGCTATGTTTGAATTTATATTAATCCTGAAGGGTCAACTTGAATAATGTTAGTGTGCTTTACGATTGTTTTTCCTTAGTAAGGAGGAGAATTCAGGTCACAGGGAAATTCTATTCCATATAAGTAAGTACATTTTGTTCCCTTTTGCCTGCTCATACTCAATTATCATTGTATTTATTTGAGCACTGAAACATTTCTTTTAAGAGGGGGAAATCTTAGCATATGAATTTGTTTTGAGGAAAACAGCATGCCCACAAATATGCAGCAGAAGGCAAGGGTTCTACTTTTCAAGTTTTGTGGGACTTGAATGTTCATTTACAGCCACTTTTCTTCTTTTGACAAATGTGGAATCATATGGAAAACCGGTAGAACGCAAAACTCATGAACACTTGCAATTATTTTTCCCTGTATCTTTCTTCATCATATATTCAGAAGAGTTCTTTTTCTCCTTCAATAATGTAATGTCAAAAAGATGGTGGGGAAAGAATTTTGCTAGAATAGCATAATCTTTTCGGTCTTGACACAGACTCAGAGTTAGAAGCATAATTTTTAAGGCAGAGCAAATCTGAGAACTACTTCATTTTTACCTTCTTTATTTTTAACTTCAGGTGAAGAAGGTTGATGAATTCACACTCCACTGTACCTGATGCTGACATTATTATCTTTAGGAGGGCCCATCCTTTTTTTCTTAAATCCCTTTTATATCCTTTATATTTATTGCCCAATGTCCTCATTCTCCACAGGAAATAGAAGGGGAAGAAAAATCAAACATTTGACCCCAGAAGCTTCTAAGGATCCTTAATAGGCAAGGGGAAATAAAAGGGAAGAGAGGAAGGGGAATTACTCAGTAAAGAAAAACAACCATCAGATTAATCAGGTCTTCATTTATGAGAAAACAGTTTTAATATATGATTTTGATGTAACTACCTCTTAAAATGTACTATCTACTATAATTTTACATTGATCAAGTAAAAAGGCTAGTAGACATCCTTGACTTATCTCTTTCTTTCAGCTCTCACATGCAATAGCCCCCAAACATGTTCCTATAACAACATCTCCTCTTGCCTGGACTGGAGGAGCCATCGCTTTTCTCATCTCTCTGCTTCCACACTGGCAAATATGTTTCTACCACATCAGCATTTTCCTTCCAACCTCAACATCACAGTGACTTTTTTTTTCTTCCTGGAGAACCCTTCTTCTGAATTTCACTTACTTTAATCCTTTACATCATTCAGCTTTCAGATCAAATGTCTCTTCCTTAAAGGTGATTTCTATCACTTTCCTATGGAAAGTAGCTCTAGTCTACCCCAAGGCATCCTTCATTTTATTGCTTGGTTTATTTTCTTTTCATTTCTAACTGCTAATGTGTCTTATAAAAAAGTGTATTATTTATTTGTTTGTCTATTTGCTTATTTTTCTATCTTCCAGCTTCTCTCAATTACAAATAGGAGGTAAACTCCATGAAAGACAAGGACATTATGCTTCATTATTTTCACCCAAACACCCAGAACAGCAGTCACATCACAGACAATTGATGATTATGTATTAAATCAGTGAAAGCACCGGGCTCATTATTAGGTGACATACCTCCATCCTAAGAATAGGTTTAACATAAGTCACAACGGACAGTGACTGCAGCCTTGAAATTAAAAGATGCTTGCTCCTTGGAAGAAAAGCTATGGCAAACCTGCTACTGCTGCTAAGTCAATTCAGTCGTGTCCAACTCTGCGTGACTCTATAGACGGCCTCCCGCTAGTCTCCCCCGTCCCTGGGATTCTCCAGGCAAGAACCCTGGAGTGGGTTGCCATTTCCTTCTCCAATGCAGGAAAGTGAAAAGTGAAAGGGGAGTCACTCAGTCATGTCCCACTCTTAGCGACCCCATGGACTGCAGCCTACCAGGCTCCTCCATCCGTGGGGTTTTCCAGGCAAGAGTACCAGAGTAGGGTGCCATTGCCTTCTCCAATGGCAAACCTAGGCAGCACATTAAACCTAGGCAGCATATTAAAAAGCAGAGACATCATTTTGCCGAAAAAAGTCCATATGGTCAAAGCTATGGTTTTTCCAGTAGTCATGTACAGATGTGAAAGTTGGACCATAAACAAGATTAAAATGCTGAAGAGTTGATATTTTTCAACTGTGGCACTGGAGAAGACTCTTGAGAGTCCCTTAGACTGCAAGGAGATCAAACCATTCAATCCTAAAGGAAATCAATCCTGAATATTCATTGGAAGGACTGATACTGAAGCTGAAGCTCCAATACTTTGGCCACCTGATGCAAAGAGCCAAACCATTGGAAAAGACCCTGATGCTGGGAAAATTTGAGGGCAGGAGGAGAAGGGATGACAGAAAATGGGATGTTTGGATAGCATCAGTGACTCAATAGACATGAGTTTGAACAAACTCCGGGAGACAGTGAAGGAGAGGGAAGCTTGGCATACTGCAGTCTATGGGATCACAAAGAGTCAGACACAACTGACTGACTGAACAACAGCAAATAATAGGTATACCATATTGTTGTTATTTCTGTTTTGTAATCATGAAACTGAAATTCTATTAGAAAGATTAGACAATTCTTCCAAGATTGTATGCAATATAAATGGTACGTCCAGCATGAAGACCTTCATTTGTTCTAATTCCAAAATTCTTGGTCTTTTTATTGAGTTTAAAATTAATAAAAGTGACTTCCTTTAATTTATACAACAGTCCTATGAGGTAAGTATTATTATCTCCATTTGTATAAATTATGAAGTTTAGGCTCAAGATAATCACTTTGCCCAAATCACACAGGTGAAATATGGTGGAGTCAGAATTTGAGTGCTATTTTCTATGACCTAACCTCATGTTCTTTCTATCATGTCACATTGTTTCCTAAATCATAGTATTAAGGTGAAGGTCCATCTAGTCAAAGCTATGGTTTTCCCCGTAGTCATGTATGGATGTGAGAGCTGAAAGAAAGCTGAGCACTGAAGAATTGATGCTTTTGAACTGTGGTATTTGAGAAGACTCTTGGGAGTCCCTTGGACTGCAAGGAGATCCAACTAGTCCATCCTAAAGAAAAGCAGTTCTGACTATTCCTCTAAAACTATAGTAGCCACTGACATTTCTACTGTCGCTACAGTTTTCTCTTTTCAGGATGTCATATGGTTGGAAACACACCTTTTTAAAAATACTAGAATTTATCTTGGTCTTTTAGTGTTCTGGTCTAGAAAGCTTCATGGGTTTGAAAGGTCTTCCCCAACTCTATTGTTCGAGAAGTTCTGTTACTCCTGGAGTTCAATTTTGTAGAAAGAGTGATATATATATATATATATATTTAAATGGATACACTGAGTTTTCATAGAGACAACTTTAGTTTGAGCCACTATAAATTTGGAGGTCTCAATGTTGCAAGAATTAGCCTACTCTGGTTTATCTAGATATTTAACTAAAAATCACTTTTACCCAAAGGATAGGGCATTTTGAAAAAGTACTATTAGAAGAAGTGAAGCATAGTAGTTGAGTGAACTTGAGAAAGTCTCTAAATGTTAATCACCTTATCTGTCAAATAGATGTAGTAGGTTTCTGTGAGTATCGAACAAAACAATTTGAGTAATACATTTAGTTCAGTACTGACTCACAGTAGGAATTCACACATATCAGTCACAGTTTGTACCATTGGCTTTGATGTCAGATATACCACAATTCTGCCATATACTATCTGTATAGCCTTAACAATACTAGTTAAACTTGTAAAGCATCAATTTCTTTATTTGTAAAATGAAATTAATAACTTACCTCATTGTTCCTGGGAAAGTGTTTAAATATTATTCTGTCTGCTTATATGTAATCCAATATGTGTTATTAGTCTTGCATATATTAGCTTACTTAGAAAAAATGATATTCAAACACTTTCACAGTAATAGCAGACACATTAAAAACAAAATAGGCTTTGGTATGTCTTAGAGATTTAAATTGGAGAAGGCAATGGCAACCCACTCCAATACTCTTGCTTGGAAAATCCCATGGGCGGAAGAGCCTGGTAGGCTACAGTCCATGAGGTCGCTAAGAATCAGACACGATTGAGTGACTTCACTTTCACTTTTCACTTTCATGCATTGGAGAAGGAAATGGCATCCCACTCCAGTGTTCTTGCCTGGAGAATCCCAGGGATGAGGGAGCCTGGTGGGCTGCTGTCTATGGGGGTCGCACAGAGTCGGACATGACTGAAGTGACTTAGCAGCAGCAGCAGCAGAGATTTAAATTATGTCTTATAGGTAAATGCTGTGCTTGCATATATATCAGCATGGTTCCAGAGGTTACCAATGAGAAGGGGATATGTCTGTAATCAATAGCAGATATGCTAAGGTTAAGAAAAATAACATTCCCAACTGCAGTGCTTTCCTCTAATTTATGCAACGATATATTCACAGTGAGAAATTCTAGATTGGTAAATGGTTTATTAAAATATTTTTTCTGAATTTCACTGTATTCAATATAAAGAGGGAAGATAAAGACAAGTGACCATACATCAAAATAAATTTGAGAATTTAAGAATTAAGTAATAACAATAATTTTAAAACTGGAAGAAATGATTTGTGAATATCTATCAGTTTGTAAGACTATGGAAAGACCTTATGAACATGTTAGAGAATGGAATCCTGAAAAGAATTTTAACAGATACAACTTCCTAAAATTTTTTTCTTGTTTAAAATTTTTATTAAAATATAATTGATTTACAAAGTTGTGTTAGTTTCAGATGTATAGCAAAATGATTCATATATATATAGATAGATTATTCTTCATTATAATTTCCCCACAAATGTTTAATTCATCTACTCATCACTCTCCACCAAAGATAAATAACTAAGAAAATTATGACTATCAGAGGTATTAGACAAAGGAGTGATAAGCCTGGTGGTCTTACTCTAATGCCATCATTCTCTAAGGAAAAGAGAAACATCCAAAGAGAAAAATAGTGTAAAAATGATTTGTTTTTGTGCCCCTGAAAATTCATATGTTGAGATCCTAAGACCCAATGTAATGGTATTAAGAGGTGAAGCCTTTGGGAGGTGACTAAGGAGCAGTCAAGGATGGGATTAGTGTCTTTATGAAAGAGACCCCAGAGTGCTCTCTCACCTCCTGGCATGTGCAGATACAATGAGGACAAGATGACTGTATGAGAAGCATAAAAGGACTCTCAACAGACACTGAATCTGCCTGAGATTTGATCTTGGAATTCCCAATCTCTGGAACTGTAAGAAATAAGCCTCTGTTGTTTGTAAGCCACCCAGTCTATGGCATTTCCATTATAGCAACCCTAACAGACTAAGACAGATGGGTAAGTGTAAAATTCAGATAACTCATTGCCTAAATATTTATTAACTAATATATACTAGATAAGGTTCTGAGTCACGGGAATTAATAATGAATGAATGATAGTCACACTCTAACCCCTCAGAAAGCTTTTATCTAATGAGAAGACGAGCACTAAAAAAGTAAACAGGAGGCAATTCCATAAACAAACAACATAAGGGCTTCCCTGGTTGCTCAGTGGTAAAGAACCCACCTGCCAATGCAGAAGACATGGTTTCAATACCTGGGTCGGGAAGATTCTCTATAGAAGGAAATGGCAACCCAATCCAGTAGTCTTCCCTTGAACAGAGGAACTGAGGAACCTGGTGAGCTACAGTCCAGGAAGTCACAAAGAGTCAGACATGACTTGGCAACTGAGCATGCATGCATGCATGCAAAAAAAAAATTATATGAATCTAAGGAAAGTAGTCATAAAATAATATGAGGAGAGGTTATTTTGGATGTTGGCACATAACACCCTTCTCTGAGGAGGTGGCCTTTAAACAGAACAGAATGGATGGAGACAGGTAAGACTTGGAAGGATTTAGATACAAGGATGCATTGCAGGTAGAGAAAATCAAGTACAAGGTCAAGGTTCCAGGATGGAAACAAACATAGCATAGTCTAAGAATGGCAAGATCAATGTAGCTAGACAGAGTAATATAGGGAAATGTGGTTGAGAGGAAATAAGACCATGTGTGATCTCAAGGCAATTGAAGCAACAAATATATTTTCAATGTAAACTCATGAATAATAATGTATGTAAATTAAAATATAGTAAAAACAAGTTTACTATCAAACAAGCAGTTATTTAATGATGATGCACATTGCCAGAGAGAAAAATGGAGAACTGAAGGATAGGATTCTCAATTCTCCTAGCAAGAATGAAAATGCCTATCATCTTTCTGGAGAGCAATTTGATAACTGTATCTAGATGCCTAATACATATTTATAATTTTGACCAGATAATTAATTCTAGGAATTTAAGTTGGTGAACATACACAGTTATTCTTCCATTATTATTCAAGGTAATGCAATATTGAAAATACACTGGTATATAAGATATAACAATAATAAGGAATGTTATGCAGAAATAAAAAATTTCCAAAGACTATTTAGTGAAACATGACTCAGGATAATATGTTGATAGGGGAAAAGTAGTGTACTGAAAAATAGGGCTCCAATTTTATTGAAAAAAACAGAGAAAAGAATCAAGCAAGCAAGAACATTGAAATATAAGCAGTGATAATCATTGTGTTGAAGAACTATGTGTGATTTTGATCTTCCTTTTTATATACTCTGTTTTCCAAATTTTGTTCAATGGTAATATGCAAATTTTATAATTAGAAAAACAGACAGATGTTATTAAGAAAGATTCCCTCCAACATGCCTTGCATTTTATAAAGTATCCTAAGATGGGTTATCCCCATAGTGAATTGTTTGGCAATACATAGAAGAAAACCAAGGAAAATGCATGGTTTTTTGAAAAAAATGATCACAATTTGATGAGGTATTATATTTTAAAAGAACCATGAAGATAACTTAGTTAAAATACATTGCATCACTGATAAGCAAACTCAGGAAAGATATGCTATCTGCCAAGGACTCAGACTTGAGTTAATGGTGGGAATTCGACTAAAATCTTTTTTCATGTTTAAAAATTGATTTTCATGCATGGAAGAATGGAGGGTTTTGTTTTTCATATATTTTAAACTAATAGCTCTTATATATGTTTATTACAGTGTATATGTATAATAGATATATAATTTATTAATCTTTAAAATACAGGTGGGAGGGAGGCTCGAGAGGGAGGTGATATACATGTAATTGTGACTGATTCACATTGATGTATGTGGAGATCACCACAACTGTGTAAAGGAATTATCTTCCAATTAAAAAAAATAAAATCCACAGACTATTCTAGCAATTTTTCATGATACAAACTATGTAGCATATTATATATTAATATTTCACTACAATGTAAAGCATTGATGAGCACTTTGTTACAAATAATTGATTTTTCTTCCCCTCAGGAACTCCTTTTTTTAATTTTACTCCCTTTGGCTTTTATATATATATATATATATATACATATATATATATAAACATATATTACATATATATATAAACATATATATACATATATTACAAAACCAAGGAAAATGCATAGTTGAATGATCACAGTGTGATGAGATATTATATCTAAAAAGAACCATGAAGATAACTTAGTTAAAATACAGTGTTTCACTGATAAGGATAGTGAAAGTCAGGAAAGATATGCTATCTGCCAGGGACTTAGGAAATATATATAGATTTTGCTTCTCAGTCCATTTTCCTGTATCCCAGAACACCTCTTCAAACCTAACAGCAGCATTACCCATGTTCCCAGTAAAGAAGATATATCAGAAAAATAGGGAACCTATGGTTGAGGAAACCTCTAATGTGTAGGCAAAAAGCTACCTATAGTGAAAGAGCAATGAGGATGACAAAGTGACCCCTTTTAACAGCTCAACCTTCTGTGGGTAGAATTAAGAGCAGAGAAGAAAGAAAATAGTCACTGGGAGTGGAGAGACAGCAACCAGTGAGCAGACTAATAATCTGTCAAGAGTATCTATTTTTATGCCAACAAATTCAGCCAGGTTTGTTACCTAGAGCAACTTAACTAGGGATTATCTACTCTTCAGAAAAGCAAGACTGTACAACCTAGAACCTGGAGGCAAGGATAGTGGTCAGACAATATACCTAGAGGTGGTGAGCTGAAGAAAGGCTTATCTGTAAGGACACTGCCCTTCATTTCCTGTGGTTTTATGAACTGAAATTCCTTACACAGGTAAGTTATTCTCGTACCTTAAGGCTCTATAGATTGGTAGCTCACCATAGTTACTTACTTACTCTGTGATATACCTCATAGATATTTCCTGCATGCTTGGAATCTAAACAGTGCACTAATTGTCATGCATAATCCAGTAGTGACATTGAACTCCAAAAGATGGCATGCTGAAATACCGGAGATACCATCTGACAGACCTACGTACAATTCTAATTTTGTCACTTATTAACTTGAGGTAAGTAAGCTTCAGTTTCTTAATCTACTTTACCAAATAGAACTGAAGGGATAAAATGAGACAAAGAATGTAAAACACCGGGAGAATATTTGGACAGTCAAAGGCACAAGGTAAATATTAGAGGCTCTTCCATCGTTTTTGCTTCTGTCTGTGTACCCTCCTCTCCTTCACCCCTTCCATTCTCTCCAAGCATAAGAGTTCACTGAGCTGTAAGCCCAGTTTATGTTTTTAATGATGTTTCTGCAAAGCTGTTCCTCTCATGGACATTCAGTACTTGCTGGCCAAGTCTATAATAGTTTGAGATTTTCCATGACTCCAAAGGGACTTCCCAAGTGGCTCAGTGGTAAAAAAAAAAAAAAAAAAAAAAAATCCACCTTCCAATGCAGGAGAGGCAAGAGACTTGGGTTCGATTCCTGGGTCGGGAAGATTCCCCTGGAGAAGAAAATGGCAACCCACTTCAGTATTCTGGCCTAGGAAATCCCATAGACAGAGCAGATTGGTGAGCTTAGTCCATGTAGTCACAAAGAGTCAGACATGACTGAGCAACTGAGCATGCACACTCGCCTAATCCTATAAAAGCTTGATCTGACATTGGAAGAAACTGAAATTGCCCAGGAAGCTCTGAAATGAATTTCCACAAACTCAACATGAAATCCTCTCACAGGATTTTGCAGCATATCTGCTTGTATATCAGATGTGTGTGTGTGTGTGGGTGTGTGTGTGTGTGAGTGTGTGTGTGTGGGAGATGTGCTTATGTATGAAAAGGAGAATCCTTTTGAACATGCAAAAACGACTCAATCAAAGGAATAATGAGCAATGTAATGGTGAGTTCTACTGCACACATTGTAGAGTGTGCCGCAGAGGCAGAGGCAAACCCACGGGAAGCCTTGCAAATTTCAATTTTCGATTCCTCCCGTGAGCATGAAGTGGAGCATGAAATGAAATGAAAAAATAAATGTTGTCGATTTGAACTTTCTAAGACATTTGGTGAAAAGGGAATATTAACTTTAAAAGCAAGGCAATATATTTCTTCTCCAGATGGCTATCACCTAATTCTATTCTTGGATGAAAACATACAGCATGAATGTGGAAGCCACAGACTGGGGACCACATCTCTGTATTCAAAACCATACGTGCACTTACCTATAGTTTTGACTCTTAATGGAAATCTATTTCTCCATTTAAATTTTTTAATCTTAGTTATGTGTTAAATGTATATAAGAATCACAAGTAGGACTTGTTGAAAATACCTCATCAGTTATGAAAAATTCTAATTCAGGAATCTGCATGTCTTAATGAAGATCTCAGGGGATCTGGTGCAGATGGTTATCCCAAGTACGTTATGAAAAACTTCTACAGGTCCCCTGCTCTTTCTTCTTAATTCTTTCCAATGGGGCCCTCAGCCAGGGCTTTATCCTCCCCGCTATTATTTTCTATGGAGGGACACACCTTTTTCCTTCAGTTTTTTTCAAAACCTCTGATACGTCTTATCTACTTTTACCACTGTTTTGCTTTTCTAATTCATAGAGTTAATATGAAATATCTTCTTCACTTGGCTTCTAGAGCACTTATTTATCTGCTTTTTCTCTAACACTCTTGGCCACTCCTTTTCAGTAGCCTTTTTTGGGAAGTCCCTACTTTATTTCCCAGCCCCTTAATGTCGATATTCACAGGGCTCAGTCCTTGAATATATTCTTTCTTTCTTTTTTTTTTTTCAAAATCACTCCCTGAGTTATCTTATCCTTCTTGTGGCTTGTGTATTCAATTATCTTTTGCTATCTTCACTTGGATGTCTAAAACAAACTCCAAAATCATGACCATCATGTCTCTCCAAACCTGATTCTCCTTCAGTCTCCTCCATCTTTCCAGTTGCCAAAATTCTTGAAATCATGTTTGACTCTTCCCTTTCTCTCATACTATAAACTAATTTCATTAACAAACCCCATTGGTCTATATAAACATTTACAATCTGAACAATTCCTGAAACCCCCATCTTTACCACCCTAGTCTGAGTCCTTGCCATTTCTCACCTGTATGACTCATAGCTTCCCCACTGATCTTCCTTTCACATACATCTCCCTTTGTTGAACTGTTCTTATGAAACTAGAAGGGCCTTGTTAAAATATAAGTTGAGCATGTCACTCCTCAAAATCCAAAGATTTCTCATCTCACTAAAGTAAAGCCCCAAATCTACTCTATGTCTCAAAGGCCCTACAATAATCTGGACATAAGACTGCTAATTCACTTTCAACCATCTTACTTATTCCTTCTGGCCTCCTCACTGTGCTTGGAATAGGTCACCACACTCCTACCATAGGGTCTTTGCAACTGCTGTTTCCTGTCTGGAAAGTGCTTTTTTCAGATATGTTCTTGGCTTGCTCTCTCTTTTCCTTTAGCTTCTTACAAAGTCACTTTCTAGACAACCCTCAGAATGGAAGGAAACAATTGATAACAAAACAATTGACAAAAGATTAATCTCCAAAGTATATAAGCAGCTCATACAACTCAATATCAGAAAAACAAACAGCCCAGTCAAAAAGTGGGCAGAAGACCCAAAACAGATATTTTTTTAGACATACAAATGGCCAATAAACACCTGAAAAGAGGCTCAGCATTGCTCACTATTAGAGAAATGCAGATCAAAACTACAATGTGGTATCACCTCACACTGGTCAGAATGACCATCATCAAAAAAGTTACAAAACAATAAATGCTGAAGAGAATGTGGAGAAAAGGGAACCCTACTTCACTGTTGATGAGAATGTAAATTGATACAGCCACTATGGCTACAGTATGGAGATTCCTTTAAAATTAGGAATAAAACTATCATATGACCCAGCATTTGGGATTTCTGGGATTTCAATTTCAACCATAATTGAAAAAGACACATATATCCCAATATTCATTGCAGCACTATTTACAATAGCCAGGGGATGGATGCAATCTAGATGTCCATCAACAGAAGAAAAGGTAAAGAAGATGGTGTACATACATACAATGGAATATTACTCAGCCACAAAAAGGAATGGATTTGAGTCAGTTTCAGTGAGGTGAATGAACTTAGAACCTGTTATACAGAGCGAACTAATTTAGAAAGAGGAAAACAAATATTGTATATTAATGTATATATATATATATATGGAATCTACAAAAATGGTACAGATGAACCTACTTATAGGGAAAGAATGGAGACGTAGATATAGAGAACAGACTTATGGACGCATTGGGGGGAAGGATGAATTGAGACAGTAGTATTGACATATACACACTCTCGTGTGTAAAATAATTAGTGGGAAGTTGCTGTATAAGACAGGAAGCTCAGCCTGGTGCTCTGTGATGACCTAAAGGGTGGGTTGGGTGGCGGGGAGGGAGGCTCAATGGCGAGGGGATATATATATCATGTTGCTGTATGGCAGAAACCAAGACAACAGTGTAAAGCAATTATCCTCCAATTAAAAAAAAAATCACTTTCTTGGATAAAACTTTCTTGGCTAATAATCTATCTAAAGGTTAACACTCCCCTACCCCTCTGTTGTTTTACTTGCTAAGTCATGTCCAACTCTTTTGTGACTCCATGGACTATAGCCTGCCAGGCTCCTCTGTCTATTGGAATTCCCAGGCAAGAAAAATGGAGTGGTTACCATTTCCTTTTCCAGGAGATCTTCCCAATCTAGGGATCGAACCCCCGTGTCTTCTGCATTGGCAGGCAGTTTCTTTACTACTGAGCCACCTAGGAAGCTCTCCCTCACCTATTAACACATCATAACTCCATTTTCTCCTTTATCTTCTACCCTTAGCTTTTGCTATAACTTATTAGGCAGATTACTTGAAAAGAGTGAAAGTGTTATTCACTCCATTTTCTCCAACTCTTTGCAATCCCATGGACTGTAGCCTGCCAGGCTTCTCTCTCCATGGAATTCTCCAAGCAAGAAAAACAGAGTAGGTAGCCATTCTCTTTTCCAGGGAATCTTGCTGACCTAGGAATTGAACCTGGGTCTCTTGCATTACAGGCACCAGGGAAGCCCAGATAGATTACTTATATCACCTACATTTAGATGCTTCTTCTTTGACTGTTTTGTTTATTGCTGTAGCCCTAGTACCTACAGTGCCTAATATACAGGAGGCATTCAGTAAATACTGGTTGAATGACTTAATGAATACATGTTTAATTCCTTGGGCCCTGCAATCCATCCAATCCACTTCTAAAATTTTCTCTAGTTCTCTAAAGAACATATTCCAAATACACTTATGTGACCAAAATAAAATGCTCTGTATGCTACACTATATTGCTTAACTTATTTTACTTTTAAAATGGTAGCCTTAATTTCTATAGTGTGAAATTATAATCAACTAACATATAACGCTATTTCTCCCATTTTACAGATGAGGATACCATACTTTGAGTAAATAGCCTGAGATCACAGTTAGTGATCTTAGGATTTTTCCATAAATCATGTTCTTCCCTCTCACACCAAGGTCATATCATATCGTTCCATGTAAATATTCCACTTCTGGAACATTCCCAATTCTGTTTTTTTTTTTTTTAAGATGCACTATCCTCCCCAAATTTATTTCATAAACATCCAACTTTGTTCTTTCACTTATCAGTTGTAGCTTAAAACTGACCCTATATTTGCAATTAATTCTCATAAAGCTTTCCTGATGCAGGGAAGATTTTATCTACCTATATAGTTTTCATGCCATTTGATTTAAAAACTCTCTCCCTTTTTCATTTATTCTATATATATTTTCTTTCCTCAGATCTCTCAATAGTTAGACAAATCTCAAATTTCAACCCCAATTTTAAAATGTGGCATTATGCCAATGTTAATAATTATAGCCAATGTCAGCAAAAAAATTGGCTAACTCATTGTTTCAAAATGGAATTATTGGCTCATTAATCTGGCAAAGTTATTTGCAAAGTGAAATTAACATACGTGCCAAGGACCTCTTCTTAAATTTTGCTGGGTAGGGGTACCCATACAAATGATAACAATTAAGATAAAATTTTAAAACAATGCAAATTTTAGATGACACTGACATCTGTATTTATATAATGATAACTGTCTCATTTTTAATCATAAAGCCTTAAGATAAGGTACCTGATATTAATGGAAAAACTGCCAGAAAAAAAATAAAAAGATTTTTTTTTAAACAAATTAATCATGTTCTTTCTGCTAAAACTGACTTTATTTGGACTTTGCCCATGCAGACAGTAGCACCTCAACAAAACAAATTTCTAATATTTTAATTAAGATTTAATCTTCTTATTTTAATGATCATGACTTTCAAAATAAGTGCTTTCATTCCTTCCTAATGCACCAATAGTCTGTTGAGGTTATATTCTGTAAAGCCCTACTTTCTATAGAGCAAGCTTGAACTTTACGATATCCCCTGTGCATTTTTATTAAAAAAGTAGGGAGGGTGAAAGACTGGATTATGAAGGCATTTATATTAATTCATTTACCTTCTCCAAGGATGAAGATGGATTTGCATAGTCATATTGCACTGAAACATAACTGCTTTAATATATGGTAGGTTTTTCATTTTTTAAGAACTCTTTGTGAAAATGAAAAAGGTGAAAGTTGCTAATTTATGAGAAGAAAATATATATAATAAATCAGAATGTATACAATTTTGAGATCATAATTTTTCTACTATTGAATATCAAATCTACTAAACTATAACAAAAATGATAGCAGATAAAGAATAATGACAAAATAAAAAATCTGGAAGCAGATTCAGTCATTCAACACTTCAGTGTAGACAAAAATCTCATCCCAGGTTTTAGGAAGGAAACTCATGCAGCAGATTTTAAGCCAAGATCTTATCAGTTAATTGCAGATTCATATGACAGTAATTAATTAATGCATTTTTGGTCAACTTTATTATTGTGATCGTCATACATGTCAAACAACATATTGGAAAAAAATCAATAGATTATACAAAGTATTGTCACTTTAGCCATTGTGTAGACATCTTTCAGGGTGATTAGTTTTCTATGACTTCCTGAAAACAGTTTGAGAACATGTAGAAGTTCAACTTGTAGGGAAAAAAAAAAAAACTAATCTGGTAGAAAATAAGAACTATTTAGTAAAAAATAGTATTGAAAGAGTTTGAGAAATTTTATACCAATATGAAGATTTTAAAGTTCTAGCAACCAGTGGAGAATTAACATAGCTAAACATAGCTATGTTAGAGTCTTAAGACATCATTATTTGTGTACTGTTGAAAAAAGAACAAGAAAATCTGCCCAATACCACTAATTGAATTAATCAATGCTTTGGTAGCTTTAGAAATGTTTATTCAAAGAACTCTTTTGAACTGATTAATGTGTATATATTTTTACAATGAATAAATAAAAATGAAAATATTAGCAAAACACATTGGTTTAAGTGTTCCTGAAACAACTTCCAACCAGAATTATTAAACTCTGTGTTTTAACATAATGTTATTTTCTGGGCAATCAAGAGTGTTGATGATACAGCATTTATTAAAAGAGGGCTCCACAAATGTCTTCGAGGTTTTCTCCTTATCCATCAACAATCATTCTGTAACATTTGATGCCTGGGCTTTCTTACTCTTACCAGAGGTACCAAGTGATGTCAACCACGTTATGACTGCCACTAGGCCAAGAATGTTTGAGAGAAGCAAACAATTTATCCTGATTTTAGGTCTGTTTAAAATGAGAAAAGGAAATGCATCTTAGAGCTGATGATATACTGTATGTAAGTGTGTGTGTCCTCAGTAGGTCAGACATGTCCAACTCTCTGTGACCACACAGACTGTAGCCCACCAGGCTCCTCTGTCCATGGCATTTTCCAATCAAGAATACTGGAGTGGATTGTCATTTCCTCCTGAGTGGATCTTCCTGACCCCTGGGATGGAACCCACACCTCCTCATTGGCAGGTGGATTTTTTACGGTCACCTATGAAACCCAGGATATATTGTATGCTATTGTTGTTCAGTTGCTAAGTGTGTGTGACTCTTTGCGACTCCATGGACGGCAGCACTCCAGGCGCCATTGTCTTCCACTGTCTCTTGGAGTTTACTCAAACTTATGTCCATTGTGTCAATGATGCTATCTAATTATCTCATTCTCTGCCACCCCTTTCTCCTTTGGCCTTCAATCTTTCCTAATATCAGGGTATTTTCCATGAGTCAGCTCTTTGCATCAGGTGGCCAATGGATTTTCAGCTTCACCATCAGTCCTTCCAAAGAATCAATATCAGTTCACTCAGTATCAGTTCATTCACTCAGTTGAGTCCGACTTTGCAACCCCATGGACTGCAGCACACCAGGCTTCCCTGTCCAGAACCAATGCCCGGAGCCTGCCCAAACTCATGTCCATTGAGTTGGTGTTGCCATCCAACCATCTCATTCTCTGTCATCCCCTTCTCCTCCACCTGCAGTCTTTCCCAGCATCACGGTCTTTTCCAATAAGTCAGTTCTTCACATACTTCATGAGGTTTTGGAGCTTCAATAAATATTGAAGCTTTCAATGAATATTCAGGACTGATCTCTTTTAGAATGGATTGGTTGGATCTCCTTGTAGTCCAAGGGACTAGCAAGAGTCTTTTCCAACACCACAGTTCAAAAACATCAATTCTTCACTGCTCAGCTTTCTTTATGTCCAACTCTCACATCCATACATGACTACGGGAAAAACCATAGCTTTGACTAGATGGACTTTTGTTGGCAAAGTAATGTCTCTGCTTTTAAATATGCTGTCTAGGTTGGTCATAATTTTTCTTCCAAGGAGCAAACGTCTTTTAATTTCATTGCTGTTGTCACCATCTGCAGTAATTTTGGAGCCCCCAAAATAAAGTTTCCATTGTATCCCCATCTATTTTCCATGAAATGATGGGACCAGATGCCATGATCTTAGTTTCTTGAATGTTGAGTTTTAAGCCATTTTTTTACCCTCCTCTTTCACTTTTATCAAGAGGCTCTTTAGTTCTTCTGCACTTTCTGCCATAAGCGTGGTGTTATCTGCATATCTGAGGTTATTGATATTTCTCCCAGAAATCTTAACTCCAGCTTGTGTTTCATACAGCACAGCATTTCTCATTATGTACTCTGCATATAATTTAAACAAGCAGGGTAACAATATATAGCCTTGACATACCTCTTTCCCAATTTGGAACTAGTTTGTCATTCCATGTCCAGTTCTAACTGTTGCTTCTTGACGTGCATACAGATTTCTCAGGAGGCAGGTAAGGTGGTCTGGTATTCCCATCTCATTAAGAATTTTCCACAGTTTATTGTGATTCATAAAGTCATAGGCTTTGGCATAGTCAATAAAGCAAAAGTAGATATCTTTTCTGGAACTCTCTTGCTTTTTCTATGATCCCAAGGATGTTGGCAATTTGATCTATGGTTCCTCTGCCTTTTCTAAATACAGCTTGAACATCTGAAAGTTCATGGTTCACATACTGTTAAGCCTCACATGGAGAATTTTGAGCATTATTTTGCAGACGTGTGAGATGAGCGCAATTGTGCAGTAGCTTGAACATTGTTTGGCATTGCCTTTCTTTGGGATTGGATTGAAAAGTGACCTTTTCCAGTCCTGTGGCCACTGATGAATTTTCCAAATTTGCTGGCATATTGAGTGCAGCACTTTCACAGCATCATCTTTTAGGATTTGAAACAGTTTAACTGGAATTCCATCACCTCCACTAGCTTTGTTTGTAGTGATGCTTCCTATGGCCCACTTGACTTCACATTCCAGGATGTCTGGCTCTAGGTGTGTTATCACACCATCATGGTTATCTAGGTCATGAAATCTTTTCTGTATAGTTCTTCTGTGTATTTTTTACCACCTCTATTCCAATGAATATTCAGGGTTAATTTCCTTTAGGATCAACTAGTTTGATCTCTTTGCTGTCCAGGAGTCTCTCAAGAGTTCTCCAACACCTCAACTCAAAAACATTAATTCCTCATGGCTCAATCTTCTTTATGGTCCAGCTCTCACATCTGTACATGAATACTTGAAAAACTCTAGCTTTGCCTATATGGACCTTTGTCAGCAAGATGATGTCTCTGCTTCTTAAAATGCTGTTTATATTTGTCATAGCTTTCCTTACAAGGAGCAAGCATCTTTCAGTTACATGGCTGCAGTCATCATCTGCAGTGATTTTGGAGCCCAAGAAGATAAAACCTGTCACTGCTTCTACTTTTCCCCCTTCCATTTGCCATGAAGTGACTGGAGTGGCTTAGTATAATCTCAGTTTTTTGAATGTTGAATTTCAAGCCAGCTTTTTCACTCTTCTCTTTCACCCTCAGTGATATCATCTGCATAGCTAATGTTGTTGATATTTCTCCTGGCAATCCTGAATCTTGAATCTTGGCAAGCACAATCCAGCTTGTGCTTCATCCAGCCTAGCATTTCATATGATGTACTCTGTATATAAGTTAAATAAGCAGGGTAATTGGTTTCACAGGTGTTGCTAGTGGTAAAGAACCCACGTCGGTTTGATCCCTGGGTTGGGAAGATCCCCTGGAGGAGGGCCCAGCAACCCACTCCAGTATTCTTGCCTGAAGAATCCCATGGACAGAGGACTCTAGTGGGCTATGGTCCCTAAGGTTGAAAAGAGTTGGACACAACTGAAGCAACTTAGCACACATGCAAGCAGGGTGACAATATACAGACTTGTGCTCCTTTTTCAATTTTGAGCCAATCAGTTGGATGTCTGGTTCTAACTTGCTTCTTGACCTGCATACAGGTTTCTCAGGAGGGACTCTCAAGAGTCTTCTCCAACATCACAATTCAAATCCATCAATTCTTCAGTGCTCTGCTTTCTTATAGTCCAACTCTCACACCCACCCTACTCCAGTACTCTTGCCTGGAAAATCCCATGGACTGAGGAGCCTGGTGGGCTGCAGTCCATAGGGTCCCTAAGAACTGGACATGACTGAGCAACTTCACTTTCACTTTTCACTTTCATGCACTGGAGAAGGAAATGGCAACCCACTGCAGTGTTCTTGCCTGGAGAATCCCAGGGAAGGGGAGCCTGGTGGGCTGCCGTCTATGGGGTCCCACAGAGTCGGACATGACTGAAGCGACTTAGCAGCAGCAGCAGCAGCAGCAGCAGCAGCACCCTCACCCCACCTTAATTCTTCCTACACTCCCGCTTGTTTCAAGTCTTTATTTTTATAATTCTTAAGAAATGATTTCTACATAGATACTTCACCCTTCTTGTACCTTCATCAGTACAAATATTAATTTTTCTGCACTTATGTAATATGTAGCACACAGATTCTAATTCACAGACTCTTTTTTCACTTTCACTTCTTTCCTCTGGTTTCCCACATCCTTTTTTGTCACATTTTTATTTTTCTTCATTTTATCCAGTCCATTCTTGAAACCGCCTCTCATTGATTATTGTACATGAATACACTGAGCTTCCTTGTTTCTTCAAAGCTTCCTGAAAGGTTTTAAACTTTCAGTACAGGCACCCCACTCCAGTACTTTTGTCTGGAAAATCCCATGGGTGGAGGAGCCTGGTGGGCTGTAGTCCATGGGGTCGCTAAGAGTCGGACACGACTGAAGCGACTTAGCAGCAGCAGCAGCAGTAGCCTACTTAAAACAGGAAAATACAATAAATAATTTGGACCACAGATAACTTTTCATTACTTTCAAAATGGCCTATGCTCAAGCAAATACAATCATGGAACATACGGCATGACTTCTCAAAGATGCCATATTATATTACACTTTAGGGTAACTTGAGGATTCTTTAATTAGTCAGTCAGTATACAGTACTGAAGTATAAGATCATGCTGATGAAACTAGAGAATATTGTCTATCCTTTATCAAAACAGTCTCTTTTTGTAGAAGTCTAAATTTTTCAAATGAGGGAGTTTGCCAGTCTTTCTTCAGGAAACAAATCTCTTGTGCCTGCAAAAAAAGGAACAATCAGGGTCAGTGTCTCGTGATATGATTTATTGCACTATAAGTTATTTATTCAAAGTATTCATTTTGCACAACACTTATTTCTCTTCTACTGTGCAATTTATTTTCTTTGGTAGACTAAACATAGGAGGGGATTCTGATAAGATAATTAAAATTTTAGGATATAAAAGTTGAAGTTGGGAATTCCCTAGTGGTCTGGTGGTTGGAACTCTGTGCTACCATTGCAGACAGCCTCGGTTCAGTTCCTGGTGAGGGAACTAAGATCCTACAAGCAAGTCAGGTGGCAGGACCAATAAATAAACAAATGCATATGGAGCTTAAACAAAGAAGCAAATACTACCTGAAATTTAAAGGCTTAAAAAAAAAAATGGCCTTGATCTCAAACTCTTAAAAGCAATTTCATCAGATAAGTTAAAGTAGTTGAAAAAAAAAAAAAAAAAAAAAAAAGAAAGAAAGAAACAGAAAGAAAAGAATCTTGTCATTAATAAGAGCTAAATACTTATTCAAATTTTGAATATCATCTTATTAATAAATTCAATATTGGATCCACTGAAAAGAAGAAGAAATGTATAATATGGAACCCCAAGAGACATAAATATAAAAGAAAATATTTTTTTTCTTCATTGAATTAAGCTCTCAGTCAACCAAGGGAACATTTAAAGACCTGAATGCCAATTTCTTGCTCAAGAAATAACAAGGTAAGAGGAAAACTTAAAGAATAACAACGCACTGGCTATAAGCCAATCTCATAAAGATAAAAGTACAGAATTCTGAAGGAGACTGGCAGACATCCCAGATCAATCAAGGAAGAAGTCTTGCTGTATAGACAACATATTTATCTTTGAAAACTTAAATTTAGATAATGTAGCCCAAGAAAGGATAAATGGACATAAAAATATAACTAAACTGAAAAAGAATTATAGATTTGTGGGGACTGTTTTTTTATGATAAATGTGTAACTAAGTGACTGATTCTATTAAACTGAATCTCTGGTTAATTCACTGAAGTAAAGCTAAACTAATATTTGGAAGAACAGAACACCAACCCTACCTGATTGAATGAATGGTTTTCAAAAAGTCAAGTTGACAGTCTGACCAACTACTAATGTTAAAATATCAAACCTGGAAAGTAGTGCTCAAAATGTATCAGCCTTATGTCAAATGACATTGTTATTTAGAAACCTAGAACAATATGTAGTTTATATATATATATGTGTGTGTGTGTGTGTGTATAAAGTAAATTACAAAGTGTAGTGTAAAATAAGCACATCTGAGGATTGAATCACCATGTGTTGATACCATGATTTTCTTAAGTTAGGATGCAGAAAATAGCAATAGGCCAACAGTTGAGTTTATCAAGTAGAAAGAAATATCGCTACCAGTTGCCATGTGTTTTTATGGTATATAGTTAGTATGTGTCATGGAAGTCAGAGCTGTAAAGATGAATACTTAACAAGAAGCATCTCAGTGCCATGGCCTGTTGTGGAAAGACTGTTCAGGACACGGATCCCTCATCAGTAATTAAGAAGAGTAGATTAATGCTGCTTTGAAGCAAATTAAATAAACCCACAAGTTTCAGTCCTCCAAACGGCCTTTTATTTCCTCTTTAATCCTTATTGAAAGGAAATACACTTAAATGTCTATATACAATTTATTTCTCATAACAATGGGAATAAAAAGATAAACGTGATACGCATGACAAATACGTTGGTTAAGAATATGAGTTTAACAGATAACTTTATTGTTAAAAGAATCGTTCGATTAGTTTAAAATGGTGTTCTGTTTGTTGATGAGTCAATACAATTTAATAATATATTTTTCACAATCTTGATATAAAATGTTATATAACCATCCCTGTATTCCAGATCTTTAAAATCAGCAGAACTATCTAAAAATGTACCAAAATTTGTCAACTTATAAATATTTAATTTCATTCTTTGGCATCTAAAATATTCAAACATTTTTTTAAAAATTTTGAATAGAGAGTTTAACCCATTACTTTGAGGCAAATCATAGATCAAAATCGTTTTGTTATATATCATAAAGTGTCAGGGTTAATTATATCTCTTTTCTAAATTTGTCATAATTTTAGTCAATGGTATTTCTTCTATTTAGTTCCTTCGACCATTAAAACATTTTATCCTTACGTATGCTTTTATAGAACTGAACTATTGATTTCCTTAAATGAAAGTAAAATTTTGAAAATAAAAGTCAGCATTCATAGTAGATAATAAACCAATCTTTGGGTTATCCTTTTATTATAGTTATTGAAATATCAAAACATAAGCTTATTAAAATTTATAGAAAACTTCTATTCTTGTATATAATAAAATTTTCTACAACTATTTAAAATTCATTTGAGCTTGAGAAAGCTACATATATATATACCACATGGTGAAAAATTATAAGAGAAGGCAAAATTTTAAAAATAAAACAAAACATTCAGATTTCTGAAAGTTGTATTTAATAACCTAGTATAATACTCTCATTTCATAGGAAAGGATATAATCCCCATAAAATTCAATATTGACCAAGTTCAGTAGTCTAGGAACAGAGAAGAAATTAGGATGCTATATCGAACTGTTTCACTTTTTCTGAGATCTAGTGAATAGAAGATAAACAACAAAAGGATGTGCTCTTTGAATAAAGTAGGCTTCATCTAAAGTCAGTAGATGTTTTGTTTTTAAAGGCAGCACTGGTGTGATTCACTTGAAATGAAAGGCTTCAGAAAGGTCATACCGCTTTTCATAACTTTTCCACCATGGTTTGTTATGAGTTGGTGAAAGCAGCCAAGCGTATTTGAAAATGTAATAGGAAACACCATTCTTGTGTCTGTTAATCGAAGGAAGAGTAGATGATAAAAAATAGTGTCATATTCTAACCTACCCTTTTAGCAAATCATCACTGCCAGAATATTTGAGATAAATGTCACTTTATAGTAAAAGTTGAATACATTTTACCTATCACTAGTTGGGCTTCCCTGGTGGCTCAGCGGTAAAGAATCTGCCCTCCAATGCAGGAGACACAGGTTCAATTCCTGAATTGTGAAGAAGCCCTGGGAAGGAAATGGCAACCCACTCCAGTGTTCTTATCTGGGAAATTCCATGGACAGAGAAGCCTGGTGGGCTACAGTTCATGGGATCACAACAAATCAGACACGACTTAGCAACTAAAACAATAATATTATTAGCTACCTTCATTTGAAAAATTTTTCCAAATAATATAGGTTTCTTTTATACTTAAATGCCATCAAAAGTCAAATAAACATAAAATAGATGATTTATATTATTATAAACACTATAGGAGTAAACTTTATAAATCTGTTTTCCCTCAGGGGCCTTGTGTTCTTCTAATTGACCCATAGACATTTGAAACATGGTGACATTCAATATTTTGGTAAGTTAGTTTAGGATACCTGTAAAAAGTAAGTTGGTACAATTTTATCTTGATGCCAGACCTTCCCCATTCTCTCAATACATTTTTATTAAGTTCTATTCTGTGTACAGTGATACCTTAGTTGATATAATCAACATAATTTATAATGGTTTTTAAAATGTATTTATTTGTTTTTGGCTGCCTCCTCTTAGTTGCGACTGGCAGGATCTTTTTGTTACTGTTGCAGCTTGCAGGCTTCTCTCTAGCTGTGGTGCACACCCATGTGAGTTCCGGAACACGTGGGCTCAGCAGCTGTGGTTCCTAGGTCTAGATGCCCAGGGCATTTATGATCTTAGTTCCCTGATCAGGGATTGAACCTTCATCCCCTGCATCAGAAAACAGATTCTCAACCACTGGACCACCAAGGAAGAATTAATTGTTATGTAGTACTGAAATCCAGATTCAGAATAATTGGTTAGTCTCCAGTGCCTAATTTTTGGTTTTGTATTTGATTGGGGGTATTTAGCAACATTAGAAATGAAGACTATGTTAATCATGTGTGATGTCCTCTACTATTCTCAGGTAATTATCTGACATTATAAATTAATAATGCCTTGAGACAGCACAGTATTAGTATCTTGGAAAAAACTACTTTGAATATTTTAAATTCAATGTTTCATATAAGATATTTAGATAAGTAAACACTTTTTACACTTGTCATAAAAATATAAGCGACTTGTACATTTTCTCATGTTTCCTATATTCTTATGTCAGGAGCAACGGGTGAAATTTAATGAGTATTTCCAACCACATTTTAAAAGTAGCATCATATGTTTTAATTACCCCCAGCCTGTCAATCTCCAATCCTCTTCTCTTATTAATACATATATGTACCTGTTTATGATCTGTCATCCATTAGAATGTACGCTCAAAGAAAGCAGACAATTTCTCTCTCATGTTCACTATTTTATCCCAAGAGTTTTTAGACTAGAGCATGGAAAAATGGAATAGCTAATGCTGAAAGAAAACTTGCTGGGTGAATAAATGACTGAATGCCAGCCTAGGTTTAAGTCCCTCCTTGGTCCCTCTTCTAGGGATTGTTTATATTTTGAGACCTCTTTTCCCAGTGACTTGTTAAATAGAAACTTTTTGATTACACCCCACAGAAATGCCTTTTATATCCCTATATGTTTGTGTATCTATAAAACAACAGTCATGAAACAACGCAACGTTACTATCTGTAATGAACCTTGATAATTAAATTTCTACACTGTTGTATGCCATTCTATTTATTAAAAAAATAATGCTGTAGCAGAGAATTTTCAGAGCAGTGAAAATACTTTGTGTGATACCATAATAATGAATGTGGTATGAACATTGGCAAATATGCAATTATTTAATGGCAAATATTCTATGATGTATTTGCCCAAACCCACAGAATGTGCAACACCAAATGTGAGCCATGACGTAAACTTTATGTGCACCATATGCAACCAAGAGCGCACCAAGTTCATTAACTGTAGCAGATGTGCCTCTCTGGTGGGTAGATCTGCTGGTCTGGGAGGCTATGCTTCTGTGGTGGCTCAGGGGAAATCTCTGTCTCATCCTCTCAATTGTGCTGTGAACCTAAAATTGCTCTTAAAAAAAAAAGAAATGTCAATTAAAAAAATAATGCTGGTCTTGACATTTATTTCACAATGCACAAACCCACAGTTTGTAACACTGTTTAGAAAAAATGCCAAGAGATGAACCCACATTAATTTCTGAGTATGTAGAAAGAACACGTATGTTCTAGTCAACCTTGGATGGTGTAATCTCGAGTTTAATTTTCCTGAACTTCCTAGGCGTTTTAGTGCTTCTGGCTCTCTCTATACACGAATGTCATATATAGAGATATTCTCATATCCCAGACTTTCCGGAGCTGAAAGGCCTGAAAGAGAATGGAAAATGTCTCTTCTAGATCTCATCCTTGAGCAGCAGAGAAATTAAGTAAATTTGGATTTGGATTCAGTTACAGCAAAGCAAAATACTAAAGTTCTTTCATATAACTATCACCACAACCATGACTACTCTCCTTTTGTGTTTTTGTTTGTTTTTTAATAGAAGCGTAGTGATTTTTTCAATTTTATTATTATTATTATTAATTATTATTTACGATGGTGTGGGGGGGTGCGGGAGGGGGGTTCGGGTTGGGGAACATGTGTACACCCGTGGCGGATTCATGTTGATGTGTGGCAAAACCAATACAATATTGTTTGTTTGTTTTTAAAGTAAAGAAACTGAGGTTCAGGAGCTCAAATGACTTAAGTTGACAAACCTAGTGACCAACAGAGTCTTGATTTGCTGTTCCTTTTCCAAATATAGTCCCCTACCCCTGGGGGCTATAGATATGATTTAGAAGTTCCTGGACTCTAAGGGCATTTCCTCTGCACCTCTGAGCTTCCACATACTCAGAGTAGGGGGGGCCCCAAGGCCTGGATGTCCCTGCCTCTCTTTGTGGACCATGAAGACAATGCCCCCTCAACTTCTTCACCTTGCCAATCTCAACTGGCCAAACCCCACCCAATTTCTAGATCTTTCTACAGTGCAGGAGGTGGGCGGTGGGACACATGGCAAACACCCTTGACGGTTTACTGTTACACTTCATCGCATGCAACCCTCACACCTAGGACATGCTGTTTCATTCTGAAAATTAACCTTGACTTGGCTAAGGCCACACCTATTGGAGTTGACCTCCTGCAATGCGGGAGACCTGGGTTCGATCCCTGGGTTGGGAAGATTGCCTGGAGAAGGGAAAGGCTGCCCACTCCAGTATTCTGGCCTGGAGAATTCCATGGACTGTATGGTCCATGCAGTCTCAAAGAGCCGGATACGACTGAGTGACTTTCACCTCACTGGGGTTCGAAGTACAGATCAGAATCAAGTGCCTTGCTATTGAGTTTTTCCTTTTTTTTCCACTTAGCAAAATCTTGACTGAGCAGAATGTGACCTTGGTTATTGTAAAGGACAACTTTCGAACTGCAGCCCTTCTCAGATCGCTCCCCACGCCCCACGCCCGCCCCCATCACTAGGCGGGAGCCACGTCTTGGGGTGGAGGAGCCCGTCACCTCCGGAGAAGTTTGGGGATTCCGCCCTCTCGCATTTCTCCCAGCCCCCCACTCCCTGGTCCCCCTCGCCTGTCTGGTCTGAAGTCTAGGGCTGAGGCCCGAGAGGTGGGGGAGTCGCGTCCCAGGTCGCCCGGCCAGGCCCGGCGGCGGCGCGGGGCTCGGCCCGGGAGCCTGGCGCGCCGCGGGGGGAGCCCGAGTGCGCGCAGCCCGGGGCGCCGCCGCCGGGCGGGGACCGCTGCTGCTCCGCTCGGCGCCCGGGCGCCTGTGCTGCAGCTGTCGGCCACCGGAGGGGGCGAACAAACGTCAACCTGTTGTTTGTCCCGTCACCATTGATCAACTCTCCGCGCCACGAGGAAGTGCGGCCGCCCCCCGCGCGGAGAGCGCGGCATGCAGGAAGTTTGCGGAGAGCTCGGCGACTAGCGCGGAGGCCAGGGCCAGCGAGTGCCGGCTCGCGTCCCGGGAGCCTGTCCCGGCTTTTTCTTGGAGTGACGCTGTCCCCGGGTCTCTGATCCCAATGCACCGGCTCATCCTTGTCTACACGCTAGTCTGCGCAAACTTTTGCAGCTACCGGAACACCTCTGCCACCCCGCAGAGCGCATCGATCAAAGCTTTGCGTAACGCCAACCTCAGGCGAGATGGTAAGAGACTCAGATTTTTTTTTTTTTTTTTCAATTAAATACTTACTTTTTTGGTTGTCATCCCCCTTACCCCCCGCCCCCCTTCGGTTTCTTTCCTAAGAACCTTGGTGGTGTGTGTGTGGGACACAGGGTGTAGAAAAGGAAGAGGGGTCCGGTGCCTGCCTCCATCCCTGAGAGCCCCTTCCTGGGAATGGGACTGAGGGTGTGGAAGGCGGTGTGCGGGAGAGGACCGGAGAGCCCCGGTGACTCATCTCCTGGACCCCAGAGAAGTCATTTCGGTGTCCATCCGTCCACTGATAGCAGGACCTCGGAGCTGGAGAAAGTCGCAGGCTGCGCCTCCCCATGCTCAGGTTCTTAATCTTGTGGGCTTGAAACAGTTGGGACCTTTGTCATAGGTGGCTGGACTCGAGAGTGGCCTTCTCTGGGTGCTTTATTTTTATTTTTTAAGTGGGGGGAGAGGGAATGATTAGTTTCAGAGGAAATGGTAGCTGGAGCATAGGGACAGTTTATTTATATATTATTTATCTTGAGGCCAGGTGCACAGCCTGTTGCCCTGTTCATCCCCAGAGTGACTTACCCAGTGGAGTTCAGAGCATGGCTCAGAAACTCAGAATCTGGGAGAAAATGCTTTTTGGAGTTTCATCTTTATTCCAGGGAGACCTGACTCCTGCTATTAGCTTTCTTTCACAGAAGTCTTTCCAACTGTTTGCAAGAAGCAAATCTCCTTCAACAGCCAAGTCTTAAGCAAAGTCCCAGAAAAGCTTGTTTGTTTTCCTTTTATGGAAGACACCTGGGCCACTGGATGCCAGTGATTTTAATTGAGTTTGTTTGCTATCTGGGCCTCCACCAAGATCTGAAGTTAATGTATTTCTCAATTCTCAACTACAGTTTGTGTTGCCAATAATTTGCAGCTGCTTCCACCACCTACCTGAACTGACCCATAGGGTTTTTGTTTTGTTTTGTTATCCTTCATCAGATATATCTTTCCTTCTGCTTAAAGTTCTGACACAGCCCCTGAGGAGCTCACCAAGCTATTCTTAAAGGTTTCACTCTTTGAGCTGGCAACATTTGACTGCTAGTAAATTCATATTAGCTTTGTTATTATCAGTTTCTCTCTTGGCTTGTCCTTACTTTGGATATCACTAAAAGGCTTCTGAGCTTTGAAACAAGCAAACAAAAACTTTGTTATATTTTCTGATGGCAAGGAGACTGTGGATTTCAGTGTGCTGAAGTCATCTGAAGTGGAGGGAATATAGGGAAACCACAGAGTCACCTCCAGGCAGAAGGTCACCCTGTATTTCAATTACCTTATTATAGTATTTTATGTAAAATATGCTAGCAGTGCACTTTTGATAAGCCTTCATTTTGAACACATTTTTTTAATAAAAAATTTTAAATGTTTAGGCTCAAGACTAAATTTTTATAGTTTTGTTTCACTCATTAATGTTTCCACCAGGGACACTGTTCTACTCATTGAGTTTTTAGATTTGTTAATGTTTGTGCTTCATATGCCCTTTCAGCTTCATAGAGTAAAATGCCATTTATAATTTGCATGACTTCATAGCCATAGTTTTGTAATCCTTAACTTCCCAAGTATCAGTTACAAGAAGTCAAGGACAGAAAATGAAAAATATGTAACCGTTGCCCATTAACCCAAGATTCTGACTTTTAAAACCAAGTCTCACAGCTCATCTCTTTGTTTTTGTTGTTGTTAAAACTCTGTACATCTATCTAGTCTATATGAAAAGTGCTAATGCTTTAATTTATTAAAGTTTGAAAACTACTCTGGATTTATTCCATCATATTTGAGCTAGAACTGTTGTGTAGTTACAACAGACACACACACATACACACATTTTGATTAGTTCAGACTGCTCAATACTTTTCTCACTGTCAATCTCATTTATAAAGAAGGCTAGGAAAGGGGGAAAGATAGTTGGATTAAAAGAAAAATGTTGTGTACAAAGTAAAAATAACACAATAATGGGCTCTTAGATTGGGGAATTTTCAAAAGGCAGCTTAAGTGTTATAGACCCACATTCTCAGAAAATAATAATATTGCCCCAAGGGAATGTAATCGGATTTTAGATGGTGAAAAAAGTTTTATATGTTACAGTGGTTTGTGGCCAAAGGCCAGTGCATATAAACAGATATACAGTATATCTGTAGTATTAACAATTCATAGAGAGTATATGTGAAAACATGTCTAAAAAGACTCATTAATAAAGGGAGGGGCAGTAATGAAGAAAAGGTTGACAGACACTTTGTAGTATTTTGGTGAGAGCAATAATGAAGGGTTTTGATACAGTCTAGATGGGCTGCTGTCTATGGGGTCGCACAGAGTCAGACACGACTGAAGCAACTTAGCAGCAGATATCATCTGAGAGATTTTATGTGGTAACAGCTGAGCTGACCAGAAAAGTTAATAACTTATTAAATTAAATCCTTATTCTGATCTGAGACATTTTAAACTTGCTCTCTCAAAGTTCCCTAGTGGCTCATTACAGAGGACAATATTCTTGATCCAATTCAAACAGGGTGTAAGTTTGGGGAGGACACACAGAGGATACAATAAGGGGAAAGATGAAGATAAGTGTTTCCAAGTATTAATTTAGGGCCCGGAGAATATTTGACCCTCAGATTACAAGTAGGAAATCACAACAAAAGATTAGATATGGTCCTTGATAGGGGTTTGAAACCACTATCCAATGATGGAACCGTCTTTATACTTGGGTGCCGTGGTTTTGTCCCTGCTGACCCTGTCAACTGCCACCTAATGTTGGGACTAAGAAGGGAATCAAGAGGACAGGTCTCCCCAGTCCTTGGCATGAGGCGTGTTGGATCCTGTCCAGCCTGATACAAAAATGTTGTTTTTTGATCTCCCTGTGCCTAGTAGCTCCAGATAACTGGAGTAGTTAATAAATGAATTGGAGATAAAGTATGAAGGTTGGTAAATGATAATCTCCATCTACTCAGTATAGGAGGCCTCTCTGCTGAAGTATCCTGGCCTCTCAGAACTCTTTATCACTCTATATTCTTGCTCTAAAAGAGGTGTCTGGAGAGCCCTTGCCAGTGCTTGCAGAATGACTAAAGGTAACCCAAGGAGGCCGGTGGTTGAATTTGGTCTCTGTCCCCAGGAAGAAACCAGGTTCTGTGGCTGGAAAGAATTAAAATGTAATAGTTGGCAATGCTTGATTGAATACCTATGCTTCTTTATATCATATTTGTTATTCTTTCTCAAAATGACTTACTTTTGATACCCATTCCTGATCCACCTCTTGGCACAAAGAAAACTGGCCTTTAGCAATAGCATCCACATAGTCTTATTTCAGTGTCTGTGCAGTTGGTGCTTTTGTTATAATAACTGGCCACAACTGGTGTTTCTCAGAGCGTGAACCAAGAAGTGTGAAGGTAGCAATTAACTGACAGTATTGCTTACTTATTTTTAAATCTAACTAGATAGAGCTTCCTGCGTAGGCAGTTAAGATTACAGATGTATTCTTCATTTTCTTGACCTTGTTTTGCTTTCAGAAAGTACAGATGTTGGTGGCAAATGATTCTGCTTGGTTAGTTCTGCTTGGTTAATATGCCAGGACTTGAATTGTGTATTATCTATTATCATTATCTAGCGAGAAGCCTACAATTTTAGCAATTGTAGTCTTAGATTATTTTTTTTAAGTAGTCAAGCTTATTTCTTAAATAACATCAGTTTCTGTTGTCCTCATTGATGACAGCACATTGACTTTGATTCAAAGATCAGAGCTTAAAGGAAAGGTGAAACAACAGAGGATAATATAAACAAATTGGGCTTCCCAGGTGACATGGGGTAAAGACTCTGCCTGCCAATGCAGGAGAAGCAAGAAATGAAGGTTCAGTCTTTGGATTGGGAAAATCTCCTGGAGGAGGCCATGGCAACCCATTCTAGCATTCTTGCTTGGAATATTCTGGGGACAGAGGAGCCTGGCAGGCTACCATCCATGGAGTAGCAAAGAGTGGGACACAACTGAGCAACTGAGCACAAGCATGAGAATATAACCAAATTACTTTTAAAGCTGAGAATCGGGTTAGTGATAAATCTGATATTCTTCTGTATTTATATCTTCACTCTAAGTATATTAAAAACTCATAATTTTACAGAAAATAATGGAGATTACATATTTTAAATGCAACATGACTTTGACTTGTCACCACAGGTCATATTACTTAATAGAGTTTTTTTTTTTTAAAGGTGAGTTTAGCCAGATATATATATATATATATATATATATATAGAGAGAGAGAGAGAGAGAGAGAGAGAAGTGAAAGGTGCCATAAGGCTGTGAGTTATATTAATTCATTAAATGACAGTGATTTTGGAATACAGGGTTTTTCCCTTTTAGCAAATGAAAGCAAAATGTTATTGTTTTAGTACAATAGGGTCAAACAGTGAAGCAATGTCCCCAGAGTCACTTACATGGGATTCCTGAGTACATGTGGTCTCAGAGAATCCCCTCATTCTGAGGGTCTGGAGGATGTGGACATTTGTGTGTTTGTCCTTGAGAGCTGAGTCACAATGACAATCATCTTGCTTCTAGAACTTACTCTTGAGCTTTCTTTGCTGAAGTGATATGATTAGTGTAAAGAGGCATTAGCTGAACATTTAAATAAAATTCCGCGCATATTAAAATAGGAGTCTAATCTGAAATTTCTAAGTTTATAGTTCCCAGAACCTGAGTATCACTGAGGTCTCATCACCCTGGAAGCCCCTCTGTAGCTAAGCACACTAGATACTAGATTTTATTAACTGGATCTGAGGTCTCATTGCTGCTGCTTCTGGTGCTGCTAAGTCGCTTCAGTCGTGACCAACTCTGTGCGACCCCATAGACGGCAGCCCACCAGGTTTCCCCGTCCCTGGGATTCTCCAGGCAAGAACACTGGAGTGGGTTGCCATTTCCTTCTCCAATGCATGAAAGTGAAAAGTGAAAGTGAAGTTGACTCTTAGCAACCCCATGGACTGCAGCCTACCGGGCTCCTCCATCCATGGATTTTCCAGGCAAGAGTACTGGAGTGGGGTGCCATTGCCTCCTCTGGAGGTCTCATTAGGGTAATGTAAATTACAAAAGTGACCTGGTTAGTGTTTGACAGCATTTTAAGTTATTTCCGACTTCTACATTTCAGAATTTATGCAATTTTATAACTGAAAATTTTATGTAACTTTTACGTGAAGGACCATTTCAACAAAATGCTACAAGAGGATGATACATAATAGTAAAAGCAAAGAATCCAAGACAAATGCTGCAGCAGAAATATTCTGGCTCCCTGTACTGTATTTCAGGACCAAATGTAAGTCCTAAATAAAGAAATAAGCCCATGAGACACTGAAGTGCACAAGTGCACAGACAGGAAGAAATATTTTTTTCCAAGAATTTCTTTTTCAGAAAAAGAATGAAGCATGCCTTATTTCTTATAAGCATTGATGATGCATATAGTAATATATCTTTGCTGTTCACCCAGATATGCTGACATTCATATATTCACTTTAATTTTGATGGATTAATACTGTTTTTCTGTGATTGTGCCATGTCCAGACCGGGAGGTCATAGCACATGAATTGTCTTTCGTTATGAAGAGTGATCTTTTACCAAGTTTGGAAGTTTTTACTTGAACACTTTTTGTGAAGTGCAGTGCTTTCCCTATAAATATAAGCCAAACATGATTTGAAACCTTGTATATTAGGACTCTTAATTTTTTAAATTTAGCAGGCCTCCTTTGGACTGAAGGAGCTCAGTGACACAGTGCCTAAGTGTGGGCTCTGAGAATGGGTTGAAGTGCCATATTAGTTTTAAGCGAGTCATTTCAGACCCAGTGTGAGAAGCTGCTGATAAGTTCAGCATTTTGCTGAGACATTTAATAAGCAGTACAGCAACAGCTTGCTTTTACAGAATTCACTATTCAGCAGCTTCAGCTATGTAAAATGAAACCAAATGAACTAATAAATGTGCAACAAATCCACTTAAAAACCAAATTCATGTTGATGTTTGGTAGAAACTGACACAATTCTGTAAAGCAGCCATCCTTCAATGAAAAAAAAAATTAAAAAGAATCCAAATCTGTATCACAACATGTATAAATGAGCTCACAAAGTTCCATGGTAGAAACGTAAATACTCTTTTCCTTTGCTTCCGTGCAGCGTGCAGCTGTATCTCTATCTTTCATGTGTGGCTTCCATGTCCACAGCACAGTCAGTGTGGCGTTAGGAGAGGAAACAGGACTGGCTCAGAATACTCATACTGTGAGCATTGAGAAGGGACAGCTAGTAGCTTTCCTGCCTCCTCTTACTTTTTTTCAGGCTTCGAAAAGCGTTCATAAGACCTGAGCATGCACAGCTGGCTTAGGTTTCTAACGAGTCAGATGAGAGTAGTTCCAGCCTGGAATGGACTGAAGGTATGTGTCCCCTCCAAATTTGTATATTGAAAGCCCAACCCCCAATATGATGATATCAGGAGGTGGAGTCCTTGGGATTTGATTAAATTACAAGAGCAGAGTCCTCATGAATGAGATTAGTACACTTATAAAAGAGATCCTGGACACATCCTTTCCCTTTATGCCACATGAGGAGGCAGGAAAAAAACATGGAATCTGCTGGACTTCCCAGCCTCTCAAACTGTAAGAAAAATATTTCTGTAGTTTTAAGTTACTCAGTCTGTAGAAAATGTTTATAGCAGCCCAAACGGTCTCTAACCTATCTCTGTATGTCACCAGGGATGTACTATATTATAACCTAGTAAGACTGATGATTTTTAGAGAATGTTTTTGAATCACAAAGGAAATTTTCGATTGTGTGTTTGGTAGGTTTATCAGGATCATAAATTGGACATGGTATTAGCTGAGGTATATATGGATTTCATCCAAAAGATTGACAACACTCACTATGACAGCTTTGTGGAAAAGAATAATTGTAGTCTGGGTAATAATGAACTGTTCTTATTCTTTTAGTGATAACTAATAGATTTGTGTTAAACAAGAGGAAGGTGAACAAGAATTTTTAATCTGCATTGTGGATTAGACCCGGTTGAATTTGGAATTCTTAATAACTTGAATGAAGACACAGAAAACACATCTACTTGCATATTTTACTTGGAAAAAATAGTTTATAGATTGGATTAGAAGCAGAGTTTGGCTGATCCTTTTCTACAAAGGGCCAGATAGTAAATATTTTAGGCTTTCCTAAAGTCATGCGGTTTCTATTGCAACTACTCAACAACTCTGCCATTATGAGCAGCCATAGGAATTGCATAAATGAATGTGTGTGGCTGTGTTCCAGTAAAACTTTATTTACAAGGACAGGAAGTGAGCCTTCAGGCTGTAGCTTACTCAATTAGAGAATCTACATGCCTCTTAGGTTGAAATGATGAACTAATCCTATAGAAACACAATTTAGGGATAAATGCAAACTTTAGCTCTTTGGCTGGAAAATAAAAACTGGATTGGAATACCTTGAATTAACTTCAGTTTATTCTAGATAGATAGAGATATGTCTATATCTTTGTCTCCTTACTGATTTAGTTGAACACAGCTGATGCTTCAGCAAATGGTGTAGTTGCTAAGCAACAGCAGTGTGAAACTGGGAATAGTGCTGACACCCTGTTGGGGTCAGGGAGGCAGCAGAGCTCTTACAAGGCAGACTCTGTCCAGCTGAGTTTGAGGGTGTTGTGCTCTTGTCCTCTGCAGGATTCTGCCTCCTTCTGACTCCTTCAAACCCATGCCCTAAACTCAGAATTGGCTGCTCTTCTGTATTTAAACTTTCCCTTCTTACTGGCTCCCTCCTGTTAGCCAACACATATGTTTCAGTGTCTTTGCATTCTCCCATAGCATATAAAAGCCATTTTAATATTTTTTATATAAAAAAGTTTTTTTTTCTTTCATTTTATCACCATATAAACTTCTTCAGTCTCACCATGCTTCATTGTCTCTACTTCATGTTTCCTTACTCACTGCAATTTGAAGTCATCCTTACCCCTCCGGATAAGGTCACTATGATCTGTACTCTCCTCTATGATTGGCAGGTCTCTTCTAGAAATGATTTCTTCCTTTGGTTTCACACACGAGCCCCTTTTGCCTTAACTACTCCTAAATGTAAGTTTGAAATAGTGATAGAAATACAGCCAAAATTAACACAGTACTTATTTTGAATTCTTTGGAGAAGCAAGGTTAGAGAAGGTTTTAAAAGTATATCTCATGTTTTGTCACTGTAACTATTATGAACAGTGAAATAAGTGGGAACAATCTTAGACTAAAATAGGGATCTTATTAATAAAAAAAAGAACATTTAAAATTAAAAAATAATTTCATAGTACAACCTATGTAGCTCTACAGTTGCAGTTTTTTGGAGGTAGATATGCAGATATACGGGAGAAGGAAATGGCACCCCACTCCAGTACTCTTGCCTGGAGAATCCCATGGACAGAGGAGCCTGGTGAGCTACAGTCCATGGGGTCGCAAAGAGTTGGACACAACTGAGTGACTAACACACAGACACACACACACACATACACATATACATGTGATAAACAGAATATCTTAAAAGGCAAAATACTTCTAATTATAGAAATATGACATTGAATAACCACATAGATACTTTCCCTCATATCCCTGAGTGCTCTTTACCTACTTATGTTTTTTTGTCTCCTTGGCTGGGTCTTCATCTTCCTGTCTGCCCTTTAAATACTGGTATGTTTTCAAGGCTCTGACCTTCATTTTTCTCACTGTTAGTCTCTAGAGGATCTTAGTTTTTGTCCAAAGGTCAGTTGCTACTTATGTGTGAATGACCTGTAAATCTATTTTTACTGCTTCTGCCTCTTTTCTGAGCTCTCAATCTGTCTTTTTACTTTACTTCTTGAGGTTAGTAAATGGGTGATCCCACTGGCACCTAAAAGTAAATGCTCCAGTTCAGTAGGCCTCAGAATAAAAGGATTCTGTTTAAAATATTGGGTTATACATCCAATAGTGAATTCCTTACCAGTATTAATCCTTTTGTTGTTTTTCTTCCAGACACACCATGATTGTTTTTGAATGAACTGTTGAGTGACTGTGCTAACCAGGCATCCCATTTTAGACAGGAACTGTACACCCTTCCTAGCCTTTTCTGACTTCTCATCTCCTCTCCAGGTAGAACTGGCTACTTCTTTATTTCCCCCATATTTCTGTGGTATCTGTTTATTTCCATATCTGTCATCTGCTGATGTAAGCATACTCACTGCATTTAATGAAGCTGAGCATACTCACTGTGTATTCCATTACTTGGTATGCAGGACTTCTCCTCAACAAGGTTTGAAGAGTCAGTAAATCAGCCAATCACTGTCTTCTTTTTTACGACTCATCTTTAGGCCATGTAAGCCCTATCAGACTGTAAATTAATGGGAGCAAGGATGTTTAAATTCTGTAAAGTTTCTGTTAATTGTCTGGATGGCTGTTTGTATTATTGAACAGGATGAGGACTAGAAGAGGAAGAACAGATGAGCGAAGGTCATGGAAATAGAAAATTAATTTGTGGACACTTTAAGCTTTAGGAGCTTGTGCAGTATTTGTGTGGATGAAATCTAGAGGAATGAGATAAAAGAGATGTACTTATTTGCATGAAATGCATTCACAGTGAACATGGAGTAATCAGCTCTGTACCATCGTGTTTCACAGTGAGTGGTATGTGGGTATATCATCATCGTCATCGTTGTCTGGGCTTCCCTCGTGGCTCAGTGGTAAAGGGTCCACCTGCAGTGCAGGACACCTGGAGTCAGTCCCTGGGTCGGGAAGATCCCATGGAGAAGGAAATGGCAACCCACTGCGGTACCCTTGCCTGGAGAATCCCATGGACAGAGGGCCACGGTCCCTGGACTTGCAGAGAGTTGGACAGACTGAGCGATTAACACTAACTAGCTAATAATAATACCTGATATTCCCAGAGTTCTTATAACATGACAAAGTGCTTTCATAGCCATTATAGACGGTGGTTTGGTGTGAAGAATTGGTCATTTCCAAATGACTTTATGGAAAATTTCAAGATCACATATTCCTTTAGACTGCTGCCTTAGACATAAACATGACATTACAGATTAATTTCGGACTAATATCAGTGAAACGTGGAGGGTCTTCAACTGGTTCCCCTGCACCCCAAGCCTGCCTTCCCCTACCAAAAAGCCTCACACATACTCTGACTAGAATCAATCCTTTTTGGTATACCTTTCCTTTCCAAAATTAGTATTTGAGCACTGCCACAGGAATTTCCCAGTACTTAATAAAAGTTCAAAAGAAAGGATAGAAGTAAATTAAGGATCATGAAGCAAGTCTTGAGGTTCAGTCAGGATGATTGATTATGGAAAGCTGAGGAAAAAGTAATGTATCTCCATTCTGTTTAAAGATTTATCTATAGAGAGAATGTTCACACTGAGGATTTAACAAGAGAGTTGCTATTGAATAGAATTTTTAAAAAGGACACATTTCCTATGAAAGCAAAAAGTCCATAGATGAAGTTGGAATATGGAATTAAAGGATTTTTTTAGACAGTTGCTAATTAAAAAAAAAAAGAGGATGGTATAATACCTATTTGTAATTTAAAGTGCAGCATATTTGAATACTCTGGGAAGAGCCACTGTGATTTCATATTGTTTTGATTCAATTCTTTAGTTTACTACTTTTCACCAAACTCAACTGCAGCAACATAAACACTATGTATTTGTTCAACAAATATTTACTGAACACTGATATGCATGCAAATCTCTGGATTAACCACTGAGGCAGAAACAGTTAAGCCTAAGGTACACTGTCTACTCTCCTAAAATGTATACTTTAGTTGATGAGATAAAATATGCATGGGAATAAACAAAGGACAAGACAGGCCCTCATGTGTGCTGCCCTCATGTGACATACTTTTTAAGACTCTGTCCTGTTGACCAAATTGTGACTCTAAGTCATCTTATGTTTAATTCAGAAAAAAATGATATTATTAGGCTGCTGTTGAGCATAGTACTGTGTGAAGACTGAAAGTCAAATCCTTTATTGGTTATTAATATTACTATTATTATATCAAGGATTTGAGCAGAAAAGTAATTTTAATTGTAGGACTGGGAGTCATGTGTTCTTCATTTTAGATGTTAGGCTAAATATTTTTAAACCATAAAAGCAAATATACAGGGTCACTTTCCAACCCAGTATGACTTAACGTATTTTTTTTTAATCAGAGTATAATTGCTTTACAAAGTTGCATTAATTTCTACTTTACAGTGAAGCAAATCAGCTTACAATGGCACCCCACTCCAGTACTCTTGCCTGGAAAATCCCATGGATGGAGGAGCCTGGTAGGCTCCTCATCTGGTAGGCTGCAGTCCATGGAGTCGCTAAGTCAGACATGACTGAGTGACTTCTCTTTCACCTTTCACTTTCATGCATTGGAGAAGGAAATGGCAACCCACTCCAGTGTTCTTGCCTGGAGAATCCCAGGGATGGAGGAGCCTGGTGGGCTGCCGTCTATGGGGTCGCACAGAGTCGGACACGACTGAAGTGACTTAGCAAAAAAAAACCAAAAAAACAGCTTTACGATGTATACATATGTTGCCTCCCTTTTGGACCTGCCGCTCAACACAGCCCCAGCTCAGCTCCTAGTACTTTGCAGCAGGCTCCCACTATCTATCTATCTTACAGTATATAAATGTCAATCCTAATTTCCCAGTTCACCTCACCCTCCCCTCCCCACCCCCTGTCCACATGTCCATTCTGGATGTCTGCCTCTCTTTTCCTGTCCTGCAAATAGGTTCATCTGTATCATTTTTCTAGATTCTACATATGTGCGTTAATATACGATATTTGTTTTTCTCTTTCTCACTTACAATAGCCAGCACATGGAAACAACCTAAATGTCCAATGATGGATGAATAATAAAGAAGATGTGGTTCTTATATACAGTGGAATGTTGCTCAGCCATAAAAAGGAATGAAATTTGGTCATATGTAGAGATGCGGATGGACCTAGAGTCTGTCATACAGAGTGAAGTCATAAAAATAAAAACAATATCAACTTAACTTTTTAACACGTGATATGCACTATGATTATTTGACCACTGGATGGCAGCAGAAAAAGGACTGGTTTGTGCATCTTATTATTTTTTTAACCTCCTTTCTTGGTTGGGCATGTCAGCTCAAATAGGGAAATATTCTATTTCCCAAATACATTGAAGACAGCAAATTACAAATCTTGGTAATCTGTCATTAGTGTATAACTATTACATATGAGCTCAATAAATTTTAGGTGAAAATAGAATATGTTGAAAATATGTGACTGTTTTACTGCTTTGTATCCTTTTCACTGGTGGCTCTGTGGGAAAGAACCTGCCTGCCAGTGCAGATGTGGGTTTGATCTTCAGTCTGGGAAGATCCCCTGGAGAAGGAAATGGCAACCCACTCCAGTTTTCTTACCTGGAGAATCCCATGGACAGAGGAGACTGGCAGGCTACAGTCCATGGGGTTGCAAAGAGTTGGGCACAACTGAGTAAACAGCAGCAACCCTTACTCATCCAGCTTGTGTGCATTTATAAAATTCTTGAAAGTCCAATTTAGAAACATTAGTTGAAAATCATTTTCTGAATAATAGTTGCAGGTGCACAGCCACTGGTTGACAAATTTCCTTGGAGCACATGACCAGCTTGTTGATAACTCTAGACTTGCAGTGGACTCGTCATTACTTGTCAGATGAATAAGTTACTCTGGGGGACAAAAACTATGATGATATCAGAAGTGAGAAGTCATCTGTAAATGCTGCATTTTCTGAAATCCTAAGGAGACACAGGGCAGAGTGGTGAGCATGTAACAGTGTAGGACCATGAAACCTGCAGCTCTCTGTCCAGATGCAGAACAGTAATCAGTCACATATAGTCACATTATTGCATTAAGGAAATGGTACAGTTAATCCAGCTTTAGTAAAAATTGCAAAAAACATTGTTGTTTTTTAGTCACTAAGTTGCATCTGACTCTTTTACGATCCCAGGGACTGTAAAGCTCCTTTGTCCATGGGATTTTCCAGGCAAGAATACTGGGGTGGGTTGCAGTTTCCTTCTCCAGGGGATATTCCTGACCCAGGGATCGAACCTGTGTCTCCTGTATTGGCAGGCAGATTCTTTACCACCAAGGTACCAGGGAAGCCCCCAGATTGCAACTGCAACTTCTTCACTCGCTCAGTCGTGTCCGACTCTTTGCAACCCCGTGGACTGTAGCCCAGCAGGCTTCTATGTCCATGGGAGTCTCCAGGCAGGAATACTGGAGTGGGTTGCCATTTCCTTCTCCAGGGGATCTTCCCGACCCGACCCAGGGATCGAACCCAGGTCTCCCATATTACAGGTCACTTTAACCCCTGAGCCACCAGGGAAGTCCCTACAAAAATGATTATTTTTAGTGAATGCTTTAGAGCATATTGGAAAACTATTTACTGTGGTCTGTGTGAGGCTGAATGATGATCCTCAGGTCACAATTCTAGCACGTCTAAGTGCTACAGTATATGGGAAAGACTTTGCCAGTGTGATTTTGCTTTGGATCTTGAATGGTGAGATTATCCTGAATTATCTGGGTGGGCCATGATGCAATCAGAAATGTCCTTACAGGGGAGAGATGTAGGGAGATTTGAGACAGGCAGAGGAGAGGGCAGTGTGACCACAGAAACAGATTTCAGTGATGTGGCCGCAAGCTAAGGACTGCCAACAGCCACCAGAGGCTGGAAGATGCAAGGAAGAGATTCCCCCCTAAAGCATCAGAAGGAGCAAGACCTTGCTGGCACCTTGATTTTGGCTCTCTGAACTGACCTCACACTTCTGATTTCCAGGCTCTAACAGAATAACTGTAGGTGTTTTAAGCCAGTAAATCTGTGGGAATTTGTTACAGCAATCACAGAAAACTAATAAAGGGCCTTTGAGCTGAAAGATGAATGGTTGAACTGCCTATTTGTTGAGTCCGGTTTTCTGTTTATGAAATTTCATGGACCAATACAGCTGTATTGACAAATGATGAATTTAGATCCCTGCCGTTGAGAATTCTCTAGTAAGGCAAGCCTTACTTCTGCTCTAGTTCCATATCAGAATATTTAGGAAATTCTGGTTCCAAATCGTACCTGTTTTTCAGAGAAGATTAACTCCTGATGTGATGGGAAAGCACAGTGGTCCTATTTTATCAGACTTTCATTGATTCTTGACTATTCCCTTTACCCAAACATGCCATTTATGCATTTTTAGCTCATAGTTTACTCAGTTGCTTTTGCCACAGACTTTTATTGTGAGACCGTCATGTGTCACTTTCTGTACTGGGGAACAGTGTTGAAAGTGATGTGGGGAAAAGTGGTGAAAGTGATGTGATAATAATTACTTTGTTAATTAACTATCTGTTAATTATGTGATAGTAGCTGCCATCCACAGAGTACTTATTGGTATAGATAGTATGCGGATAATAATACTATATGTGTTAGTACAGTCATGACATTATATGTTAGGTGATGGGACATAGATCTTTCTAGATGACATATTGGCAAATGTTAGGTTTATTAGAAATTTGGAGCTTAGGACAGAATCAGAGAATTCCAGTTGAATACCTGAGCCCAGTTCCCTTAACTCAAGTTGAACCCAACTCTTACCACTTACTCTCTTAGGCCATCACTGTCCAATAGAAATATAATGCAAATGAATGTTATTTTAAAAATTAGTAACCACAGAAGAAAATGAAAAGCAGAAGTTAATTTGAATAATATGTTTTATTCAATCCAGTCTGTATCCAAATATTGTTATTTCACTGTTTAATAAATATTTTAAAAATACTGAGATTTCTTTTTGTATCCTTATCATATTGAACCTTCAAATATGATATGCATTTTATATATACATATAACACATCCTATTTCAGACTAGTGCATTTCAAATACTCAGTAACCACATATGCCAGACATTACTGATTTGAACAGCACAGTTATCTTAAGATCACTTATTTAAACCAACACAAGTTATCATTTTTTTAACTTAAAAAATGTTGAGTTTCTGAAAACTATATCTCCCTCTTTGTTGCAACATGTTTAAATTGACGATGTCAGTTTTTAGGGGAATTAATAACCTAGCATAGGCAAGTTTTATGTGGCTTATATATTGTTTTCTTATTATATCAACATTGTTATACTTGATGTTCTTGGTTATTTTCATGTAATCTCTTTTAAAAAAAAATTGCAGTTATCTCATAAACTTGTAGTCAACCAAGCTACTCAGTTTATATGCAGGTGCAAATTTTTCTGATTTTGGAGAAGCTTCTTTTGAAAATAGCAGCTGGCTCTTCATTTCTGTCGTGAATGTGAAAAAAAAAAAAAAAAAAAAAAAGCTGTGTTTAACCAGCACCAGTTGTCTTTTTCATTTACACCTTAATTTGACTTAGGGAATGACACCATTCTCTTTTATCACTTGACCATTTAAAAAAAAAAAGTGCTCTTTCTATCTGATCAGTGAAAGATTTTTGGAAAAAACAATACTGCTAGGTATGTGGGAGGAGGTTAACCTATTATATATTTGGTTCATATTTTCATTAAATTACTGATATCTCCTTGGTTTTAGAAGCTTTAGACAGCATACATACATTTGGTGTATGCTATTTTGGGGAAAATTAAATGTTATGAAACAATTGTTTTGTGTTTTAAAATCTCAGATCTATAATTTATTTACTTCATGGCCCAGAAGTGAAAGGTGATTAAGAAAAGTTGTTACAGAAACAAAAATAATGTCTACTTTTGCTAAGCAATGTATTTTTACCAGTCTTTTGGTTGGCAGTTGATTGGCATGGCCTTTTAATCTTTTGTAATTTGAGCAAGCAAAAGTATTCTACCAAGTAAAATGACTTGTAAAGGTGTCTTGTTTTTCTGTAACTGATTTAGAAACATCTCACTGAATTGTGTTCTTGTGAGAAGCTTATAACTAATGTTGTCATGTAAAACTCTTTTTGCTGTAAAATGTCTTTCTTTTACTGTGAATCTCGACCTGAGTCTCCCGTTTTGACATCTCATCCCAGGAAGTCTTCAGCATGGTGTGCCTCGTTTTCAGAACAAACACCCAAGATTGGAAAGGCTAAGAAAGGCTGAGAAAGGCACTGGTTTACGAGCTCAGAATCTCTTCAGCAACCCTTTATGTCAGGACACAGCATAACTCTGTTGTTACGGAAAACCTTTCATTCATAAGGCTCTTTTTGTTTTTAGTGATGGAGTGGCTTTGAAAACAATTTTTTTAGTATGCCCTAGTGCTTGGTGTCGGAGAAGGCAATGGCACCCCACTCCAGTGCTCTTGCCTGGAAGATCCCATGGATGGAGGAGCCTGGTGGGCTGCAGTCCATGGGGTTGCTAGGAGTCGGACACGACTGAGCGACTTCACTTTCACGCATTGGAGAAGGAAATGGCAACCCACTCCAGTGTTCTTGCCTGGAGAATCCCATGGATGGAGGAGCCTGGTGGGCTGCCGTCTGTGGGGTCGCACAGAGTCGGACACGACTGAAGCGACTTAGCAGCAGCAGCAGCAGCAGTGTTTAGTGTTCATCCTCTCGCTTACCTCTACCTGAAATTGTATCATTCATTTTTACTTGTGTATATTCTCCCTTCTCCCAAGAATCTAATCTCTGTTAGGATAGATACTTTATGTCTTTTATTCCATACTGTATCCCTGTATACTATATAGCTAATACCAGCTACATAGGAGATCCTCAGTAAATTCTTGCTGAATGATTGAATGAACATCAGCAGAGTGCAGTTCAGATGAAGCTTAGTCTTGAAGAGCATGGTCTCTGTGGGTAGCAATGGTAGGCTGATGGTGAAGCTAATAAAGCTTAAACTTCAGAGTCCTTCCCTTACTAGGTCCCTTGCAAGGCCCTGTACCTAATTTTATATTTATAACATAATTGTTACTTTTCTTAAAGAGAGCATCCCAAATAGTTTAAGTATCAGGCTCGACAAAATCTGGATGATTCCCTCGTGTTAAGGTACATATCTTGTCATTTGAGGTTTGCTCTGAAGAAATGTAAAAATATCTTCTACCAGTTGAGCAAATTAATACTGTTCATTGAAAGGGACTGTTACCCCAAGAACTGGCTTAGCCACATGGTCTAGTCTTAATTTAAAACAGTCTGGCAGACTAATGAACACAGTTATTGCAGTTCTTTTGTATTACTTACCTTGTATGCATTTCTGCTTACACACACACACACACACATACATATATATGTATATATATACACACTTAGACACACACACATCACAGGTCTGTTGTACAGTGTTACCCCATTATCTATTATTTTTCTTTCCATGGTTTCAGTTGCACACAGTCGACTGCAGTGAGAACATATTGTTAAATGGAAAATTCCAAAAATAAAAAAACCCACAAGTTTTAAATTGTGTGCATTTTGAGTAGCATGATGAAATCTCACACTATCCCACTGGAGTCCACTGACAAAGTGAATCATCTTGCTGTCCAACATGCCCGGGCCAGTCACTCAGGAGCTGCCATAGGTTATGTTGAGACATCACAGTGCTGTGTTCGAGTCACTCTTATTTTGCTCAACAATGGCCCCAAAGCCCAAGGATATTGATGCTGGCAATTCAGATATGCCAGAGCAGCCTTGAAGTACTTCCTGTAAGTGAAAAGTTGAAATTTTTCAATGTAAGAAAAATAAATCGTATGCTGAAGTTTCTAAGATCTATGGTAAGGACATGACTTGTCTATGAACTTGTGAAGAAGGAAAGTGAAATTTTCTGCCTTTACTGTTGTATCTTAAACTGTGAATGTTAAGGCCACAGCACATGATAAGTGCTTAGTTAAAATGGAAAAGACGTTCTATGTGTACAGTAAAATATCACGATAGAGTTAGAGACCACATTCACATAATCTTTATTATAGTATATTGCTATGATATTCTATTTTATCATTAGTTATTGTTGTCAGTCTCTTGAAAACAAAGTGAAAGTCACTCAGCTGTGCAACCCCATGGACTTAGTCCATGGAATTCTCCAGGCCAGAACACTGGAGTGGGTAGCCTTTCCCATCTCCAGGGGATCTTTGCAACCCAGGAACTGAACCCAGGTCTTCCGCATTGCAGGTGGATTCTTTACCAGCTGAACCACTGGAAAAGCCCAAGAATACTGGAGTGGGTAGCCTATCGATTCTCCAGCAGATCTTCCTGTCCCAGGAATCAAACTGGGCTCTCCTGCATTGCAGGCAGATTCTTTAGCAACTGAAAGAAGGTCTTAGGCCTTAGATTTTTCTAAAGCATGGTAAATCATATCTCAAACTCCCATTTAATTGCATCAAGAACTTGGAGATTTGGTGGTAAGAGAACTCACAGGAGATTTGAAAACTCAATTAATTTGACAAATATTTCCTGAACATCTGTTATTAGTAAGGCACTATGTTAAGCAGATAAGGTAGACTTGTAAACAATCTATTAGATCAACTGTGCACTTATATACTATGTATATATTCATACATGTATACATATACCCAATGCTATAATAACATTTTACATATGTGTTCAGTATAAACACAGGTATGCACATACCTGTACATTTATTTATCTGTTCAAATGCATTATATATTTTGCATATCATAAATATTCTCATGCATGACCTAAATATATGTGCTATTATTAATGTGACAGTGTTAACACATGAAGCTGTAACAGCTCTAATTAGAGTTTCCAACCACATAGAGTCAGGAATCCTTTTATGGACTTGAAAATGGTGAAAAAGTGACAAATAGATAAAAGGAATTAGGTCTGATAGACACAGTGCCTGAAGAACTGTGGACAGAGGTTCATTACACTGTACAGGAGATGGTGATCAAAATCATCCCCAAGAAAAAGAAATGCAAAGGGCGAAATGGTTGTCTGAGAAGGGCTTACAAATTACTGAGAATATAAGAATAGTGAAAAGCAAAGGAGAAAATGAAAGATATATCCATCTGAATGTGGAGTTTCAAAGAACAGCAAGGAGAGATATGTAAACCTTCCTAAGGGATCAATGCAAAGAAACAGAGGAAAACAATAGAATGGGAAAGACTAGAGCTCTCTTCAAGAAAATTAGAGACCAAGGGAATATTTCATGCAATGATGGGCACAATAAAGGACAGAAATGGTATGGACCTAACAGAAGCAGAAGAAATTAAGAAGAGGCAGAAAGAATACACAGAAGAACTATACAAAAAAGATTTCATGACCCAGATAACCTCAGTGGTGTGATCACTCACCTAGAGCCAGACATTCTGGAATGTGAAGTCAAATGGGCCTTAGGAAGCATTACTATGGACAAAGCTAATGGAGGTGATGCAATCCAGATGAGCTCTTTCAAATCCTAAAAAATGATGCTGTTAAAGTGATTCACTCAACATGCCAGCAAATTTGGAAAACTCAGCAGTGGCCACAGGACTGAAAAAGGTCAGTTTTCATTTCAATCCCCCAAGAAAGACAATGCCGAAGAATGTTCAAACTACTGCACAATTGCACTCACCTCACATGTTAGCAAATCAAAATTCTCCAAGCTAGGCTTCAATAGTCCATGAACCGAGAACTTCCAGATGTTCAAGCTGGATTTAGGAAAGGCAGAGGAATCAGAGATCAAATTACCAACATCTGTTGGATCATAAAAAAAGCAAGACAGTGCGAGAAAAACATCTGTTTAATTGACTGCTCTAAAATGTCTGCCTATGTGGATCACTACAAACTGGAAAATTCTTAAAGAGATGGGAATACCAGACTAACTTACGTGCTTCCTAAGACATCAGTATGCAGGTCAAGAAGCAACAGTTAGACCTGGACATGGAAAAGCCTGGTTCCATATTGGGAAAGGAGTATGCTAAGGCTGTCGCAAAGAGTCGGACACGACTGAACGACTGAACTGAACTGAAGGCTGTATATTGTCATCCTGCTTATTTAACTTATATCCAAAGTACATCATGCAAAATGCTGGGCTGGATGAAGCACAAACTGGAATCAAGATTGCTGGGAGAAATATCAATAACCTCAGATATGCAGATGACACCACCCTTATGGCAGAAAGTGAAGAGGAACTAAAGAGCCTCTTGATGAAAGTGAAAGAGGAGAGTGACAAAGCTGGCTTAAAACTCAACATTCAAAAAGCAAAGATCATGGCATCTGGTCCCATCATTTCATGGCAAATGCTAAACTAGTCACTTTAATTGTGTCCGACTCTGTACGACTCTATAGACGGCAGCCCACCAGGCTCCCTCGTCCCTGGGATTCTCCAGGCAAGAACACTGGAGTGGGTTGCCATTTCCTTCTCCAATGCATGAAAGTAAAAAGTGAAAGGGAAATCACTCAATGTGTCCAACCCTTAGCATGGACTGCAGCCTACCAGGCTCCTCCATCCATGGGATTTTCCAGGCAAGAGTACTGGAGTGGGGTGCCATTGCCTTCTCCTCATGGCAGATAGATGGGGGGAAAATGGAAACAGTAACACACTTTATTTTCTTGGGCTCCACAATCATTGCAGATGGTGACTTCAGCCATGAAATTAAAAGATGCTTGCCCCTTTGAAGAAAAGCTATGACCAACATAGACAGCATATTAAAAAGTAAAGACATTACTTTGCTTACAAAGGTCCGTCTAGTCAAAGCTATGGTTTTTCCAGTAGTCATGTGAGAGTTGGACCATCAAGAAAGCTGAGCACCAAAGAATTGAGGCTTTTGAACTGTGGTGTTGGAGAAGACTTTCGAGAGTCTCTTGGACTGCAAGCAGATCAAACCAGTCATTCCTAAAGGAAATCAGCCCTGAATATTCATTGGAAGCACTGATGCTGAAGCTCCAATACTTCAGCCACCTGATGCGAAGAACTGACTCACTGGAAAAGACCCTGATGCTGGGAGAGATTGAAGGCAGGAGGAGAAGAGGATGACAGAGGATGAGATGGTTGGATGGCATCACCAACAAGATGGGCGTGAGTTTGAGCAAGCGCCAGAAGACAGTGAAGCACAGGAAAGCCTGTGTGCTGCAGTCCATGGAGTCATAAAGAGTCAGACACGACTGAGCAACTCAACTGAACTGAACCAACCCCAGAGAGTCATGAATCCTTTTATGGAATAGAAAATGATGTTTGAACCAGACTCTAGTTGTAGTATATTTTCTAAGGCGATTGTGTCAAGTTTCTACATCCTTCTTGACTAAAGCAACAGTAATTGTTTCTTTCACAGTTCTGCAAGCCAGAAGCCCAATAGTGAGATGTCAGCAGGGTGGTACACCCAAGGGGGCTCTCAGGAGGAATCTGTTTCTTGCCTTCTTTTGGCTGTTGGCTGTCCTTGGCTTTGCACACATCACTCCAAGTTCTGCCTGCCTGGCCACTCTGCCTTTTCGTATGTATCCACTACCTCTTGGCTTCTAAGGACAGTTGAGTTTTTATAGGATTACATGAATAATGCAGGAAAATTCCTCAAGATCTTACACTTAATTGTACAGGTCATAAGTTTGGGGTCAGATATTAGTCTTTGGGCATATTTTAAGAGGGCACCATTTAACTACCTATAGGTCAGACCCTTCAAAGGCTGAGTTTGAGGAGAGCATCACAGGCTGAGAAACTAGACTAAGCAGAGATGTAGGGGTCGGACAAAGAAGGTATGTCGGGTACAGGAAGGAGCGTTGGGGAGCAGCAGCATGTAAAGAGAGGAGAGGGAGGTGAACGAGGGTCAGGAAACTGTGGGAGCCCTCGGCCCCTGGGCAGCCATGTTAAAATGAGTGGAGAACCAGAGAGGATGCTGTTAACATAGCCTACGCAAGACCTTGCCAAAGCCTGCGTGAAGATGTTGGCCATGAGAATAGAAAGCACTGAAACTTCAAATGCCTGTTTAATTGGGAGGAGGTTGGGACATTAACAACAATAGGGAAATTAGAAGACAGAAATGATGTTTGGATTTGGATGTGTTGCTTCAGTTTCCAGCATGACATCTGGAGGAAGGTGCACTTAGAAATGTGGAGTTGATCTCCAGAGTGTTCTGCATGGGAGTTATCCACAGTGAAGGGTGAGACTCCCGAAGAAAGAAAGGGAAAGGGAAGAAGAGAATGTCTCCAACATTACCATCTTGGAGACCTCCTTCCTTCAGAGGTTAGGGGAACTAAGCTTCCTTTTTTCATTTTGTTTTTAAATGTACACTTTTAACACAGTGGGTTCTTTAATGTACAGGATTTTTCACACACTGATTGTAGGTGAACTTGTTCTCTCTTTATTGTGTCTACTGAAATACTGTTATGTGAACTGTGCTATGCTTCTTTTAAAGTAATTTACTCTAATTATGACCTTATTAAAGAAACATGGTTATATTTGCTCTTTGTTTTATGGTAATGACTGATCAACAAAATGCTAAATGATGTTACAATTTTGTGCTATATTTGTTCTGATATTCAAATGCTTTAATTAGTATTTAATTTGCTTACCAGCCTGAGTTATCTATCCTGATATTACTTTTGCTTTTTTGGTTCAGGGAAGTTATTTATTAAGACATGGCAAGGGTCCAAAACTTTGTTACTGTGTATTGTGTTAACACTGGTTTTCAGGGAAGGGAGTTTTCTTTATTAATCAATATAAATATATATTTATTCTTTATCAATTTTTATTCTTTATTAATTTATTCTTTATTAATCTATATTAATATATATAAGTTTATACCATTTGTGGATTCAGATGCATTCATGATAATACACGTAGATCTGTGAGAAAACATAAAAAAATTTTTAACCTCACTGGAGAATAAAAAAGCATTTAAAAACTGGAAAAAATTAACTGGGGATTTTGCTGTAAAAAAAAAAAAAAACTTTGTAGTGATACCTCTTGTAATGTAAGTTTCTATCTCACATAATTGCTTTGTAAACATGGATTTCCTCATTGATTTTTCTTAAAGTGGATTTTTTTAAAAAGAAGAGTTAATATATAATTTAGAATCTGTTTTCTATTTTTCTCTGTTCAATAAATAAGATAACTTTGATAGTTATATCATTTCATTTTTTTCTTTAACACATAGAATTATTATACTAGATTAGGTATCATGGATTTATATCATTTGCTCTTAATAAGAAAATTTTCAGAAAATATGAATCTCTGTAACATAGGACAGGTTATGGGAGGAAGGAGATCAGCCCTGGGTGTTCTTTGGAAGGAATGATGCTAAAGCTGAAACTCCAGTACTTTGGCCACCTCATGCGAAGAGTTGACTCATTGGAAAAGACTCTGATGCTGGGAGGGGTTGGGGGCAGGAGGAGAAGGGGACGACAGAGAATGAGATGGCTGGATGGCATCACTGACTCAATGGACGTGAGTCTGAGTGAACTCCGGGACTTGATGATGGACAGGGAGGCCTGGCGTGCTGCGATTCATGGGGTCACAAAGAGTCGGACACAACTGAGTGACTGAGCGACTGAACTGAACTGACAGTGTGTCAAGAATTAGCTAAATGTTGCAGATATAATATGAATGAGCCTGGTTTTTGCTTTCATGAGCTCGTTTTGTTCTGGGGAGACCCAAACATTTGTGTACCAGCACTGACAAAACCCTGGCACCTGTCTGCAAAACTGAAGCTATGTGCTCTGGACAAGGGTGGATGTCAGGAGGGAGTTTGGTTTTGGCAGACAGCATCTTGAGCTAGGTATGAAGTGGGCCTATTTGGAAGGGCAGGAAAGGAAGGCAGAATTCCAGACAGAGAATTCTAGACAACCAGTAAGTAAGAAAGCACAAAAAGATAATGTTCGTTGCGAGCTGAATAGTTTTAGGTACAGTGGAAGACCATAATCAGTCATGACAGAATTCGTTGCATGGAAGTCAGCCAGTCAGTCTGTGACCAAGTCAACAAGTCAAGATGGTCTGTGGCAACAAAGTGAGATTACTAAATTAACTGTAACTTTCAAATATGGAGTACTAAAAAGGCTCAGAACTGTCTGGAACACTATAGCTTTTCCTTCTGTTGTTGATAAAATTTGTCAGATAAGCTTTACTTTTATTCTAGAAGCGATGCTATAAATTTTGTATCTATTGGCATATTTGGGATGTCAGATTTTAGCAGAATGTTCCAGTTCCCACGAAGGTCATCCTGCGTTGGCCATCACACTTCATGACATTTTTTGGCTTAATCCCATTTTCTCCTGCTAGAGTGTATGTTGACAAGTTATAGGGCAAGGATCGAATCTCTCATTCACAGCTATATAATGAGGAGAGTGCTGGAGCATATTATTCATTAGGGATGCAATCCTGTATTAGTCCATGTTTAAAGGTCCTTTTAGTTACTGAAATTCTAAACAGAAAATTTTAAAATGTACTTAATATCTACAATAGTGTTAATATTTTGTGCAGGCCCTTTGGTATAATAGGCTCTAGTGCACTGGAGAAATGCTAGGCAGTGGAACAGAGAATGGAAGGAAGGAGCTCTAAGGGTGGCACTGCTGAACTGTTTGGCATCTGGTGAATTCCTTGGTATGGCACTTAGCTTTTCCATATGCAAAATGAGGACCTTGGGCTAATTACACTCTAAGTGTCTTTTGGTTCTAAAACTTTATGGTGTGTGCAAGTGAAATATCACTGTAAAGGATTTTAGGAGGGTGACCCCAATGTTTGAGTGTTTCTTAAAAGCACTTGGTCTGGCAGACTGGATAATGCTTTATATTTTATCTGCAATAAAGCATAAAAGTGATGACAGATAGCTGTTGGTGCGGGCTGAGTGTGCCTGACAGAGCAAATGTTGACATAGGCCTACTGTGACATAATCATGCTTTTCATGTGATTTATTACTGGAAGAGGTGTATTTGTGAAAAGTTACATGCCAGCTGAATGTCATTCTCACGTCACTGATGTTATAATTTATAAAATGTTTACTTTTGCCAATGGGTACATATATATAATTTAATCAAATGGAAATCCGTCAGGGTTTACAATAATGAATAGTGGTCTTTCCAATCCCTTCTTACGCACAAATCCCAATTCCCCAAGCACTCTGGTTTTTTCTTTAATCGACTTTTGTTTGGTTATTTCTTTGCATATATTTCTGTTTCTAGATTTGTCAATTTTAGGCATCATGTTCTGTCTTTTTATACTGAGAGGGGATGATTCATAAGTTTTGAGAGGAAGTGACAGTAAACAGGCTTATTCAATCTGTTGTACTTAATGGGAATACTGCTCATCTGCCTTTGTGTGTGTGCGTGCTAAGTCGCTTCAGTCGTGTCCGACTCTTTACAACCCCATGGACTCTAGCCCACCAGGCTCCTCTGTCCATGGGATTCTCCAGGCAAGAATACTGGAGTGGGTTGCCATGCCTTCAGAGATGTTTTGTTTTTGTTTCTGTAGAATCGTTATGGACAGTAGCAAGATCATTAAGTCATAGACAGCCTTGGCCCTCTTGGATATCTAGTCTTCAAAAACTGAACTGTGTAGACAGTTCTAGGTCTTCTCCTGGGTGCATGAGAGCTGAGTGGTACCTGATCTCCTCCTCCTTCAGATTCCAAAGAGGAGGCTTATGGAGTTGCCTCTGTATTTACCTCCCTTCTCTTGGAAATGCCTCTCTCTCCCTTACCATCCCATTGCACCCATCTGCCTGGAGACCCTTCTTCTTCAATTCAAATCCAATATTAGCTCACCTTCTCTGTCTGAGAGCACTGCCCAGCCTTTCCGAGGGTTTATGGCTCCATCTTTAATTCACACAACTCTTGGTGTGAGTATTTTTGCCTGTTTTATGTACTTTCTTTTTAGTGTTCCATGCATCTCCTAGACCACTCTCTTGGGTGCACACCTTTAACTTTAATTCTCTTACAGACACCTTATATATGTCTCTCAGGTACCTCAAATTCATTGGGGACAGAGCTAAGCTCATTCTAGCCTTTCCTGAAGTCACTTTCCCTTCAGCACTCTGTATCTTGGTGAATGGCACTCCTGCTAAGGAGAGCCCCACTCCTTTCCTGCTCTCATCTAATCTGAAGTCCTCCAACTCTGCAAGGAGAAATCAGAGTAGGTCCCTCCCTTTTGAAAATACTCATTTATGCAACACTCATTTATGCAATAAATAAATAGCCTTGAGTAAGGCTTATGTGTTGACTTACTCAAACCCCTCAAGCCTTTGCACAGATATGCACCCTGTCTTTGGCATACTGAACCACTCAGGATTTCTGGAAGATAGCATTTCTCTCTTATCTGGGATTTTATCTTTACTGCACCATTTTGGAAAACCCCTTTCCCTTCACTTCCTAGACAAACTCCCATCATCACCTTTATAGTTCCTCCTCCGCTTTCACCAGTTCATCTCACAAGCCTTTCTGAGGTCCCTCAAACTGAGATGGGTGCCCCTGTAGTGGGCTGCCTCAGGTCTTGGGCTTACTTTGTGCATAACACCTGACACTATGTGGCGCTATAGACACTAAGAAGCATAGCCAATGTTTCTTTAGGATTATTTTGATCAAGGAATTGTAAGAAGTGTCTTATGGAGAGCAGGCCATCTAAATGTGGTTGTTTTATTACTAATAAAACAGACATAGTTGTCGGTTTACCTGCCTTATGCGTGACCCTCCTTGGAGACTAGCCTTGTCCCTGCTGAGAGAGCAGTGGATCCCTTGCCTGCCCCACTGGCCTCAGTGCTTTGGGGTAGGACAGACACTTGATTCAGTCTGGGTCAACCGAATTCTCTATTATTGAAATCTTGAATTTGGACTTTGAATGATATAGGAGGTCACTGAAAGCTCAGCTGAGAGAAATGACTACTTTTCATCCTGTGGGTGCAGAATAAGGCCAAGCAGAAAGGAGACTGGAGCTCTGCAGCCCATGGGTCCTGGGGAGGCAGAGAGCAGACCTCTGGTTCTGACTTTGAGCTGATGGTTTCAGCCCCTCATGAGGCCTGAGTAAACATACTGCCTTGGGGTCCAGGAGATCTCTTTGTGTCTGCCCCTAGATTTTCCTTCTTACATAAGCTAAATGACTGAGTTCTACTGCTTGAAATCAAGGTGTTCCTAATTAAGGTATTCATGTTTACCACAATACTGACTATGAGCCTTTTAAGGACATGGAGTGTGGACTGGGTACCTTGAGATAGTTAAAGCCAGTGTGGCTTCTTATAGCTGGTGTTCCTGGGGTTGTACCACTTGAAGCAGGCTTTTTGTGAAGCTTATTACTCCAGTTTAGAATTGCATTTTGTATGTGTGATAAATTTTCTAATCTAACGCAATCATTTCTTTTTAATAGTATACTTAGGATGTTCTAACTATGATTAATGGGCTGTATCTCCTAGAGCTGCTTAGCATCTGAAAAAATTAAGGCTAATGTTTAATGTGTGCAATCCATTGTTGGTTTTGCAGTAGTTACCTGGAATCTAGTATTCCAAAGATGGTATTAAATGTGTGTGTGTGTGTAATCTCTAAACACCCATTTATGTACACACATTTGAATTTCTACTTACAAAGGGTAACAGAAACAGAATTCTTAAGACCTTTAATTGGTACTTTCATGCTCCCTATATACTTCACTAGTGGGTGATCGAGATGATTAATATTACAGAAATGCATGCGGTTGTCAGAGATTCAAGAAGTGAGAAGAATAAAGATGTAAGCATATGTGTGATTTGCACAGATGTCTGTTCTAACACAAGGCCCTGTCAATAATTAAGAAGTACCCATTCTGGTGGCTACTATGTCTCTTCAGGTTTTCCCAGATCCTGTCCCTGCTGAACAGCATGCACAGATGGACTCTGGTTACAGGATACACCAGGCTTTAGGCTACATAATAATAGGTTATGTAGCCTCTTTAAGCCTCAGTTTCCTTCTGTTTTGTTTTCTTTTTTAAACAAATTGCATGGAATTCATGACGCTGATCTTGCAATCGTACATCAAATGACTCATCTATATAGTCTTGTGCATTATATTATACATAGTAGCATCTCAATAAATGCTAATGATTAATATTGCTGTTTAACTCAAAGTTAATTTGTTACTCTGAATTAAAACTTGAATAACATAGTGAAACATGTCAGTCAGGATAGCATTTGCAGACTACTAGAGAAGGCAATGGCACCCCACTCCAGCACTCTTGCCTGGCAAATCCCATGGATGGAGGAGCCTGGTGGGCTGCAGTCCATGGGGTCGCTAAGAGTTGAGCACGACTGAACGACTTCATTTTCAGTTTTCACTTTAATGCATTGGAGAAGGAAATGGCAACCCACTCCAGTGTTCTTGCCTGGAGAATCCCAGGGACGGGAGAGCCTGGTGGGCTGCCGTCTGTGGGGTCGCACAGAGTCGGACATGACTGAAGAGTCTTAGCAGCAGCAGCAGAACATCTGTAGTGGATAGCACCATCACACTTGAACATGCAGAATGTCTCCTTTGCATGCAGGACAACTCTTAAGTGTGTAAATGTATTTGGGCATTCTTGCTTGGTTCTCTTCAGTGCAGAGACTGAAAGAATGCTGAGAACTTCAAAACTTCACTTATACCTCATAAGCCTTAGCTTATAAAATCCTACTAAAATCTTGTTGATAAGGTTATTCACAATTCCTATTTCATTGTTAGTGAGTTATAGCAATTCAAACTAATCAAAAGTAGACAAATGATCTTTGTTGCATGCCATTTATTAGATGCTGGCAATGACTTAATCTTCTATTTATTTAACAAGTATGTGAGTGCTTACCATAGTGCTAAGCACTATTCTAAGTCCTGGAAATATAATGATGACCAATAAAAGCAGATCCCTTCTCTCATGGAATTAGGGAAGATGCAAAGTATTATTAGGTAAACAGGATGGTCTCCAAAGTTTAGAAGCATCTTGGAAAAGAATAAATAGGGAGCTGTGACAGTGAATGGTGTAGATAGGTGGCAATATTAGGTGAGTTGTAGAAAAATAAGCTCTCAGGAAGTGATGTTTGAGTAACATCACGGACTTTTGGACTCAGTGGGAGAGGGAGAGGGTGAGATGACTTGGGAGAATGGTATTGAAACATGTATAATATCATGTAAGAATCGAATTGCCAGTCTATGTCCGATGCAGGATATGGCATGCTTGGGGCTGGTACGCGGGGATGACCCAGAGAGATGTTGTGGGGAGGGGGCGTGGGAGGGGGGTTCAGGTTTGGGAACGCATGTACACCCGTGGTGGATTCATGTCAATGTATGGCAAAACCAATACAGAATTGTAAAGTAAAATAAAAAATAAATAAATTAAAAAAAAATAGGCTTTGTGATAACTGTACAAACACCTCTAGGCAGGCAGACAGAAGGGGGTCCAGTGAGTGCACTGTATCTCCATGTAGTAGACCAAACAGTGGTCCTAATCCCTGGAACCCATGGGTGTTACCTGATGTAGTGACCTTTGAGTAGGTGTGATTAAGGATTTTTAGATGAAGAGATTATTTTGTATTGTCCAAGTAGGCCCCTAAATGCATCATAAAATGTTCTTATAAGAGAGAGGCAGCAGGATATTAGCCACAGAGCTGTAGCAGAGGAGGAAGCGACGTGAAGATGGATGCAGAGGTCAGAGTGGTGCAACCACAAGCAGAAGAATGCTGGCAACCATAGCAGCTGGAACAGCAAATAGTGAATTTTCCACTAGAGCCTCTGGAAGGAGTATGGGCTTCTATCACCTTGACGTTGGCCTTCTGGCCTCCAAAGCTGTGAGAAATAAATTCCTATTATTTTGAAACACTAAATTTGAAATCATGCATTAGAGCAAACTTAGGAAACTAATATACATGCTGAGTGAGAACTAGAGTGATAAGGGGCTTATAAACTGAATCTGATTGTTTTCTGTGTGCAGAGAAACAGTTCTGCTTTGCGTAATGTTAAGCATATCAGTTTGGCTCCTGGCAGTCAAAGTAAAATAGATCATGGTGGGGAAAGGTTGTGGGTAGGAACAGAGTGGAAACACAGTAGTTAGGATTCAGTTGCAGTCATCTAAGCAGTGTCTTGGTTTAGGATAGAAGCAGTAGGAACAGAGAGTAGATGAATTCAGATAATGTTTCAGAATTACAGAACAAAACTCACTAAGGGATTGGTTGTACAACCTAAAGACAGAGGTACCTTGATCTGAATAAAAGTAAAATTATAAAGTTAAGGACAAAGTAACTGTTCATCCTGTTGATAGTAAATATAATCTGATAAATTTTAACAGTTCTTTTATTTTTAAATAAACTAAATTATGTATGAAATAGGTATCTTAAGGACTTTTCCTAAGCTATCTTAGCAGTCTTCATAATTAGAAGACAAGATTGCTTGTGTACGAGAGTGATGAGCAGAGTAAGTGCCTCTTCTGGTGCATTTTGAGGAAATGTGTTAGAGAATACTGTAGAATGTACCAGTTTTTGCACTCTTCCCCAGAAGATACTAGCATGACTGCTTGTTTTGAAGCTTTTAGAATCTCTGTGTCCCTGCATGATTAAAAGTATGTGTGGTGCAGACATTACAAGGACAATTAGAGCACAATTTCATCTCACATTTTGCCATTATTTGGTGATAACCCAGCATTGTGCTGGGAGTGACTGACTGACAGAAACAGTTGATCAATGTTTAATACTCAATATTACTATTTAAAAGCACTTATTTTTTCTCTGTTGTAGTTCACTAACAAATGGTAAAACTGAAGAACCTATATGTTTTATTATCCAAATAGGATGTATTTTTGATGTCCAGAAAAATTTTATCCACAATAGTCAATTTCCATTACTTAGGAAAATAATGTGTAAAATGACAAGGGTTCAGATTCAATCTATGAAATCAAATTGTTTAATAATAATAATAAAATGGTAATATTTAGGTATTAATATAATATTAATTGAATTAGTAAAACCTAAATATAATATCAATTTAGTAGGTCAATATCAGTGAATGTTACTGTGGGCTAAGTATTACTTTATGAGTTATTCTTTATTTAATCTTCATAACTAATTCTAGCTAATTTACAGTAGTTGAAGTAGCATTTGTCAAATCTGGGCTGAGGCAGTTGAAAGTCAAGTGTCTCTTTTGCATCAAGTTCGTCTGCCTGCTTTAGTAACTGTGGAGTTCCAAATGGGCATCTACAAGAGGGTCACCAAGCTGCTTTGTATATGTACGAGAAACAAGTTTAAGTTAAGCTACTGAGAGATCCAGGTTATTTTGTTATACAGTATGATCTTTTCTATCTTACATTTAATAATAGTATGTTATGGAGTCACATTGTTCATTTGGTATCCTCTTGGAACATAATGGAATGGTGAGTTTGGTAGTAAAGAAATATGTTTTATTTTTGTGACAAATCTTAAAGTCTCCATGTAAGACTAATTGTTGGTTACACAAAATGGTAATGGTTTCAACAAGAGCATAATATTCAGCATAAATAATTCTTTAAAATAACGCAACATAGAATTATATTATCTATACTAAATGACTCATTAGATAACTTTCCTTATAAAAGGGTTCTATAACACTGCTTTACTTCATGTTATAAAGTATAAAGAGAACGAAAGATAATAGAGATATGTGGTACTACAGAAAAATCTACCATGGAAGAGGAACCTCTGTATAAAGAGGTTGCAAAAAAGGTTAGTGGAAACCCAAGCGGGGGCCAGAGTTTTTTATGTCTAGCTGTAAGAAAGTAGCTAAATATATTATTCCTTTTCAGTACAAACAAATGAAAAAAGAAAAAGAAAGCATGAAGTTCTTGTACTAATACCTGAAATTCATTTGGGTATGTTACCTGTCAAGATTATGTTATTTGTGCAGAATTTTGAAAAAAGATGCATAGTTTTCACTGAATTTTATTGAAATTCTTATCTATTCCATATATCACAATGAAGGAACTACAGAGGGAGACAACAGAGAAAGCAACAAGAATTTGACCTAAGAATAAAAGATTTTAATTAAATTATTCAAGTGAATAAAAGGATGAGAATTTTATCTAGGACTGCCTGAATTTCTGATAATTTCTTGTCCTTTGGCATGCTTACAATGTCAGATGGTATTTAGATCTCTGTATTTCCTGTGCCAGCAGAGGATGCTATATTTTTAATGGAGTTTCTGTGGTATGTACATCCAAAGATTCATCCTGGTATCACTTGTTGATTTTATCTCTACTAAGCTTCTGCAGAAGTAGATGTTTTTCTGGAATTCTCTTGTATTTTCTATGATTTAACAAATGTCAGCTATTTGATCTCTGGTTCCTCTGCCTTTTCTAAGTCCAGCTTGAACATCTGGTAGTTCTCAGTTCATGTACTATTGAATTCTGGCTTGGAGAATTTTGAGCATTATTTTGCTAGCATGTGAGAGGAGTGCAATTGTGTGGTAGTTTGAACATTCTTTGGCATTGCCTTTCTTTGGAAGTGGAATGAAAACACCTTTTTCGGTCTTGTGGCCACTGCTACATTTTCCAAATTTGCTGGCATATTGAGTGCAGCACTTTCACAGCATCATCTTTTAGGATTTGAAATAGCTTAGCTGGACTTCCATCACCTCCACTAGATTTGTTTGTAGTGATGTTTCCTAAGGCCCACTTGAGGTCACATCTGATGATGTCTGGCTCTAGGGAGTGATTATATCATTTCACTCCTGAGAAATCTGTATGCAGGTCAAGAAGCAACAGTTAGAACTGGACATGGAACAACATACTGGCTCCAAAATCAGAAGATGGTGCCGTTAGCCATGAAATTAAAAGACTCTTGCTCATTGGAAGAAAAGCTATGACCAACCTAGACAGCATATTAAAAAGCAGAGGCATTACTTTGCCAACAAAGGTCTGTCTAGTCAAAGCAGTGGTTTTTCCAGTAATCATGTACGGCTGTGAGACTTGGACCATAAAGAAAGCTGAGCACCAAAGAACTGATGCTTTTGAACTGTGGTGTTGAAGAAGACTCTTGAAAGTCCCTTGGACTGCAAGGAGATCAAACCAGTCAATCCTAAAGGAGAGCAGTCCTGAATATTGATTGGAAAAACTGATGCTGAAGCTGAAGCTCCAATACTTTGGCCACCTGATGTGAAGAACTAACTCATTGGAAAAGAACCTGATGCTGGGAAAGATTGAAAGCAGGAGAAGCGGACGACAGAGGATGAGATGATCAGATGGCATTGCCGACTCAATGGACATGAATTTGAGCAAGTTCCAGGAGTTGGTGATGGGCAGGACGGCCTAGCATGCTGCAGTCCATTGAGTCGCAAAGTGTTGGACCCTACTGAGCGACTGAACTGAATTGAACTGAAGCTTCTGCAAATGAGAATTGTAGCCTGTCGGTTATCTCATCAGATGGTTTAATCACAAAGAAGCCCATTTTTTAAAAAAAGTTCATTGCAGTCTAATATACTTAAAGGGAGACAAGAGGACAGTTTCTCTATCTATGGAGATTATAGAACATTTCTCTCAGTGGTGACAGCAAACCACACAAATACCAAGTGTTGTTCTAAGTTGATAGAGAAATTGCATTTTTAATGGTTATCTTCTCCTACATCATTCTGGATGGTGAAACGGCAGTACATCTCATTCTTTGAATAAATATTTTTGAATGCTTATTATTTTCTGGGTTTTAGAGGTATATAGGCAAGCTTACATTTTCTTTTAAAGACAAAGAGGCTATGTGAGAGTCAGTAAATTATCAGTTAGCTTGTTGTGGTAAGATACACACTATGTTCCACATTTTAGCAGTTTTGAAGTCAGATGCAACTCACAATTCAATATGTCTTCCCTACCATTGGCTAGAAAGCAGTCTGACATCTCTGTCATTTCCTGCTTATGCCCAAACTTGTTAAAATATGGATACATTGTTGCCAGTTGAGTTGGGTCATTATCTTGTTAGTATTACCCAGGTTTAGTTTAATACTGCCATTTAAAATGTCTTTGAGATTACATTGTGATTTGACATTAAAACAGAAAGTTGTTACAGCAAACCTAGAAAAGAGCACTTAAATTTAATATTAATGAAGCTTTTTTGCAAGAATGACTACAATTTAGTATTTTACTGAAAACAATAAACAACAGATCTCATTTACATTTTCCTGTTTAAGTAGAAGAGTGATAGATGATAAAAATAAATGGCTAAATAAGTCTATAAGAACCTTTTTAAAATTATCTCTACATTCAGAATTCAACATGGTAAGAATATATTGTCTTACTTTAATTGACAGCATTTTGCTTTGTTAGGAATACACATAATAATAGTGCATCTTATGACCGATGGCTTCTGAGTCAATGAAATACAATTTTAGTAAACCAGAAAATATTTAGTGGTTATAAGGATTATGAAAATAGGATGAGGTGCTAGAAAATGGCTGAACCCAGAGGGGGTGAGGTACTTCAGAGAGGTGGTCTGAGAAGGTCTTTCTGAGGATGTGGAAGCCAAAACCTGGATGACAAAAATGAGTCATGTTCCAAGAAGAGCGTTCCAAGGGGAGAGACAGCAAGTTCAAAGGCCCTGAGGATGATTATGTGTGGCATCTTCAGCCAGCAGAGAAGGCTAGTATTCTTGAGTACAGCAAAGGCTGATGTAATGATATTTTTATCTCCTGTTTGTTTCAGCAGCTGGAGAGCTACTTATGCAATTCAGATGTTGCCCTTCTCCTAGTAATTGAGGTCGCCTCTCTGTGCATTTGGGAAACGGTGATCTCATCACATATCCTCTTCCAGTTAGTTCCACTTTGTGTCGTATCACCACACAGAGGCCCACCGACATTCCTGCTGTGTTCTGGTGATGTCTCTGTCCCCTCCACAGCCCAGTCTCTGGAGGACATATGACTGACCACATTCAATTTTACTTAATATTTTTGTAGAGAAAACGGGGACCGAAATAGGCTCTAGGATTCTGATGGTCTTTCTGCCTCATCTTATATGCCTGTGAGCCCCCATCCGCCTGCATTTCTGCAGACTGCAGCCTCTTGTTAGGCTTCTCAGGCCCCACCTGTCTCTTTCTTTCTCTGTTGCCCCACCCACAGTCCCCCTTTATTTTCCTGTGCTGAGTGGTTTAGCTATTTCTTATTTTTGGTATGTCCCTTCAGCTTTTGCCTTCATGTCTCACCTTCATCTCTTAAGAAATTGATTGAAGTATTTTACGTGAGGTTTCTTCTCGAGAAGAACTCTGGTACCGACCTTTAAGATGGTAAATTCCATACCTTGCTGCTCCAAGGATGCATCTGATAGTGGTATGCAAGATTCCTTGCCATCATGATAGCAATGTTTTATTCTACTCCTTTTCCCTTCCCTGTATAAGTAAAAAAGAAAAATAGTGTGTTCCTAGGAGACATGACTGAGAAAATATGTATTTATAAGCATGTATTTACTTCCACGTATCTGCTCATGACTCAGAATGATAGCAGGAGGAAGTGTTGCAGGTTAGGGGGAAAGTTGACAAGAAATGCTTTGAAATTTTCATGCCTATTACTTCAGTAGATGGAAAGTAAATGTGTCTGGGATTCCTCATCTTTAAACCACTCTCCAGGATGCCTGAATTGCTGCCCACAATGCTCCCTGGAAAGATAAACACAATTATTTGAAGTTACCAAAAGGATAAAGGAAAAAAAAGACAACAATGACTGAGATCCTCTTTGTCAGGAAAATATAGTTTGAATTGGAGGCAGTTCTCTGCCAAGTTCCTTGCATTTTTTTTAAGATTTATGTAGATTTCCAGTTTAATTTCAAACATTTCAAGATACACCTGAAGAACATTTCAATGTTGGCTGTAAAACTGGTAGTCACAGAGTTTATTTGAAAACTGCTGAATCACTGGATGTTTGGACTTTGCATTTCTAGGTCACCATGAGGATAATTTAATTTCTGAATGCAGTATTGTCATTAAGAATTATGGGGAACAATATAGCAGCAACATCAAAAATAATAATTCTTGTCATTTATTGAGCATTTTTCATGTGGTAGGACAGTGCCAAAGACCTCATGTGCGTTATCTCATTAAATCCACACAGTAAATCTTCTCAGTAATGTGCGATTTTTGCCCTCGTTTTAGAGTTCAATAAATGAAATTTCCCCAAAGAGAAGCCACACTTTCAAAACAGATTTTTCTTATAACAAAACACTATAGCGCCTCTTCTAAACTGGCATTTTTCTAATAGCAAACGCTTCTTCTTGATTATTTATGGCAGACTTAGAAAAGAAAGGAGAAGTACATTCTTAATCATTCGAGGAGTTAGCCGTTTGTGACAGCCTTTCCATGTACCAAGAGAGTCTCAACTGGGAGTAACACTATTATGCTAGAGATGTTTTGGTTGCTATGATGAATATAGGCGTTTAGTGGACGTGGACCAAGGAAAAGGGCTTTCCATGGGGATGGGTTTGGGCATGAATTTTAAGTGAAACTCTGTAGCACATTTTGATAAATTAAGCCATTTCCTTCTAGACCAGCATTTAATCTCTCTCCTTTCCCTTTATTCAGGATGTCAGAGGCTTGACTGAGGTATGATCAACCTAAACCATGTTTTAAGGGACTTCCCAGGTGGCTCAGGGGTAAAGAATCTGTCTGTCAATGCAGGAGGCACAAGAGATGTGGCTTTGATCCCTGGGTCTGGAGGATCCCTGGGAGGAGGAAATGACAACCCAGGCTAGTATTCTTGCTGGGAGAATTCCATGGACAGAGTAGCCTTGTTACAGTCCATGGGATCTCAAAGAATGGGACACGACTGAGTGCACAAATACCATGCTTTATCAGTAAGCACAGGTAGCCTCCCCGTGTCCTTCTTATATTCTTCTCAGGTGTACCAGGGTGGATTTATAGACCAGAGGAGTTGTAATGGACAGAAACTGCGGAGTGGAATTTTGGGAGGTTGGTTGTTACTCAGCTAATGATAGCAGTTCCTGCTCATGAGTGAATTCATGTGAATTCCTAAGAACCCAGATGAGCTATCATCTTCCTCCTCAGAATTCATAACAGAAATCGATAGAGGCACAATGACCGAATATACTAGAATACTATAGTACTGATACAAATACTAAAACTAAATAACTAATAAATAGCAATGCTGCTCACTGGGAGAAAGTCCATGCATCTTTGTGTCAAAGTTCTCAGAGCTTCCCTGTGTCCTGTTCTTGCCAGCACTGGTTAGTTGTTCATATTCTTCTCTCAGTTTTGGAGCTCTGTGTGTACATGTGTGCATTCTATATATGCATACACACATTTTTAAATTGAGCCATAATCATTGCTTGAAAAACCAGCAAACAAAACTGACTAACACGCAATTTTCCCGGGACGGGAACATGATATTAAAAGCTCTTCTTTATTGTTACCTTTGCATAGATAATTTAAAATTTAATAAATGTTTAATGTTCAGTACTTGCTAGAACCAATTTAGAATCTAGGCTTCTACCCAGCATAACTGTGACGTCTTTGACAAGTGAATCTGGTTTTGTGACTTCATTGCCCTTGACTTGCTACATATTAAAACCACCTAGAAACTGATACCTCAAAGTCCAGATTGTACCCGTATTAATTAAATTAGAAAGTCTGAAGGTGCCATGTAGGCATCAGTAGTTTTCAAAGATGCCCAAGCAACTCCAAATTGCAGCAGAATTTGGGAGTTACTTGCCTAAAAGGCAAACCTTTGGTTTCCTTCTCTGGCTTCTGTCTCCCATTCCAGCCTCAGCTCTGGCCCTTTCCTTCCTCATACTTCAGTTCTTATACAATGCTTTTCTATCATTCTTCAGCTTTTTTTTTTTTTTTGTCAGAATAACTTTTTCTTTGGAATCACAGTATATAAAATAGGAAAGAAAACAGAGCTCGTGAGGTAACAATGGCATTGGTGCTGTCAGAGGGTCTTGAACCTGTGAAGATCTATAAAGCTCCCCCTCTTCCACCGAAATAAAACAAACAACAACAAGACTCCAAAGAGCAGAGTTCAAACACCATTGCTTTAGCACTTTCAGTTTCAAATAAAGCTTCCTGTGCAGTTGGGAGAGCTCCTGTAATTTCTTACTCCAAGGATTCTATAGTTTGCAATTCTTTTTTTCTTCTCAATTAGAGTTCTTTCACAGTTCTATAACTCCTTTTATTTGCATTGCAGAGTTCCTTACTGGGTGGGAGGGAGAGGGGAGGTGTTGTAGCGGGTGCTTGTAACTGAGCAGACTCACAGCCTGTTTGTTCTAAGGGTTGGCACAGTGTGGCAGACGTACAGCACTTGCCACGTTGTATTGATATGCTTTGTGTATGTGTGCCCCCCTTTACTGGACCTTAACTTCCTCAAGAACACGAATTGCCTTTGATTGTTTCTTTCACATCTCACATAATGCCTGGAGGTAGGAAGGCTGTTTTTCTCCTTACAAATTAGCTGAATTAACAACTAAGTTTATTTGAGTTTAAAGAAGCCCATTGAAAACACTTGCCCGTCCCACTTGGTTTTTGATAAAACTGATATTGAAGCATGTCTTCTAGTGTGGGTTTCTTGCTGCCTGTGGCACCCCAGTCGCACACCCCAGCTCTGCAGGGCTGGGTGAGGGGCACCTCTCCAGTGCTGCTCCCGTGAACTCTAGGCAGTGGGAATACTTGCTGCAGGCCCAGCTTTCCATTCTTAACTCGCAAAGTGTTGACCCAGTTTCTCTTCTTTGAGAATCAGCAAGGGAGATGCACAAAGAATTAGCCTACCAATTGAAGGAGACTCGGATTCGATCCCTGGGTCCAGAGGATCCCCTGGAGAAGGAAATGGCAACCCACACAAGTATTCTTGCCTGGAAAATCACAAGGACAGAGGAGCCTGGAGGTCTACAGCCCATGGGGTTGCAAAGAGTCAAGACATGACTCAGCACGCATGCACTCAAGAGAGGTGCTAGAGTCTAGAAGTATCCTCCTCGAGCTCTCTCCACTTGGAAGGAAAAACTCAGAGTCAGGTGTAAAAGGATCCCTCCTGCGAAGCCTCAGCACCACCGTGACCATACTCGGCCACTCTGCAGTGCTATACCCTCAGCCATTGAGCTTTAGGCTTCATTCTACAACATGTATGAGATTATGAGTACTGCTCTGCTATTCTAGGTCCGGAAATGAACATGTTGCACCTTAATTATACAGCGACAGTGCCATCTGTGGCCATAATATGAACAGCTTTACCACTGCCTAACTCAAAATCAAGAGTACTCATTCTATGCATTTGCTAACAAAATTATAGGAAATTTTATATTTTTGCAGATAAAATTATGAGAATATTTTCGCTGTTATGGCGAGTTGTTGGTAAATACACAGCAGTATAATAACATGTAATTTGATTCTTAAAGTGTTCCTAATAGTGGGATATTCTTGAAAGTCTGTAAACAAGATCCATTTGGGAATAAAATCATATGGTTTTAATTGAACCCAGGTCTGAATACATGTAATCTTTAGTTACTATCTTAAATTAACTGTGTCCCTGATAATTTTCATGTGAACAACTTAAAAAGTCTGAAATTAAGAACTCTCATAAACACTTTATTTAAGGTAGAAATTTTCTCAGTATAATGTAATAATAATTACAGAGTACATGAATAAAAAGAGTACATGAATATCTTCTTGATATGTGCTACCCTTTATATGTATTATTTTATTTGATCCAGAAAACAACCCTATGAAGTACACATTTAGCCCTATTATCAAAGTAATAAATTTAGGTAGTTGTTCAAGGTCAATTAATGTTAAGCAGAAACTTCAGATACCAAAGCAGGTGCTTCTTTATGTTTAAGCTAGGTTGTGAAGAAATGTTTCTAACCCTCCCTGAGGCATGTAAGCAACCAGTAGTTTGGTTCATACCAATCATTCTCCTCCACTAAGTTTAAAAGTCCTGGCTACTCCTGAAACTTAGGACTGCCCATGGAAGAAGCTAGAATGTGTTTAATAATGAAGATCATCAGAGTGCTTCTTTGCTGTAGCAATTTTAATAGTAAAAGGGAATTATCAGTCTAAAATCAGTGTTTCTGTCTCATCTGCTTTAAAAGAAATGCAGCTAAATGATTGTTTTTATTGTTTTCTGCTTGACAGTGTATATGTTATTTTACTGACTCATCTCTTTTCTTCAAGATCCTTTATTTTAAATTTTTAAATAGCTTATGTGAGGAGGAAAGCCTGCATGTAGTGCATCTTTTCTGGAGAATGGGAAACTCTCATTTTTTTAACCCTCATTTTTTGTAGAGGTTTTAGGAAAGGGTATTGTTTGGATAGGAGACAATACTGAAAAGGATTCATTACATTATTAACATAGGTATATTTGCCTATCAAAACTTTGCTTCATTATAAACCACTACAAAGCTCTAAACTTTTTCTAGCCACTTTGATAAAATTCATAATTTTATGAATCTTTCTGAATAAATGAGAAACAAATGAACACAAACACACTAGATTTGATGAATATACACATTTATACTAATAATTAGTGACAGTGAGGGTCTTCCAATCATGGAGGTCTTGTCTATGACCTCTCTGATGGATGTTGATTCAGGACTTTAAGTGCAGGAGGGGATATATTTCAAAAGGGAGGGGATGTATGTATACCTATGGCTGATTCATGCTGAGGTTTGACAGAAAACAGCAAAATTCTGTAAAGCAGTTATCCCTCAATAAAAAATTAATTAATTAAAAAATCCAGCTTTTAATTAAAAAAAAAAATTAAGTGCAAGAGACTCGCCACCACACACGCCCATTCATAGCTATTGACTTCAGAGGAAGAAAGTCTTTTCATGCCTTAAAGTGGAATCTACTTCCTGGAAATACACCCAGATTGTTCTGATTTAACAGATGAATATGCAAGATAACCCTTTCCTCCATCCTGACAACTCCTAAAATATACCGGTGTCTATTTTGTTCTTTGCCTTTTACACTTGTTATGTTTGTGCTCAAGAGCGAAGCACAGAGGTTCTCTGTGGCTGAGGTGGGAGGGGAGAGGAAGGTAAAGATTTTTGTTAGCTTGAGCCTGAAAACAAAACAAAATACCTGGGAAAACAAAGCGTTTGGAACTTGATAAGGTTCACTTCAAAGCACTATTGACATCATATGGAAAAAGTTTTGATAAATTCAGTGTCGCTTTTCTCCAGGAGTCTAAGTCCTCTTCTCTTCCACTTTGCATAATTTCTTTAGGGGTAATCTTGTTAAATCCCATCCCTGTAATTACCCTCTATCGATCACTGATTCTTAGGTCTTCCTCCATCGCTGAACTGTTATGTCTGACTGCTTACTGGCACCCCTATTTGCGTATTTCACCAGCATCATGTGAATGCCATATCATATAAATTGATAACAGAAAAAAACAGTCATCTTTTCCTGCCAAATATGCTTCTCCTCCTTTTTTTTTTTTTTTTCCCCCTATCTTATTGAGCAACTGTGACTCAGAGAGTAAATAATCTTCCTGCAATGCAGGAGACCTGGGTTTGATTCCCTGGGTTGGGAAGATCCTCTGGAGAAGGAATGGCTATCCACTCCAGTATTCTTGCCTGGAAAATTCCATGGACAGAGGAGCCTGGCGGTCTACAGTCCATGGGGTCACCAAGAGTTGGACACTGAATGACTAACACATTCACTTTTTCACCATTCACTCAACCACTTGAGATGGACATTTGAGAAGGCTGCTTGCTTCTTCCTTCTACTTCACTCTCTTATCTATCAGTAAACTGGTTTTCACCTCCTAAATAGCTCCCAAAGCTCTCTCTCTGCATTCCCACTGTAGCCACCCTGGCCGAGGCTCCTGTCACCTCGAGCCTGCATCCCTGCGGAGCCTGCATGATGTTTCTGCATGCCCTCTTCTCGAATGTTCCCTGCATATTTCTGACTTAGGCCTTTTATACACACTTTCCTCTGCAGAAACCCTCTGTCTGGCTTTGACTGGCCCTACTGGCCCCTCACCGCTCCCACAGTTGCAACCTCAATTCAGTGGCTGGTTTCTTAGATTTAAGCTGTCAGCTCCAGGAGTGAAGGACGACCTTTTCTCCACTGTTTCGCAGCAGGGAGTTTGAGATAGACTAGGCAGTCAGTGACTCTTTGTGGGCAAATAAAGGGTCAGTCTTCGAACTGAGAGCCTTGATGGATAGGTTTGGCCTTACCAAGCAGAGATGAAGACTGCATAGTCTGATGCAAAGAATAACTACAGAAGAACTGTGATAGTTGGACTTTTACCTAATATAAGCAAATTTTTAATTATTTTTCTTTATCATCTGGAGTCAATACCCAGTGACTTTATAGATACTAAGATAGACAAAAGGAAATATATTTTAGAAAAATTTCAAATCTCAGGAGGAATGGGGTTTGAATATAACAAAAAGGAATATGGGGTATGTATAAAACAAAGGACATTTAAAATTTTTTTCAAAGTCTACATTAAAATTGCAAGCTTTGCTAGCAAGTTCTTTATTTTTCCTTTGAATTCATGAATTCAGAATAAAGACAAATGAATACCACTTCAAATGTTTTTAATTAGTTGAATTCATGACTTCAGGATATTACTGACTCAGAGTTTACTAGGTTTAAGAATTGATAGAAGACTTATTAATAATAGATACTTGTATGCATTATTTAACATTCACTAAACAACCATAGTTCTGTCTCCATAGACAAATAAAGCTGTGGTTTGAGGCAATTAACTAGACATTTTGAGAACTTTTTACTTCAATTGTCTAGATAATTGCCCTGGTGTCTTATTTGCTTTTCATGAGCAGGTGAAGAGATAGAATGTAAAGTTTTCTTTCTCTTTTAAAGAGCATTTTATAGAGGGAAAAAAAAAAATCTTCATCTTCAAAACTGGCACCCAGGCTAATAATAGGGACCTAAGCATTCTTTCCCAGGCATCACACAATCACTGTTACAGTCAGAAGTTTTAAACGTGCTATGCTGCTAGTCTTACACTTATTTTATGTTTGTATTTTTTAAAGTGAATTTTCAAATACAATGCCATTTTTAATAAATATTGGCTACCATGGAAGTTCCCAGGAAAACATTCTTTTAAAAAGGAGAGAAATAAAGCTTACCAAATTTACAGTGGTTTATATTGTTGAGATTAACATTAGAAGGAAAAAATGTAAACACAGCTGCGTGGAGTTTGTAGCAGATCTAGGGACCCCAGCTGGTACTAAGAGTAATTTTTCCTCTTTGTATCAGGTTTTTTGGTCTGTGTAATCTTTTGTTCCGTGTTCCCCTATGTAGACAAAATCATCAACCAAGGTATAGTTCTAAGCAATGTAAATTTTAATATTAAAAAGTCTGAACGCTGAAATTAAGGGCAACTCGTTTTTATTTCACAGCCTTGTAAATTAGCTAAAGTAAAAAATTGTTTAGTGAAGATTGTGTTTTATATCACATAGGACACAAATAAAGGTACGCGGATACCCCTCGTTTTGCTGCTAACTATGTTATTCAGTTCAGTTCAGTTGCTCAATCATGTTCAGCTCTTTGCAACCCCATGGACTGCAGCATGCCAGTCTGTCCTGTCCATAACAAACTCCTGGAGCTTGCTCAACTCATGTCCACTGAGTTGGTGATGCCATCCAATCATCTCATCCTCTGTTGCCCTCTTCTCCTCCTGCCTTCAATCTTTCCCAGGATCAGAGTCTTTTCCAATGAGTCAGTTCTTCTCATCAGGTGGCCAGAATGTTGGAGTTTCAGCTTCAGCATCAGTCCTTCCAATGACTATTCAGGACTGATATCCTTTAGGATGGACTGGTTGGATCTCCTTGCAGTCCAAGGGGCTCTCAGGAGTCTTCTTCAACACCACAGTTCACAAGCATCAATTCTTCCATGCTCAGCTTTCTTTATAGTCCAACTCTCACATCCATACATGACCACTGGAAAAACCATAGCCTTGACTAGACGGACCTTTGTTGGCAAAGTAATGTCTCTGCTTTTTAATATGTTGTCTAGGTTGGTCATAGCTTTTCTTCCAAGGAACAAGTGTATTTTAATTTCATGGCTGCAGTCACCATCTGCAGTGATTTTGGAGCTCAAAAAGATAAAGTCTGTCACTGTATCCCTTGTTTCGCTATTTCCCATGAAATGATGGGACTGGATGCCATTATCTTCATTTTTTGAATGTTGGGTTTTAAGCCAGCTTTTTCACTCTCCTCTTCCACTTTCATTAAGAGGCTCTTCAGTTCTTCTTCACTTTCTGCCATAAGGGTATGGCAGTATATGCAATAACCTCTGCATATGTGAGGTTATTGATATTTCTCCTGGCAATCTTGATTCTAGTTTGCTTTTCATCCAGCCCAGCATTTAACTAGATCAACTCTGCATTCAAGTTAAATAAGCAGGGTGACAATATACATTCTTGACCTACTCTTTTCCCAATTTGGATTCAGTCCGTTGCTCTAAGTTCAGTTCTGTTGCTTCTTGACCTGCATACAGGTTTCTCAAGGGGCAGGTAGGTGGTCTGGTATTCCCGTCTCTTCAAGAATTTTTCACAGTTTGTTGTGATCCACACAGTCAAAGGCTTTGGTGTAGTCAATGAAGCAGATTTTTTGTTTTTGTTTTTTTTTTTTCCCCCCCCTGGAATCCTCTTGCTTTTTCTATGATCCAATGGATGTTGGCAATTTGATCTCTGGTTCCTTTGCCTTTTCTAAATCTAGCTTGAACATCTGGAAGTTCTCAATTCATTTACTGTTGAAGCCTGGCTTGGAGAATTTTGAGCATTATTTTGCTGATGTGTGAGATGAGTGCAATTATGTAGTAGTTTGAACATTCTTTGGCATTGCCTTTCTTTGAGATTGGAATGAAAACTGACATTTTCCAGTCCTGCCTGTGGCTACTGCTGAGTTTTCCAAATTGGCTGGCAAATTGAGTGCAGCTCTTTCACAGCATCATCTTTTAGAATTTGAAATAGCTCAACTGGAATTCTATCACCTCCACTAGATTTGTTCTTAGTGATGTTTCCTAAGGCCACTTGAGTTCCCATCCCAGGAGAATGTCTGGCTCTAGGTGAGAGATTGCACCATCATCGTTATCTGGGTCATGAAGACCTTTTTTATATATTTCTTCTGTGTATTCTTTCTAACTCTTCTTAATATCTTCTGCTTCTGTTAGGTCTGAACCATTTCTGTCCTTTATTGTGCCCATCTTTGCATAAAATGTTCTCTTGTTATCTCTAATTTTCTTGAAGAGATCTCTAGTCTTTCCCATTCTATTGTTTTCTTCTATTTCTTTGCATTGATCACATAGGAAAGGTTTCTTATCTCTCCTTTTTATTCTTTGGAACTCTGCATTCAGATGGGCATATCTTTCCTTTCCTCCTTTGCCTTCAGCTTTGCTTCTTTGCTTAGCTATTTTTAAAGCCTCTCAGACAACCATTTTGCCTTTTTTACATTTCTTTTTCTTGGTGATAGTCTTGATCACTGCCTCTTGTAGAATGCCGCGGACCTCTATCCATAGTTCTTCAGGCACTATTTCTGTCAAATCTAATCTCTTCAATCTATTTGTCATTTATACTGTATAATCCTGAGGTATTTGATTTAGGTTGTACCTGAATAGTCTAGTGGTTTACCCTACTTTCTTCAATTTAAGTCTGAATTTTGCAATAAGAAGTTCATGATCTGCATGATCTGAGCCACAGTCAGCTCCCAGTCTTGTTTTTGCTGACTGTATAGAGCTTCTCCATCTTTGGCTGCAAAGAATATAATCAATCTGATTTCAGTATTGACTATCTGGTGAAGTCCATGTGTAGAGTCATCTCTTGTGCTGTTGGAAGATGATGTTTGCTATGACCAGTCCATTCTCTTTGCAAAACTCTGTTAGCCTTTGCCCTGCTTCATTTTCTTTTTAATTAATTAATTAATTTATTTTTTATTTTACTTTACAATTCTGTATTGGTTTTGCCATACATTGACATGAATCCACCACGGGTGTACATGCGTTCCCAAACATGAACTCCCCTCCCACCCCCCTCCCCACAACATCTCTCTGGGTCATCCTTGTGTACCAGCCCTAAGCGTGCCGTATCCTGCATTGGACATAGACTGGCAATTCGATTCTTACATGGTATTATACATATTTCAATGCCATTCTCCCAAATCATCCCACCCTCTCCCTCTCTCTCTGAGTCCAAAAGTCTGCTATACACATCTGTGTCTTTTTTGCTGTCCTGCATACAGGGTCATCATTGCCATTTTCTAAATTCCATATATATGTGTTAGTATACTGTATTGGTGTTTTTCTTTCTGGCTTACTTCACTCTGTATAATCGGCTCCAGTTTCATCCATCTCATCAGAACTGATTCAAATGTATTCTTTTTAATGGCTGAGTAATACTCCATTGTGTATATGTACCACAGCTTTCTACTCCAGTGCCAAACTTGCCTGTTACTGCAGGTATCTCTTGCCTTCCTACTTTTGCATTCCAGTCCTCTATGATAAATAGGACATCTTTTTTGTGTGTTAGTTCTAGAAGGTCTTATAGGTCATCATAGAATCGTTCATCTTCAGCTTCTTTGGCATTGGTAGTTGGGGAGAAGACTTGGATTACTGTAATATTGAGTAGTTTGCCTTGGAAATTAACAGAGATCTTTCTATCATTTTTGAGATTTTACCCAAGTACTGCATTTTGGACTCTTGTTTACTCTGAGGGCTACCCCATTTCTTCCCAGGGATTCTTGCCCACAGTAATAGATATAATTGTCTTCTAAATTAAATTCACCCATTCTGGTCCATTTAAGTTCACTGATTCCTTAAATGTTGATGTTCAGTCTTGCCATCTCCTGTTTAACCACTTCCAATTTACCTTGATTCATGGACCTAACATTCCAGGTTCCTATGCAATATTGCTCTTTACAGCCTTAGACTTTACTTGCATCTCCAGTCATATCTACAGTTGGGCATTATTTTTGTTTTGGCTTCGTCTCTTCATTCTTTCTGGAGTCATTTCTCTACTCTTCTTCAGTAGCATATTGCTCACCAACAGACCTGGGGAGTTCATCTTTCTGTGTCCTATCTTTTTGCCTTTTCATACTGTCATGGGATTCTCAAGGCATGAATACTGAAGTGGTTTGCCATTCCCTTCTCCAGTGGACCACATTTTGTTAGAACTCTCCACCATGACCCGCCCATCTTGGGGACCCTACAGTGTGTGGCTCATAGTTTCATTGGGTTAGACAAGGCTGTGATCCAGGTGATCAGTTTGGTTAGTTTTCTGTGATTTTTTTTTTTTTTTTATTCTGTCTGACCTCTGATGGATAAGGTTAAGAGGCTTGTGGAATCTTCCTGATGGGACAGGCAGACTGTAGGGGCATCTGGATCTTGTTCTGATGGGCGAGGCCATGGTCAGTACGTTTTATCCAGTTTTCTCTTGTGGATGGGACTGTGTTCCCTCTCTGTTGTTTGGCCTAAGCAAACTATGGTAGGGGTAATGGCGTGATGGCAGCCTCCTTCCAAAGGACTTGTACCTGCCCTGTTGCTCTCAGTGCCCCTGGCCCCGCAGCAGGCCGCCGTCCACCACGCCTCTTCTGGGGACTCTTGGACACTCACAGGCAAGTTAGGGTCAGTCTCTGATGGGGTCACTGCTCCTTTCTCCTGGGTCCTGGTGCACACAAGGTTTTGTTTGTGCCCTCCAAGTATCTGTTGCCCCAGTCCTGTAGAAGTTCTGTAGTCAAATCCCAAATCCAAAGTCAAATTCTGTCCCTTTGCCAGACCCACAGGTTGGGAAATCTGTTGTGGGTCCTAGAACTTTTTTTAACAGTGAAAGATTTTCTTTGGTGTAATAGTTCTGCAGTTTGTGGGTCTGCTTGATGGTTCTGTGGTGGGGCTATGGTGACCTCCTCCAAGAGGGCTTATGCCACATGCCACATGTCCAAGGTTTGCAGCAGCCAGAGCCCCTGCCCCTGCAGCAGGCCACTGCTGACCTGTACCTCACAGGAGACACTCAAACACTCAAAGGCAGGTCTGGCCCAGTCTCTGTGGGGTCTCTGGGACTGGTGGGCACAAGGTTTTGTTTGAGCCCTTTAAGCATCTTTGACAGGTATGGGGTTTGATTCTAAATCCAGTTTCACCACCCCTGCCATCTTGTTGGGGCTTCTCCTTTGCCCTTCAACGTGGGGCATCTTTTTTTGGTGGGATCCAACATTCTCCTGTTGATGGTTGTTCATCAGTGAGCACATGTCCTTCAAATTGGGGTTTGATCAACATCCAGACTTAATCAGCGCTGTGAAGTACTGTGTCACAGCACATCTGGAGTCCCATTGGGAAAAGGTCTCAGGCAGCATGTCCGCTCCATTGGTGAGACTTCATTATTAGATGTGTTAGATGTTTTAGATGTCATTAGATGTGTTAGATATTACTAGATGCGTCTTTTTTATGGACATTAGTATCCTCAGCTACGTAAGGATGATATTAAACAGGTAAAGATTTTTTTGAGGACTAAATAAATTATGTGAAGAATCTAGATTATTGTTATACAGTCAGTTTTTAAAAAGAGAAAGAAATTTTTATGGTTCTCACTTCATTCATCTATAAAATAAAGGGACTTTACAAGTGACACTCCAAGTATAATTTGCTAACCAGTCATCACTCTGATGACCCAGAGTGGAGAAGGAAATGGCAAACCATGCCAGTATTCTTGCCTGGAAAATCCCAGGGACATAGGAGTCTGGCAGGCTATAGTCCATGGAGTCCAAAGAGTTGGACATGACTTAACAACTAAAAACAAATAACAATGACCAATGAACTATCTCATTTAAAATAAGTACAGATTGAGAGTGTTTGTTACAAATTTTACATAATTTGCCAGAGTAATCTTATGTCTGTTGCAACTAATGATTAAAAATGGAAACATCTCTTCTTTTTATTATTTTATATTTTAGTGATTCATATTTATTATATTTTATAAAATCAGTGGCAGATAGAAAAACAATGCAAGTCTGAGTACCAGTGGATTAGATAGCCTCTGAGATAATCTCTCTAGCTCTAAATTTCTAATATTCTGGATATATTATACAATTTTTTCAAAGTACTATGAAATATATTCACAATGAATATAGATGTTTTTAAAGACATTTCATTTAGTGAAAATAGGTCCACTAAATTAAATTCAAACAGGTACTACTTAATATTTATTCACATTGTCACTTGGATTTAAAAAGATGTTATAGGTGGCCTGAGGGAAAGAGCAATGTGTCTGCTTTGTTGGCAGTCAAATTAAACTTTCAATTTGTTCTTTAAAATCTAATTTATTTGGATTCAAAGACTTGTTTTTAATGAAAAGCAGAGGGGGATTACAAAGTGATGGTGACATGTGCTGTCACATTGTGTCACCCATTGCTTCTGTTAGACTGGAGTGTTATAAACCACTGCTTATAATTTAAATGGGCTTCCCTGGTGGCTCAGATGGTAAGGCGTATGCCTGCAATGCGGGAGACCTGGGTTTGATCCCTGGGTCGGGAAGATCCCCTCAAGAAGGAAATGGCAACCCACTCCAGTACTCTTGTCTGGAGAATTCCATGGATGGAGGAGCCTAGAGGGCTACAGTCCATGGGATCACAAAGAAAATGTTCTGCTCCAGCTAGTTAGTTTGGAAGTAAGGTTCCAGATGGAATTAAGGTTGCTAATCAGCTGCCTTTCAAACAAGGAGCTTTACACAGAGTCTCTCATGGGCCCAGTGTAGTAACAGGGGGCCTTATAAGTAGAAGGAGGAGTTAGAAGAGTGAGAACCACAGGGACAACCGCGTGAGCTTTTCCCCCAGCATCCATCACTGGCTTTGAGGTTGGAGGACAAGAGTTGGCAGCCAGGGAATATAGGAGGCCTCTAGCTGCTGGAGAACATTCCCCCAGAGCCCCCAGGAGAATGCAGCTCTGTCGTCGCTTAGAGTTTAGGCAGGAGGCCTACTTGGACTTCCAGCCTCTAGAACTGCTGCTGCTGCTAAGTCACTTCAGTCGTGTCCGACTCTGTGCAACCCCAGAGACGGCAGCCCACCAGGCTCCCCCATCCCTGGGATTGTCCAGCAAGAACACTGGAGTGGGTTGGCATTTCCTTCTCCAATGCATGAAAGTGAAAAGTGAAAGGGAAGTTGCTCAGTCGTATCCGACTCTTTGCGACCCTATGGCCTGCAGCCCACCAGGCTCCTCTGTCCGTGGGATTTTCCTGGCAAGAGTGCTGGAGTGGGGTGCCATTGCCTTCTCCAAGCCTCTAGAACTATAAGATAATAAATGGGTGTTCTTTTAAGGCACAGAGTTAGTGGTAGTGTGTTGCAGTAGCCATAGAAAACGAATGCAGCCTGATATTTTCCAGAGACACAGCTGCCGGCTCCACCTTTCCGGCTTCCCATGGGACTACCAGCCCAGCAGGAGGAGATGTACCACTCTGAGCGCAATGACAATGCTGTCTTTCCAAAATGTTTGTTACTTGATAAGTCACAGAGCAAAGAGCTGCAGAAAGGAACTAATCTCTCCCTTTCTGCCATCCTTCTACAGTTTACTTGTGAATTAAATATTATCCTTAAAATTACCCATCATATTTTTTATATGAAGTCATTATGAGAAATATGAACCATAAATTGACACAATATAATCCAGGATTTGTGTAGCTGTAAGCTTATACAATTTGGAGTGGGGTGTTAATTAAAAGAAAAAAATAGAAAGTTAAGTATGAAAGTGAATATGTATTTGGCATGAGAACAAATCAAAAATGAAAATGTTAATAAGTACCACTGACATTAAAAAATTAAAATGCAATTTTTGAATTAAATGTCTGACGTCTTTATAATCTTTTAATGTATATTTTGACTGTGTTCTGGATTATTTTTTCATATGACTATGATTTTTGTCATTCCTTTTCTGTAAAGAGTACTGAAAGGTCAAGCAGTCTGTCTTCTAGCATGGCTAATTAATTTTTTTTTTCTTTTATTGATAATTTGTAAAATTTCTTCTCAGTGTCATAACTTGTAGTTAGCAATGACATGCAAATTTTAAGAGTGTTTCAAACATCCATCAACTGTCTTTCATATATGAGCTTAAAGATTTAGAAGCTTTTTTTGTAGTTCAGTTGCTGGCTCCATGCATTTCAAACTGTACTTCTCCACTACCTCAGTTCTTCCGGTTACAGGCATGAGAAGTACCTCTAGCTTGGCAGTTCTGTGTCCTGACAGTCATGTGGTGGAAGTCAACCCAGTAGGTGGTAGGATATTTCTGGAAGCCATTCCTGCATTAGGACAGCAGGACAGTTATCAATGATTTGACTATACAAGGTCGTGGCTGTGGATGGTAACTTACACCACGTAAGTGTAGCCGTTAAACCCAAACTAAATTTATTACCAGCTCAACTTTGCTTAATAGCACTTGCAGTGCCTCCTCACAACTCCATCACCACCCAACCTGAGAGGGAGCCTACTGGAGCTTAAGGAAGAATGGAAAGAAACAATGATCTTAATTGATTGCATTCAATGTATATTTCTTTTGCAAATTTTGCTAAAAACATATGCTTTGGTAAACACACTACTAGGACTCCCCAGGGCCTTGGAAAGAGCCCTTCCAAGGGAGGTATCCTGAAGCTTAATTGGCTTCCCAGTAAACACATCTCTGATAGGACATAGCCCCATACACTGGCTAGATTCTGTAATTCTTTTATTTTTGACATTTTCCAATCCATGATTCTGAAATTCCAAATAGAGAAGTAACTGAGAAGCACAGGCCATATCTTGTTAAAATATTTATCCCCATAGGCTATTTTGTTGACCTTGAGAGACCCAGCTTTACACTAGGATTAAGCTTTTAGACCTATTTATATTTGAAGAAGCTTCCTATGTGCCTTCTGTGGAGTCAACTAAAATAGATATCCTTAAAGCATGTATCTCTCTTTGTTGGGTTTTGTTTTTCATTAATTTTATTGTAGCTAGGTTTGATTTAAAATTGGTCATTTTGCAGATTCCTACTTATTTGTCATTTAGCTAAAGTTAATAAGCATTAGAAATTCTAAAAATATGAAGGAAAATGGGGGGAAAAAATGATGTACCAAGATTTCTAGTTAGAGCAGAAGGAATGGATTAGAGCTTTCATTTAGCCATGGGAAGGAGATTTCACAGAACTGGTGGCTTACATAGCTGAGTGAACATCAAGAGTAGTTCTTACTTTTCACTGCTAAGGAAGATAAGCCCAGAAAAAGAAAATGTTCCATCATTTCTGAATAGGTATTTCCCCTCTGGATTGATAGAGCTTGCATCATTATTTTTAAATGTTCCTACTTTCATCTGTTGATAGTATGTGTAAGGAAGTAACTAGTTTGCTGAAATTTTTAATCCTAGGAGATAGACTCTCCCAAGTTTGATGGTGTTACTTAGAGTATTTGATGTTTTTTGTTTTCATTGGTGGAAGGGTGATGTGGAACATGGAAAAGTCACGGGAATATTTGTCAGTCTCAGGGTATGATGTTTCTGAAACCTTTAAATGGGAGCAAGATATGAAATAAATCACTTAGACGTTTTCTAGACTGTGTTGTACCTTTAACACAAAATAGATGGACTCTTTTAATGTGAAGTATACACCTGTCCTCCTCTAGTTTGCTTCTGTTAAAGTTGGTGTGTTCTGAAATACAGTCTGTGAGATGCCAGTGTTAAATATGTATTTGATGCCACGTTGAACTGAGAACTTGCTCGTGCCAAACTTTTGAAGAAACAGCTCAGGTTTAGAATCCTCTGGATCTCAACCTCAGATTACCCAAGACCTCCATAGCACATTCTCTCCTCCTCACATATAAAATTCATACAATCATAGCTGACTACTTGTTCCTCCCTAGATAGGCCTTGCTAATTCTTTTCTCTGTGCTTTCTTTATGTGTTTACTTTTAACTGGAGGATAGTTGCTTTATAATATTGTGTTGGTTTCTGTCACTCTTCAGCATGAATCAGCCATAAGTATATGTGTGTCCCCTGCCACTTGAACCTCCCCCCACCTCCCACCCTGTCCCACCCCTCTGGGTTGTCACGGATTACCAGGTTTGAGCTCCCTGTGTCTACAGCAAATTCCTCTCTGTGTTTTTAAATTCCTGTTCTATTTGGTATACTAATACTTGGTAAAGAAAAAATTGTTTGCTCAAGGGAAAGGGTTTTTATCATACCTTTTGTTCTTCTCACAATGCTTTCCAAAATCCTGCCATTTCCAGATTACTTAAGAGCTATCTCTTCTTGATTTTCACTGTTAGAATCAACCAGTAAATGCACTTTGTTCCTCCCTTTTGCTTATTCTCTTCCCCATGCTTGAAGAAACACCCTTACTTCATTCTGCCATGTTTTATAAGTAGTTACTGCTTCTCCTGACTGGCCTGTATGCTACACAATGAAAGAAATGGTTTCCTGGGTTTTTTTTTGCTTTATCCTTCCATGACTGGAATACATAAAAGGTCAAATTTTTTGCTTGTTTTGTTATTCAACAAGTATTTATCAAGGACCTACTGTTTGCCAGGTACAACTCTAAGCATTTGAGACATAGCAGTGAACCACACAGACAGAAATGTCCACCCTAATGAAACATATTAATTGATTGGATTCTGCATTAATTAGATTATGCTCATTTTATCCTTAAATCTGTGGTATGTTCCTTGATTTGTAAAATTTTACTCTTATTCTGTAAACTTTGGCAACTCCTCACATTAATGTGATTCTTGGTATATATCATTAGTACGCCTAATCCTGTAAGATATATTTTTTTCTATATTGACAAAAGTGAAGTTGTATAAAATCTATTTAAATTAAGTCAGACAGCGGTTTAGTTGACTGATCTGTAAGGTTGCGTATTATTTATTTACTTACAGATTTTAGAACTTTCTTAGAGAGGTCTTGCTCAACCACCATTTTCTTACCTAATTTTTGTGCAGTCTCTTTACTCTCCACCCTCTTATTCTCTGTTATTTTTCCAAATTACATGTATCCCTCTCTGTATTCTGTCATTGGGCTACAGATTCTTATCTGTCTCCTTCAGTGGAGCATAAGCTTTATGTGGTTAGGAGCTTTGTCTTAGGCATGGCCTGCATCCCCAGTACTCACTGTATTATAATGTCAGGCAAAAAGGAAATGCTCAGTCAGTTTTCTTTTAATGATTGAAAAAATAAGTCTGGGAAAGTTGTGTAACCTTTGGTACAGACACTCTCCCTTGTGAAATTCATTTTGGTAACTTGCCCCTTCTGATAGACTGTGTTAGTACTGGCTGAACATTTCAACTGAACAGGGCCTCTTTCAGTTATAGGTTCTATTCTTAATTTTTTAAGTCTCCTGATTGGTTCTTATCCTTCTAATTCTAATCCTGCTTTATATTTTTTTTCTTTAATTGAATTAATTACAAAGTATAATAAATACCTTTACATTTATAATTTTATGAAATGACAGCCATCATGAAAATGACAAAGACTGTTTGAAAAAGGATGTAAGTTCTTATTTGAGATTCAAATGTAATTAGCATTTTAGCAATAAAAGCATTAGTCTGAAGACCTGAAATTTATGGAAGTGTTTTTTTCTGTCACAAGTTATAATAGATTACAAGCTACTTTTGGAGAAGACTCAGATGTGGTAACAATAGATGTATACATATGTGAGATGTTTTACCCTGACATACCATACTTAATTTTATAATTCCTACTTACTTATGAATTCTTTATTTTATGAAGTCATTTATTATTTATCCTGCTTCCCTATGAAATGGATAATTTATCTAAACTGTAAAATGAGCATATGTCTAAAATTTGCCTTTTCCTTATCATCGTCAGTATTTCTTGACTTTTTCCCCAACCTTATTAGTTTCTTTCAGTAGATTATTGCCTAAGTTACCCAGAACCTAGGTTTGTAGAGAATGGGATTTAATTGTTCATGGAAAAGTAATTAATATACAGAGCTTATAGAATGGATTTGTTACTAATGCTGTTTATGTGTAGACTTTTATTTTCTCCTGCATGAGAATTTTAAGAAGGAGAAAGGTAGGAAATAAACATTGAGTGTATTAGGAATTATGCTGTGTCTATGGTTATAGTCATTGTTACTGCTATATGAACAGGTACTTAGAATGCTTCTACTTTTAAACAATAACCACTAAACATTTTCCTCCCATAGAGTTTCACTCAATAAACGGAATATATTTCTTAAGTTGAAACTGTTCATACTAGGATAAAATAAAGCATTTTTTGTGATGTATGTAATAGTTGAAGAGGATTTATTTTGCCTTTATACCTTCTTCCATTCCAGTTGTTTTCAAAATATCTTATCCTGAGTTTCTAGTTATCCCTAGAATCCTTCCTAAAACTTTCATAATCTTCTTACCATTGATAAGGGAGACAAAAACACAAATAGACCACAAGTTAACCTCATCGATGCTGCCATTGCAACACCACTTATGTAAATTTTAGTTTATTTTTCTTTCCAAATTTGTTGCAGCATAATTGAAAATAACATCATGGAGATTTAAGGCGTAAATATTGATTTATATGCTTACATATTGCTAGATCATTAGCACCGTGGTACATAGTTAACAACACCATCATGTCACCTAATTACTGTTTCTTTTTTGTGGTAAGAACATTTAAGAATTACTTTCAGTTATATAATAGAATGTTATTAACTGCAGTCACCATCCTATACATTTGATGCCCCAAATTTATTCAACTTAGAGCTGAAAGTTTTTATACTCAGACCAACATCTCCCATATCCTCCACCCCACCTCCCAGCCCCTGGGAGGGGCTTTTACCATAAGTCTGACTTATTTGGATTTCACATATAAATGATTTCATACAGTATTTGTCTCTCTCTGATTGATTTTTTTAGTGTAATACCCTCAAGGTCCATACATGTTGTCTCAAGTGGCAGTTTCCCTATTTCTCATGGTTTATGTATATGGGCTTCCCTGATAGCTCAGTTGGTAAAGAATCCGCCTGCAATGCAGGAGACCCTGGTTCAATTCCTGGGTCGGGAAGATACACTGGTGAAGGGACAGGCTACCCACTCCAGTATTTTTGCGCTTCCCTTATGGCTGGTAAAAAAAATCCATCTGCAATGCATGAGACCTGGGTTTGATCCCTGGGTTGGGAAGATCCCCTGGAGAAAGGAAAGGCTACCCACACCCATATTCTGGATTGGAGAATGCCATGGACTGTATAAACCATGGTGTCTCAAAGAGTCAGACACCACTGAGTGACTTTCACTTTCACTTTCATATATATATGCATATATATCTTATATTTTAATATATGCATATATATACAATTTATGTATCTTTATATATATGTGTGTGTATATGTATATTCAGGAAACATTTAGGTTGTTTCCATATCTTGGTTATTGTGGTTAATGCTTCATTGAACTTGGAAGGGCAGATATCTCTTCAAAATCCTGTTTGTTTTCCTTTGGCTATATATCTATAAGTGAGATTCCTAGATCATATGATAATTCTTGTTTTTAACTTTTTGAAGAGGCTCCATGGTGTTCTCCACAGTGACTACAAATTTGCATTCCTGCCAACAGTGCACAAGGGACCCTTTTTATCCACAGTCTCCACAATACTTGTTATACTTGAATCTTTTTGAAAAGAAAGATCTGCTGTTAATCTTATGAGAGCTCCCTTGTACATAACAAGTTGCTTTTCTTTTACTCCTTTTAAGGTTCTCTCCTTGTCTTCAACTTTTGACATTTTAATTAAACTGTGTCTTGGCATGGGTCTCTTTGGAATCTTCTTTTTTTAGAACTCTCTGTGCCTCTTGGTTCTAGATACCTATTTCTTTCCCCTGGTTATAAACGTTTTCAGCCATTGTTTTTTTCAAATAAGCTTTCTGTCCCTTTATGTCTCTCATCTCCTTCTGGGATCATGGTAATGTGCACATAGATCCATTTTATGATGTACTCCTAAGTTCCTTAGCTATCTTCACTCTTTTTCATTCTGGTTTTTTCTTTCTTTCTTTCTTTCTTTTCTTTTGCACCTCTGGATGAATTCTATTGCCTTGTCTTCAAATTTGCTGATCCTTCCTTACACTTGATCTACTCCACTATCAGTCCCCTGGTAGAATTTTTCAAATCATTTATTGTATTCTTCAGCTGTGTGATTTCTCTTTGTAACTGTCTTGTATTTTCTTTCTTTCTATCAATTTTCTCACTGTATTCATTGTTTTCTTGACCTCTGTAAGTGTCTTTATAACTTAAACTCTTTATCAGGTCATTCATTATCTCTATTTCATTGAAACCTGTGTCTGGAGTTTTGTCTTGTTCTTTTCCTTGTCATATATGGCTCTGTTTCTTCATTTTCCTTAACTTTCCGTTTTTATTTCTGCATGTTAGATAAAACAGGTGCCTCTCCTGTCTTGGCCTAGTGGTTTTGTATGCAGACATTGTCAATCAGTCCAACCTGTGCTCCTCCTTGTTTCTCAAACCTTTTGGATCACCTAAGCTGACTTTTTGTTCTTAGTGGCTCTCAGTAGTTCAGAGTGTGCCAAGACCCACTTGTGTCTCAAAGGGGAGGTTTACTCTCAGCATCGAGATGCAGGCTGGTTGGAATCTGCTCCTTCAGGTAGCACCTAGGACAGTATGTAGTCAGGCCACTTCTAGGGAGAAGATGGGAGATGAGCATTTTTGTCTATTCCCTCTGAGCTGAGTCTGGCTGTATGTATGTATGTGTACATATATATATACATGGAGAGGAGGATGCTTCTGAGCCCATTAAGAATTTACTTATTTTCTGCAGTCCTGTGGAACTCCTGAATGCAAGTCCTGTTGGCAGAGCCAGGTGACCCAGCATCCTATTTCTCAAGTGGCAGCCACAGCAGCTGGGGTGCCAGATGTGTGAACAAGCTTTTCCCAGGGAGACACTGGTAACTTGGAATGAGCTAGATGGTGCCTTCTGGCTTTCCTGACCTCCAGTAATCCCTAAATGCATGCTAAATTAGAAGCCTGATCCTCAGGAAGCAAGCTGTAAAATAACTGTAGTGAATTTTAGGAAGTAACAGGTAAGGGCTTGGGAAATAGACGTATTATGGATGGCTTGGTTCACAAAGAATAGGACACAGCAGAAGTGACTGAGTGCACAGCACAGGGATGGCTTGGTTCACAGTTTTCTTTATGCATAAAAAACACACCAAGCTGTTGTTGGGTCCTTCAAATGTTTTGAGGCTTTCCTAGGCTTCCTATCTCAGTCTGGTCTCTAGTTCCAGCATGATATCTCAGTTTCATCTCAAATGCCAAGAGCAAATACCTGCCCAGAGCATTGTGATGAAAAGAATTGTGAAGGGCTCAGTAATTTTTTTTTTTTTTTACTTTATTTTACTTTATAATACTGTATTGGTTTTGCCATACATTGACATGAATCTGCCACGGGTATACATGAGTTCCCAATCCTGAACCTCCCTCCCACCTCCCACCCCATATCATCTCTCTGGATCATCCCCGTGCACCAGCCCCAAGCATCCTGTATCCTGTATCAAACATAGACTGGCGATTCGTTTCTTACATGATACTATATATGTTTCAATGTCATTCTCCCAAATCATCCCACTCTCTCCCCCTCCCACAGAGTCCAAAAGTCCATTCTATGCATCTGTGTGTCTTTTGCTGTCTCGCATACAGGGTTATCATTACCATCTTTCTAAATTCCATATATATATGTTAGTATACAATATTGGTGTTTTTCTTTCTGGCTTACTTCACTCCGTATAATCGGCTCCAGTTTCATCCACCTCATTAGAACTGAGTCAAATGTATTCTTTTTCATGGCTGAGTAATACTCCATTGTGTATATGTACCACAGCTTTCTTATCCATTCATCTGCTGATGGACATGTAGGTTGTTTCCATGTCCTGGCTATTATAAGCAGTGCTGCGATGAACACTGGGGTACACGTGTCTCTTTCAATTCTGGTTTCCTCGGTGTGTATGCCCAGCAGTGGGATTGCTGGGTCATAAGGCAGTAATTTGGTTTTAATGAATAAATGATTTAAAAGCATGGCTTAGAATTCTGGATACAATTACTTGTATAATAAGGAGGACTTCTTTTCATTTCTGCTTCTCTGTGTAAAGCTTGTGAAAGGCCTAGAACTAGCAGTTTTTATTTTGCCTGCTACACACAGCAAAACGCCTTGCAGGGAATAGGCAATCAATATCAACTGAATTCACTGAATAAGTGAAATTTTTATCTTATGCATGCCAATTCCAGTAATTCACCCAGAGTCTTATTGGTATATGAACTTTATTAATATAAATTATGCCTATTTTTAGAAACAGAGGTCTTTGCCAACACTGTTTGAAAGTTATGCTAATGCAGAGATAGTTATTTTGTCACTTAAAAAAAAAAGCATGTGTTATGATGTAATTCTGGCTGTGTTTCCTGGTGGTATGCTGACATTGTTCAGAGCTGAAAAATGTAAGCATATGCCATCAGTTAGTGGACTCATGAGGAAAAATCAGAATTACCTCATCTTGTTTACAACTGGGCTTCATGGAAGTTTGAGATTCCACAATTTGCTAAGGCACATTGTCTGAATGCTTTAAGTTATCTATCAAGGATTTATTCTTCTCAGAGCAAAAACTATTATATTTTTAATATATGTATAATTTTTAAATCTCTATATTGCTGTGTCATTTTAAGTGAATATTTTAACAAAATTTCTAAAATAACTTTTATAAACCTTATACATTTTTTTAAACAATCATTATATCAGGACTTTCTGACAACTACACATGTTATTCTGGACTTCTTTGTAGCCTTGTCACAAACTTACGTTTTTTCCCCCAATTCATGATGTTTTAAACATCTACGTATATATACCAAACTTAGAAGTTTACTTTTTCTTTGAAAGAGTATGAATTTTCCATCAAGACCCAAGAAAAACTTCCAAGAATTCTTTTATGTGAATACTTTGTATTTCATCTATTTTACTGTCCCTCTCCTTTGTCTTATTGTGACATGATTTTCATATGTCATTTTGGAAATTACAAGCTTGCACAGTTGAATATGAGCCCTCAGCTCTATATAGAAAATCACTGACTCCACATGTCAATGACATGTAAAGCTGAATAAGCATTTGAAAAACATGAAAATATTTACAAGACAGTTTACTTAACTGGAGACACATCCCTCTTCTTTCTTTTATAAGAATGATCTTATGTGGGTTGAGAGAAAACTGATGAATGGACAGGGTTTACTTTTCTCTTTCCCATAATTTATTCTCAACTCTGATTCCTTGGTGACTGTACCCAGCAGGCATTTCATGAGGGCCTATGACTTGTTAGATAACTCAGGTGATTTGAGAATACTAGTTGCCAACAGCGGAGAAGGCAATGGCACCCCACTCCAGTACTTTTGCCTGGAAAATCCCATGGACGGAGGAGCTTGGCGGGCTGCAGTCCATGGGGTCACTGAGAGTCGGGCACGACTGAGCAAATTCACTTTCCCTTTTCACTCTCATTCATTGCAGAAGGAAATGGCAACCCACTCCAGTATTCTTGCCTGGAGAATCCCAGGGTCGGGGGAGCCTGGTGGGCTGCCATCTATGGGGTCGCACAGAGTCAGACACAACTGAAGCGACTTAGCAGCAGCAGTTGCCAACAGATACCATGTAATAAACAGTGGATCATATGAGAACCAGAACTTAGGGACCTAATGTTAGCACTCTGTCCTCCCTGCTATACCTTTGTCTTGGGGAGCAAAAGCTTCAAGTCGGAGACCTGGCTTCAGTACGAGCCCAGCTATTAACTCTCTGTGTGATCTCAGATGAGTTACCCTTAGGTGATCCTTATCTCTGTTTCTTCATTTTATAAAACGATGATCATGGAGCCCCTCCACTTGCAGGATTTCTGCATGCATGTCAAGTGTATAAATGATGCATGTCAAGTGCTTAACACAGTGATGGGCTTATAAGTTGTTTCACTTAAATGTAGACGGTTATTATTGTTACATTTTATCTTTTATGATGAACAGCATGAACGAAGTCCTTACTGGTGAAGAATAAGAGTTTTCTGTATAGTGTTCTTGTAGATATATGTAAATCTGCATGTGGTATCAGTATTTGAGGTAACAAACAACTGATTTACATGGTACTTTTGAATATCACCACCTGCTTTCAGTGAGGCATAGCACTCAGAGACTTCGAACATTTCTTTGGAGAAGTTTTTGTATAGTTCAGCTCAGTTCACTTGCTTAGTCGTGTCCAACTATTTGCAACTCCATGGACTGCAGCACTCCAGGCTTCCCTGTCCTTCACCAACTCCTGGAGCATCCTCAAACTCATGTCCATAGAGGTGCTGAAGCCATCCAACCATCTCACCCTCTGCTATTCCTTTCTCCTCCTGCCTTAAATATTTCCCAGCATCAGGGTCTTTTCCAAAGAGTCAATTCTTCACATCTGGTGGCCGAAGTATTGGAGCTTCAGCTTAAGCATCAGTTCTTCCAATGATTATTCAGGACTGATTTCCTTTAGGATGAACTGGTTGGATCTCCTTGCAGTCTAAGGGACTCTCAAGAGTTTTCTAGAACACCACAGTTCAAAAGCATGAATTTTTCAAAGTGCAGTTTTCTTTATGGTCCAACTTTCACATCCATACATGACCACTGGAAAAACCATAGCTTTGACTAGACAGACCTTTGTTGGCAAAGTAATGTCTCTACTTTTTAATATGCTGTCTAGGTTGGTCATAGCCTTTCTTCTGAGGAGCGAGTGTCTTTTGATTGCATGGCTGCAGTCACCATCTTCAGTGATTGAGCCCCAGAAAATAAAATCTGTCACTATTTCCCTTTTTTCCCCACCTATTTGCCCTGAAGTGATGGGACCAGATGCCATGATCTTTGTTTTTTGAATATTGAGTTTTAAACCAGCTTTTTCACTCTCTTCTTTCACTTTCATCAAGAGACTCCTTAGTTCCTCTTCACTTTCTGTCATAAAGATGATGTCAAATGCATAAATGAGGTTATCGATATTTCTCCCAGCAATCTTGATTCCAGCTTGTGCTTCATCCAGCCCAGCGTTTCTCATGATGTCCTCTGCATAGAAGTTAAATAAGCAGGGTGACAGTATACAGCCTTGACGTACTCCTTTCCCAATAAGGAACCAGTCTCTTGTTCCATGTCCATTACTGTTGCTTCTTGACCTGCATACAGATTTCTCAGGAGGCAGTTAAGGTATTCCCATCTCTTTCAGAATTTTCTAGTTTATTGTGATCCACACAGTCAAAGGCTTTGGCATAGTCAATAAAGCAGAAGTAGATGTTTTCTGGAAATTTCTTGCTTTTTCAATGATCCAATGGATGGTGGCAATTTGATCTCTGGTTCCTCTGCCTTTTCTAAAACCAGCTTGAACATCTGGAAATTCTTGGTTCATGTACTGTTGAAGCCTGGCTTGGAGAATTTTGAGCATCACTTTAATAGCTTATGAGATGAGTGCAATTGTGTGGTAGTTTGAGCATTCTTTGGCATTGCCTTTCTTTAGGATTGCAATGAAAACTGACATTCCCAGTCCTGTGCCCTCTGCTGAGTTTTCTAAATTTGCTGACATATTCACTGCAGCACTTTCACAGCATCATCTTTTAGGACTTGAAATAGCTCAAGTGGAATTCCATTAGCTCCTCTAGCTTTGTTTGTAACAATGCTTCCTAAGGCCCACTGGAATTCACATCCCAGGATGTCTAGCTCTAGGTGAGTGATTGCACCATCATGGTTATCTGGGTCATGGAGATCTTTTTTGTATAGTTCTTCTGCGTATTCTTGCCACCATTTTGTAATATCTTCTGCTTCTGTTAGGTGCAGTCCTTTTCTGTCTTTTATTGTGCACATCTTTGCATGAAATGTTCCCTTGGTATCTATAATCTTCTTGAATAATCACAAGGTGATTATTCAAGTTCTAACCATATAATGCATCTCCTTTTAAGCTGTCTGATCACATCACTACTCCTTAACACAACTGGAATTTTATGCCTCTTGGAGGATTTTAAGTCATTGGATAAACTGTACCATGGATTTTTTTTTTCTTCCATAATTACATCTGACACCATCCCATATGCTAATGTGCCTAGTTACAAAAGATAGCTTGAATTGTTGTCCAGGTTATTAAATACTGACCACTCTTGAATGAGGCAGCTTGATCAGCGATCCCAGAATCCCCTACAGAGTAAGACACTGCAGCCATGAAATTAAAAGATGCTTACTCCTTGGAAGAAAAGTTATGACCAACCTAGACAGCATACTCAAAAGCAAAGACCTTACTTTGCCGACTAAGGTCCGTCTAGTCAAGGATATGGTTTTTCCAGTGGTCATGTATGGATGTGAGAGTTGGACTGTGAAGAAGGCTGAACGCCTTCTCTGAAATAAGAAGAATTGATGCTTTTGAACTGTGGTGTTGGAGAAAACTCTTGAAGAGTCGCTTAGACCGCAAGGAGATCCAACCAGTCCATTCTGATGGAGATCAATCCTGGGATTTCTTTGGAAGGAATGCTGCTAAAGCTGAAACTCCAGTACTTTGGCCACCTCATGTGAAGAGTTGACTCATTGGAAAAGACTCTGATGCTGGGAGGGATTGGGGGCAGGAGGAGAAGGGGATGACAGAGGATGAGATGGCTGGATGGCATCACTGACTCGATGGACGTGAGTCTGAGTGAACTCTAGGAGCTGGTGATGGACAGGGAGGCCTGGCATGCTGCGATTCATGGGGTTGCAAAGAGTTGGACATGACTGAGCAACTGAACTGAACTGAACTGAAGAGATGCTTTTTGAATGACTGCTTGCATGATATGTATTGAATGAAAGAACATATGTACCTTCTATGTATCTTCTTTCATTCCAAGCCGAGTGCCTTGTGTTTTGTAGAGTCTGAAAATGTATATTGAATGAGCAAATGGATTTTGAAGACTTATTAGTGTCTATAATTGCCATTGCTTCTTCTTTTTTTAAAGGCAACTTTTTTACCTTTCCTGAAATTATTTATTTACTTATTTATTTATTTGTGGCTGTGCTAGGTCTTTGTTGCTGTGAGGGCTCTCCTCTAGTTGTGTGCACAGACTTCTTTCTGCAGTGGTTTCTCTTGTTGCAGAGCAAGAGGCATGAGGCTTCAAGTTGTGGCCCATGGGCTCAGTAGTTCTGGATTCTAGAGCATGGGGTCAACAGTCTTGTCTCTCTGGCTTTGTTGCTCTAGTATATATGGGATCTTCATGGATCAGGGATCAAATCCATGTCTCTTTTATTGTCTTTACCACTGAGCCACCCTGCCCATTGTTTCTTTGTCATTCTCAGATGAAATCAAGTTGAATAAATACATCATGCACATTTTTTTATTATTCATTACCATTTGCTTTTAAGTTACACAATAAATTCAGTGTATTCCATTTGCAGTTTTCCCATCACTCCTAATATTTTGACCAATACCCATATTATAGTAGCTATAGATAAGAGAACTTCTTTTGTCCTTTTTTTTTTTTTTTGCTTTTACAACCATATAGCCTTTTTTTTTTTTTTTTTGAAGGAAAAATAAGATAGTTATTGAACATTTAGATTCTTGAACAAGTGCTTAGGGAAAACTGAAATTGCGACTCATTTTATAACTTCAATTAGTAATTTTAGATTGAAATTATTATTTTTCAAGGTACCCATTATAAAAACTTAACTGCAGTAATAACGAGTTTTAGAACTTAATGTTAGAGTCTTTAAGTGTCTTAGTAATTCTCTTGGAAACTGCTTAGGCACATCTGAAGATTGTATTACTTTTTCCATGCCACTGGGGGAGAGTATTGAATGAGTTATTGTTTCAAAGTATGGGTTGTGAAATAATCTGCTTCAGAGCTAATAGAGCTAACTCACATTTTTATCTTTTCATATATCAGTAAGCAGGATTTCGTTTCTAGTGCTAAATACATAAGGAGATAAATATGATACTAGAGTTTGTAGGATGCTTCCTTCTAAAGATTGGAGCTATATATCTGGTCTTTGCAGACATTACCAGTAATGGAGATTGCATGTGCAAGTATTCATTATAGAGACAATCGGCTTTTCTATGGAGTGTGTTTTTACAGTCAGAATCTTAAAAGAAAATGGTGAGAATATTTCTTACATATCAAATCTGCTTCAGCTATGAAAATTAAATCATTTTCTCTTTATCCTCCTCTCATTTTCTTTGTCTTTTTTTCATCTCCAAGCAGTCAGTGATGATGTGACAAAAATAAACATTGTAATAGGAATGTAGGTGTGGATGGAGAAGTCTTGCTGTGAATGAAAACAGGAGCTTGTGATCTCCCACCTGTAAGCCTCCTTTTTATAGGGCCCATATTAGAGTGGAGGGGGTGGCCACTGCAATGGGAAGAGTTATTTTAAATAGTCAAAATCTTCTCTGTCCCTAATTTACATGTAATTCTCTATCACCTCCTGCATGTACTGTCATGCATGCATGCATGCTAAGTCACTTCAGTCGTGTCCGACTCTGTGCTACTCTACGGACGGTAGCCCTCCAGGCTCCACTGTCCACAGGATTCTCCAGACAAGAATATTGGAGTAGGTTGCCATTTTCCTTCTCCCTGTGCACTATCATAGGTGCTGGATATACAGCATTTCAGAAATATCTGCTTCTTGCAATCACAGAGATTGTAGTTTAGTTAGGTGACAAAAAGCAAACAAAAAATGAATAACTATACTGAAATAAGAGAGTAGTGGGATTAACTTAGGTTACATGGGTTGTCAGACAAGATATTTGAGGATGTAATATTTGAACTGAGATCTGAAGCGTAAGATGAGGTCAATGAGGTTAACAAGAGAGGGAGGGTAGAGGAATCTACAAGAAAAAGAAATATTAGCTAGGAATAATCTTGATGCATTTGAGTAACTGACAGGGCACCAGTCTGGCTGTTGTGCTGTGAGCTTGGAAAAGAATTAGAAACCTAGGCAGGAGACAGTTCAGTTCAGTCACTCAGTCATGTCTGGCTCTTTGCCCCATGGACTGCAGCATGCCAGACTTCCCTGTCCATTACCAACTCCCAGAGGAAGACAGATCATGCAACATTTTGTGGGCATGTTTAGGAATTCTAACTTTGTTTTCAGTTTAGTAGAATGTCTTATTGAACTTTAAAAAGGAGAGTGACATAATCTGATGTACTTTTTAAGACTGTTACTCAATAGTATGAATTGGAAGTGGGGAGGTGCATGGAGAAAGCAGCCAGGAGACTCTTGCCTTTATCCATATAAAGGAAGATGTCACAGCTGAAGCTTTGCTAGTACAGATGGAGAAAGTAAGACTGAAACAAATAATGTATGGATATAGGTATAGGTAACAGACTGGATGAGATTTGGCAAACAATTGGATGAGGAAGATGAGAGAGAAGGGAGCTCTCAATGTTGAAGATTAGATTCATGCTATTTACTGAACAGGAAGACATGCTTTGAGGGGGAAGTTGAAGAGTTCAATTTAGAAAAAGGTATATCTGAGATGCTTGCATCTCAAGTAGGTTTTGGGGTATATTATCCTGGTCCTCAGGTATAAGTTTTGGCATTCTTGACACAGAAATTAAGTTGTATTGATGAGGCAATCTAAGAAGGCTATATGCAGAGAGAGAGATCGAAGGAGCCAGGACTGATGACCAAGGCATTCCAATATCGAGAGCTGGGTTAGAGGAAGAAGAGCCAGCAGGCGCTACTGAAGAATGGCTATGGGAAGCCAAGAGAGGTGAGCGGGTGGTCAAGAAGCTGAGCTGAGCCAGTGACCAAGATGACGTCAAGATAGGGGGGTGGCTGATGTGCCAAATGCTGCTGGGAAGGCTGGGGACCCAGGAATCAAAGCAGGTCCAATCATGTCTAACAACATGAAGATCACTTTGTGTATAACATAAAGAGAACTGGTGAAGTTATGTAGACTGATGCAAGGTTGGAGAGAAGTTCAAGGATGGACAAGGCAGGAGAGAGCTGACAACATGCGTAGATAACTCTTCAAAGGTTATTTTTTTCTCTCTGAAAAGCAGTCGAGGAATTGAGACGTGGCAGTAGCTGAAGGAGATAGTGAGACTAAGAGGACTTTTTTAAAATATGGGAGATGTTAGAATGAAAAGAGGGAGGTAAACCCATACAGCAAAGGCCTTGCAAAGAGAATTAAATAATGAGAGTCAGAGGCACGTGAAGGCTTGGAGTTTATTAAGAAAGGAGAAAGAGAAGATGGGTGGAGACCCATAACATTTTGTAATTTGGTGATGTAATTAGGTAAGGGGTAAAGGGTTTGGGAGGTCTGAGGAAGAAAAAAGCAAGCTTACTAAGAGAATGTTATGAAAAGTGTACCCATATAAGAGCCTTCGCTTCACCCATTTGAGAACTGCTCCACAGAATCTTGATCTGTACAGCTGGTAAAAGAAGAGATTTTGTTTCACAGTGAGGAGGAGGAATATTGTTTTGCCCTTTCAGTTTTCTTGGCACTACTGGGGTAGCCCCAGAGGAACTCTTGGGCTTCAGAGCTCTTGATTTGAAAACACTGACATTGGGGAAAATGTTCCTGGCAAGGCAAACAGAATTCTCAGTGAAAATCAAATTCTGGAAGAGCTGCTGGCTTGTGAAACTCAGAAGCGTTTAGGTTTCAGCTGACAGAAAGCAAGGTGAATGCCTGTACTGGGACGTGCACGACCACAGAGTGGGGAAGAGAGACACTCAAAAAGCACCGGGAAAGGAACCGAGACAAACTCCCTCTACTTTATAATTCTGTAGTAGGCTGAAGGCAATGGCACCCCACTCCAGTAGTCTTGCCTGGAAAATCCCATGGATGGAGAAGCCTGGTGGGCTGCAGTCCATGGGGTCGCTGAGGGTCGGACACGACTGAGTGACTTCACTTTGACTTTTCACTTTCGTGCATTGGAGAAGGAATGGCACCACTCCAGTGTTCTTGCCTGGAGAGTCCCAGGGTTGGGGGAGCCTGGTGGGCTGCCGTCTATGGGGTCGCATAGAGTCGGACATGACTGAAGTGACTTAGCAGCAGCAGCAGCAGCAGCAGCAGCAGGCTGAATTCAGAGAAGATGTTGGCCCTGGCATGTTCTCAGCCCACCTGTGGAGTGACTCATTCTCTCCTTGGGTCAACCTTAAAAACATGAGAGGGGATGAGAATGCAGGACATATTTTTTAAATCCCAAGATGATCTTGTCTTGTTTTTTCCCATAACCAGTATTGATTTTCTACTACTTACGTAAGTCAACACATCTATCTTGTCAGAAAAAGCTAACACCAGCAAAGTACCTTTTATAAAAAGTGGATTATGTTTCTCAAATTTTTTACAATAATTACTTATGCATGTACCAGTGATACGATTTTCTTTCAAAAGATTAGACTTAGTGTTTTGTTTTTTGTTTTTTTTCTGAAGAAATGTTTAGTTATAAGAAAAAGTATTAGTTTTATTTTTACTTATGGTAAAGCTCTAAGTATTAATTATAAAAAATATGTCCTTTGGCAGTGATGATTTCTAATCTGTGAGGAAAGCTATTATTTATGGTTTATCATTCTAACTGATTTTAAAATAGTGAAAATAATAAGTTTGACATCTGTTTTGCTGTTTTTGTACTTAGTGGTTCAGGAAAGTACACCATCCCCAGGGCTCTGCTGGGTGTGAGCACAGGCAATTTTCTCTTTTGTAAAATGTGAGTTATAAAATCTCCTTTCTCCCAAGGTTGTTCTATGAATTTAATGAGTTGATATAGCCAAAACACCTAGCTATTGCCTGATAGACAGTAACCATACGCTGAATAGTTTAGACACATGAGGAAGCTACAGAACCCACCAGGAGGCCACATGATATTGATGAAAACTCTGCCTTTGAGTCAGACTTGTAGGGATTCAAATTCTGGTGCTGTTATGTATCATCTGTGTGATCTTGGGAACATCACCCTGCTGTCTGAGCCTTGGCTTAATCTTACTAACTTGGTGACTCCCCGTTTTTCTCTAAGCTGTAGCTTTTTTCATCTCTAAATTAGCAATAGTCATTCTTCTTTCATTGGACTGATGTGATGGTTATGTGGGATATTGTGTGGAAAATATATGGAAAAACATCACATGTAAGGTTTGTTTGACAGTTGCTGGGGATGCTTATATAAGTCAGCCTCTTCTTTACTGCCGGCCAGATTCGCTTCCATCCTGACAGATATGACTGTAGTTATTTCTGACAGCTTATTCATTTCTCACAGTCTGTTGCACCTACAAGTCTCTAAATATTAGATCATTTTTGCAACGGGGTATAGATTTTAGAACAAGTCAAAATCAAAATTATGAAGCCATTAGTTATATAATGGTGATTGTCATCTTGTTTTATATAAGCAGCATAGGCTTTATTCTAAAGTACATAAAACGTAACTCCTAAGGAGTAAGTCTTAGCTTACTTCTCATTCAAGGGCAATCTTGGGACCCTTTCAGTAGCTGTGAAAACTGACTCATTTAAGACAATTTGGTAGCCTACCTCCAGCAAGTGTATAGTACCATCTCCCTGAGCATTGTTGTGGAAGTGAATCAAATGCGAATCAGTTTAGGATACATACCCTAGAGGCTGTAAGCTCAGTCACACTGGGCAAAGTGTTTCCTGTGACTAGCTCTATCTGGGTCATGTAAAAATAGAGAAGGGCTGAATTTGGAAATGTATGGAATGGAGGACAAGTCTCTTCTTTAGATACCAATTAATGATGTTATGGTATCTATGTCTTAAAAGGAATTCATAATTGAATCTATAGTTTAATACTCTCTATATATCCATATATCTATATGTTTTATATACTATGTATATCCTTTTTTAAGAAGGTAAATGCAATTAACATGATTTTAATTTTTAAATATGTCCAACTGAAAAACCATTTATAAAACTATTTCTATGCCATGCTTACACACATATAAGCAAGCTTGATTTTCACTAAAGACTGTCAGAGAGTCTATTTTAATTTACAGTGCTCCTTTTTTTCCACACCTGAGGCATCAGCTCTGTATCTGTGGAAATGACACTGTTTCAGCTGGCTTAGAGGCCCTAGGGAAAGCTTTAGGATTTTAACATTAGACCCGCTATTTTACCCAAGGGGTTTCTGAGAGACTAGTCATGGGCCAAGTTACTACATCTGTTTTAAAGCCTTAATATAAGCTCCGTCACGGTCACAGTGACTGCTGCAACTCCCACAAGCACAGTACCTGGGTGAGACCCAGCAGATCAATAAAGTGCACATTCCAGGCAGTTGGAGGAAGGCTCTGGCTTAGCCTTGGGCCTACCTCAGAAATGTGACACAAGCAGCAAGAGTCGTTTATTCCATTTAGCTGTCTTTGTCCATTGTGGGAAAATGTTCTTGAAACATTATATTTTAAAAAATAGTGCTGTGGGTTTTTTCTTTTCAATTAATGCAAATTTTCCACAATGGTTTGTTCTGCTATACCTATGTCTTAAAAGGAATTCATAGTTGAATCTAAAGTTTAATATATTGTGTGTGTGTATATATATATATATATATATCCTTTTTTAAGATGGGAAAGGCATTGACTGAGTACTAAAAGTTATCTAACTAATGTTGAATTTTAACTGGAAATTTTGAAAGCCACAAACCCAAATGTGAAAATGGAAAAATCAGTTTTTGTGAGATTCATAGCTCGTTACTCTGTTACTGCTGCTGTTGTAATGGTTCCAAATATGGTTGAAATGGTTCCACATATGGTTCCAAATGTTTAGAGGGGAAAAAAGAGAGGAAATATAATTTAAGATGTCTTTTCCTTTTCTACCGTCCACACTGTCTTTTGAAGAAGAGATGACACTGCAATCAATTTAAAATTATAGTTTTGACTGATAGAAACATTAGTAGCTTGTCAATATTGATCTTAACTAATTTAGGGCAAAGACTTGTATTAAGATGTTCTCTCTATTGTCTGGATCTCAGGCAGGGAAACTGCCTCTGAAATCTCTGTATCTAGAAAGCGCCTGTACTAGTTCTGCTGATAGTATGATAAGTATGTTACTGATAATGTGTATTGATTTTGTTGTAACAGCTGGATTATGCATCAGCTATGTCAGGGAGGCTTTGTTAGAGCATTCTTTGGTAGACTTTTACAGTTAAGAGGCCCGCGTCTTGTGGTAGGAAGTAAATACGATGTCAAGTCTTGGTGCTTTCATTGGCTGACCAGTCACCGATGTCATCCTCACCTTGCCAAGACTCACTTCTACACAGGGTTTCTCCCTGAGGATTGGTGAGGATCGATTGATGTGATTTTTGCAGCTGCTTCTGCTGCTGCTAAGTTGCTTCAGTCGTGTCCGACTCTGTGCAACCCCATAGACAGCAGCTTACCAGGCTCCCCCGTCCCTGGGATTCTCCAGGCAAGAATACTGGAGTGGGTTGCCATTTCCTTCTCCAATGCATGAAAGTGAAAAGTGAAAGTGAAGTCGCTCAGTCGTGTCTGACCCTCAGCGACCCCATGGACTGCAGCCCTCCAGGATCCTCCGTCCATGGGCTTTTCCAGGCAAGAGTACTGGAGTGGGGTGCCATTGCCTTCTCCAGATTTTTGCAGCAGCACTTTGTAAACCCTAAATTCTGAGCTGATATGACTGTGTGATTTTATTTTATTCCTTCAGTTGGATTTTTACTTTGTATAAACTTGGGATTTCCAACTCAAAACTGCTTAGACAAAGGCATAATCTCCTGCACTTAGAATGCTGTGTGTGTGTGTGTGTGTGTGTGTGTGTGTGTGTGTGTGTCGCTCAGTCATGTCCAACTGTTTGCAGCCTCATGGACTGTAGCCCGTCAGGCTCCTCTGTCCTTGGGATTCTCCAGGAAAGAAAACTGGAGTGGATTGTCATTCCCTTATCCAGGGGATCTTCCCAACCCAGGGATCAAACCCAGGTCTCCTTCATTGCAGGTGGATTCTTTACCATCTGAACCAACAGGAAAGTCAAGAATGCTGTGGTCATCTCTTAACCATTGCTTAACAGTGTTGCTTTCAAGTATTTTAGCTTTGACAGTGCAAAGGCTGCCTCCTAGGGATTCAAGCTCTGAATCCCTCTGATTCAAGCTCAGAGGAGAGAAGACCTTCTTTTGACTCTTCTTTTTCTAGTCCTTGGGGTTCCAAATCCATTGTAAATTAATTCCTTGATGCTCAAGCTCATTTTTTATCACCTATTCACATTGTTCCTATATTTCAGGGTCCTGTTCAAAACCTCATCTTTCATGAAATACTCTCAGTGACTCCAAAGTCTATCACCTACTTCATGTTTGAAGACAGTCTTGCATTCCCGGTTTATGAGTTGGGTATGCTTATGTTTTTTACTCTCCAATGTTAGCTTTTGGATTTCCTTAAATACAGTTCATGGAGTTGCAAAGAGTTGGACACAATTGAGTGTGCACAAAGATAGAGGTAACTGTAATTCTTTCGTGTCTCTTCTCAATGGATTTTTTCCCTATAGTTCTTTATTCTGCTTTGATGCTCATGCTTTGAATGTAATGTAGTTAATGGGCAGTTGCACTTGTAGCACTTTCCTGGATGTAGATGGAGGACTCTTGCATCAGTGAGTACTAGGAGTGCTTTGCTGGCTGAGAGAGTGATCTGACTGCTCTGATATTATGTAGCCTCACTCTTCCTCAGTGCCGATGTGGCTGACTCAGTTGTTCATCCAAGAAAATCTAAACATTCTCTATCACTGTTCCCCATGAGTGCTTCCAACAGTTGCCACTTCATTGGCGCAGTCTGCCTTCCCTTCTCCCAGAGAGAAGGCATCTGTTATTCAGGCAACCCTGAATAACAAGTTATATTAATAGTATCCAGACAAAGAGTCCAAACTCAAGAGTTTTCATTTGGAATGTCATTTAAAAAACATGACATCCCTTAAATTTCAGAAATCTTTTATGTGATGCATCTATGTGTCCATGCATTTACACTTTGTGTTATTGTAGATGATGGAGGTTTTAAATATGAAGAAATAAATCGAGTACTTGGAACTAATTGTTAAGCAGTAAACAAATAAGTGAAATTGACCTGCATTGTGATGTGGTTTATTTAATTCTCACCTTTGGAGGACTTTCAGTATGACAAAATAAACATTATTATTGAATGACGTGTAGCTATACATTTGTAAAATTACCCGTGTACACGTGTGCACAAGAATGCACCTGCTAGTGCAGGAAATGTGAGAGACATGGATTCAATTCCTAGGTCAAGAAGATGCCCTGGAGAAGGGCACGGCAACTGACTCCAGTATTCTTTCCTGGAGAATCCCATGGACAGGGGAGCCTGGCGAGCTTCAGTCCATAGGATCGCAAAGAGTTGGACCCAACTGAAGTGACTTAGCATGTATGCGTGTACGTATATGTGTGAAGGCAAACTGAGCACCCACCATGCACAAGTGTTTGCACGAGCTGCAAGCAGCACAGAAGCAAACTAGACACAGTCTCCGCCATCAAGGAACCCAGTCTCCTCACTTGCTCATTTGAATACAGCCAAGAGGCAGTTGTTAGCACAATGTGAGGGAAGCACACAAAAAATTAAAAAAAAAAAAAACTGACTGATTCTGTGGAGGAAAGAGATGTCTTCACAAAGAAAGTGAAGCTTCAGTTTCCTTTAGGTGGATAAATAAGATTTTACTTTTTTTCAAGAGTAATGTGTGAAAAGCTATAAACATTTTCAGGGAATAATTTCTTCAGTCTGACTGAACCAGGGAGTATGTAAGAAGCCCCAGCATAGAATTTAATTATTAAGTAGCCCAGGCCTCCCTGCCTTTTATTCCAAATAAAAACAGTGTAGGTCTCTTTTTAACAGGTAACTAATCATCTGCCTCCTTGAAGCATAACTCCAAGGTATTAGCCAAACACTCAAATGGAAGCAAAGTTTGTGTTGGGGATAAAATATTTTTTAAAAATATCCCTGGACATCCTGAACCAAAGACTGTACTGAATCATTGTTCAGGAAAAGATGTGGAAGTGGTGGTGAGCAAATAGTAATCTGCGGGAAAATGGATTTGCCTTTGGATTCTGTGTGGTCATAATCTGATAATCTAGGCATAGATTTTGTTTTCTAATACCACGTGTTAGATTTGAAGTATATTGAAAAGACAAAGGGAAAAAAGAACCTTAATAGTTGAGATGCAAAAAGAAAATTGCTTTCTCTCTTTCTGTCTTTCTCCCAACTGAATGATAGTCACTACGTTATAAGATGAAGCCTACCATTCTCACTTTGTGTTTATAATTTATTCTTGAAGGATTTAGATAGTACCTCTCCCATGACTTGGAATCTGTTATAGGAACATTCCTTGGCACTCAAGGAACACTCTAATTATCTGTTCCTGATACTGAGGCATCTCTGTTTATATCTGGGTCTAAATATATACCTCAGTTTTTACTTCAATAAAATAATTTTGTTTATATAGTATCCTCTGGGAGAATTGAGCAAGATGAGTATCTGAAAAAAGTGAGTATTATTACACTACTTGAGTGATATGTTGGCCTAGAGTTAACATCCTTTGTTCTGACTCTGCCGTGTTTATTTCTAACTAAAGTTATCAACAACATGGAAAGGAAAATGGAATCATTAAATATTTGTGCATTCTTACTTATAAAACTTGTTATAAAACTGCTTTAAAAATCTATACTTAGTTAATGCTAGCTCAAGTTATTGTACTTTATTTTGGAGGCTATGATAAAAAATCTCCCAAAAAACAAAAGCCCAGTACCAGATGGCTTCACAGGAGAATTCTATCAAACATTTAGAGAAGAGCCAATGCCTATCCTTCTAAAACTCTTTCAGAAAATTGCAGAGGAAGGAGTACTTCCAAACTCATTCTATGAGGCCACCGTTACTCTGATACCAAAACTAGACAAAGATGCCACACAAAAAGAAAACTATAGGCCAGTATCACTGATGAACATAGATGCAAAAGTCCTCAACAAAATTTTAGCAAACAGAATTTAGCAACACATCAAAAAGCTCATGCACCATGATCAACTTGGGTTTATTCCAGAAATGCAAGCATTCTTCAATATATACAAATTAATCAATGTGATACACCATATTAACAGATTAAAAGATAAAAAATCATATGATAATCTCAGTAGATGCAGAAAAAGCCTGTGACAAAATTCAGCACCTATTTATGATTAAAACTCTTCAACAAATGGGCATAGAAGGAACCTACCTCAACATAATAAAGGCCATATATGCTAAGCCTACAACAAACATTATTCTCAATGGTGAAAAACTGAAAGCATTCCCACTAAGGTCAGGAACAAGACAAGGGTGTCCACTTTCACAATTATTCAACATAGTATCAGAAGTCCTAGCTACAGCAATCAGAGAAGAAAAAGAAATAAAAGGAATTCAGATGGAAAAAGAAGTAAATCTCTCACTGTTTGCAGATTACAAGATGCTGTACATAGAAAACTCTAAAGATAGTATCAGAAAATTGCTAGAGCTAATCAGTGAATTTAGCAAAGTTGCAAGATACAGAATCAACACAGAATCACTTGCATTTCTATATACTAACAAAGAAAAATCATAAAGAGAAATTAAGAAATCAATCCCATTCACCATTGCAACATAAATAATTAAATACCTAGGAATAAACTTATGTAAAGAGACAAAAGAACTGTACACAGAAAGTTATAAGACAGTAATGAAGAAATAGTTGGAAAAGACCCTTGAGAGTCCCTTCGACTGCAAGGAGATCCAACCAGTCAATTCTAAAGGAGATCAGCCCTGGGTGTTCTTTGGAAGGAATGATGCTAAAGCTGAAACTCCAGTACTTTGGCCACCTCATGCGAAGAGTTGACTCATTGGAAAAGACTCTGATGCTGGGAGGGATTGGGGGCAGGAGGAGAAGGGGACGACAGAGGATGAGATGGCTGGATGGCATCACTGACTCGATGGACGTGAGTCTGAGTGAACTCCAGGAGTTGGTGATAGACAGGAAGGCCTGGCATGCTGTGATTCATGGGATCACAAAGAGTCAGGCACAACTGAGCAACTGAACTGAACTGAACTGAATGAAATAAATCAAAGATGACATAAACAGATGGAGAGATATTCCATGTTCCTGGGTAGGAAGAATCAATATTGTGAAAATGACTATACTACCAAATGCAATGTACAGATTCAATACAATCCCTATCAAATTACCAATGACATTTTTCACAGAACTAGAACAAAAATTTTCACAATTCATATGGAAACACAAAAGACCCCAGAGATAAAGCAGTCTTGAGAAAGAAGAATGGAGCTTGAAGAATCAACCTTCCTGACTTCTGGATGCTACAAAGTTACAGTCCTCAAGACAGTATGGTACTGGCACAGAAATTTGGACCAGTGGAACAAGATAAAAAGCCAAGAAATAAACCCATGCACCTATGGGTGCCTTATTTTTGACAAAGGAGGCAAGAATATACAATGGGGCAAAGACAGCCTCTTCAATAAATGGTGCTGGTAAAACTGGACAGCTACATGTAAAAGAATGAAATTAGAACACTTCCTAACACCATGCTACTGCTGCTGCTAAGTCGCTTCAGTAATGTCCGACTCTGTGTGACCCCATAGACTGCAGCCCACCAGGCTCCCCTGTCCCTGGGATTCTCCAGGCAAGAACACTAGAGTGGGTTGTCATTTCCTTCTCCAATGCATGAAAGTGAAAAGTGAAAGTGAAGTCTCTCAGTCATGTGCGAGTCTTCGCAACCCCATGGACTGCAGCCCCCCAGGCTCCTTCATCCATGGGATTTTCCAGGCAAGAGTACTGGAGTGGGGTGCCATCACCTTCTCCATCCTAACACCATAAACAAAGGTAAAATAAAAATGGATTAAAGACCTGAATTTAAGACCAGAAACTATAAAACTCTTAGAGGAAAACTTAGGCAGAACACTCAATGACATAAATCAAAGCATGATCCTCTATGACCCACCTCCTAGAGTAATGGAAATAAAAACCAAAGTAAACAAGTGGGACCTGATTAAACTCAAAAGCTTTTGGACAGCAAAGGAAACTATATGCAAGGAGGAAAGACAACCCTCAGAATGGGAGACAATAATAGCAAATGAAACAACTGACAAAGGATTAATTTCCAAAATATACAAGCAGCTCATACAACTCAATGCCGGAAAAACAACCTAATCAAAAAGTGCGGAAAAGACCTGAACAGACATTTCTCCAAAGAAGACATACAGATGGCTAACACCTGAAAAGATGCTCAACATCACTCATTATTAGAGCAGTGCAAATCAAAACTACATTGAAATATCACCTCACACCAGTCAGAAAGGCCATTATCAAGAAGTCTACAAACAATAAATGCTGGGCAGGATGTGGACAAGAGAGAACGCTCTTGCACTATTGGTGGAAATATAAATTGATACGGCCACTATGGAAGACAGTATGGAGATTCCTTAAAAAACCTAGGAATAAAAGCACCATATGACCCAGCAATCCCACTCCTAGGCATGTACTTTAAGGAAACCAAAATTGAAAAAGACATATGTATCCCAATGTTCATTGCAGCACAATTTACAATAGCTAGAACATGGAAGCAAACTAGATGTCCATTGACAGATGAATGGATAAAGAAGTTGTGGTACATATATACAGTGGAACAATGGAATATTACTCAGCCACTAAAAGAAATGCATTTGAGTCAGTTCTGATGAGATGGATGAACCTAGAACCTATTATACAGAGTGAAGTGAGTCAGAAAGAGAAAGATGAATATCGTTTTCTAATACATATACACAGAATCTAGATGAATGGTAGTGAAGAACTTATTTACAGGGCAACAATGGAAAAATAGACGTTTATGGACATGGAGAGAGGTGAGGAGAGGGTGAGATATATGGAAAGAGTAACATGGAAACTTACATTACCATATGCAAAATTGATAGCCAATGGGAATTTGCTGTATGGCTCAGGAAACTCAAATAGGGGCTCTGTATCAACCTAGAGGGGTGGGGTGGGGAGGGAGATTGAAGGGAGGTTCAAAAGGGAGGGTATATATGTGTACCTATGGCTGATTCATGTTAAGGTTTGACAGAAAAGAGCAAACTTCTGTAAAGCAATTATCCTTCAATAAAAAGAAAATAAATTAAAAAAAAAGAAGATGCAGGTAGGGGAAATCTATACTTAGTTCTAATCTGTAAACAATATTAGAATAGAGAACATGTGTAGTTCCTTATATATGAGATGTCATTGAATTTAAGATGCACCCCCCCCAATTTAATAGCGGCTTTGGAAGAGAGAGGAAAAAAAATTATATGGCTCATTAGATGCACACACTTTTATCTTTTGCCAAATTCACCCTAAAACTTGTTGCTCCTCCTGGTTTTATCTAACACACTTTTACACACTAGTGATTAGGTGCAAAATAAGTGAGGGATTCCTGTTTCCTCTCTGTTTCATCTTCCATACTGCTTCATGATCAAGACCTTAAAGACACACTCCATTACTGTTGCTTTCACTGCCACCCTCTTCCAGAGTACTATGGTGTCTTACCAGGAGCCTCCTAGTCAATCCCTCAATAAACCCTCCCCTGTTCTTTGCTGTCACTAGCCACCCCAGTGACATGAGAGGATGAAATGGTTGGATGGCATCACTGACTCAATGGACATGAGTTTGAGTAAACTTTGGGAGTTGGTGATGAACAGGGAGGCCTGTCATGCAGCATGTCCTGTTGCTGCTGCTGCTGCTGCTGCTGCTGCTAAGTTGCCATATCCATGGGGTCACAAAGAGTCAGACACAACTGAGTGACTGAACTGAACTGAGCCACCCCAGGTATTATGCACAGAGACACCAGAGGAGTGATATATCAAAAAAGTGTAAATCAAATAAAGCCACTGCATGTTTAAACTCTACAGTGAATTTCTTTTCCCTTAAAATCCAGCTTCTATGTTACCCAAGACATTAACATGGTGATTCAGCAAGTCTTGAGAATCCTGGAGACCTTTCCAGGTGGTCCTCAAGGTCAAAAGCACTTGATCATCAAACCACGACGATATTGACTTGTTCCCTCTCATTCTCTCATGGATGTTTTGAGGAGATTCCAAGAGGTCACATGGCATGTGATATCACAACACATTGAGGGAGAAATGCATATGAGAATCCAGCAGTCTTCTATTAAGCCAGATATTAAATAAGTTTGCAAAAATATAAAACAGTGCCATTCTTCTCACTGATTTTTTTGTAGGAAAAATTTCTCATAAAATAATATCTTTCTATGAACCTATAATAGATTTCTTACTGATATTTTAAGTTAATTAATAGATAAATATTTTGAAATGCCTCTGTTTGAACCCCTAACATGGTATATATCACTGTATGTAACATGCATAAACAAAAACTATTAGGTATCTTCAGTAACTTTTAGTAGGAGTATAAAGCAACTCTGGTGTCCTTCAGTGAGTAAATTGGAAAACAGGCTGTGGTCCAGCCATACCTGGAACACTGCTCAGAATTAAAAGGAATGAACTGTTGAAACATGCCAGCAATTTGGATGCATCACAAGGACATTATGCTGAGTTAAATCAAAAAGTCTGTCACACAGAGTGACATAAGTCAGAAAGAGAAAAACAAATATCAATTATTGATGCATATATGTGGAATCTAGAAAAACAGCATAATTTTACAGGAATAGAGAGGCAGACTTAGAGAACAGATGGGTGGACATGGTAGGGGTGAAATGAATTGAGAGATTGAGATTGATGTATGTGCACTGCTGTGTATAAGACAAATAGCCAGTGGAAATATGCTGTGTGCCACAGGCTGCTCAGCTCAGTGCTCTGTGGGGACCCAGATGGGTGGGATAGGGGAGGGGAGGGAAGCCCATCAGGGAGGGGATGTGTATACATACAGACGATTCACCTCATTTACAGCAGAAATTAACGCAACATTGTAAAGCAACTATACCCCAGTGAAAAAGAAACAACTTATGTGACGTTATAGAAAACATGTCCCTGGCTTTCAGGGAGCTTTGTGTGTGTGTGTGTGTTGGCGGCGGGGGGTGATAGAAGAGTTCTGTAATGACAGTGATGGGGGTTACACGAATCTGCACATGTGATAAAACCTAATAGAAATACATACCAAAAAAAAAAAAAATTCAAACTGGTGAAATCTGAGCAAGGTTTGCATTTAAGTTAATAGTATTCTACCAACATAGATTGCTTTGTTTGGAAATGTACAATATGGTATGTAAGTAAGCAAGAGGAAAGGGTACCATATGGCTCAGACGGTAAAGAATCTGCCTGCAATGCAGGACACCTGGGTTTGATCCCTGGGTTGGGAAGATCCTCTGGAGAAGGAAGTGGCAACTGACTCCAGTATTATTACCGGGAGAATCCCATGTACAGAGAAGCCTGGCGGGCTACAGTCCATGGGGTCACAGTCAGACACGACTGAGTCACTAACACACGTGCTATATATTTTGTATATATGTTATCAGTATTACATATTATTTAATATGTTATATAATATAAAATACATAGTTTGTATTATATATTTTTTTCTTTTTAAATAGTGTGAAGGAACTCATAGGAAAAAAAAAATGGAGAAACGTTATCATGCATAAGTCTAAGACCTCCCTGACTTTTAGACCTTTCTTCCTTCTACTGATTACATTTCAACTGCACTCCTCTTTCTTCTGTTCCTTCAATATCTGGAGCTCAGGGTCTTTGTATCAGCCCTTGCTTCTCCCCGGAAATCACATCCCAGATCTCTTCAGTGCTGCTTCTGTCTGTAATTCAGCTTCAGCATGCACATCATTTCAGTGGAAAGAGCTTCCCTGACTGTGCAGCATGGAGCAGCTGCTCAGTCAGGCTCTGTGCCTTCCACTCTGATTTTCACCCTAATGCTTTCCACCCCCTGACATTTCTTGTTTACATATCGGTTTGTTGCCCATGAGCTGCGCTGTGAGCTCATGAGTGCAAGCATCTTCTCTGAGCTTTCACTGGTGTACCCAGTGCATCAAATACCTGAAATAGCATAGGAACCAAATACATACTTGCTAAGTGAATGCACTGGTACGTACAGGGTTTGAAGCCGTCACTGTCACATCAGGGTTTGAAGCTGCAATTTGTTCACATGCAGCTCTAAGTCTGAAGGGTTCATTTAGTCAGTTTTCAGGTATTTTACTGCTTTTCATAACCTGAATGTGAAATCTTGACTTCTTTGGCACCTTCAGAATTTTCAGTGTACTTTTGAGACACAGTAAAGAATTCTAGAAATACAGCCCAAATGCCTGTCAAGCAGTCTCTATAAATTGAGAATACTTCGAAGGATGGATTCCAGGAGAGGAGGACCAAAGTCACCATAGAGAGATGATCATAATGGTTAGATTCCTCATCAGGGTCAAGAACCTAGAATTCTGTAGAAATATATTAATTTTAGAATATTGTCAATTAAATTTTTAGAAAAAGCTATGTGAGGAGAATAACATGTATCTATGTATCAGATATGGATGTGAGAGTTGGACTGTGAAGAAGGCTGAGCACCGAAGAATTGATGCTTTTGAACTGTGGTGTTGGAGAAGACTCTTGAGAGTCCCTTGGACTGCAAGGAGAGCCAACCAGTCCATTCTGAAGGAGATCAGCCCTGGGATTTCTTTGGAAGGAATGATGCTGAAGCTGAAACTCCAGTACTTTGGCCACCTCATGCGAAGAGTTGACTCATTGGAAAAGACTCTGATGCTGGGAGGGATTGGGGGCAGGAGGAGAAGGGGACGACAGAGGATGAGATGGCTGGATGGCATCACTGACTCAATGGGCGTGAGTCTGAGTGAACTCCGGGAGTTGGTGATGGACAGGGAGGCCTGGCGTGCTGCGATTCATGGGGTCGCAGAGAGTCGGACACGACTGAGTAACTGAACTGAATTGATGTATCAGATTTTATGGTTGCTTCAGTTATAGTCTGTATTAAATTTGTGGGGTTTGTTTTCTGCATTGTGACTGTAACTATGTATACCTGGCAGAAAACACAAGTACTTTGAAAATAATCTTGAAATTTTTAATTAAAAAAATCTGGTGTTGAATAATACACTTTTTCTTTGATGTATAAATCATTTGGTCCTACTTCTAGTTTCAGAATCCAGTGACTAATTATAAGAGACACCATATTCTGTTGTTGTCAATGAATTTGTCTTTTATAAGAGTGCTAGTTTAGTGAGCAATGAATTTGAAATATTATGCATTAATTAATGATCTTAATTTATGTGACACTCCTAATGGAAATAATTTAATATTTTCCATGCAACAATAAATTTATACAGTTAAATCCACATCTGTCTAGTCAGTCTCCACTGGGTCACAACTCACATGCCTGGTATCAGCAAGTTTCTTTTGATGTTGACTGCAACAAGCACTGTGACTTTGGAAGCTGAGACCAAGTGCAGCTTAGAATGGAGTTAGTGTGGTCATTCTTAGTGGAGCTATGTTGAATTAGAACTAAATTGTGGTTATTCAGGATATTCCCTGACTAGATCCTTTTCTTTAAATTTTTATACCTAGCAAGATGTTGGGAAAGTTACTTTTCTCCATCCCAAACCATCTGTTGATAATACTGAAATTCGAGTACCATGGGGGAGTACCATGGAGGTCTACCATTTTATACTTTTATGGGTACATTTTTTTACATCCTACATCTGGAGTCCAGGATTAAAAAAAAAATGTACCTTAAAATTAGAAAATGGTAGACCTCCATGCTACTCAAATTCGATAATTGGAGTTCAGGGTTTCCCAGGTGGCTCAGTGGTAAAGAATACACTTGCCAATTCAGGACATGCAGGAGATGAGGGTTTGATCTCTGAGTCAGAAAGATCCCCTGGAGGAGGAAATGGCAACCCACTCCACTATTCTTGCCTGAAAAATCCCATGGACAGAGAAGCCTGGCAGGCTAGAGTCCATGGAGTTGCAGAGAGTTAGACATGACTGAGCACATAAGTGACTGTGAGCTGGAGTTCAAGTATTCATGAACATGTAGCTTAGTAAAATAAAGGTCATATAGCAACACATCTTTCCTAGAGCAACTGAATAAAATAATTCATTCAGTGCCGTTCAGTTCAGTCACTCAGTCATGTCCTACTCTGCAACCCCATGAACTGCAGCACGCCAGGCCTCCCTGTCCATCACCATCTCCCGGAGTTCACTCAGACTCACGTCCATCGAGTTCATGATGCCATCCAGCCATCTCATCCTCTGTCGGCCCCTTCTCCTCCTGCCCCCACCCAGCATCAGAGTCTTTTCCAATGAGTTAACTCTTCGCATGCGGTGGCCAAAGTACTGGAGTTTCAGCTTTAGCATCATTCCTTCCAAAGAAATCCCAAGGCTGATCTCCTTCAGAATGGACTGGTTGGATCTCCTTGCAGTCCAAGGGACTCTCAAGAGTTTTCTCCAACACCACAGTTCAAAAGCATCAATTATTCGGCACTCAGCTTTCTTAATAGACCAACTCTCACATCCATACATGACCACAGGAAAAACCATAGCCTTGACTAGGCTGACTTTCGTTGGCAAAGTAACGTCTCTGCTTTTGAATATACTATCTAGGTTGGTCATAACTTTCCTTCCAAGGAGTAAGCGTCTTTTAAATTCATGGCTGCAGTCACCATCTGCAGTGATTTTTTGGAGCCCCCCAAAAATAAAGTCAGCTACTGCTTCCACTGTTTCCCCATCTAGTTGCCATGAAGTGATGGGACTGGATGCCATGATCTTAGTTTTCTGAATGTTGAGCTTTAAGCCAACTTTTTCACTCTCCTCTTTCACTTTCATCAAGAGGCTCCTTAGTTCTTCTTCACTTTCTGCCATAACGGTGGTGTCATCTGCATATCTGAGGTTATTGATATTTCTCCCAGCAATCTTGATTCCAGCTTGTGCTTCTTCCAGCCCAGTGTTTCTCATGATGTACTCCGCATGTAAGGTAAATAAGCAGGGTGACAATATACAGCCTTGACATACTCCTTTTCCTATTTGGAACCAGTCTGTAGTTCCATGTCCAGTTCTAACTGTTGCTTCCTGACCTGCATATAGGTTTCTCAAGAGGCAGGTCAGGTGGTCTGGTATTCCCAACTCTTTTAGAATTTTCCACAGTTTATTGTGATCCACATGGTCAAAGGCTTTGGCATATAAAGCAGAAATAGATGTTTTTCTGGAACTCTTTTGCTTTTTTGATGATCCAGTGGATGTTGGCAATTTGATCTCTTGTTCCTCTGCCTTTTCTAAAACCAGCTTGAACATCTGGAAGTTCATGGTTCACATATTGCTGAAGCCTGGCTTGGAGAATTTTGAGCTTTAGTTTACTAGCATGTGAGATGAGTAGAATTATGCAGTAGGTTGAGCATTCTTTGGCATTGCCTTTCATTGGGATTGGAATGAAAACTGACTTTTCCAGTCCTGTGGCCTCTGCTGAGTTTTCCAAATTTGCTGGCATATTGAGTGCAGCACTTTCACAGCATCGTCTTTTAGAATTTGAAATAGCTCAACTGGAATTCCATCACCTCCACTAGCTTTGTTTGTAGGCCCACTTAACTTCACATTCCAGGATGACTGGCTCTAGATTAGTGATCACACCATCGTGATTATCTTGATCCTGAAGATCTTTTTTTGTACAGTTCTTCTGTGTATTCTTTTTTTTTTTTTTTTTTTTTACTTTACAATTCTGTATTGGTTTTGCCATACATTGACATGAATCCACCATGGGTGTTCTTGCCACCTCTTCCAAATGTCTTCTGCTTCTGTAGATCCATACCATTTCTGTCCTTTATTGTGCCTATCTTTGCATGAAATGTTCCCTTGCTATCTCTAATTTTCTTAAAGAGATCTCTAGTCTTTCCCATTCTTGTTTTCCTCTATATCTTTGTGTTGTTTGCTGAGGAAGGCTTTCTTACCTCTCCTTGCTATTCTTTGGAACGCTGCATTCAAACTCTGCAAACAACTCCATCTCAAAGATGAAGTTGATCCTATGGAATATTATATACTTTGTGACTCTTAGTTCATTTGGTTTTGACAGAAATAGATTTCTTTGTGAAAGAAAAATAGCTTTTCATGACTTACTTTTCTAAGACATTAAAAAACAAACTGAATAGCGATTCAGAGAATATTTCAGTGTGTCACATAAAACAAGCAATTATACCTGTTACCAAGAAGATGAACTCAATAAGTTTTCTATAAGCTGTAACTTGAAAATTTAACTCCACCAAATTATTGTTAGGAACATGCACAAACTTTTTTCAGGTTTTTTTCTTCACATAGTTCATGAAGAAGTAAAAATAATTCATTGCCTATATTCACTTGCATATTATTAATTTATCATGTGTAACAAAATATCCCAAAACTTAGTGCCTTAGGAAAAAAAAAGAAATATAGATTTTTATCCTAGACATCTTTTAAATTAAGAATTAGGAGTAACTTGCCTGGACACTTCTGACTCTGATTCTTTTATGAAGTTGCGGTTAAGATATCATCTAGAGCTATAGTCACCTGCAAATTTACCTGAGGCTATAGGAATTGTTTCTCTATGACTGACTCACTCACATAACCATTCTTATGGTTGTTGCTGGTTGTTGTTTGGAGACCTCAGTCTTTCCCCATGTGGACTGTGACTCACTCACATAACCATTCTTATGGTTGTTGCTGGTTGTTGTTTGGAGGCCTCAGTCTTTCCCCGTGTAGACTGTGACTCACTCACATAACCATTGTTATGGTTGTTGCTGGTTGTTGTTTGAAGACCTCAGTCTTTCCCCATGTAGACTGTGACTCACTCACATAACTGTTGTTATGGCTGTTGCTTGTCATTGATTGGAGGCCTCAGTTTTTCCCCATGTGGACTTTTCCACAGTGGGCACCTCATGATAGGACAGCTGGTTTCTTGTAGAGTGAGCAGTCCAAGAGGCCAGCATGAAAATGGCAGTGTCCTTTTAGGCATATTTTGTGAAGTCACATACCATTGCTTCCTCAGTATGTGTTTGTCATGCAGATTACCCTTTTGCAATGTATGAAGGTGCTACCCAAGAGTTTCAAGCAAGGATCACGTTGGAGGGGCCAAGTGGAAGCTGTCTACTCCCATCCATGTCAGAGTATCATCATGAAACATTGTGATGCCAATATGGAGACCAGAAATTGTCTAGAGGCTGAAACTAATGCACAGTGAATGTCCTATCTATTTAGTTCAGTTCAATTTTCAGACCTTTGAGACTCAGTACAAGTTTATCTTGCGTTTTAACCCAAATGATATCAAAATTTCTATTGTTTTCCAGAAGGTATTTTAAGCCATCCTATCAATATTAAGACATAATTGATATATTATGGAGTTGAATTCAAATTTTAAATGAAATTTCTAGGAAATTTTAAAACTAGATCGTATTTAGGTCAAGCTGGCTAGATATTTTGTGTTGTTCTTCAGTAGCTCAGTTGTGACCAACTCTTTGTGACCCCATGGACTGCAGCATGCCAGGTTTCCCTGTCCTTCACTATCTCCTAGAGCTTGCTCAAACTCATGTCCATTGAGTTGATGATGCCATCAACCATCTCAGCCTCTAATGCCCACTTCTCCTCCTGCCTTCAGTTTTTCCCAGCATCAGGGTCTTTTCCAATGAGTCAACTCATTGCATCAGGTGGCCATAATATTGGAGCTTCAGTTTCAACATCAGTCTTTTTGATGAATATTCAGGGCTGATTTCCTTTAGGATTGACTGGTTTGATCTCCTTGGTTTGATCAAGACTGTCGATCTCAAGAGTCTTCTCCAGCACCAGAATTCAGAAGCATCAATTCTTCAGTGCTCATGGACAATGGAGCCTGGCAGGCTGTAGTCCATGGAGTCACAAAAAATTAGACATGAGTTCGTGACTAAACAAAAAAACTAACTTTCTTTAGTAGGGAAGTTTGAGAAGCATTTTCCTTTAGGGAATTCATAAGACAGGTTGGCCTGCAAAACTAATTCTAAATATCTGAGATAAAAAGGTGCAGTGTCAGCCTGTTTTTTGTTAGTGCCTAAGTTCTTGAACATGTTCTCTATAAAGTGCCTTTTGTGTGTGTGTGTGTGTGTTTTTATGTAACCTAAGCTTTTTTCAATCAGCTCTCATCTATAGATGCCTAAATCCTTCCATATTTCAAAACCAATATTAAATGCTTTGTGTTCCACAGAGACTTTCCATTTGGCCTCCATAACCCTCTCTAGCCTACTGACTTCTGTCCACCGTGGGTGGGGTAAAGGCCATAAAGTGTATGGAGTTGTGAAGAGAGAAGGAGTTTGGTGATAAGGTAGAAGTAACAACAGTGTTGTCTGAGATTACTCCCATACTAGCTTTTACTATGGTACTTTCATGTCAGTTATGAATATCTGTCTTGTAATATCATAGTCATAATAAGAGACTCAATAATGATTTGTTGAATTATGTTTCTTGAAATAAATCTGCTCAGTAAATAACTTTACACTGGTTATCATGATATGAAAGTCAGGGCTTTCGTGTGATGCTTTTTATATTCTCTCTGAGAAAGAAAATTCACCAATTAAAAAGCTCAGATCTGCTATTTATCATTCATTGATCTTAGTTTAGAATGTCATTGGTTTTAATACACTGAAGATTTTCTGCTTTGGTTCTTCATTCTCATATGATTCTCAGCATTATTGTTTTCATTGACAAAAATATTAGTCATACTGCTGTACTTACGAAAAAGGAACACTAATGATTACTCACTTATTTTTGTAGAACATGCCGCTCATACCACCCATTTTAAAAGTTAAATTGAATAGTGCCTTGATTAATTCTTATTTTCCTAATTAAACAATAAAGTATTATAAGACATAGTTATTCTTTAGACTTCCTGAAGCGCCAAAACATATTACATCTTAGTTGCTTCATTTGATTGCACAAGTTGTGAATTACCAAAACAGTTTAATTCTCTTACTAAAAACCTTTTTTCTATTTTTTTTAAATGACCTTATTCAAATCAACTTCTATCCCTGCTTTCCCTCTCCCTTCTGTCCTCTCTCCTTTACCTTTTTTCTCCCTCCCCACTTCCTTCCTTCCTTTTTTCCTCTCATCTTTTCTTCCTATTTAAGCTAAATAATTTAGGGTCACAATTGGCCCTTTTTGCTTCAGTTATGAAAACTTATTGGTTTGTAAGCTTCTTTAGAACAAAACTGTGCTTTAAAGTGTTAGTCGCTAAGTTGTGTCTGACTTTTTGTGACCCCATGGACTGTAGCCCACCAAGATCCTCTGTCCATGAAATTCTCCAGGCAAGAATACTGGAGTGGGTTGCCATTTCCTTCTCCGAGGGATCTTCCTGAACTAGGGATAAAACCTGGGTCACCTGAATTGCAGGCAGATTCTCTACTATCTGAGCCACAGCTGCTCAAACTGTGTTTAGTACAATATTATATTCCTAACATCGTGCCTGAATAAAGCAGACATTTATAAATATTTGCTCAATGAATGAATTAGGTGGGTCATACATAATAATTGAGTGTCATATGTGATTTTAAAGCGCTTGAATTTCTGGCCTTATAGTTGATGGTTGATATTATGTGAAAGGTGTTTTGTTTGGCTTAAGCATTATTTATTTGCCATTGATAAGCATATATCTCATAACTTATTCCCTTGCTGATAGTATCAAAAGGAAGCAGTGTTGAAAGACCAAAGGGGCCGTGAACCTCATTCTTTGAAAATTGTGCTTTCAAGTCAGGGCAGTGCTACCTAACAACAGATTTTATTGATTCAGACCTAGAAAATCCTCTTTTCTCTTGGTAGAATATACATATACCAGTCCTCTCTTCACTTTATTTAATCCTAATTACTATAGAATTTGTGGAGAAAATGAAGAGTAATTTAGGAGGTTTTCAGCCATTTATATGCATAGACAATAGTACTGTCAGTACCATTACCTTTTAAATCAAAGAGTATGACATACACCTCAGAGCATGTACAAAACATATAAATTTAAAGAGATTCATCACAGAGCAATGAATTTAGTATAAATAAATATTATAAATGTACATTTATATTGTGCATAAATACTATTAAATCATATATTCAGCCTTTTTCTTTATATTCTTGCCATTAATAATTCATTTATGAATGTGGTATATATTTATGTACATAATATGTATGTATGTATTTATGTAAAGATTAAGGTTTTAGATTACAGCTACTCTATCGCTATGCACGTGTTGGGAAAATTGGAAGGGCATTCACAAAAGGAATTGTCAATGGAAATTGAAAGTGGACCTTAGGCCCAAATCAGCAATCTAATTCAAAGTATTCAGGGTACCAACCTGATAATCATTTCAGGAGAGTGGGGTGACAGGCTTATTGTAATTCCACAGATCTTTCTTTAGTGACTACAATACTATCACCTACAAATTGTGCTAAAGTGATTAAAGATAGAAAAATAGTAAAGCAAACTACTTATTTCATTTGCTTGGGTAGTGGATCCTGAATTATTGAATGAGTGCATCTACATTAGTTTAATTAACTGGATGAGTTGTTGTTTTTCCAGATCTTCAGATATGTGCTTATTATTGTCAGAATTGAGAAAATTAAATTATTTATCTGTTAAAATGAAAATAGCAATTTAATCAGTTATTTTTTAGCAATATCCAAAGTAGATATTAAGAGACATCAGAGGGAAAAACATTTCCTAATCTACCAAATTGCTAAATAAAAGATTTTTTAAAGAGCAAGTAAGCCTAGATAATGTTCAGTCTTACACTTATTTAGGAAATATATATAAAATATCATGTATGGATGTGAGAGTTGGACTGTGAAGAAAGCTGAGCACCAAAGAATTGATGCTTTTGAACTGTGGTGTTGGAAAAGACTCTTGAAAGTCCCTTGGACTGCAAGGAGATACAACCAGTCCATTCTAAAGGAGATCAGCCCTGGGTGTTCCTTGGAAGGAATGATGCTAAAGCTGAAGCTCCAGTACTTTGGCCACCTCATGCGAAGAGTTGACTCATTGGAAAAGACTCTGATGCTGGAGGGATTGGAGTCAGGAGGAGAAGAGGACGACAGAGGATGAGATGGCTGGATGGCATCACGGACTCGATGGACATGAGTTTGAGTGAACTTCGGGAGATGGTGACGGACAGGGAGGCCTGGCGTGCTGTGATTCTTGGGGTCGCAAAGAAGTCAGACACGACTGAGTGACTGAACCGATATAAAATATATAAAGAGAACAATGTAACTTTGTCCTAATATTTCTGTACTCATTGGTAAACAGCTAACTGCTTAACATTAAATGCTTTATGGGAGCAATTAAAGTTCATGTTTGTCAAAATATGGTTAATTTATTAAAATGAAATACTATTTTGGTGGACTGCTTCCAAGAGTAACATGGATTACCTATTGATTACCCGACATTTACATTCTCGAAAGCATTTTTGAATGACTTTTGTTGAACTTTCAGTTTGTGGAAATAAACCACATGGAATACGTAATGAATACATTACCTATAAAAAAAGAAATAAGAAATAGATACTTTCAAAGTAGTGTGACAGTCCAAAGAAAGAAAAGATGTTCACTAGAATGCTAGGACCACAAAGGCATCTTTACCCTGCATACGCAGCAGTTGGTCACGTAAAGGGGGCAGTGGCAAGGGCTGTAATAAAGTCCTTTTGAAGCTGTGCTGTTTCCTTCTCCGTGTGGTCGAGCCAGAGCAACACAGCCAGCCATGTCCTCCTTCAGTGGCCCAGCAGACCCCGCATGAAGCAGGGGAATGAGTCACATTTGCCATCTCCTGTATCTAGTTTCATTTCTGAAACTTCTGCTCTCGGAAAGTGGGATGTTCCTTCATCATGTTAAGTCTCACTTGCTTCATTTGTAGAAGAGAACTAAAATACTTTATAAATTTATTGTGAGGATGGTAAGGATATTTTTATATCCTTAATGAATAAGTTTGTTTTTCCTCCTGTACCTCATATGCATTATGGTCCTGGAGAGGGAGTAGGGAAAACACCACCCTTGGAAGGAAGTAGGGAAAGCACCTAATAAGATATAAGTGGGAAGTGAAAGGAAGTCTGGTCAGGGAAAGTGATAGGATAGGGGAATGAACAAGAAGGAAAAGGTAGGAGGACCCATCAGATTAGAAACAGGCTCCTTAGTAAAGGCAGAATCTGAGAATTTGGTCCTTAGTGGCTGGCTTCCTGAAGCATAGTGTTGGTGGATGTCTCATCCTTTTAAAACATATCAAATTATCTGGGTTCTAACCTCCTTGGATTGAAATTTTTTCAAAGTTTCCTTAGAGATTCCAGTGTAATGTAAGGTTAAGGGGGAAAAAAAAGGATCCAATAATTCATAACATGTATTTTTTAAAAGATGGATCTGATGTGAAAATACAGAATTTAAAAAGTTGACATACAACTTAAAGACCCAAGACCTGTTTTCGGCAAGGAGCTGGAGAAATGCTTTTGTATCCTTGGATGGAAAACATTTGAAGATTTTTAAGCCAAAGAGTGATATGATCATACTAAAAAATAATAGTGATAGTAGTAGCAGTAGTAGGAATTCTAGGAATAATTTAATGGTGGATACAGAGAACCCAGAGCTCTTAGGAGGATATCCATCAATAATCCAGGTGTGAATCATGTTGATGTGAAGATATTGTTACATTGTTTGGTTGCTCAGTCATGTCTGACTTCTTGTGACCCAACGGTTTGTAGCATGCCATGTTTTCATCATCTCTCAGAGCTTGCTCAAACTCATGTCCATTGAGTTGGTGATATCATCCAACCATCTCATCCTCTGTCATCCTCTTCTCCTCCTGCCTTCAATTTTTCCATTATCAGGTTCTTTTCCAGTGTGTTTGGTTGCTTGTATCAGGTGGCCAAAGTATTGGAGCTTCAGCTTCAATATCAGTCCTTCCAATGAGAATTTAGGACTGATTTCCTTTAAGATTGACTGGTTTGATCTCCTCGCAATCCAAGGGACTCTCAAGTGTCTCCTCCAACACCACAGTTCAAAATCATCAATTCTTCATTGCTCAGCCTTCTTTATGGTCGAACACTCACATCCATACACAACTACTGGAAAAACCATAGCTTTGACTATACAGACCTTTTTTGTAGGCAAAGTGATGCCTCTGCTTTTCAATACGCTAAGTTTGTCATAGCTTTTCTTCTAAGGAGCAAATGTCTTTTAATTTCATGTTTGCAATCACTCTCTGCAGTGATTTTAGAGCCCAAGTTGTGGACAAGTCTGGAGGTGAAAATAAAGTTGGATGATGTAAAGAACAATATTGCATAGGAACATGGAATGTTAGGTCCATGAATCAAAGTAAATGGGAAGTGGTCAAACAGGAGACTGGAGAAAGAAATGGCAACATTCTTGCCTGGGGAATCCCATGGAGAGAGGAACCTGGTGGGCTACAGCCCATAGGGTCGCAGAGTCATACATGACTGAGCAACTAACACCCAAACAGGAGATGGTAAGAGTGAATATCGACCTTTTAGGAATCAGTGAACTAAATGGACTAGAATGGGTGAATTTATTTCAGATTACCATTGTATCTATCTAGTAGGCTTCCTGGGTTACTCAGCTGGTAATGAATCTGCTTGTGATGCAGGAGACCGTGGTTCAATTCCTGGGTTAGGAAGTTCCCCTGGAGAAGGAAATGGCAACTCCCTCCAGTATACTTGCCTGGAGAATCCTTGTGGACAGAGGAGCCTGGTGGGCTACAGATCGTGAGGTTGCAGAGTCGGACACAACTGAGTGACTGAGCACAGCACGACATATTATATCTACCACTGTGGGCAAGAATCCCTTAAAAGAAATGGAATAGTCCTCATAGTCAGCCAAAGAGTCCAAAATGTAGTACTTGGGTGCAATCTCAACAACTCTGTTCAAATCATGAACAGAATGATCTCTGTTCATTTCCAAGGAAAACCATTCAATATCACAGTAATCCAACTCTATGCCCCAATCACTAATGCCAAACAAGCTAAATTTGTGGTTCTATGAAGACTTACAAGACCTTCTAGAACCACACACACACACACACACACACACACACACACACACACACACGATGTCCTTCCATCATAGGGGACTGGAATGCAGAAGTAGGGAGTCAAGAGATTCCTGAAGTAGCAGGCAAGTTTGGCCTTGAAGTACAAAATGAAGCAGGACAAAGGCTAACAGAGTTTTGACAAGAGAACACACTGGTCATAGTAAACACCCTTTCCCAACAACACAAGAGAAGACTCTACACATGGACATCACCAGATGGTCAATACTGAAATCAGATTGATTAAGATTTAATTTGAAGATAGATAAACATGCAGAAATCACCATGGAGACAGTCTAGTAGAGTGAGAACATCATGGTACTTGGGCAGTGAGTGTGGGAAAAACACATACCAGGTATAATGACAGCAAAATAGAGGGGCAGGTGGTAGACAACTCAGACTGTGGATATACAGCAATATTTTTTAAGTGTCAGAATTATTCTATTACATAATCACAATCTCATATGAAGTAACAACTGGGAAAAATGACTTACTGTGGATTAAATTAAAAAGCTTGAAAATGGAATAGTGAATTATAATAGGCTTATTATGTATTTTTCCAGAAGCATCTGTTTATAAAGCCAACTACAAAAAAAAAAAAAAAAGAAGAGCCAAATGCAGCTAATGGTTCAACAGAGCAAAAAGTTTAACAAATTCATCAGTAGCATACTTCACTTTGTGTATAAGAAAGAAGTGATCAAGATGTATGAACTCTTTAAAGAGAGCAAATTATAGCACCCTTAATTATGTGACCATTGGCCATTTTTATCCCAGCCATGTTTGAAAGCTGTCTTTTTATGTTGTATCTGACTCTTTATGACCCCATGGACTGCAGCATGCCAGGCTTCTCTGTCTTTCACTGTCTCCCAGAGCTTGCTCAAACCCATGTACATTAAGTCTTTGATGCCATCCAACCATCTCATCCTCTGTCACCCTCTTCTCCTTCTGCCTTCAATATTTCCCAGCATCAGGGTTTTTTCCAGTGTGTTGGCTGTTTGTATCAGGTGGCCAAAGTATTAGAGTTTCATCTTCAGCATCAGTCTTTCCAATGAATATTTAGGCTTGATTTACTTTAGGATTGACTGGTTTAATCTCTGCTGACCAATGGATTCTTAAGAGTCTTCTCCACTTTGGCCACTTGATGTGAAGAGTTGACTCAGTGGAAAAGACCATGATGCTGGGAAGGATTGAAGGTGGGAGGAGAAGGGGATGACAGGGGATGAGAAGGTTGGATGGCATCACCAACTCAATGGACGTGACTTTGAGTAAACTCACTCTGGGAGCTGGTGATGGACAGAAGCCTGGAGTGCTGCAGTCCATGGGGTCGCAAAGAGTTGGATACGACTGAGTGACTGAACTGAACTGAATTTAATTTAGGTGGCACCCAGATCTTGGCCATTTTCTATTTTGGGAGTGAAGTGACTTTGTATCATTAAGGTTGGTCATTCCCCAGAATCCCTTCCTGGTAAAACTACTTGTTTTATGAGTTGTAAAATGACTACTAGTCGTTGCTAGAATATGCACAGAAGCACAGATTTTTGAAGGTCAAACACTTGAGTAAATCATAATCTGTGTATAGGTAATGGCTTATCTATGAATATCCCAAGATGTTTATATTATTGTTATATTGGAAACTTAAGAGAGATACTAAGTCATACTATAGATTCATCCCCACTTTGGAAATAAAGCATGGCTGTATGCAACGAAATTTTAAGACCATTTTTAATCCTAAATTATAAAACTACTTGGGAAAGAGGTAGTAACAGTAAAAGAAGAAAGTAATTATTAGCATTTGATTATACTTTAATGAAAATGTATATTCGCTTTCATTTGGGCTTAAGTATGTGTCTACTACCTATAGAAAATAGTCAGATACAAAGCAGTTTGTTGTTTGGTTACAAAAACTCTGGAGCCAGATAGAGTTGGGTTCAATTCCAATTCTGTTCTTAATCTGTGAAATGGTGACTTTGATTTCTACCACATAAGGTGTAGGTTTTGTTTAACAAGATAACCTAAAGAGGTGCAGTGTCGTCATTAGTGTTACTGCTGCAGTTTTCTAAATAGTGAAGTGATACAATCAAGCTAGCTGTTTTGTCTCATAGGTTAATAATAATTATGTGGGGAAAAAACCTTACTCTTTAATGTGTTAACATTTAAGTGTGATAACACATGGTTCCTTTCACCTAACTGAAATTTTTGTGTCCGTCTCACATTTATAATTCTCTTTCCCCTGCAATCTTATTAGCATTATTCCCGTGAAACAACCAAAGCGTTTTAATTAACTCAGGTTTAATGTGTTTTCCTTATCTGCCATTACTGCAGATACCAGTTGAGCAGAACTGCTCAGTGCATTCAAAATCTTTTAGTTGATCAAAGAAAGGAAATTCAAGGCTAGAAATTCATTTAGTTCTGGCTAGGTTACAGGCATGAACAGAGGCCATTTATCCTTCAAGACATCTTGAAATGTATGCTTTGCTATTTGAATCTAACGTTCTCTAGAATATTCTGGCCTACTAAAGAAGACAGCACACCTGGCTGACCTCCTTGTGTTCTTCTAGCCTCATATCTTATTAATAGGAAAACAGGAGATTTCTTATGATACGTTTGGCAATACTTTGAATAGAATTTTAAGACTCTTGCATGTATGTGTGTATATTTGATTGAATTTCAATTTTGAAGTACCTTTTATCTCATAATATATATGAAACAAGATGTACTTGTATACTTTTCAACTGGCTGTCTCAGTATGGTTAGAACAATTATTCTGTTTTAAATATTTAGCAAGTATCTACTATTTTCAAATAAATGAGTAATTGAGAACCACAAGGACTTTTTTGGTTCTGCTTCAAAAATCAAATAAACAGCTGAAAATCGATTCCGTTTCCCACACTGTTCATACAGGGAAATAACACTCTTATTTTAAGAAATGTTTGTCTCTAGAGAAGTGTCTGCACTTCTGTATATCACAGAGCAGAAATGGCACTAATGTACACATTTCATTTCACTTACTATATATGTGTGTGTGCGTGTGTGTGTAAGTTGCTCTGTCATATCTGACTTTTTGCGAACCCACGGACTGTAGCTGGCCAGGTTCCTCTGTCCATGGGATCCTCCAGGCAAGGGTACTGGCGTGGCTTTACCATTTCCTCCACACCCAGGGATCAAACCCGCATCTCCTAAGTTTCCTTCATTGGCAGGCAGGTTCTTTACTATAGTGCCTCCTGCGATTATATATATTCTATGAGTGAGTGAGTGAAAGTCACTCAGTCGTGTCTGACTCTTTTTGACTTCATGGACTGTATCGGCCAAAATACTGGAGTGGGTAGCCTTTCCCTTCTCCAGGGAATCTTCCCGACCCAGGGATCAAACCCAGGTCTCCCAGATTACAGGTGGATTCTTTACCATCTGAGTTACAAGGAAATCCCAGGAATAATGGAGTGGTAGCCTATCCCTCCTCCAGGGGATCTTCCCAACCCAGGAATCAAACCGGGGTCTCCTGCACTGCAGGCAGATTCTTTACCAACTGAACTACGGTGAAGACTAAATAAATGGCATAATCCTTGCCTTCTAAGTCTTGAGATGACATATGTCGTCTTTGTACTTTCTTCACCTTTACCCATAAGTGCCTCACATGATGCTGGGCCCATCTTTGATGTTCAATAACCATGGAAAGAATTAGAGTATAACTTATGATGGAACAGAAAGTATTTGGAGATTCTTCACATTCTCCTGGTATTGAGTAGTGTAAGTACTTTTATTTCAATACCTCAGTGAAGGGGCATATTGGAGCTAATCCTCCACTCACCAAAGGGTGAGTAGAATTTGATCATATGATTTGTCCCTATGCACTGCCCCATCTGGGATCAGTCAGTGATGGTCACTGAGCCCAGAATTTTATACCACAGCACCAGGAATTTTATATCATTTCCTTCTGATATATGCTTAACAATGTGCTCCAAATACCCTCAGCATCCTTAACGAACTGTCAAGTCTATAACATGTAATAGTTTATCCAAATGCTTAATGTTGTGTTATCTCTGGTTGTTAGTTAAAGGACCATATATTATGTAAAGAGGTATTTCTATTTAGTTGTCTGAAAGCTACTAAGACAGTGTTTGTGTCATCTCACTTAGAGGTTTTACAAGTGCGCATTCTTCAGGTTTTATAAGACTCAGCTTATATTCCTGAAGGTAACACATAGTTAGTACTTCTCTATCACTGAAGAATCTGGTCATTTCTAACCTCTATAACTATATTTGGCATACAGTACCATCCAATTCTATTCAACTGGTTCTTTTTTCAGTATTTTTAAAACTTATTTTGTGGTTTTATTATAGAACCCCCGAAAAAGGATTGTTGGTGATTTTAACAAATCATAGCTTGTAATTCCTGTTCAAGTATATCAAAAGTTCTAGAAGATGAGGAAGGTACAGCATTCTTCTATAAAAGTTAATCATTTCCCCACATTTGCAGTAGACGATGCTGCTGTTGCTTCTTTACGTTTCAACAATAAACATGATTTGTATCTTATCAGTTTGTTAGTTTGTATATATGATGCCATATTTTCCAAATAAAATTGAAATATTTCAGCTCACCAGACAGTTGTTTCATTTAGAATGTTGGAACAATTTTTGTTTTTGAATTTCTACACTCTTATTTACTGGTCATAGTGACTTGCTTTTCCCATGTCTTCAGTAATTATTAAATATATGCTGCACTTCCTTCAGGATGGAATAAAACATCTCCAGAACTTTAATAAAATTTTGTTGTAGCAAATACACAAAGTACAATATGTGGAGGAGTTTGTGTTTTATGCTTTCACATGATTTGAGGGTCGTTCTCCACGGACCCTTGATATAGAAGGTGGAACAAAAAATTACACAAACATTAACCATGTCTTCATGGTTAATTCATGAAGAGGTTGATTTTGAATAATCACTACCATATTGAATTTGACTTAAGAATTTTCCATTGCCAGTTAATTTTTGGATACATTATTAAGAGCCAATTTTATTTTAAGGAGTTTTATGTTCATTCTTATTTCATATTTACCTTTGATCAGTTCTTTGTGAGAAATAGACAGTTAAAAGTAATTTAAAATCTCATGCTCCATGATAAGAATTTTTTTAATACTAAAAACTTGCTAAAAATTCTAAAACTTTTGTAAGGTGTGATGTGAGAACAGTAGTTTGTTAAAGCTAAGTTCAAGAAATGTACATTTGAGGTCTAGAAATAGTGCCTCAGTAATTGTATTTATATTAAATTTAATGTATATATGTTGTTAATATATATATGTTGTTATATATATATGTTGTTAATTTGTAGAATGAACAAGTTTTATATTATGTCAGTTTCAAGTCAAAATCAGAATATGAAATGTGCAAAGAGGTAACATTTACAGAATTAAGTGTGAAAATGCAGAGTGACCAGAACATGACTGTTGGGGCAGAGTGACATCTCCAATGAAAACACCTCATTTTCGCCTTCTTTTTCTCTATTTCATGTTAATTTATATATAACAATTTTATAAACATTAAAATCCAAGATACTTCGTTGGAAATGTTTAGGGAAAGAGCAAATTAGCCAAGATGGTGTGGTCAGGCTGTCTGGCTCCACATCCTCTTGCTCTTGTCCCACGTTTTGTAAATACTGATTAGGTAACAGTGGAGGTTACTTACAGCACTGTGCATGCATGTCAGGAGGTTCTTGCTTGCTCACAGGCTACTTTTGTTCTGTAAGCACATATAAGCTTCACCTGGAAAGCCGTAGGGTGTGTGGTTGAGGCCCCATCACGGCTGCCCTGGCTGCGTCCGCTGGGTCGACCAGGAGAGAATGCAGCGCGTCTGTTGCTATGGCTGCTGTGCCAGGCAGGAGAGAATAAAATTGTTTCTACCCCTATGGCTCCTTTCTCTTCCAGCTCCCCCACTCACACTTCGCCTACCCAGGGTTCAGCGAACAGTGTGAAGAGTGAGACAAAATGAAACCCCTCCTTTGTAGACAGTGTTTGGCCTGCTTCTTTTATGTACGGTGCTGACCTCATAGGCATCTTAAGTAACTCTGTCTGAGGGTATTATGAGTATGTCTAGTGTCCTTGAAGAAAGGATTGTCAACATGTGCTTCTTAGGTGCACAGGCATCTGTCAAGGTACGTTCAGCGGCACTTCCACTGGGTCGCCTCGTAGCCCCTGTCAAGGTATTTCTCATACAACGTTTTGATGAGTCACCCTAACACATTAACATAGTTTTAGGTGATCTCTCTGAACTGTTTGAGCTCAGTGAGAAAGGACATGTTGTAAAGACAACACTTATTCTATTTTCTGTCTTATAAACACGTAGTCAAATTCACCACGAAGGTTGTATTTGGATGTTATGAATGTACATGCACTTTTATCACCGACTTTATGCTGAAAATCACAAACTATGGCCTTAATGGAGTAGGTTCAGGTTAAGTCTTTGAAGCCTAGCAGCTAGACTCAAATCTAGGCTCTCCACTGACCATAAGGCCCCAAGCAAGTTATGTACATTTTCTAAACTTGTCTGCTTCATTCTTCTTCCTCCCACCCCTCCACTGGTGCTCTAGTCTCCTCATCCTCTGCTCTTTGAGGCAACAGATAATTTTTGATGGGATTGGGTTTAGTGATTAGAAAAAAAAAAAATGTTAAGGATGAAGAGTGTGATTTAGTAATGGCCCCAAGGATCCTGCATCTAATTATTGCAGAACTCAGTCATTACTCTTCTTCCTCTGCTTCTTTATCAAAGTCTCTTTCTCTCTCTCTCTCTCCCACACACACACATACACACACACACAGATCTAAAACATCATAGAAGGCTCGAAGACAAATCATTACAGGAAGCATCCCGGAAGCATCCCATGTTTCTTAATGCTGGTGATGATGTTGGAGTCTCTCTTGAGTTTGCGTACTTACAGAAAGGCCTCAAGATCTTTTGCTTTAGGAGAAAAATACCTTCGTTACTGGTTGCTCCCCTTCACTTTCATTCTGTAATATTTAGCAGCATAATTGAGTGGATGTCTATTAGTCTTTTTCAAAGCTTGGAGTCTGGGGCAGTTGCCCTAGTTTGCTGGATCTCAGGGGAAGCTCCTCATAAAGTATTTATATAACCCACAATCATGGAGCTTTGAAAGAAGAGGATTTTGTTTTGTTTTTTGTTCAGAGATGATAAATGTTCATAAAATTTGATGAGACTATGTGGAAGAAAAAATTAATAGCCCTGACAGATAGTCTGTATCTCTAGAGAAACCTATGTATCTGATCAGCAAGTTCATTAGCATGTCTGTTGTGGATACCAGTGATTAATCTGATTGAAGGAATTTTTATTTTCTCCCCTTAACATGCTTTTTCAAACATGCCCCCTTGTCCCCAGGAAATAGGTTTGAATTGACTATTTTATTGCAGTTATTTAAAGGATATTTGTAGTAACACAAAAATCTATTCATTTTTTAAATGTCAATTCCCAGCTGACTTGGATGGATAAGCATATTTACTTAATATAGGTAATTATTTCTAAGCTCTTCTGAAGTGTTGAGCTGCCACCTGGATATATTTTTCGATCTAACCAGAAAAACATAATTGAATTTAAAGCATAAATGGACTGTTACATATGTTGATAACACTTATTATTCATTTTCACATACTTTATATGAATTCAGAAAAGTCTTTTTTACTAGATGGAGTCAGTGAGCAACAGTGCACAGGGCCAGACCCGATGACACATTAGGGAAGAGCAGGAGGAGAGCTTTTGCCTCTTCTGTGGCCAAGAAGAGCAACAGGGATGAGAAACATCCCAGGGAGAACTGGCCCAAGATTCTAAGTGGAATGCTGGTTGAAGGTATTTGTTTACGAGTGACAGGGAGAACACTAGCTGTTTTCTTCAGGTCCAACAAAATGTCACTGAAAAACTTCCCCATCTCCTCCTCCTCTGCATTAGAAAAGCTTAGCTTTGATTTTTTAAATTGATTATTTATCTTTTTATTCATTTATTTTAATTGGAGGATAATTACTTTACATACTGTTTTTGCCATACATCGACATGAATCAGCCATGGGTGCACGTGTGTCCACCCATCCCTCTGGGTTGTCCCAGAGCACCAGCTTTGAGCGCCCTGCTTCATGCGTTGAACTTGCACTGGTCATCTATTTTACACATGGTAATATATATGTTTCAATGCTGATCTCTCAGATCATACCACTCTGTTGGCCTTCTCCCACAGAGCCCAAAAGTCCGTTCTTTACATCTGTGGCTCTTTTGCTCTCTTGCATATAGAATCATCATTCCCATCTTTCTAAATTCTATATATATGCATTAACCATTTAAAGGCATTTTAAATATAGTACTGTGTACATGTCAGGGTTTCCCCAAAGGCTGAGCAGGGGAAGAATCTGCCTGTCATGCAGGAGACATGGGTTCAATACCTCAGTTAGAAAGATCCCTTGGAGGAGAAAATAGCAACCCACTCCAGTATTCTTGCCTGGAAAAATCCCACGGACAGAGGAGCCTGGTGGGCTACAGTCCAAAGGGTTGCAAAGAGTCAGACATGACTGAGTGACTGAGCACAGACACACATCACAGTGTGTACATGTCAATCCCAAACTCCCAGTCTGTCCCTCCTCCCCACTCTTCCTCCTGGAATCCATAAATTCATTTTCCAACTCTATGAATCTATTTCAGTTTTATAAATAAGTTCACCTGTATCATTTTTTTTTTTAGATTCTGCATATAATCAATATCCTGTGATGTTTATCTTTCTCTGTCTGACTTACCACTATAGAATTACCCATAGCAGCCAACAGTCATGGGCAGTATACTTAGGTCTGAGTTAGCGACTCAGAGGCAGTCTTTCAGCTCCTCCCACCCTGCTGGGAAGAGGAGTAAGTAATGAGAGAGTAATGATGCCTCTTTCCCTTCATCGCACATAGATGGGGACCCAGGCCAAGTATAACAGGACTGTGCTCATCCAGGCTCCTAGGCCAGCCCTGTGGCCCACACCTACCTGGTCTGTAGAAGCTGATGAAACCTGGCATACAGAGGAAGAAGCCACATGGGTCAGAATGCTGTCACTCTACCTGTGCAGGGTCAGAAAAGTCAAGTTACATCCAAGTGCACCTGATACCTGGGGCCTTGCTGGTGGCTGACCTGGACAAAACCCAGATCTAGAAGTGAGATGCCAGCACATGGTCAGAATGTTATTCGTAACATAGCAGATCTGTATAATCATTTGCAGTTCTAGCACTGCACATTTCTGATACAACCCCCCATTAGTAAGTCTCTGGGGATGACACAGTGTCTTTATGAAAAAGAAAAAATAGCCAGCAAGCAAAATCAAATTAGGATTTAGTTTATTGTCCTTCAAATGCCATTTCATTATGAAATCCCTTCTTGGGCTATGGTCCATTTAGGCCAGTCTCCTGCAGGGGCTGTCTCCCATACAGTGAAATGACAACTGATGTTCAAGATATGATGTATTTTCAAAGCTAGACTTGTATTTAGCACCTTCTAGATCTTAGAAACATTGCTAAGAGTTGGGCAAATAAAGATATATAAACTAGAATTCCTAGTTCTCATTTTAGCAGAAGAGACAAATAAATGTCAAAGGAGTGCTATCCTGGAAACAGATTAGATGCCCTGGAGCTCAGGGAGAAACGGGTGAATCAGCCTGACACAGCAGCAGTGTTCGGGGAGGAAGGCTGCTGGAGCCATCTTGAGGGATTAGTTGTTGCTTAGGCAGAGAAGGTCTCAGAAGAAAAAACAAGAATTCAATAGCATGTGACAGACTGCTCTAACGTGGGAATTTTTACAACATAAATTAGAAAAGCTCAGCAAATCAGAGAACTAGATTTGAATTAACATATAATAACCATAACAATGTAGAGTTAAAACTATGGGCTATTTTCACCTTGGAGCCATTATTTCACTTGTAAAGAGCTACTTTGTGCTTAGTTTATCAAAACAGGACATTTAAGAATCGTGTGGTATTGGTAATGCTGACGGTTATTTTTAACGGCTTTTTTAGCAGAAGATACATATATAGATTGAATTTGTTTGGGAATGTTTCAAGCTTGTATTTGCTTAGAAATATTAGCATTTTTGAAGAACATATAAAGCTACTCTGAAACTCCCTAGTTTAAATCCTCCTTTTTGCCACTGAAATACTTTTTTTAGTTAGATTCATTGAAGTATAATTTGCACATAGTACAATCCACCTTTTTAGGTATATGGGTTGCGTTTTAACAAATATAAACAGTTCTGTAGCCATCACAACCGTCAAGATACAGAACTTTGTTGTTACCTGAAAGCATTTTCTGATGCTTCTCTGTAGTCAATCCTCTCACCATGACCCCATGTTCTGTCAATTTCTGATCTCCTTTCTGTGCCTTTCCTGAATCTCATATAAATGGAATCATGCAGCATTTTGACTTGTGTGTCTGGATTCTTTCACGTAGCAGATGCTTTGCAGATTATCCCTGTTCTTGCGTGTATCCATATTTCATTTTTATTGTTGAGTGGTTCCATTGTTTGGAAATTCTGTAATCGGTGTGTCCATCTAAATGCCCAGGCATTTGAGTATTTCTGGCTTTCGGCTGCTATAGGTAAAACTACTGTGAACATTTGTGTAGAGGTCTGTAATGTTATTTCATTGGCACAAGTATCCGTTAGCGTGGTTAGTATTTGGTTAACTGTGTGAAACTCCAAACCATTTTCCACAGTAGCTGCCCCTTTGTGTATCAGAGTTCTAGATGTTCTGCCTCTTTGCCAACACGCAGTATTGTTGCTGTTGACATTGTTATATAATCTTAGCCATTTTAGTAGATGTGTCTTGATATCTTATGGTTTTTGTTTTCATTTCCCTAATGACTCATAATATTGAACATCTTTTTTAAAGCTCTTGTGTACCACTCATACCTCTGTAGTGAACTGTCTCTCAAATCTAGTGCTCATTTTGTATTGGGTTGTATTTCCTGTTATTAAATTGTAAAAGTTTAAATATATATATATATATATAATTGAATATTTATCAGATATACATTTTACAAATAATTTCTCCCTGTCTGAAGTTTATCTTTTTGGTTTCGTAAAGTATTTTTTTTAAGTTTTTTAAACGATGAGGCCAAATTTTATTTTATTTTTTTATGGTTCATGCATTTTGTGTTCTACCTAAGAAATCTTTGCCTAATCTTCACCAAGAAAATTTTCTCCTGTGTTTTCTTCTAGAAGCTTTAAGGCTTTACATTAACTTCTGTGATCCACTTGTGTGTGTGTGAGTGTATGGATGCATTACTGTTTTAGTATCATTTGTTGAAAAGATAGGTCTTTCTGTACTGCATAACTTTGGCATCTTTGTTGAAAATTAGCTGACCACATATGTAAGGATCTGTTTCTGGATCCTATCTATGAATCCCTATGTATGGATGTATATGATGGTCTGACTGTGTGCTAAATCAAATCACCTTGATTACTGCAGCTTTGCAGTAAGTATTGAAATCAAGTATTGTGAGATTTCCAACAATCTTTTTTTTTAATTCATTTTAACTATTTTAAGTCCTTTGTTTTACATATAAATTATAAAATCAGATTGCTAATTTTTACCCACAAAAGTTTTTTACTGGGTTTGAATTGGAATTACTTTGGTTCCATGTATTAAATTATGAGAAACTGACAGCTTAACAATATTGAATCTTCCAGTATTTAATTTTTCTTATCAATGTTATATAGTTTTCTGCATACACATCTTACACATATTTTGTTAGATTTATCCATATGAACTTTGTGTTTTTTGATAATATTAAACAATTTAAAATATAATTGATAATATTAAAATATAATTTTAAATATTGATTAAAATATAATTGATAATATTAAACAATTTGATTTCCAAATATTTATTAGTAGTACATAAATATGAAGTTGACTTTTGTATTAAATAATAGTTTTAAGCTTTTTATTAAAATGTAAATATGGAAAGAAATCACTTTTAAAATTCAGTTTTGCTGAGTTTTCTTAGAAGTTCCTGTCATGGTATAGAGGAAAAACATTTTTACTAAAGTGTATAGTAGTTACTGGATTCCTCAATGGCTTTTGGCAGTAAAGAATCCTCCTGCCATGCAGGAAGATCCCGTGGAGAAGGGAATGGTTACCCACTCTAGTATTCATGCCTGGAGAATTCCATGGACAGAGGAGCCTGGCAGGGTACAGTCCATGGAGTTACAAAGGGTCAGACATGACTGAGCGACTAACACTTTTGCATAGTAGTTATAATGTCACTGAACAATGTCTTACTTTAATCCATAATTATTTAGAATTAGTGTGCTAATTAGAATCTAATTTGCTATTTAGAATCTAAGAGTGGTAATAATATTAGAGAAAGTTACTTCACTGGGCCTTAAATTCTTCCCCTGGATAAGGGACAAAATTTTTTTTTTCTTCAGAATTTTGTGAGATTAAATGAGATGAAATGCAAAACAATGTGGATTTTGGTGCATAGCCAGTGCTCAACAAAAGTCAGTTTCCTTCACTTTCTTTACCTTGTTGAAGGCTGTGTTACTTTCCTAGGTCTGCTGTAACAAATTACCACAAACTCGTTGGCTTAAAACAAAATAAATTTACTCTCTCTGGAAGGCAGAAGTCTGAAAGCAAGGTGTCATCAGGGTTGGTTCCTTCCCGAGACTGTGAGGGAGCATCTATTTCATGGCCCTGTCACAGCGGCATGCACAGTCCTTGGTGGTCCTGGGCTTGTGCCTGCACCCTTCCAGGATGTAGTGACTGCCTGTGTTCTCGTGTGGACATTCCTCGTGTATCTGTGTACCAGGTCTTCCCCTCCTTACTCCTGTAAGGATGCCAGTTGTTAATCTCAGGGCTCACCCTGAATTCAAAGATCATTAAGTTAATTATATTTGCAAAGACCCTATTTCCAAATAAGGTCACATTGACAGCCCCTGAGGGGTTGGACTTGAACATATCTGTTCTGGGGATGCCCTGCAACTCACTACGAATGTGCAGATAAAAATTAATGGTGCAAAGAAATATTTCATATTGTTATGTACAACATAAGTAAAGGATATAGAAAAGTGGTGCACACAAAGCGCCAGCTGGGAAGCCACAGTGGGCCAGGCGTGGCTAAGCTCTGCCACCAGAGCTCTACCAGCTGCTGCCTTGCATCCTCTAGGCCTGTCAGGATGGCACAGACAGGGCGAAAAATAAAAGAATATGGAAAAGACACAGTGAGGGGTTCATATTTGTAGATAATCTGACATGTACATGGATTACTTTCTCCCTCTTTTCCATCTACATTTGAAAAATCTTTACTTTTTAATAGATTTACATATGTAAAAACCGCAGTCAGTTTTTGGATAAGTGTGTTTTTAACAATTTTATATCATGTTATAATCTATTAACTTGGAGGTTGTGGTGAATAATCTGGCTCTGCTTGTTGATTTTTGTTTTTTTATTAGGCATATTGTTTTAAAAGGCAAAAGTAAATTAATAAAAAATAGAAATTACTCTCAGTGTTGTGTGTGTGTGAGTGAATATGTGTTTTCTCTCTTGAAGGAAGCACATTCAAACTCAAAGGAGAGAAATGTCATTTCTATGGCAACGGTGCTATTATACTTGTGCTTCAGTAGAATTTCTGTAGCATGTTGGATCACTGTAGTTGGCACCTTCAAAGGACTTAAAGTGAGGAAATAATACATCAATATTGTCACTTTAGTAAAAATTGGAAAAATTTCTTCAAGTAAAAAATATTTTCAAGTAATCACATTAATGGTATATTTTAGATTTTAATAATAAAGTTCTGATTCATTAAACCTTTCTGTTAATCCCTCAAATTATTTTTTATTTTTACTAAAGACTGATATTTGCCTCATAGCTCCAGTTATGGCCCAGACACAGTACTACTTTAATATGTTATTTCTATTCCTTGTATCACACTTGACTTAGAAGTAGTATTGGGCTTTGTAGGTGGCTCTAGTGGTGAAGAACCTACCTGCCAATGAAGGAGACATAAGAGATGTGGGTTTGATCTCTGGGTTGGGAAGATCCCCTGAAGGAGGGCACAGCAACCCGATCCAGCATTCTTGCCTGGAGAATCCCACAAACAGAAGAGCCTGGTGGGCTACTGTCCATGGGACCGCAAGGAGTTGGACATGACTGAAGTGATTTAGTATGCACAAATAAAAAGTTAAGAAAACTTTATTCATGTATTCTTCAACGATATTTATTGCTAGCCACTATTCTAAATGTCAGACATAGAGCAGTGAATGAATAAGGAAGAGCTAGAAACTGAGAGCGGAGAAGGCAGTGGCACCCCACTCCAGTACTCTTGCCTGGAGAATCCCACTGATGGAGGAGCCTGGTGGGCTGCAGTCCATGGGATCGCGAAGAGTAGGACACGACTGAGTGACTTCACTTTCACTTTTCACTTTCATGCATTGGAGAAG